>NC_140297.1:10179239-10875278 GCF_964211825.1 Aythya ferina
AGTCTCAGAAAAATAACTCACTCCTGCATTTGCCTGTCAAGTTTTATTCAAGCTAGGTTCTGGCCATTATATCAATATTTTAAGACAAATCTTGTTTAAAAATTTGTTTATTCTTGCAGATCATTAGCAAATGATTGGACAAGGCTGATACACAAATAAATATAAATGCATCTATTAAAAAACACTCTTGGGTAATTTAAAAGAATTATTATGAATTTCCTAAAATCAGAAAATATTGTTATAGAAAGATCAAAAAGCAGTGTGATACTGCAATGGGACAGCAGTTAAAGAGCACATGTACTTGAATACACATATGCCTGTATACTCATATGCCTTTATACTCTCCCTCAAACCACTTTGAAAAAGAGTCAGCAATGCTCAGCCATGTTTCACAGGACTTATACTGCAATACAGATACATTTCTGCTTTAGCTCCAGCTTCTGAATTGAAGGAGGCACACTGTGTTCCGTAGTTACTATGGAACTGTGATGACCTTAAAAGCACATATATCATAGATGATATAAATTTTAATATCAGTTTCACCAGTTGAATTCCCCCTAGTAGATAACAATAGCAGCTTAGCAAGGGAAAACAGCTTTTTATCGTAGAGCACATAAATCATGCTCCATACACCACTGATGCAACTGCCAAAGCCAGTTTGCTCAACAACAAGTGGTGTGGCAACAGTAACTTTACTGAAATCATAATGCATCCCTTCCTCCTCAGGATGAGTAGTCCCACATGGTGGACTGTCCCTTTCTAACCCATCATAACACCACATATCAGCTGTCCTCAGCAGTTGAGAATCACCCAGACAAGACAGATCTGCAAGACAGAGAACATACACAAATATTTGTGTTCCATAAAACATCTGAATTACTAATTTTGTGACCTTAACAAAGCAATGGAGAGAGATATATTCTGTAATATTTAATGCACTGAAAATGAGTAGACTAGAACAAATCACTTAAAACTGAGGCAAATTCTAAATACTGCTGGTGCAGAAAGCATATTAATGATTCCCCTATTGCACTGTGACTACAAAGGCAGCACCCACACATATCACGCTACTCCTAGAAGTAATAGTTTCCAAATCTGATAAAAAGTAGTTCCACATTTTCTTCTCTTGTATTCCTCCCTCAGGGTGCCTTGTTAGCTAATTTACCTGCCACTGTTCCACCACGATTCTCAGTGTTAATCTGCTCAGTACCTTCTGGATTGTTCTGCCAGTTAATTTACTTTGTCTAATCCTGTATTAGATGCAGCAGAGAACTGAGGTCATGTGACCGCCCTGCATACTTTCCAGTTTTTGAACAGTTCTGTGGTTTAGATAATGTAAGAGAGAAACAAACGACAAATACACAAAAATCCTGAAGCACCAGAGAGACTGGAGAAAGACTAAAAGCAGAAAGTGATCTTAAAGTCAGCCTGGCAAATGTGAATCCAAACCATCATCATTCCAACAGACAGCACTTCAGACCATGAAGACAATGTTATCTGTCCTCACTGCTTCCTTAAGAGACTATTAAGTGGCTCAAAAATACAAAGGAATCCATATTATTTCCTACTCAAATGATCAGAATTTTATATCTATGCAACATTTAAAAGCTAATGCAACAGAAGAAGTTCCTACAGGGCACGTTATGTATGTGAAGTCAAAGCAGCACAACCCAATGAATTGTGAAACATGTTATTCCCTCTAAGTGTTAAGCATTTTTTTCCCAGTTGGCTCCTACCAGGAAAGGTGAAGTGGAACAGCTGGAGGATAATGAAACCAGCATGTGCCTAGTTTGTTTTGAGTCTAGCAACAAAATTGTCTAACCTGTGCAAGAGACTTACAGTGCCACCTGGATTTGATTTTACATTATAGTTCGTTCTTTGAAACCTATTATCTCTGGGCACCATACCAAGAATGCTTTCACTCCTGAGCATCCGTTAGATTGCAAGCATTATCTTTTCTCTGCTGCAACTTTGATGTTTTTGTGTGTTCTGGTTTTGTTGATTTCAAAATTAAAACAAATAAAAATAAAAACAATCAAACTGAAAAAGAGAAGAGAAGAGAAGAGAAGAGAAGAGAAGAGAAGAGAAGAGAAGAGAAGAGAAGAGAAGAGAAGAGAAGAGAAGAGAAGAGAAGAGAAGAGAAGAAAAGAAAAGAAAAGAAAAGAAAAGAAAAGAAAAGAAAAGAAAAGAAAAGAAAAGAAAAGAAAAGAAAAGAAAAGAAAAGAGAAAAGAAAAGAAAGAAAAAGAAAAGAAAAGGAGAACCATACCCACAAATCAAAGAACCTTAAACTTTATGGAGGATACTAACTACAGAGGCAACTCAAAAACAAAACAAAACAAAACAAAAACTCATATATCACTAAATTCATTGGAGTACTGTTAACTACAGTGTAACATATGTAACTGCTTGGCAATGGCTGAGAAAAAATTCTATCATTTTTCAGGCATTTTTGACCACTGGAATAACATCAATAGTTAGGTTAGTTTAGAGAAAAAATGAAGTGAATGAGAGGTTTTTTTTCTAAACTCTTCTTGATCCACAGCCATGACATGAAAATCCACCTTGCATTGCAAAGCAGCACTTAAAATGCTTCACAGCATCCTATGAGATGTTACGCTCCATGTTCATTTAAATATCTGTCAAACTATCACATACAAAAGAAATCAGGATGTTGTCATAGTTAAGTAGCATTAGCAAAAAATAAAAAAGATGCAAATTCAGCAAATGGGTTGGTCATTATAGATTGTCCAGCCACATCTTACTATAAACCTAGCTGTTTGGATTACTGTTTGTCCACATAGCCACATAACTGAGAGATTCCTCCCCTTTGTTCTATGTTCTGTGCCAAAATTTATGTCAGTGTTAATTTCTGTGTCTAACTGAATTTTACCCATGGTCCTTGAATTTCTAGTTAGACACGGAAAAAATTAACAAAACTAGGCATTTCTATATTACCTATATATAGTGTGGGATGCATGCATAAGAACAGATGTGACAGCAAAGATATACCCATAATTATGTGTTGTTTGTAAAATGCTTTGAAAATATAATGAGTTACATAAATGCTACGGCTTACCAAGTGCCATATATTTCTGCATGCATATGGAAGGTGGGTTGAAGAATGTGGGTAGATGTTTGCAGGAAAAGAGTAGTTAGGATGGGGAACATTAGTATTCTCAGTATTATGGTAGAAAGATATAAATATGTCAATAGCAAGAGATGTATCTGAATAACTGTATATATATATTTCAAAAATGCTCAGTGAACATGAGGGAAACATCAGGTACATTAAAATAGATAAATATCAACTTTACCATCCACTACACTCAGAGGGTCCTTTGGTTCATCCTGGGAAGCAGATTTATGATTCAGCTTCTCAGAGGTTGGCCCCAGCACTCCAGACGCAGGCTTTGTCTGGAACGGTTTCTTCATTTTGAAATCTTCTGCTTTTCCTTTGGCAAAAGTTCCATCAAAAGGGCTGACTGGAGAAGAGTAGAATCTACCAGCATAAATGTGAGACCCTTTAGTCCTGCTGTGAGAGCTTTTATCATTGCTTTGTGCTGACAAGTTCTGAGTGATGTACGTATGCAGCGCAGCCATCAGAGTTTTTTGGTCAAGCCCCACTTCTGGCTCTGATGAGAACTTGTCTGGCTGAGGCTGGTTGAAGGTTCTCCCATGGGGATTTTCAGCGTACTGTTGATGGGATGTTGATGTGTGGGCCAAAGGAGGTGCTCTTTCTTTGGGTTTTTGCATCATGTAGTACCTAATAGGATCATTATAGATGTAGCTCTAGAGAGAGTAGAAGGTAGAAATAAAGGCCTGGGTCAGTATTGCTTTGTAACTGTTATTGTTATGCAGGAATCACAGGCACAACCCTATGTGTTTTACTGATTGGGAAAACAAGAATTAGAATCTGTAATGTGTACACAGATTGCAACCCTTAAACTGTTAAGTTTGCAAAGAGGCACTATCACTTTGGTAAAAATTTTGCAAAACAATTTGTTAGATTATTACAAAGTAAGAGACAGAGATTAGAGAGAGAAAGATAATATTCAAACTTGATGTTAACTGTGTATCCACTTTTTGTATTCAGTTGGACAAAGACAATTCGGTAAAAGCAATTCTCCTTTGTATTTCACTAGACTTCAGAGAATAACTTTTTTTTCTTAATTACTTACCAAAACCTAGCAAGAAAAAATGAAAATGACATTTTTTAAAGAACACTGAGAAAATGTAAAAAAAAATGTTGTATATAAAAGATACTTTGTTCTATTTTAAATGAAATTGTTCATTTTTTCACTAAATTAAATTTGTAATCAGGATGTCCTTTGAAAGTATAAAGAAACGTAAAAGCGGCCATTAAATAGATTTTGAACTCCTTGATTATATTTAAGTAAAACAACTCAGCAAATTAAACAGAAATGTGTAAGATGGTTCAATTACCCTAAAGACACATTTTAATTTGAATAAATGCTGGGAAAAAAAAAAAAAAAAAAAAAAAAAGGTGGTAAGAGTGGGCTGCCACTAAAGTTTTCTATACTCAGTTTCAGATTTTCAAAGATGTACCAAAAGAAAATCCAAAATTGCAAGACAATATCTGTTGTTTTCATGTACTACTTTTTGTTGAAGAAATTTAATTTTGAGGACAAATTATAAATGCCCCATAACCACTTTAAACCTTAAGAAAACTTTTATTAGTGTTACATATACTATAATTTAATCCTAAAATCATTTGTTTTTTAATGATTGCAGCCTGGAGGCAGGATTTTATCTTTTTAAGAAACTAGTTTTACCATCTCTGCTGTGTTTTTTTTTTTGTTGTTTGTTTGTTTGTTTGTTTGTTTTGGTTGGTCAAATGGTCATACAAACCACACGACAGCCTGGGAAACTTCAGATAGTAATAATTTCAACTCTCAGTTCTATGAGTTATAGCAGATCTCTCGTGTCTCTGCACTGACAGCAGAATGGTTTGGGACAGAAACCTGTGATATACATCCACAGAAATGCAAAAACTGCACACCAGAGGAGAGAAATTAGTAGAATTCAGATAGAAAATTCATTATTTATATATTTCCTATTAGAGTTTTTAAAGGCAAAATATATAAGGTCATGAAACTATTCCAGAAATGAATAAAATACTTTATATTTTATCTAGTTCCTTATTTATGGACAGCAATTTTTCTCTCCATCTGAACAATGCATTTCTTCTGATAACAGATAGTTGATTTTAGAATGCCCTCAAGGGTTATCCTCCCCCTGAGAAGTGACTGAAGAGGTTCAATCCATGATTCCATATCATAATTTGTGTATTTATGGCTCATGAAACTTTTATTACCAAAAAAAAAAAAAAAAAAAAAAAAAGGCATTTGGCTTCTTTGGCCTGTGATCCACCAACACAAGGCTTTTGACTTTTGCTGTAACATAGCATAGCATGTTTTGTTAATGCCAAGAAATTGGACTAGAGTAAGACAGTGTCAAAGAATATAGCGTTAGAGATCAAGCAGCCGTGTGTGTGAAATATTTTGATGTCCCCCGGGACCTGTATCAAACAGCAGCACTGTGGCTCTGGTTCAGTGCCCCAGCTGCAGGCAACGCATGGCTCTGCTCAACACCAAGGGGGGAGCCAGTTGTCAGAATACAAGTTGAATGCTATCTACATACTTAATGGCAAATCCTGGATGTGAAAAATTACTAGTCAAGCATATTTCTGTCTCAGTGTCCATGGGTCTTTGCATGGGGTAATTAACTCTTAATGACACCACCCAGGAGGAAGTGCAGAGGACAACACAAAGCAGACACAGACACCAAGCGCTCTGCAGACACGTGCACCCTGTCACCCTTCCCTACCTCCATGCTCCCTACCTTGCTATCTTTCAGAGGACCTTTTGGGGACTAGGGCAGGGAGAATATGGAAAGAGAGAAACATGACAGGGGGAGAGGATGTCTTCAGCCAGGGAAAGACATTATATCAGTTTGATCTATCTCGTGTAACTATACCCTGATTTGGATCGCTCTCTGATGTACAGCCTCCTCTTTTGCATTTAAGGATTTAACAATAAACCAAATCCTAGGGAGAGCATAACTGCTCGACACTCTCAACCACTTCTGAAAGATTAGGGTCAGGTGATTTGGGCTGGCTTTTGATGAGCTATTTAACAAGTCTAAATACCCTTTAACAGTAACAGATCTATGATTTTCTGCTCTTGCAGACAAGCACATCTAGAAAGAAAATGCAACACCGAGTGATTGTATACAAATTGCATATAAGTAAGAGCCAGTCCTGGGTTCAGAGCTGCACCTCTGTCAAGAAGGGGCAGCGTCTCGGCAGCTTGACAGGTCACACTTTGGGCAGCAAAGGATAAAATATTAGAAGTTCTAATTAAAGCCTAGCATCGACAGCTCAGCTGTCTTCCCAGTGCACTCAGTTACCAGCCCGTCTGATGTAGCTTAGACTGACTTAATTAAGGTTCTCTCACAGCTGTATGGCAATCCTTAACTTTAACTTGGATGACAAAAAAAAAAAAAACTTCCTTAAAGCCTTCCTTGCTCCTCACCAGCTCAAAGAAAACAGCACCAAAAATGTATGTGCCAACAGAAATGTGCAAGATACATAAAAACGCAGCAATGGATAACTGCAGCCCTAGACTACAAGAGTGTAGAACTACAAAATTGCAGAACTACTAAAAAATACTCTACTAAGTATAAAACTGGTTTATACAGAGTAAGGTTAGTATATAATTCCCTATTATTATGACGAACAATTTTTTAAACAGATAAGGTACTGTTCAATTATCTCATGTCATTGATATAACATCTTTAAAAAATACTCTGAATTGCTAAAATACTCATTTAAAAAAAATATTTCTCCATCTGCAAAAGATTTTCCTCTTGTTCACCACCTTTCAAATAAGTTATCTCAATAATTCACACATTATCAAAAAAAACCCACAACACACTAACCTTTCTGAAGATAGAATTGTTAGGGCAATGTCTTCTGTAGTTTAGGTATGTAGGTAACTGACATTTTCTGTATGAAAGTTCACAGAAGGGCACATTAAATTACACCTTGCAAATGCATTCTGCAAGTCTATGAACTATACTTTTTGTTTTTCAAGAAATAAAATAAAAGGGGGAAGGATGAGATACATACATCACAAGGCACAGATAAATACTATGCAATTTATCCACCAAGGAGCAGACAGATTTGAATGTCTGGCCCAAGAGCAGAAGGAATGGAATTAAATTTATGACAAAATGGTTCATTTCTTGAGAATACATCTGCTCAATGTTAGAGGGAAATAGGCTAACAAAAATTATATAGGAATGCAGTAGGAAAATATGTCCCTCCCTCAATTTCATTTAGCCTTTTCTCTTTGTTTTCTGTTGTTGTTGGTTGGTTAGTTGGTTGGTTTTTTTTGTTTGTTTGTTTTTTTCAGATATTAATTCATGTTTGCTGCCACATAAATTTGGTTGGACTATGACTCCACCCACATTGTTTTATTTACTGTGTCTATGTGAGATAGTGACATTACACTCCCTAAAATTAGAAAACACAACAAACACTAGCACCAGGCCTTCCTTCATCAACAGTGAGTTAAAATAAAAGTTTCCAAGGGCTACTAAAAATAAAATGATCTCATACTTAACTCACTGTGTGGAGGGAAAGGAGTTTAGCTTTTTCTGTCAGAAGCAGTCTAAGTACTTTGCAAACCACACACACTTGCCTCATTTCAACCTGCTACATGAGAACTTGCACGTACTCATGTGAACCCCAATCTCACCTGCAGCACAACAGAACCAGCCGATTGCTAGACCAAAGTGTGAGCTGCGAATTCATACACCTCCATTTACCTTTGCCTTGAGAGAAATTCAGCCAACAATGAAATATGAGGGCTGTATTAGTGTTGTGGAGTGGATCACAGTGCAAAAGTCCTTGGGATGGAGCTGAGTAAGCAGTAGCCATCTCTTTACAGCATCACTGCTAAAGCAGCCAGTCTTGCACAGCCCCACACTAACAAAGGTTTAATTCTTCACTGTTCCCAGGCAGTGCTGCACTGTCAGGAGGATACCTTAGCAGGCTTCAAGCTAGCTGAAGGGGAAATCTTTGCTTTACAAACCTGTGTGTGCTGTAGACACGATGTTACACACTGCACCAAGTTCATTGTTAGGTTTGTCTGAAAATAACAGGCAAGCCCAATGAAAAAATTCAATTTTCTGAGAAATAGTGGAACAAAAGCCTTTTCTACCAACTGATAATGGCCTTTTTGCATAGAGTAGAGAGTGATATTATATCATGCAAGAAATCACTGGGGGGGGGGAAATAAAAAAAAAAAAACTAGGAAGATGAATATATAATCCAGATTCCACTAAAGAGGCCAAGCCAGTGCCTCCTGCAGCAATGGTACAGTACCAGGCCCATGGTCTTCTGACAGATTCACAAGCTTAAGGCAACAGGGGCTATTACGGTCATCTCATATGATCTATTATTTCACTAATAATTTTCTGTAGCTATCTCATATTTTCTCCCTGAGAATTATAACAGCTTTGAAACTATTTAAGGACTACATCAGAGAAGTAAAGATGGCAAAGATTGTTAATTAACATCCTGTAGTTTGCAATGCCAAAAGCCTGATCAAGCAAAAGGACTTCTCAGAATCTCCTTTGGTCAAAACAAGTGATGACTTTGCTTCCTAATTCTGGTTGTGAAACTGCAATGTAACAGAACTGTCTGGGGCCTGACTGTATAGCATTCAATAATCTACACTTATCTACACTTATCTACTACAATTTCAGTTGACAGAGATTTGATTGTGAGCAGTTTATTCTACCATTTTTAAACAAAACAACCTCCAAAATAAAAGAGAAAACATAGGATAACTACACTGCATTCTTTCATGTATAAGTAACTATTTAAAAAATTCACTTTTAAGTCACAAATGTTCCCAGCCATTCTTGGTCTCCTTTGGGATGTTCTTAGCTGCACGCCTACCCTTCAGCCTTCTCTAGCAGACTCTCCTGCATGAATAATTCTTATCATTAGTTGTCATTTCTTGTGCTGCTGAGGAACTTGCTGGCTTTAGTCTTCATAAGTAACTGCTGGTTGTTGTCTCTGTTTCTGAGAAATCTGCATCCTATTGGATAAAATGAAGTTTCTACAGCACTGGGTGAGGAGCTGTCTAATCTGTGTGCCATGCTGGTTTGACTGCCAGCCTCAGAGTGCCTTCAGCTCTCTCCAGCTACCAGATTCAGGAGCTCCCTAACATTAGAACAAGAACCAATAAAGCGACAAACAGCCCCTAGTGGATGGTAGAAATTGTGCAGCGTGGTGATCGGTGCCGATAGATATACCAGGGTTTATCAGCCTCCCTTCTATGAGAACAGTTTGCTCATATGTCAATAAGTCTGTTACTTAAGGTTTCAGCGAAAGATGTTTAAACACATTTTCTCTAGGCATATGCTGGTATATTGAGCTAACTCATTATCTAAAGATGATTTACATAGAAACATGAAGATCTTCATCTGCCAAAAGTTGAGCACATTAGCACCAATTCAACATATTTATAACTTCAACATATGAGATATGAGTGTAGAGACTACCTTTATCCGAAGAAATGCAAAAACTTTAAACACATGGAAAAATAGAGTTGTTTTTGAAAGGGTGGGGAGGGGTCTGAAAAAGAAGGAAATCTTATTGTCCAGTCAGTATTTGAGATTTTAAAACCATCAATCAATGCTTCACCCATTAGTTACTAGAAAGAAATGAATTGGCTTTATAAATAAGCCCCCAGACCTGACACACACCATTTATAATACCATTTCTATAGCACTTGCACCTTCAAATCATTGAACAAACTATTAATCTTTATAAGACAGCTGTGTGATAAGGGATTAGGATTTCTATGTGAGTCATGGAAGTTCTGTCACCCCACTGTACACAAACCCATAGATTGTAGGTAAAGCCAGGTGTTAACTTTGTGACTCAAAGAGCATGGTTCTGGCACTAGAATCTTCACTTGCCAAATTATTAACCTCAAAAATTAAGTCACATGTTACATTAGATCACTAAAGTCTGTATGTATGGCACAAACAGCTTTCACATAATTTTATTAGGCTTTTTAGCCATGATTCTGTTAGACCCTTGAAAGTACAGGTACCAGTCCTCCCAGAAAAAAAAAAAAAAAGAAAAAAAAATCCTTGACAGATGTGTGCAGATGTGGAATTTACCATGTTTTATTTTATATATTTAGAAATTTGTATAATTATAATATGCAAGACCATTATAATGTATGATATATATATATTTTTATATTACAAGTTATGCATAACTTGGAAATTCCTTTTTCTCTTCACTGATCATAAAATGAAGTTAGGCTGACTTGCACTTACACAAACATTAGTATTTGGTTAAATGAATTCTTCTCCAGTTCTTGTAGGGTTTTATCTGTTTGTTTGTTAGAGGACCTTAATGTTTCTATTTAACTGAAAAGAGCCATGGAGAGGAAAATGATCCAACAGATGAAGTACTCATTTGGGATTTGAGGCTTAACTTTAAGTCTACACTCTACCAAAATACTCCTGCATGACCTCAGAAAAGCTATCTAATCTGTGTGTGAAATAGGGATATTAGTTCTTCCCTACTTTGTAAGGGCATTAAGTAAATAAATACATCAATGTTCTGAGACATTCAAATATTACTCTAATGGTTGTTGTGTAGATATGCCAATAGACAGGCAATTCTGTAGCTTCAGGGAGTTACTCTATCAATTATTACTGATATTTTTACTAAACTGTTTATGCACAGGGTGAATTACATTTTTCTTGCAGAATCCAACATATATGAAATATTAATTTTACCATTTATACAAGCAGAATTTAAATGTATACACTGCAGAAAGGTTTTTTGCTTTTCAACAGTCAGCCATCAAATCAATTCCTGACAATCTTCATTCAGCACTGTATTTTAATCAATGTTAGACAAATAAGGGTCCTGCTTTTCTGAATTACTGCTCCAGATTAAAATAAGCAATGACTGCATAATTTCTGACTAGTTAATCAGCATAATCACTGTTTGCAGATAAGTTCAGAGTATATCTTGCAGCATTTGTGCACTCTGATTTTCTAAAACAAATACTAATCCTTTTTAATAATTATTACACATCTTAGTTCTTTCAGGAGATCAATTACAAAGACCCAATCGATTTTCAACCCAGCAAAGCTATGAGTACTCTTCCCTGAATGTGAAAGGGGAGAGTGGAAAGTTTCTCCTTGTGCCAAGGACCAAAATATAAGATTTACCCTGCCTAACCTTCATAAGCTTCAAGATTCCAGCAAGCTGACTGCCTTGAGTATTTACTTGTGCCTTTTCTCCTTTCAGCACCATTGAACTGCTGATCTAACAACCAGCCATAGCTCACTGCCACTAACCAGTCTCTTTATCCTCTCATTTTGCCCTTCATGATTCTTCAAAGACCTTCTTTGATGAAAATAAAGATTGTTTTTTTCCAAACTGTCCTTTAAAACTTAGAAGAATACCTGAGACTCAGAAATTTCTGCAAACACAATATTTATACACAAAGTACGCCTTGCAAATAAATACATGTAATTAAAAAACAAAGAGGAAACTCCAGAAAATGAATGAAATTCCCCAAAGACTCTGAGTTAATCAATTTTCTCTCCACACTATGTCCTGGGGCCTAAGCAGCACAGCAGCCTGAGGAAGACCCAAACTGCAGGTGGGACCCACATCTGAAAGCCTCGGAGCCAAGTCAGACTGAAGAAACAAGAGCAGTAACTTGTTTTTTCCATCCTTAAAAACCTAAACCACAAAACAGAGACCCCTGCAACAAGAAATGCAGCATTAGTGTAAGTGTAACAGACAGCTTTCTTAGTCCTACAGTCCTTAGGTGGTGGATGTGGCTGCTGCATTTGAAAAGAGCTTGTGCAGTGTTATGGCAGCAGAGCAGTGTACTTTTATCAGCCTGAGGTATTAAAAAATTAAAAAGCCAGACTATCAGAAAGCATAAGAATATGTACAAACTGTACATCGAGGAAAAAAAAGGAAAAAAATAAAAATAAAAAGCCAGTCCAGCTGAGTTATTTTTATTCTCTTTCTGGGTTTGAGACTTTTAAATACTCTTGGACCACATTTCAAATCTTTTCTCTTTCTATGACAACTAAAAAATTATTCGTAATCAGATGAAAGCAGTATAATTGAAATCACATGCAATTATTCAACTGCAGGCATTTGGACTTTAAAAAAAATATATATATAACATGAGATCACTGCCTACTGCCTGAGCTAATGGTTGCTGAAAAGTAGGCAACAGCAGCATTTGTTTCCATCCTGATCGTTTTTACTGCCTCTCTTTTTGCTTTGTTCTAACAGCCACTGTGGACATGGCAACTTTTTTTTCCGTATTTTTTTTTTTCCTTTTCCAACTACTTTACTTAAGTTCTCCTCAAGGCTTCGCACACACCCCCTGCTATGTTCTGCTCACGCAGAGCCCAGCAGCAGGGCTACCAGCAGCAGCAGCAGCGCAAGTGAGCTCTGGTTTTACAGCTGGATGGCTTCAGAGATATCAACTATGTGCTATCCCTTACAACCCAGCAAAACTGTTTCTCAGTTTCAGTAGAAATGTATAAAATGTAGTGTTTTTGTTTGTTTGTTTGGTTTGTTTTGTTCTGTTTTGTTTTTATTTCGGTTTTGTCCTTGGGTGTGTCTGTGTGTATTTTGTTTACTTGTTTGTTTTCCATGGAAGAGAGGTCTGCTCTAACTGGAGAGATGAGCAGGAGAATTCACACACCTGAAGCCTTTGGATTTCTTGCCTCAGTAGGTAAGAGAAGCCAAGCTTTCTCATGCTGTGCATGTGCCTAGCTATATGTTATTTTTCATACCAAGTCCAGGTTTAGCAGAAACAAATCACAGAGATTGATAATGCAGCATTTTGTGAATGGTAAAACCTTCATTAAGTGGAGTGGAAAAAAAAAAAAAAAAAAAAGAGAGAGAGAGAGAAAAGAAACAACAACCCAAATTCCCACTAGCTAATGCTTAAGTAACAAATGCCACCAAGTGCTCATTTTCTGAACAACTCTTTCCAGCTGAACTGAAGTGAAATGTTCTTTACAACTGTAATCCTCAGGAAACAAACTCACCAAATCTTCCAATTTACTGTTATTTATCCACTGGCAGAGTTATTATCAGCTGGCTAGATTACAGCCTGCAGTAGATACTGTCTAAATACTGAGAAAAAAAAAATAAAAATCTAAGTTAGTGCTTCCAAATCCACTCAAAGGAGCTCTTTCTATAAATGGCAAACTTACAGGTTTTGTTCCACCACATGATTTAAGCTTGACAGTGTTATTTCTGTCACTGTTGTATCAAGCCTCTATCTGACAGTTGTTTGAACAAGAGGAATATGAAGAGAGTTTCCTGTTTTAAGTTTTGTTCTGGCTCATTTTTCAGCTTTGTACATAACTGTATGCGTGTTCTGCCTGTTAATGGTGAATTCTGTACTTTAATTCTGGTAACATGCATGTGGAACACAGTAGGAAAATACCCAAAGTTTATAAAGACTGATTAAAAATTTTTAAGTTAAGATACTAAATAAAACTTTTGGATGCTTTTAAACTCTCTTAGTCTCTTCTCTTCCTTTCTTTTACTCTTGTCCGGAGTCTTCTGATGACAGTTTCAGAACAAAACAGAACCCACTCAGGGAGTCTGCCTAGAAGCACTCAATTTCTGCAAGATTCAGCTATACTTCATAGAAGGTAAGGTATCAAAGCAACCAGAGCAGCGTTACATCTCCTGCTCCCCGACAGCAAGGCTGAAGTAACAGAGGTAAATATATACTTGAAAGAAAATGATTTTGTAAGAAGGGCAACAGCCCAAAAGCTGTGATTCTAAGTAGGGTAAAGTACCTCTGTCTTACCCTTATTTTTAATTAGAATATGTCAAGAAAGCTAAAAAAGATAAGAACTTGCTACAACTGTGTAACACATGTTCATTGTGAACTACAAAACAAGACATCAAGATTTTGTTGAACATGCTTATGATAGTCATTTACGACTTCAAGTGGTATGACCATATCAAATACAGTTCTTGCAATTACTTTCCTTCATACTCTTTTCTAGCCATTAAATATTTATTTATTTTTATTTTATTTTTCCTGCTCCCTGGAGTAGAATACATTTTGTCTTCTATTTTGTTTAAACTTATTCCATTAATGACCCAATGAATCAAGGTACAAACACTGTGTCCCTCTTGTTTCTTTTTAAAGAACAGCAGTCACATTTGATTTGCAAAGGACAAGAAAACATCTCCAGGATCATGTAAAATTCATGATTTATTGCTGATTTTTAAGATATTTTTCCTCTCTGTCCCTCTCTCTCTTCTTTTTTTAAATTTAAATTATAGGTAACATGTCTGGCTCAATGTCTGCTGCTTTAGAATGCTCCTTAGTAAATAGAAGCGTATGGTTTGCTTCTATACGTGCTTCATTTCCAGATTTCCTCGTCTTTATCCCACTCCCCCAGGCTTCAGAGTACCCATCTCCATGGCAACACTCGATAAGGTTGGTGGGTGGTGTTATCACAGCAGGCTTCCCCACAGAAGGTCTCAGCCATATGGATTATTTATGAACTTGCATGACAGCACCAGACCCACTGAAATACTTCTTGGGCAAGTTTTCTCTTCTCCTAAAGCCAGCGATATAAAGCGGGGCATCTTCACTGCAGTCAGTGCCCACAAGTAAAGAGCTGAGGCAAAGCACCACAAAGATGGTAAGCCATCCATCCCCAAAGCTGCCTTGCCACTGCCTGCAGGTTTCTTCTGCCCCAGCTGAGTACCCATTGACATACGCTATGAATCGTAGCTTAGTTATACATCCCAACCAGTGAAACTGGAAACTTGCAGCTTCTC
Organism: Aythya ferina; assembly: GCF_964211825.1. Taxonomy (NCBI): domain Eukaryota; kingdom Metazoa; phylum Chordata; class Aves; order Anseriformes; family Anatidae; genus Aythya; species Aythya ferina. The sequence continues at coordinate 10,194,158 of NC_140297.1, forward strand.
AACAGAACAACACTTCAGATGTGCCATGATTTAATCGTTGATACAACTTACACTGCTGTTGGGAGCTGCTGATGCAGAAACACTGCAGAAGTTCTACATTTCTGAGTTAGTTCTTGGAAAAAGCTAGCAGTATGGCTTGGACATAATTTCTTCACCTGTTTTTTTCCTAAATCTTAAGTGTATTTTTTAGATAAGGTTGTTGCATTTACACTGTATTCATGCAAACAGCGCATACCAATTTTTTGGAAGAATCCCCATAACAGCAGTTTATTTCTTTAAATCAATGCTTTTTTTTTTTTTTTTTTTTTTTTTTTTCACCAACATGCTTTTTTTTGAGCAAAAGATGTAGGACTGTGAGGGCCTGTCATATGCATCCACATCATCTAAACATTTTACAAATTTATCAAACTCCATTTGGAACCAGATAGATTTTTTCTAGGAAAGGAAAGCATTGTTGTAGTTCTCAAATAGGCATTATTTAAAAAATAATAATAATTAAAAAATCATAGCCAATACCCAAGATTTAATAGGTGTGATTTATCTTCCTAGCTTTATTTATTATGTATACAATCTGCACCTTAATTGGTCACCATAAGCTTCCTTTATGATCAATAAGAAGTAGGAATAAACACCAAGAATTCACAGGCTAGTTCTGTCAGCTCTTCGGAGAGGAGCATTACAGGTGCTGTAATGGGGGGCAGGGGGGTGTTCAGATCAGCCAGTGAAGATGCTACAGCTTTTATCCCACTCTCTTTCTTTCCTAACATAGAATCAGTCCCTAATTTAGGTAAAATGTTCCAGATTAGAAGAGATCTGTGGTTTACAGTGTTGAAGCTGACTCAGCTCATTTGAGGAGAACTTGGTTAGTGCAGTTATGATAATCAGTTGGAGGAGGCAATAAGAAACAATGTCTGGTGTCAGGACAGAAGGGAAAATTGAAAAATAAGCAAAGTTCACAGGAAAAGAAAGCCAGAAATCACAGAATGTAGGAACTATATTAAAAATACAACCTTGACAGAAGCTTTGTCGTTCTTCTTCCTTGGATATAAATTTGTAGCTGCAGACTGGGAGAGAATATTTAGATATTTAAGATATTGCTGAAGTGACTTGGCCAAGTTTACATCATTTTCCAGATCAGAATTTCTTTCATTATCTGCATTCTGTTCCAAAATCCTGTACAGCAAAAGCAAAGGAAAGAACATTACCAGCCCGCACAACATACAATGTGCACAACATAAAAGGTAATGTTTTACACTGCAAAACATTGAAGTTACTTCTATTCAGCAGTTCTTAACAAAACAAAACAAAAAAAGGCATTCAAAAGCTTAACAACCACAAAAGTACAGAAAATTCAATGTTTCAGCAGAAAGTGTAAAAAAAAAATCACTGTTAACAATTTATTTCATGAATCAAAGTTAATGATCCAACAATAAATCAAATAAAATGCCTACTTTGAGGCCAAGTCATATTCAGAAGAAAACACTTGTAAAAAGAAACTATGCATGATTAAATTACACCCCAAAAAAAGATACAAGATAGCTCCTATACTTCAAAATATTGCTGGATGATGACAGAAATCAACACCATTAGGGCCCCACAGCAATTTACAGAATATGGTAAGACTCCTGAACATGGTGAAATAACTGAGCAAGTCAACTCCAGCAAGAAACTTAATGAGGGAATAATGAGATGGGGAAAGTATCTCTTCTGATCTTCTCATGTGCTTGGGAATCATAGAATAGCAGTGTTTCCTGACTGTTTTAAACAGATCTAGGTGACATTTGCAAATAAAAGCTAAAAAGGTGATTAACCAACAGCAGTGTAGAAGCTTTTATATGAGCTTCAGAATGTTGTGTGCAATGAATCTGAATTATTACCAGCTCTCCTCATCTATCTCAACAACATGTCAATGATGATGATAATTCAAATGTCAACACCAGCAGCTACTTCATTCCTCATGCAAGACAGCAGAGGGAGGGTCCCCAATCTGTTTCATTGCCTGCGAGCGTCACATCATATTGAGGGATGCAGAAAAAGGTCACCTCACCTTTTTCCCATTGTCACCATTTCCTACCTATGTGCCCACACACTTCAGTGAAGAACAATTCCAGGTGGAGGAGCCTTCCAGATTAGGAAGACAAGGCATCACTTCACTTTCAACACCTCCACACTACTGTAAGCAAACTTTTATTCCACTAGTTCACGTCATGGTGCTCATTTGGGAGCACAGCTTGAGAGTACCTTTATCTTATTTTCCAAATCTTGGGTTTAATTATATTACTTCATGCACAAAGTATTAGACTTCCTTCAATGTTCACAGCTGTATCAAATGCGTGTCCTGGCTAATTTAATACTGATAAATGTAATTAATAATCTAATTTGCTGTGGTGGCACCGCAACCAATAGTGCTCGCAGGGTTGCTCACTTTGAAGAACCAGAAAAAAGCATCCACCCCCACCAAGAGGCAGCTTGTGAGTGGGGAAAATTTAGTTTTTCTGCTTTAGCAAGGAACTTGACAGCTTTGGATGCAGAAACAAATGCATCATGGAGCTAAGGCAGCGGGGCAGGAGGCCTGAATCAGGCCTGCCACCCCGGCTGGCGCAGCTTGGTCTCCTCAGGAGGTGAAAGCCAAGAACTCAGCCTGCCTCAGGGTAGAGCCATGGCCTGGCCTTTGCAACCATGTGCAATTCCAGGAGAACCACCAGTTACCGAACAGGTAAACAAAATCTAGGAAAATAAAGTTTTCTGCACAGAAAACTACATGTATAGAGAACTTGACAACTTTGCTTCCTTCTCGTGCTGTTCATATTATTCTCTTATTGCAGTTCATATTATTCTCTTATTGCAGAGTTCTAAATTCTGCCTTTCTATGGAGGGTGGATGTGCACGTAACGTTATCCACCTCCTTTTCAACTTAACGCCAGGCTAAAACTGTTCTGCACTTTTAGAAAGAGACGGGCAGTATGCTTTCTGCTTCAATAGAGATGAACTAATCCAAAGAGGCTCTCATCATAGAAGGCATCCCAGTTTCATGCACTCATCTTTCATTTATCAATTAATTCCAACATCTATCTTTGCCTTTCTTCACTAACTTTGAAAAGAAAGGAAAAACAGAAATACCAGACCAAATTCTGCCCTGAGGATTTCCACTGGAGCTAATGGGAACTGAATGCACAGATAAAAGACAGTATTTAGGTTAGCTTTTCAAGCCATTATTTACAGTGTATAATCACTTGCACTGGTGGTAGAAGCAAAATCTGAGGTGTATGATTTCTCATTTTTTCTTAAGAAAATAGCAATTTCTCTCAAAATTGTGTTTAAATTCCATATTAGATATAATATTTTATCCTACAAACTGAAAAAATAACAATTAAAATGTAAAAGACTGATAAAGCATACATTTCAATTGATGGCAACTTTAGTAAAATCCTTCAAATACCTCTGAAAGATTTGTTAAAATCTTTGTAGTTCACCAGTATATCACTGTTGTTCACCTTGTTAATACAGAATGTAAAATGCATTAAATGAGCTATTATTGTAACTGAATTAAAACATTTCCTTTAAATTTGACAAAGTGATAGTAGAAAATGGATGAAAGAGGACTATGTTAAAACACCTGGTGAGTACAAGAAATGACTGTCATCTGAGTTCTTGTTGTGCACTTATTTGGAAGCATTTTCAGTTTTATTTTATTCAGAAAAAAAGGACTTTGCATACAAAGAACTACAGTGTATAAAGACAATAATATACTTACTTATTTATCCGTAGAAATAATTATACTATCCTACCAAAAACAGGGCATTGGAAGCTTTTACATGGAAATATCTGAATCTCTGCACCTCAGATATAATGCTTTTCTAGAATGCTCTCTATTAATAGATACCACACTTTTTAGAATAAAGAGTTTCTCCCTTTTAATACTGTGAGAATCTTATTACTGACTTAATGATGGTTTTATTATAGAAATAATGCTATACCCCACTTTATACATTGAAGCTTGCTGGAAACGTTTGTGGTTTTGCCTAATTGCACCAATGAACACAACTGACATTTATCCCCAGTGTGCAGAATGGATTTTTTTCCTTTATCTTGGATCCTCTTTCAAGAATGGTTTTTTTTTGAAATTTAATAAGGGCCCGAGAAATACCATGTACACTCCAGTTAGCCACCAAAGAAAGAACTTTCATCTTGAAAACAAGCTCCCAGTTTCCTTTTTTTTTTTTTTTTTTTAAGATGAAATCCATGTCTTCTGTTCCATCAGATTTCATACGCACTAATTTAGCCTAAGTCAATTTACCTTTCAAGTGTCTGAGTCTATTTTCTTGCTCTCACTAACTCTGTGGGGATTAATGACTCATTAATATGACTTCATATTGTCTTATTACACACTTTATCCTTAATAAAAGGTCTCCCTGCCATAATGTTTCTTTGATAATGAGGTACCTACACTAAGTTGCTTTTTTAATTATTTAATTATTGTCTGATAATACTTTAGCAAGTGTATTGAGCACACTAAGCATACAGCACTTTTTATTAGAATCTATAAGAAGCCATGAAAAAAGTTCCTACTGTTCCCTGACCTACAGAATACATTGCAAATGGACAACCAGAAAAATCAATTAATGTTTTAAACTGTTGGCACATAAGATAATGCTTTCAGAGGCACAGCTTGGTAACTTCAGAAAATCTATCGACAATGGGAACAGCTATAAGTGGAACACATTTGAAAGTCTGATGTTCCTAAAGTGCCAATACACAAAATGTTGTGTTTTTTTTTTTTTTTTTTAAGTATAGTTCTAGTTAAAAATGCAAACCAGTTCAAACCTGATCTCAGCAGGAACTTCTGAAAGTGATCATCTGTTTTCAGTATAAAACCTAAATTATTTTTCGTATCTTCTTATACATTTTTTTTTTGTTCTTGTGGAAATCTGGCCTATTTTATCTTACTTCCATGAATAAAAGTTACAGGTACAATCATTAAAAAAAAATCCCCAAGATATTCAAAATCATTTCTGATACCAGGTACAGAGACTAATCCATGCAGTAATGGCATTTAGTGCCTCTGTGCAGTGAGAACAGATTTATGGATTCTACCATGTGTTGTTATCTGCTTTGTGATAAATTATGGATTACTGTCTCTTGAAGTTACGCTTATACCTTACTGCTCTCCCAAAGTATACAGCACTGTAACTTTAAGGTATGCTTTTGTTTCTTTTACATTAAAAGAATCAGCATATATGCAAAATACAGGGTCAAATTCTATGAACTAAATCAAAACAAACTGACATAAACAGAGATGAAGCTGCTGGGCATTTTCAATTACAGAGCTGCCTTTTTTTTTTTTTTTTTTTTCCATAAAAAGAGAACAGAAATATTTTCATCTTCTTTGCAATATATGAAGATCCAACAACCAATGTATTGCCATTGAGGCTAGAAGCTTAAGCTTTGTTCCACTATGAAGAAAGTTTTCTAGCAAAAAGGAGTTGCTATGAATTTCACTGATTTTGAGATTGTTTTTCATAAAACCATGTACGAGAAAGCCAAATTCCCCATTTTTAACATTTTCTAAAATTTTACACCTTTTAAAATTTCCTTTTGGGGGTTTGCGTGATTGGGTTGCACTTGAAGACTGCAGGGGCATAATATAACAGGTAAAAGAGTAAATTTATACGTGTCTGTGTATGAAGATGACATTACATCCAAAACATCCATATCATTCTATGCAATTAAAGATGTTGTGTCTCTTGCCATCAATAACAGTTAAATTGCCCCTCAGTAAAAATTGCCCCCTCAGTAAAGCCACAAGGAAAATGGTTGCTATAATGTAAAGTACAGGTAGAAAGGTCCCAGCCTTTTCTGCCATAAGATCCTGCAAGAGTCCTCCTTCAGTTACAACTGTGTATTGGAAGAATAAGATTTTGAAGATATAAGTGGATGCCCAGAATCTAATTTTTATTCCCTTTGTTTCTTTTTGTTGGCTTATTCCAGATTAAAATGTTTACTGTACAAGCCTCCCTTTTTAAGCCATTCATAAGTACAGCTGGCTGAACTGTGACTAGATACTGCATGAACAGGATAAAAGACCTGACATTTGGTTTTCTGACACCTAAGTTAACAATAGAAGACATATTTTCTTAATCTGATGATAATCGTAAGAACAGGACTGAGTATTTTATTTCATTCTATCTGCTGTTTTCCTAACCATGTTTTCAGTACTGTTGTACAACTCGTTTCCTTTTGTCACCTACACAGTATTTTAGTGATGTATTTAATTCAGCTTCTGAACCAATCTGTTTCTCATCATTTCCAAAACCTCCCCAAAACCTACCATGCAAAAACACTGTTGAAGACTTACCTTCCTGTATCAGATACTTCAGATACAAATATATCAGGGTGTCTGTTGTGGATTTTGTGAATGTTTGACAGTTCCTGACCAATAACATGCTGCGTATAATCATCTTTCCAGGTAAAACCTGATAAATAATGAAAAAGACAAACAAATAAACAAAGAAGCAAAACACTGCTTAGTAACTTTAAAGTTTGGCAATAATATGCCCTATATTAACAATATAAAAATAAAATTAAAAAAAGAAAAAAAAAAAAAAGCTTTATTCAATGTGAATCCAGCAGTGAACTACAGGTTCCTCTCTACTGTAAGAAATTTTATTAATCAAACTTTTCCTAAAATGGAAGGAATAGAAGACATGATGAGATTTTAAAAGATTCTGATTCTTAATAGAATTTTATCTAGTTACAAATAAGCTTTTATATATATATGTGTGTGTTAAAAAAAAAAAAAATATTTGGAAATACCTATGGAGAAGAGTTATCTCACTAGCTAGCTATTAAAAGGCAGAGGGCTTTAAAACTGGATGCTAGTACTCATTGAATAGTTGCTTCCTACAGGTGGTTCCATCACTTCTCCCTCATTCACACCACATTGCCCCTTCTCTTCTCTCTCTCTATAAAATTACACTTTTACACTATTAAGGAGCTAGTATCGCAGAAGAAATAAGTACTTTGAGTTTTAATCTAAACCATGTGGAGGGCAATTTATGTTATCTTTATACTTAAATGTTGTGACAAAGAACTTTACAGCAAGGGGGAAGTGCAACTATGAAGGCAAATTCCAGTGATTACTTATTAATTACATGCACTGCCAATCTCATGGTAATCACTGCCAATCTCACTTATAATAATGATATAACTCCAAACATAATTGTTATCTGATTTGTAGATTTTAGATGTTGCAGTAACTCTTTAGTTCATAGAACTTGCCCATGCAATTCTCTGTAATTATCTAATAACTAAATATCACATAATTGCGGAGAATTTCTGCTTTTATGCCACGTGCAATAAACCACCACAAAACCCCCGAATGAATATTAATAAAAGTTCCAGATTTGGTGATCCTGCTAATATCTTACTGTAAGAAAGTGCCTAAAGAAAAATCCTCTCTAGCTGCAGATGGGAAGGGATGCATCTGGTTGTTAGAACCAGCCTCAGAAGAGGAATTTCTGGCTCAGTCACTATTTCATGCACATGCTATAAACTTCAGCGCCATTCAGTCAACAACAGAAGTGTTGGTATAGGCACTCTCTTAGGATGCAGCAAAAGCATCATCAGTCTCAGCAGAACCCAGAACTTGGCCATTTCACTTCTTGGCTGAGTGCTTTATCCAGCGGGCTATTAAAAAAAGGGTTATATTCTTCAGATTTTTCCAGGGTATTAAGGTGGTGTTCATTCTCTGTTTACTTAAGCCTGGATTTTAAAAAAGAAGCTTAAACAGGAAATTTGTCCATTCTGCCAAAGGAGACAGTTGGGAGCATGCAGAAGTAAAATAACTTCAAAATTTATTAGATTTTCAGCCTCAGTGAAGGCCTTTTCCAACCTTAATGATTCTATGATTCTATGAAGTTGGGTGTAAGATTAAACAGGCTGAGGAAGTATTCAGTCTGTGCAGTTGTCTGGGATTTAGACAAGTTTTAAGGAAAAAAGTTCCCATTTTGGAAAGATATAAGTATACTGCAACACAAACTTCATTTTTTTTCCAGTAATGAAAATAATAATACACAATCCAGAAGTAATGTAAGCATGCATGGGATTTAACAAACAAAAAAAGTTCTTTGACACCTGCTTTTTGTTCCTTTTCAGTTTTCTTAAATAAAAATATTACTCAAGTTTATTGAGGAAACACTTCATCTGAAATCATGTCAGATGTTAATGGCTACAGTAGATGATTCCAGACCCTTGGGAGGGGGAAGAATCTCCAAGATATTTTTAGATCTGATTCATCCTTTTCAAATGCAAATCTCACCTTTTCAAATGTGCCATGTAAGTAGATGGATTCAAATCAGTTCACAAATCTCAATCTAAGCCTGCTCAGAACAAGTTCTTCTGTGAATACACAAAAATGAGTCACTACGCACCTATGATTATTTTGGCGTAGTGTTATTAAATTTATTTTGGAGGTTTATATATATATATGGAGGTTTATATATATATATATTTATATATATATATGTTTCACTTTACTTCTCTGTTGCCTAGCATTACACATTTTTACTAATGTTAAAAATTCATCCAGGACAAGAAATGTGATAACATTCAAATTTAGAAGTACAACAAATAAGTTCAGATAAAGTACGTATACATATATATATAGCTATAAAAGTACTATTCTATGTTTCCAAAATCACTACAGTTTCAATTTTGCAACTCTAAGCCAATACTAGCCTTTTTAAACGTTAAAGATTATTCAGTAATTACTGAAAAGATTGAAGAAAAACACACAGAGCCACTCTCAAGAGTTTTGTTGAAATTAAAGCATGAAAGAATTCATCTGCAGTATCTGCATAAAGATAAGAAATTAATCTCTCTCAGTCCTGAGCAATATATTTAGGAGCAGACAGAGGTGTCAATAGCTAGGTAGGTCTTTATGCCTCCATGAAAGAATGTTTTTGGTAAAAAAGAACAGCAAAGCATTGCACTCCCAATTCTCAGTAGTCATAACTGTCTTTTGTTAACTTGGGTGTACTTTCTTTCTCCTGACACACAATTTTAACATTTTCTCAAAATGCATTTCCAACCAGTACAAGCAAACAGTACTTAACACCGAAAAAGAACATAACTGTGGCATTAAAAGAGCAAACAGATGAAAGAAAAACAGAGTATTTATTATAGAGTTTAAGAAACTAGAATTAAGGGATTATGACTTCTCAACTGTATCTCCCAGCACTTATAGCTCAGATAAGAGTCAGAACACATGGATGAAAAATGCATGCAAAATCATCAAGGAAGTCTCCTCTCTGCAACTGGTGAACTTTGCTGCTCCTTATGCAACTATCTCCAGAACTGCTTCTAAAGCCAACCTTCTGCCAATCATTTTCCAGCATTGTTTCAGTTACAAAAAAACATCTCTCCCACACACTGAGCTCAATAGAATAGCACATTCAAGAATTCTAATACCACGCTGACAGCTGCAATCAAAATTAAGGTTGGGAAGAGGCACATGATGCCATACGGCGATTTCCTGTCCCCTTTGTCTTCAGCATCACACCTAGTACCCACTCCCGGCTTACCACCCAATTATAACAATTTGTCTCCACTGGCTGAGCAGGATCACAGTGGTGCTCTTGTACACACATTACTTCCATGTCACTAATGGGGAGCAGTACGGGGGGACACCCACACCTGCACGTCCTACCTGTGAGTTCTCACAAGCAATCAATGCCGATGCGTGAGCAAGAGAAGGAGACTGGTGGCCACTGAAATGACGCAGATACAAAATTGTTCTCAGCTCAACAGCACCGATGGTTGTGAGTCCCCATGAAAAAAAAAAAAAAAAAAAAAAAAAAAAAAAAAAAAGCTATAGGTAGAAACCTTACCCACAAGTAGTTACCCTTCTTGGTAACATAACCCAAAGTCGAATTATTTTCTTGTTTTTTAAATTGAAATTCCGTAACCTCTATTGGGTTAAGTGAAAAAATTGTGATCATGTAGAGGCAGCAAATACAAGACATTAATACCTTTATAAATCCCAACCTGCACATAGAATCATAGAATCATAGAATATCCTGAGTTGGAAGGGACCCTTAAGGATCATCAAGTCCAACTCTTGACACCGCACAGGTCTACCCAAAAGTTCAGACCGTGTGACTAAGTGCACAGTCCAATCTCTTCTTAAATTCAGACAGGCTCGGTGCAGTGACCACTTCCCTGGGGAGCCTGTTCCAGTGTGCAACCACCCTCTCTGTGAAGAACCCCCTCCTGACATCAAGCCTAAATTTCCCCTGCCTCAGCTTAACCCCGTTCCCACGGGTCCTGTCACTGGTGTTAATGGAGAAAAGGTCTCCTGCCTTTCGACACCCCCTTACGAGGAAGTTGTAGACTGTGATGAGGTCTCCCCTCAGCCTCCTCTTCTCCAGGCTGAACAGGCCCAGTGACCTCAGCCGCTCTTCGTATGTCTTCCCCTCCAGGCCTTTCACCATCTTCGTAGCCCTCCCTCCTCTGGACACTCTCCAACAGTTTCATGTCCTTTTTATACTGTGGTGCCCAGAACTGCACACAGTACTCGAGGTGAGGCCGCACCAGCGCAGAGTAGAGCGGGACAATCACCTCCCTTGACCTACTAGCGATGCCGTGCTTGATGCACCCCAGGACACGGTTGGCCCTCGTGGCTGCCAGGGCACACTGCTGGCTCATATTCAACTTGCTGTCTACCACGACCCCCAGATCCCTCTCTTCTAGGCTGCTCTCCAGCGTCTCATCACCCAGTCTGTACGTGCAGCCAGGGTTTCCCCGTCCCAGGTGCAGGACCCGGCACTTGCTCTTATTGAACTTCATGCAGTTGGTGATCGCCCAGCTCTCCAACCTATCCAGATCCCTCTGCAAGGCCTTTCCACCCTCATTCGAGTCCACAACTCCTCCAACATCAAAGCCAATGAAATTACTCCAGATATTATTATCATCATCAGGGATCTCCCTGGATCTTTTCTTTCCACTGCACAATGACTGTAATTACCAAAAGTTTAAAAATAATAATGAAATTAGCATTGTCTAGGTCTCCATTATGTTCAGCGCCGTGTCAATGTAGAGTCTAATAATCATTTTATTAATTGAAATGAAATTGAAAGCAAGATAGTGAAGAAAACAGTTTTCACAAATTCACAGTGGCAAAGATAATACTAGCTTCTGCCTCCAAAAGTTAAGTCAAAGTTTTTTTCACATGTATCATACAATTCATTTTTAACTCGCTTCACTGGTTTTGCCACTATATCAATTACAGAGAAATATATAAAAATAATCAATATTCAAATGTCTTTACTTTTCTTGGCTGTTCAATTTTTTCTACATAATGGCTTCCTTTCCTGTGGTTTTGAGTCTGTTTTTCATCTTAGAGCAACTTGATGCCTCTCCTTATGTACCTGACCACATCTTTAGTGCCTGCAAATTAATTAGCAACTGTTGAAAACACTCATCTGCTACTTCTCCCTCTTAACTTAATCTAACTCAGAGTTATTGATACAAACAAAATTACTGATACAAAAAAATCTTCATTAATCTTAATGCCTAGGCAAGAAAATGACAGCTTTTTAACTTAGCAAAGGCATTCTGGTGTAAATCAGTAGAATTTGATTTAACTACTTTGCAGCACTTACAGCTCTCAGCACCTGAGGATTTGGCCATGCAAATCTTCCTGCTTGTAGTCCCAAGCAGCCAGCCTGGGTAAGGATGCTCAGGCTGCTCAGGGATCTGCGGGCACTTTCAATGAGACCTGTGCCTGACAGCCTAACATGATGAGGCTCTTCCAGCTCTCGTGCCACTTCAAATCCAAAATGATTAGTTCTGCATCAATATTTTGGCAACAAAATGATTTTTACATATCAAGTCCATTCAAAGTGACAGGAGATTATTATATATTGGCAGAAACCTATATACTCAAACCTGATCCTTCTTTGTCAGGAAAATCCCCGTATAAAAAGGCCAAAAAAACCTCAGAAGTATTCACACTTGAAGCCAGAACATATTATTATTTTTCAATTGTGACATTAATTTTTTTCCACTTTTTGGTTTTATTATCCATTTTGTCCTTGTGCAGCATATGATAAAATAGGTTTTTCTCTGAGCTACCTTCAACTGCTACTTCATTTCAGCCAAGAAACTCTCAGTTGTAGAGCTCAGAGAGTTTCACCCCCCATGCCATGTGTTGCAAATTGTTAATGCCTACTTGAGCTGTCAGAATGTCTGCAGAATTGGGAATGATTGGCTTTCTTCCCTGCTTTCACAACAGACAGGTCAACGTATAGACGTGGCTTTCTGCAGGCTGTCTTTCCACATCCTCTAGAGGATCTGCACTTGTTCTCATCCCAGACCTCCATTTTCAGATCTCAAGGACATGCCCAGTAATGTTCACATTTCAGGACTAAGACAAAATTGCAGCTTTAATACTGAGGTTGGTGTGTGTATTAAAATTCATTCTTTCAATTATTGTTTTTTCTAACTAAGGATGCAGACCACAGATAAAATCTTGATGTATGCCATTACGGTAAATGAAAAATAGAAATACTTCTCAAAGCAATTTTGAGATACAAGTTGCAACAGTAGGTTAATGGCAAAAAAAATAATAGAGAAGTTAAACCCACCTCCGCACAGTAAAGGTCACTACCAACTTTCACTATAACCTATTTTTTGTTGTTGTTGTATCTTTCCCTTTCCCCTTCCATTCCCTTGCAGTAGTGCTGAGTACCACATTCACACTGCTGAGTTTTTTGCCCTCTTTTGGAGCTTCTAGTGGGAGCTTCTCTATAATATGCAAGAATTTCAGTCGCTGAATTCAGCAGCAATTCACTCACACTCACAAGGCAAAAAGCTTCTACTTGAAAGAACAGATGAAAGGGCTGCCTAAGGATTACAGTTTCAAATTTTCATATATTGTTTTATTATACATAAAAGTGATAATCTCCATAGAATTAAATTACTAGCATGATCTTCTTACAGCCCTGATTTTAATTTACTCTAAGTAACTATCCCAGAAGGTAGAGGGAAGGTTTTTCTCTTCATTTTTTTTGGAATTTCTATTATTTGAAAAAGCCAAATGAGTGCTTCATTTGCCAAGAAGATTATAAAATACTCTCACAGGACTCAGTATGCAATGTTTCCTTACCTTTATTTCATCTCTTGTAGACAGCTACAAATAATTGGTTTATACAAGATAAAGTTTCTAAGTGTTACATAAGATTTTTCTGCCACTAGAGCTGATAGTAATAAAAGAATAATATGATAATGTAAAATATGTCATCTAACTTTCAACTAGAATAGGCTACTTTCCAAAAACTAGAACAGAGCGGATACATGAAAAGGATTTTGCGATCCTTGACATAAATCCCATGCTATCCACTATGTCATATAATCCTCTTCGCAAACTGATGACCCTCAACTTTGAAAGCAGATGGTTCTGTTCACAGGAAATAATTTTAGGAAGATATGCAAAAGGAAACTTCTTTCATGGTTACAATTTTATATTAAAGTTCAGCCTAGAATTAATTCATGGTCAGCTACATCTCTAACTTGAATGGCTCTCTGTGATGTCTGGGCTGTGACATACTTATCAAAAAACAAATGAATTAATATAGGGTGAGTAAAGGTGCATCTTCTATTCCTCCATTCCCTTCTGCCCCTGGACTATGCTGTCATTTCCTCAATGTTGTTACTCCTTGAAGCATTCAAATGTATCTAAAGTAATGATACTAAAATAAAGATGAGCCTGCTTTGCTTGTTTCAGTGAGTTTTGAACCCACCTGGGCCAGCTGACAAACACATCAAAGAGCATGTGAGTATTCCAGATTTATCCCCCAAAGCTTGACTCTAGCCCTACACTGTGAAACAGCTGCCTTTACCACATTCATCCTCTGCAGTCTGTTATTAAATTACAGAGTGGTGATCTTTCCTTTTTCTGTTAAAATATTGTTTTCCTTTTTTTTATTCCTTTCTCCTTCCTTTTTCTTTCTTATTATTCCTTTCCAAGACACCTTACACCACTCTAAACTTCCATTCACCCACCTCATAATGCAAGATCTTTTTCATATGTGGAAATTGGTTGTAATACTAGACCATACAAAGTTAAGAATGGAGATATTGTCCAAATAGTAGTTAAAAATGCATATAAAGTCAGCAGCCTTATTTCCCATTTCATTTTTTCCATTTCATTTCATGCTAGCAGTAGGATGACAGCCTTACTGTCATGAAAAATACAGTTCCTGGGGAAGGACTTTTGAAGTGCCTTCAATCTGGGAATTAAAACATCACTTGTAACAAGGCAAAATTGGTCAGAAATGTCCTGGCACTTAAATGAGTATATAAAATTATGTGGCTATACAGGTTACACATATATTAGCAAATTCATCTCAGATCTGCAGTTCTTCATGTATTTTTAAATGCCTCAGAGCAGAACTGTTCTTTCAGATCCACATAGTGGTTCTCACCCCCATTTCATGTAGCTGCTGAACGCTCACTGATGTCTGTGAAAAATCAGTTTTTGGCTTGCAATTGCACATATATAAAGTCAATATATGGGAGCGCAACACTGGGCACTACAGCAATGTCTGCAGCTGCAAATGCATCTTGGCATTTGGTTCTGATATGTCTTTAAGACCAACGTACAGATCATTGTACAACAGTATAGAGGGAATGTTAGCATGAACCAGACTAAAGGCTTCTGCAGTATATTCATGGTCTGTAACAGTAAAGTCTGACATAAAGTCTGACTTGAAACAATTTCTCTAGCAGAAGCCTTCAGTCTCCTACTCACTGTACACTATCCTGTATCAAAAATAATGCAAATTAAAGGAGAAAAAAATAAATCTTTGATAATTTTAAATGACAGGCAGATGAAACTTCCATAACTCTATGTAATTTGTGTGAAACTTTATCCTCCGTTTTTCACTTTTACGTCATTTCTCCTGGACTGCAAACTCCTCCAGGAGGAAGTCATATATTGGAAGCATTTGTACAGTCTCTTGCTACAGCAGTAACAACAGCAATAACAATAATTGTTAGTGTTGGTATTGTTATTAATAAAAACACAGCAGTTGAAGAAGTTAGGGTTCCCTCAGGAACCCTGCAAAGACCTTGGTGGCTGAAAGCTGGGGGGGGTTTCCAGGACAGTGTGTTAGCCAAGTTGGCTTGCCTGAAGCAAAGACAAGCAATCTGCAGGTCACACTGCTCCCCCAAAAAAGCTGATTAATGTTCCTCAGGTTTCATTTTGAATTCACCCCACGTATAGAAATGAACCCTATGTGGGTTTGTGAAACTCAGGAAGGCAATGTGGCATTTCAGCCTGAAGACTTCTTCTTTTCTATTCTCTTGTGCACGTAAGCTTTGTGGGTTTACACCTTCCAACAAATGAACCGCAGGATACAATACACTTTACTGCACATGGGATGTCAGGAATGTTTTAATTTAGGCATTTTTGGCCTGAGCACTTCAGGTCTCTGATTTACAAGCCAGTTACTTTTAACAAATTACTGTACCACATGGCAGTTAAGGAGCAGTCTCCGCCCATGTATCTAGCTGATGTCCACAGGTAAAAATGAGATTACTTAACTTATTTTAGCCAACAATGAAAAAGATTTGGGATAAGAAGCTCTGACAAACATGGTTTACTACCTGATGTACATTTTCCCTCCCTTGTTTCACACAGTTAATACCTCAGTGAGCTTTAATAATATTTTTGGTCAACTGATGTAGTGCTGATTCACAGATTCACACCAGTGCTCTGTCAAATGCATATAGTCTGATTTCTGGCTCCTTTTAGCTCCTTTCCTGCCTTTTGGGATGATCTCTGAATACTTAAAATGTGCGGTGCTTATGAATAAGTTTTTCTATTAACTAAAATATTTACAGTGGAAGAGCTAGACCATAAAGGTATGAACTAAAAGTCCCTAAAATTTCAATCTTCGTGAGCACAGTTCTAGCTAATGTCCATTCACAATACATCACTTCAAAAAGTGTCATCATTTTTTTTCTTGTAACAATCTTATGCATTAATTATATATACAACTATATAAATCTAAATTTAAATGGCATTTACGGAAACTTTGACATTAAAAAAATGCCTCAAACATGCCACAATGAAATAATGCTAACTTGAAACATATTAAGGGAATATAACAATCTTAACTTTCTTGGGAGACATTTTACCCCACCGATTTTTAGGTTTTCCTTTGTGTGTTCTATGCTCAACCTGGATATCCTGAAATAGCTCCATGATTATACCACGAAGGTCTATCATTAACTGCACTGTGCTCCATAAAAACTAGAAAGTACTTGCTCTGGGCAAGGACTGGGCTTTGAGACAGAGCCTGGAGCTGCAGGAAGCCACATAGTGCTAGCACCCACACCAGAGACCAACAGCATGGACATCAGGGGATTGATAGCCTTTGCCCTCTTCCCAATCCACCTTTCAACTTGCACATGACACCAACCCAGTGACTCACTTCTCTGTTTGCAAAATGAATATACCACAGCACAATTTCAGGGGTTAACATTGTACTGTGCATTGCAAGCTCTTTCAGGTACCACAGAGCTGCACTGGCGTAAACAAGAAGTGGTGTGAAAAATGGGGTCCACCAGGAGCTGTGGCGATGTGTCATTAACTGAGCAGCAGGTAGTTGCTTTTTTCTTCACTTCGGTGTATTTCCACTACTTAAGGACTAGCAACTACAATCAAGAAAGTGAATGCATTTTCAAAAATACCATTAATTCCAGAAATTTGTCCATCAGTAGTTCTGAATGGCATACAAAGCAGCAAACCTCCTTTGGAGCAAACAATGAAGTGAAACAGCAATAACATTAAAGCATTTCAAAAACATTGGTGGTGTAGCTTATATTTATCTCTTTCACTTAGTATTGTTACAGAAGATAAGTCTTCTGATCAGTGGCTGCTAGCATTAAGAAATAGTGATATGTTTCTAGATAATTGAGTACTACCTATTACCATACTTTTGATGTGGTGGAACATTCATGTGCCTTGTTTTCCACTTCCTCAGGGTATCCTGGTTAAATGTCACATGCATTTTTCTCCCACATTAAGAAAACAAAGCCTGCATATTAATTCTTTTTTTAAGAGAGGTGTAAATGTAATAAGAAGGGAATATTGATTATTCTATTCGTCTACAAACTACTCCAACAGGCACATATAAATAATACTGGAAAATGTAATGCACCCTTAATTATCAACAGTGCTACCCTCTGTTTATAACAGTCATGACAGATGAAACTTGTAGCAATTAATCTGATTGCTGTGATAGCAGTTTAAGCTAATTCACAACAAAAGATGCAAAGTAAAAAGCAAGCTATTGCACATATTTTAAAAACATATTGTTATTTAATGTAAGACCTGTGTTTCATTGACCAGATCACTGCTCCTTAGTAATGAAATTCTGAACAAATGTCCCTGCAAAGGTATTTGAGAGTTGAGGTGTCCAAGAGCTCCATGAAGTCCTCCTTAGCTGTTCCCAGTACAACACTGGAAACACAAAAAATTGCCCTTCTCTCATTCCAAAATGCTTGTGGTTTGGGTCCCAAAATCTGTAGCCCAGAAAAACTGCCTAGAAAATGTTTGTTATCACTGCCCCCAAAGGAACAAATGTTGGAAAGGAAAGTGCAATGAGTGAATAAACAATTGAAAGCATCCTGTTTCACTCATTTACTTGCTACAAACCTAGCCTTCAACTCGTGTTCCGTTCTCACCACCTCACACTGTGCTAGCAGCTGCAAACAGAATATTCCCTTTTCTTAGGAAACAACTGTTTTATTTTACACTTCATGACTACTTGTTTCAAGGAGTAAACCAGAATCTGGGATTGATTTGTTTTACTTACTACAGACAATAAAATATAAACATGGGGCATCAGAAATTCAACAAGCTACTGTTAATTTGCTATTCCTACTCACCATTGACTTCTCTCTATATATATGTATGATAAACTACATTTATAGATTTTACTCTACTAATGTTAGATGACATAGGAAAGAACATACTTCCTTCTGTCAATTACTTCTTAACTAAATGCCAAAGGTTCAAACTAAAAAACAGAATAATTCTGTCCTGGCAACCACATAAGACTGCCTTTTGCACATTGCATTATACTTAGCAGTATGTCGGGTTTGATTCTTTTTCCTATACACAGTATCAGGGCACGCACTTGAATCTTTTACATTTGTAAAAGATACATTCAGATCTAAATGTATTCATTGTTTCTCAGAAAGATAATTTTTGATCATCTTATTTACTTGAAAGTACATTAAAATTGGTCAAAATTCAAAGACTACAGCAAAGATAGTCCTATGTTGAATTGATATGTAGTCACAAACAATCAAGTTTCTCTTTCCTCACCCATTCTGTATTTAAAAACTGCTGTCAGGGTGACAGCAAAGTTGCTATACCTTGTGTGTGTGCAATGTTTTGTATTTACTGTGATCCCGCCTTACAGCCAAAGCTACGTAAGATCGTCTTTCAGCTGGTCCAGTAGAAGTGCTGCAGTGCAGGCAGCACTCAGCAGATATCACCACTGCCAAGGCACCTCCATAGCACAGAGCAATGGATGGACATGGGAGCTTCTCCTCCAGCACTGCTGGGGACATTCAGCCAGAGGGACCCAGTACAGCCACCACTCAGCCACTGCACAGCCTTGAGTGGCATGGGACTTCACAGGGGATAGATGGGAACTCATGTAATTACTGACAAAGCCAAATCTGGCCCTTTCCACCTCTTCCCACACTACCTGGCCTTGTGTTGCTAACAGGATTGGGAAGCCATATGAAATGTTTCTATTACTCCTGTGATCATTTGCATTAAAGTCAAGTTACACAAATGTAGCAGTGCAAATGAGAATCCTAATAGTTGTAAATTATATTTCCTTCCAGTGTAAGTTCTTCAAATGCCACTGAAGCATTGCAAAGCACTTTTGTTAAAACAAAAGTTAGACTCAGGAAAGAGTCTACTTCAACTTCTGTTGAAGTATTATGATTCAGTTGTCCCTTGCTACTACTCAAACATCTTCATGCATACATCCTTCTCCTATTATTCTTTGCATTATTTTTGTTAGCCAGGGAAAGTTTCCCTTATACAGTTTTGACAATTCCATGTTTAATTTGTCTTCATTTCCTTGTGTCCTTAATAACACTATGTAGGCAGCAGATGTCAAGTCCTTCCAAGTGGAATGAAGCAGAAGTGAACTCACATCCCTAATAAATTGTTTATTGAATATTTATTTTTACTTGGATGACAAACCGCTCGTGTATCCGCTGGTGGTAAAGCCCATGCTTACATGCTACAGCACAACATTTATTGAAGCAACTATTCTAGACAAATCTATATTGCATTTATAAATCTTCAAAACAAGCCCTAGTAAATGTCACTTCTTCTTAAATGCTCAGCAGAATCAATGACAAGTGATGCTGTCTTTGCCCTTGAAGAATTCGTGTGTTCGGATCTCAGTCCAAATTCTAAATTCCTTGTTCAGAAACATATGCAATGTACCAGAAGTGTTGAAGAAAGAAAAGTTACTCTAAATGAATAGGCTGAATCCAAACAGAAAAGCTTGTCTTCTTCCACAATCCCTATGAAGTAGCCTACAAGAGCCATTTGCTTATTTCCCTTTGGCACTGAAATATTTTCCTGTGGTCTTCCACATGCAAAAGCAAACAGCTGTTTCTGACGTGTTTTTATGATCATACCAGGTACCTCCTGAAAGGCACCTAATAAATATCAAGACCTATCACCTAGGTGTATCACAACCTAGAGAAATGTTTTTCTATGGAAAGCATTGCAGCTTCTTCATTTTCCAGCAGGTTTTGTAACAGCCATTTTCTTGCAAAACCTATACTTGTTTTACTCCCAAATGCTGCTGGACATGTTAATTAAACAGAAATTAGTCAGCAAAGTTTGCTGCAGAAATGATGTTTTAAAGGTAGATGAAATCTTGGGGAGATATTTATTGATAAAATATAAAGTGAAATTGAAAAACAAAAAAAGAACACACATCGATTCAAATAAAGATCTTCTGCGTATTGTTAGAAAAAGTCATCATAGTCAAAATAATAAATAAATTAGTTTCCACCTATTGACAGCTGCCAAGCTACTAACTGTCCTAGAATAGAAAACTGGCTTTGAAATGGGAATAGTTAAAAAGCAAACAAGAAAAAACAGCCAAATAGTGACAGTGTGCAAAAAATGACTGCCCAAGCACACATTCAGGAATGTGTGCCCAAGCACACATTCACACAAACAGAGGACAAAAGAATTATGAGATACGTTGTTACTTTTTATTCCCTTGTTGAAAAAAGCACATTCACCAAAATAAATAAATAAACAAAATAATACCCCCCCAAATATAAACCTAGTTCTAATCCTTTATACTTATATTTGAAAGACACTCAGGTCAGATGAATAACCTAAGTCAGCAATTTTACTCTATTTAGTAAAATCCCTCAGGACAGTGTGTGGTAGCTGGTATGAAGATGTTTATTGTGCTCTATGAGAATTTAGAAAATGTGATTATTACATTACTGCATATTTTTATTATAAATAAAAAATAAAGGCACTTCTTTTATAATTTAAATTCATATCTACATGCATTGATATGTAAAGCTTATAAAAACTCTTAAGCATGCACTCTTCTTTTTCTTCTAATTCCTGTACACCTTGTTAAATAGGTATTTTAATGAAACAAAAGCAGATATTTTGGATCTTTGCAGAAGAGATGGATTACATGGCAGCCATTAAATAGCAGCAAAAGCATCACACATTACAGAACATTTCCAAACTTGTAATGCAGAGAGTCTTTCTTTTCAACCACCAACCCTGAAGATATCTCAATTAATAGAAGGAAAGATTCCAGCCCTCTTGTTTGAAACTTGCTGAAAGCCAGGTGTGAAGGTGCTGGAAAGTTGCCCTTTTGCCAATTCTTCTGGCTTTATGACAATGAAGTGAGAAGCTGCTGGAAGCAACAAATGATTCTCTGTAACTATCTTTTCAGTCTTTGTGGCTCTAATCCCATATCTTTAACTGATGGCCATGATTTGTAATAATTTGGGTGACTTTTTAATGTTCTCTAAGTGCAATGAATTAATCTGGGTTAGAACAAGGCTTGAAGAAAAAAAATGTGACCTGTTTATAGTATGGAATTCAATGAAATCTAAATAAGATACAATTTCCTGTTTAGTTCTTCCTTCTCCTCATTGTGTCTCCCTACAAAATATTTAGGATTGTATAATGGAGATGAAGTATGACAGGTCCCTAATCTGCAAAACAATTGAAAAATGTTATTTTCTGCAGAGACAATCCCACATTCATCTGCTGTCTGATTTACAGTTTCCATCTGGACAGTTGGCAGTCACTCCCAGCAGCTCAGGCTACCTCAAAACATAGCACAGAGACTTTGGTGAACTCTGATTTAGATACTTAGTAAGGAAAGAACAGGTTCTTACTAAAATTACTTCCAGGTATACTAATCAAATGAACAGTGGTTTTATTTCCATTTTTCCAAAAACAAAAAGGAAGAAAACCACTTGAAAGCTGAAATTATAATCACGGTAAATTTATTGTTCCCTGAATCCCTCAATTCAGTGTGACAAGCAGACAGGTTTAGTCCATTCATTTCTTCTCTGTAACTTTTCTGTCTAGAAATAGATCTAATTAAGATGGTTTTCAAAAAGAAAAAGAAAAAATAAAATCACATGACTAAGAGAAAAAGGCAGTATTTCCAGAAACATCATTTCATTAGGGATGTTTTCCCAGCATCATTGTTCTCCCCACCACATAAGAAAATGGAAGAGCAGGCACCTTCTCCTCTTCCTCTTTCTGTTACCCTGTAGTTAATTCCAACTGTGAAGCCAGTGACCCTTGAAATTATTTTCACATGCCTGGAAAACACATGTGGCTTTTACTTACCTTTATCTTTCTAGAATTGTTCTTTCAAAATTCTGTGTGCTCCCAGGAAAATATTAATTCACCCAGGATTCTGTTAACAAATATCAAAACTTAGCCTCAGTTTTAGCCTTAGAGACTTAAACCTCTAATGAGGGAATTCAGAGTTCAGCTTGCATTATTACCCACCAGTAACATAAAAACAGGTTCAGCATATGTAACACTGCTGCAGCTTAAGCACAGCAAGATCTACCCTGAACTTTCAAATCCCTGCTTCTTATTTGTACAAGCCAGGCTATGAAAACAGACATTTTTAATGAATTCACTGAGAAATCCTTAGTAGAAGTAGCAACGGCAGACTTAGAGCTGTAATATTTAAAGCAACTGCAAAATTGTGCTTTCATCAGGAAAGGAACAAAAGCTTTGTTATTTTTTGAAGCTTACATTTATATTCAGCATAATAATTCAAAGTATCATTCCCTGCCACTATTAGGAGACAGAGGTCAAATATGGCAAGTAAAAAAAAAAATTATATTCACAAGCTATACAAAAGAGAAAATAGGCTCAAATTGTATGAAGTGCAGTGACATTATTTAAATGTCTTTGTTAATCAGGGTCCTGACATAAGAGATGGTGCTGCGAAGAATTTGCTCTTCAGACTCTTCTCAGCATGGGTCAAATCTGCTTAATATTCCAAACGCTGAGTCTAGCTGAACCACGTTACCCCTTTATGATCTCTCATCTATTTTTTTTTTTATCCTTTGAATTCAAGATGCACTGGTATTTTCAGTTTTCATCACTGCTAAAAGGCAGGGAAGCTATAGTATAAACAGTGAAGTTCCTTTCAAGCCTTGTTTATAATGATTTATACATTATACAGCTGTTACACCTGCAGAAATTTTTGCAGAAAGTCAGAACACACACAAAAAAAAAGAAGTCTGGGAATGTTTACTTTCAAGCTTATTTATTTTTTCCAGTTACTCAATGAGAGAGAAAATGGGGCTATCTGCTGATTCATAAATGAGAAAATAAGAGCAGTCTGGTTTTGCCACCCCATATAGCCACAATGATGTAAAGTCCCTGCAGCACGAAGACCAGTGAGGCCCACACAAGCATTCAATGTGCAGATGATGATGCTTACTTATCTGCACCAACATCCTATTTGAAACACCCCTATGAAAACTATGAAGGACGTCCCAGATGTCCCAGGTCAATTTTCACTCTTTCATGGATAAATAAAAGATTAAAAAGGTGAAAGTCATGGGGCTGTCAATGTTGGCCTGTACATTACTGTCCCCATTTTCCTGTGATGTTCCTGGAGAGCAGAAAGGGTTACATTAAAAGAGGTAGGTCTAGCCCTCCAGTTGGCACCACACTGGACAGGCTACACTCTTCAATCACAAAATCAAGGATTTGTATTCCTCTACATTTCCTCCTTCCTGCAGCACTTGTGTAGCTACTCCAGCCTTCGACAAGCCCCAGCCAGCTGCTTTCCCATCATACAGTCTGGCTACCTGAGGGGTCTGAAGGCTGTTTTTGTTTCCCTACCAAAACCCTCAATCCATACAAGACTTTCTCCCATTTCAAACAAGACATACAGGGCAATGGGAGGACATAACAGAGCAGCTGGCCAGTTTATTTTGATTTATTGCAAACATTATGGGATTGCCCAAAGGCCTGGATCACAGTCCACTTGTGCTCAGAGCTCTTCCCCCTGTCTGCAGTACTGCAAAGCAATAAGATGGATGAGCTTGTGCTAGACGAGATGAGATCCAGCCTACGTGAGTGCAACCATATTTTCAGTGGGGATTTAGGAAGGACTTATTAGTATTAAGACCAACTGCACGTTTGCTGAAGATTTTGATAGCATGACGTAACTGAAAGATATGAGAAGTTGCAATGATACAGACCAGACCTCATCCAACAGGATTCCCTCCAGGCATTTGGGTAAGTGAACTAAGCTTTCACACTACTGACCAGCATTTGTTAAAAGACTGTTTCCAAAATCTTCCAAAATCTTCCTTCCTGGAATCAAAACCAAGCCATTTCTATCTACACACTACTCATATCCTATATTTACACTTAACAATGTTATTTTTTTAAATTGTTCATAGAGTTTCACAGGAACACCCCACATGTTTTAGAAAGGCCTGTTTAATTCAGCTTTGAAACAATTCTTCACTCAACCCATGTATGACACAAGGGTTTTCAAATGTAACAGTGAAATGTAATGACCAGCAAGTTACAGTACCTCCTGAGTCCAGTAACTGGGCTATTCTACAGAATATTTTCTTTTTTTTTTTTTTTTTTTTTTTCAATGGGTTTACTGAACATTTCATTGTTTCTTGCCCTTGGCTCCAATCCCGCTCCCCTGTGTTCACACTGCTGTAGACCCAAACCAGTGAGAGAGCTTGGGGGAACAAGGGGGTGTTAATTAGAGCCTTGGAAGGAGGAAGAGGCAGAAGTGTCGGAAAGGCTGAAAATGTTTTGATGCCTTCTTCCATGATCAGCACAGGCAGCAACAACCAGGTGCTGGTGCTGAGCCACTTCTGGAAAGGGTGGTGCCCTACACATTGTATGTACAACATAGCATAAAGGCACTGTGTGTTATTGGAGATGGGATAATTGCACTTCACTAATAGCAAAAGCCCTCGGAATAACAAAGTGAAATAACAAAGAATAGATCACAGGGAGATGTATGGGATAATAGATGGATTTTAGAAAAGAAAGGAGAAAAAGATAGTTTAAGTTTCTTCCTCTCCTCACAATTTTCTTCACATTTTTTTCCCCTTTATCAGAACCAGCTTTGGAAGGCGAGTATTTAAGGATTGAAAGAGAACTCGTCCCTTCAGAGAACCAGTTTCACCAAATGTAATGTTGACAGGCACTGTACAGCTACTGTGTGTATTTGGGAAGACATAATAAATACGAACTGAAAAGGTCACATCTCACACAGGCACCTTTGACGACTCATGCAGACTCTCTCCTAAAATACAGCTCAGAAGTAGATACAGTAACACATTCCTTCCCTCCAGCATCCACAGTAACTAGGGTTTCAAAACAATTTAAATTTCCTATTAGAAATCTCGATTCAGGAATATACTCCACTTTGATTTAACATGTTCCCAGCGAGGCGGTCGTGCTCTTGTATTCCATTCGGCAGTCCACATTGGACATTAAATTGTTTCTTTTTCATGACAGTAAATAAAAACTGCAGTTTTCAAAAGAAACAAAATAGACAGCAATGTATTTATGATAATATCCTATTCACTCATGCTCATACCATATTGTCAATAAATAATAAGAGATTAATGAGACTTCAAATTGTAGAAAAACAATAAATAACTGCAATGCTTTTAAATAAAAAATTGTGCATGACTTGATTTTTCTTCTTTTTCATGGTTAGCTCTTGGGATTGAATAGTTAATTTATTTTCTGAGAAAGAAGACCTTAGATAAGCTCAGTGGTTATGTAGGCATGTCTGGGTTGCTAGGAATTTAAACTATCAGCTTGCAAATGGAGCTATTTCAGATCCCAGGTGATCCAAAGAAGAGGTTCTCCTCCTGCACTAAACGATGCATGGATTATGGAGAGAAATATAGTATGTGATCATGTCATCAGACACTGCACTGTAACGCACAAACACAAAGATGCTGAATTCAGGCAGTACAGGCAATGCCAGAATTACATTTCTCCACCTTCTGAATGGTGGAGATGGTGATTGGCAGCCCTCAGAAGGTTGTTGTGTTGTGGTTTTGTGTTTTTTGTTGTTGTCGTTGTTTTGTTTGTTTGTTTGTTTGTTAATCTTAACTACTGTGTACAACACACACAGAGGATATGATACAGTACTGGGTAAAAATGAGACCTCTTGTGTGCTGCTCCCGCCTCTTAACTGTCCTGGTATTTTCCTTCCTAGGACATGGGTATTTCATTGGTTAATGATATTATATCCTCTGTATATGAGTTCACTCAAGCATATGACCACTTGATTGCCTCACATACACTGTTTAATCTAATTATCATAAACACTGATGTCTCAAGAATTTTCTGTGACTCCAAGATCTGTGGCCTTGAAAACAGGCATAGGTCTCTAAGCAATTTCTGAGCCTTGCCACAATACAGTAAACCTGTGCCACTTCGCTAAGCCTGATGCATCATAAACACTGCTGAACCAGTTTCAACAATTTTCTGTACCTTGTGCTACTGTTTGCATTAGAACAAAAGCTAAAGCACTTATAGAATAAGGGCAGGAGCTTTGGGGTAGGGAAAATGTTGTTTTTGTTTGTTTGTTTGTTTTCTAATAGCTTAAGAAACATAAGAAACATAAGAAAAAAAGCATAAGAAACACCTCAAAGCACTTAGTAAAGGGGGGAAAAAGCAGGCTTGAGTTTATCCAACAATGAAAGTAATCAGAACCTGTCACACAGTACATAAAATATGTTCAAACACATACTTGACTTTAATTTATTGGTGCTAAAGCTCCCACTGAATTAAACTGGAGTTCAGGGTGCTAAGCACCCCTGTAAATCAGCAGCTTCATGCACTCACGACTGCAGTACCAGACTGCCTGCTGAACAGGAAATCACTTTTATCATCGCAGCCAGTCGAGGAGCGAAGCCCATGACCAGAACGCTATTTTTATCTCCTGAATCTGTGACTCTGTGTAAACTATTTCTACAGGAAATAAATATGTAAAGGCAATTATTACAGTTTCAATTAATGTACTGAAAAGGAGGAGATGCCATGCATAGCAGAAATGACAAATTTGAAAAGGAATAAAGTCTATTTTTCAGATAAAGCTGAAGTCATTTTTTTAAGAATTTAGGCAGGATATTTATTCTCTTTTCAACAAAGCAGATGACAGTATCCATGTATGATAAATATCTTCTTACTTCCTCTTCCAGACAAAGGTGGAGACACATGGCTCGTTTTCATATTCAAGCCCCTCAATTATTAGTTTTGCTACCTTCTCAGCCCTTGCCAAAAGCCTCAGCTTTCCTCTTTTCTTGAAGATAAAAGTAAAAACCCAGAATATGCGTTCCGGAACTTAGAAACAAGACAGATATTAAATACATGTGTGTGTGCACCTGTGTTTAAATCACCAAAAAATAATAGCTCATGTATCATTGTGCTAAAACATCTTCGCAATTGTCCCTGATACATGATTACTGATTTTTACATGAAACAATGATGAAGAATATGATTTGTAATGTTTTGGGTCAGTTCAAGGGTTTGAGAAGAAACAGCAGCAGCAGCCAAAGGAATTTGCAGAAATTATACTGAACTGATTCTCTTTTCACTGAATTTGATGAAACTGTCTCATGTTCTACATCCACCCCAATTAGCCCACCTCCTAAAATTATCCCAGAATGGCCAGGAGTGGGGGAAATCCTTGCAAATCATTAGCTGAAGTGATATTGCTGCTAAAGACTCAGTACCCTACATTTACATAGTGCTGGCCACCCCATGAATGCTAACACACCTAGACCTCTTGCAGAAGTCATCCAAGCAGGGTGAGGTCCAAGCGTGGCCCAGGCCCTGGCTCTGGACCAGGACAGCTGATCGTTTCTCTCCAAAAAAAATGCATGAAGTTTTCCACTTGGTAAAAAAGGGAATCTCTGATCTCTCTAGGTATGAAAGAGCAGCACACATTTAACTTCACACGACTCAGATCCCTCTCATGCCTGAGTCTCTTCTCTGCCCGTATTTCTCTGCTTTAACTTTTCTTTCCCTCCAGTCAACTGCGAACATATATGAAGATTTGATTTTGGGGAAGCACCTCCAACTCGATTCACTTCAGTTGCATCTTCAAACGCTCAGCCTCTCTGACTACCAGGCCATAAATATAAGAGAAGTAAATATCTGTACCCTGCAACCTCCCCACTTCCCTCTGTGTGCCAGTGCTGCTCACAAGCTCCCCAGGGACTGATTCCTCCACACAACTGGCATTTCACATTCAAGAACGTGCAATTCATTTTCGCTGCCCTCAATGATAACAAATACTTACTAGTTTTTAATTATTGAATGATTCATTTAACTTAGGATGCCTGAAAATGATCATTTTTATGGAAAGTAATGAATTGTAATTGCAAGTAATAAAAATATAAGTAAAGAGAACACCCAGACATGCCACAAAGGAAATACCTCATTCTGTAAATGCGTTTAATTAATGATGATTTCTAATTGTAACACATTACTTACAGAATTAACATGTTTTATAACTATCTACTAATCCTGATTTTAAAAGTTATTTCAGCTGCAAATGATTCATAACTTTTTTTTTTTTTTTTTTTTTGAATAATAATTCCTCTGAGTTCAGCCTTCCTAGAAGTAGCAGGAAGCAATTACAGGCAATTATGGTATCGTCAAGCAGGAACATAACCAACTGCCTGGATTAATGTGTAAAATGTTAAAAAATATATTATAGATTGCATTATAGGTTAAAAATAAAATAAAATAAGGAGTTAAAAAAGCAAAAGGTAATTTTTTTCTCAGTATCTTGCAGATATTACAGTAATTTCTACTTTCCTGTTTACCTTGATTAAACTGCAGTACTGGATGCTATCTGCAGCACTACCCTCACTGCAAGAAACATAGAAAGGCTTGGGTTGGAAGGGACCTTAAAGCCCAGCCAGTTCCAACCCCCTGCCATGGGCAGTGATGCCACCCACCAGATCAGGTTGCCCAGGGCCTCATCCAACCTGGCCCTGAATATCTCCAGGGTTGGGGCATCCACAGCTTCTCTGGGCAAACACAGACACCATTCCCGGGCAACATATGTTTCTTTGACAATATAATTTTCCCAAACAGTCCCAAGTGGTTAAATACAAAGGCCATCTCCTGCTGAAGACAACAGAAAAGCTCCAACAGTATCAAGAAAACCATTCATTCTGGCTGCTATAACACTGCTTGTATGAAACAAAGCATTTACCAGTGTTAGTGGCTAGTCTGACATTATGACTGATTACAGCAAAATTCAAAATTTGAATCTAGATCTTCTCAAAATTTGCCAGTGATAATATTCCAACAACATGGAATAATCCTTTGAACTTTTATTCTCTATTTATTTAGCAAGCTTGGAAATAGTAATACTGTGCTTAGGGCTGCCTTATTCAAGGAAGAAATTAGTATCTAGACTTTCATTTTTCATATAGTATCAAGCATAATTAAGGTTGTTTCTTCTGTTGTTTGTTTATTTGTTTCTAATTTCCCATTTGAATTCATCTGGATTCTGCTTCCAGCCTACTCAGCCAATTCTTGTCTTTCTCTGCTATATTATAGAGGTTTCTGGTAACTAATATTTTCCACACATTAAGGCACTTCTGCACTGTAAACAAATCATCTCTCTTTCTTTGAGAAAAGCAGAACAGATGGAGCTATAAGCTTCTCACTGTAAGACATTCTCTCAAAACTATTTTTTGGCCCATTCCTGTACCTTCTTCAGTTTGCCAACATAATTTAAACAAACACAGACACCAAACCGAACACGATATTCCAGTATCTGCCTGACTAATGCAATAGATAAATCACTTCCATCCCCATAAGTCACTATTCTAATTTGTACGTCCAAGAGCATGCCCTCTTTGCCCTAGCTCGTACAGAAAACCCTGAGGAGTTGCATGTCCACCCTGGCCCTAAGATCCTTTTGAAGTGCAATCTCTGAGAAATATGGATAACCTCATTGCAACCCCCAGCCCACACTCTCCTTATGCATTTTGTTTGAATGGCCCATGTTGGCAGGCATCCTAAATTTTGTGTTAGGCCTTAATTACTCTTCACAGTTCCAATAGTCTTTAAGTCATCTGGAAGGTGTTTGTTTTTTTTTTTCCCACTGGCAGCCAGTACATGTGTATCTCCAACTTACTGACAAGGCTGTAGACAAGAACTGGTCCAGCATTGACCCCTATGGAATTTCACTAAAAACATTCTTATTTAAATCCCATTATTATTTTGGGAGTGGAAAGCATCCATCTATCCAAATAAGGAATGGTATTCACGTTAATTAATGGTATTAATTAATAATGGTATTCATATTCAAAGATATGCAAAGCCAGACTTCCAAAGGCATAGAAAATGATGGGCTTCACTGTGTAGAAACATAAAGGCCATATATGAAAATAATATGTGTGTAGCAAAAACAGTGGTCCTTAAAAATCTGTTTCTTTTGGGCAATAATACTTAAACCTTGTGTTTTGCACAACAAACATGCATTGGAAGAACACAAAATTATACTAAAAAAAAAAAAAAGTAAAGAATGTATATGTTTATACACGTTTGGACCTCAAAGACAAGAATTAACCAAAAAAAAAAAAATCACATAGCTACAAAGCAGTGTAGAAAGCAGGCTAGATGGAAGCACATTAATGCTTATATAATATTGGTATTTTAGTTGACACAGACTCTGTCAAGGATATAAAACCTATCCCCCAAGTCCCCAGGCCCAAAATAAG
The DNA here is from genome assembly GCF_964211825.1 of Aythya ferina. NCBI lineage: Eukaryota > Metazoa > Chordata > Aves > Anseriformes > Anatidae > Aythya > Aythya ferina. Next base: position 10,224,539 of record NC_140297.1, read on the forward strand.
ACCAGATTAACTCTCATGACAGACTTTTTATTTTTCCTTTGGGGAAGGTGTGTGGAGGCAGAGGGAAAAAAACATGTCAGTGTGAAGGAGAGGGTCTAAAAGCAGATACAAATTCAAAACAGAAAAAAAAAAAAAATCATCTTAATTATTTTTCAAACTACCTGTACCCCAAAAAACAGTAAAGCACTGAAATGCACAGCACATGTGTTCCTCTGGAAGCAGCAAATACAACTGACAGCCATGCTAAAATATTTCATGAATAGGAAAGCTTCTAAAGGGCACCTGTGTTACTGCTGCCTGGCTCCTCCTCAGTCGCTCCTCCTCTGCTCTCTACTCTCAGTTAGATGGCCAAGGCTGCAAATCTCAGAGCAAAATTTCTAATATAATCAATAAGATGGCACACAGCTGAATATTTGATGCTAGTTTATTATTCTCGTTGTGCTTCTGCAGGTTCAGTCTCCCCCTGCAACCTGCTTTCGTCCCTTTCTTCTGCAAGTCCCCTCCAGAGGCACCAACAATTCCAGCTCAAAAGCTGCATTACCTCTCATTTTATGAAATTTCTGCAAGGAATAACCTTTAACCCATACTTTGCCTCCTCCCCTTCCCTGCCAAAAGCTTTATTCATTCAATTCTTTTTCAACCTCAATTACTTCCCATTTAACAAATGGTTGGTATAGCCGTGAAGCACTACAGTAAGAACAAAGGTTGGTGCTCCATTGCAATCTCTTCAGGGTAGAATTAAAGGCAAATTCTCTATCAGAGAAAGCCACCTCTCCTCGATTTTTCTGTCAACGCGGTATTATTATACAGTTGTCTCTGAAAGGAAGGCTCTCAGGGTGTCATGAACTCTCAGAGAATTTCTAGTCTACAATGCCTCTCGGTAAAAAAGGGAATGCTCCAGAGAGAAAATAACCTTTGTGTAAGGAAAGGTTTGTTCTACAATATTGTCTGAGCATTGGCTTTACAGGGAAGAAATGAATCTTTGCATTTGCATCACCAGAGCGTAGAAACTGGTCCAAAAGAATATTGCTGTGCACAGCTGAGCTATGCTGCTCGCTTCCCTCTGACTGAGAGACAGGGAGACTTGAGCAGGATTAGGCAGTTCATCCAATTCCTCTGCTACTGATATGTGTCCACAGCAGAACACACAACCCAAATTCATTAAATGGGAATCCTATTCATTTCAAAAGATATTCCTTAATTAAAAAAAGCCATGTCACTTATGACATCTCTTCTCTGATCCAATTTGGAGCTCAAGGGAAGAACACATTCCTAACTGCTCTCTCCCCCATTCTCAACCATTCTCATTTTTTTCTCCCACTCTAAATACTTTAAATGCAGGCATAAATTCCTGCCTTTGGCTGGCATGTCTATAGAAACAATTCATGTCAGCAATGGGACAACACCCTCAAAGAGACAAATTAGTGAGGATTATCCAGGAGAATACTAAACTGCCTTGTCTAGAAAAAAATAAAGAGTACCTATAGCACTCATATATTCATACATATATAAACATGCACACAAACAAATTCTGGCACAGCAAAGAAAGAAGGACAGAAAAAAAAAAAAAAAAAAGAGAAAAAAAAAAAGGGAGGGAGAGAGAGAGAGAGAGAGAGACTCTTAAAAAAAGGGAGGAAATGAGGAGGCAGATTCCAAGCTGTGTGAATTGTTAAATGCCCATTGAAATAAATGGAACTCTGATAATTAATTTCAGCTAAGGATCTGCCCCTGAGAAATGAAAAGTGCTTCTCAACCTGCTCACATCCTGTTTTCCTGAACGACTTTAATTACACAAAAAGTTAGTCTTTTTTGTTATTATTTCATACCATTTTATGTATTCCATTGGCCATTTTAAAGATTTCATTATTTTCTGTTTTGTTTTAAACTGGAATATCTTAATCCAAAAGAGACTAGAGAAAAAGAAAGTTGAATACAAAAGAAAGGTGAAATGGTTAATGGAAGAAATGACTTAGAAGAAATACATGGGGGAAAAAAAATAGAACAGGAAAAAGAAGGTAAATTTTGCACTATTCAGATTCAGGTTCGAGCTCAACAAGAAGCGTGATCAAAATGCATCCTCCCCTGAGAGTTACAGATTACTGAAGATAGTGGCACTTCATATGCTTTCCTTAATACTGTTTACAAATTACATCCTTCTGGGAATAGAAGGAAAAATAAATTGTACTTTAAAGGCATACATGTGGGTTATTAGCTAAAGATAATGGTCACAATTCCCCTATATCTGACAGATTATTTTTTCCCTGAAAGAAAAATAAACCTAAGAAAAATTTCATCATATTTGATGTTCTGCAAACATTTTAATAATACATAAAGTCTCAGTTATAAAGGAAAACGACTCAAAAACAAATCAATAAAGTCTGTAATATTCAAAAATTTCAATTTAGCCTCCAGTTACTCCATGTCAGTGTTTACTGCATGTCATACACGTACATACATGCCTAATTCTTACTGTCAAGAATCCCTTAGATGTTCCCCAAATGCTGAGATAATGTTATTTAATTCTCTGAAATAATAATAATAATAATAATAATAATAATAATAATAATAATAATAATAATAATAATAATAATAAAACACTAATGCTGTTGTTCAGTTATACTTTAAAAATAGCTTGGTTAAGCAGGTGGTGAGCAGTGATTACTGTGATTGCTGTCACCAGTTGACTGCAGATTGTGCACACAGCAAATCTATGCCAAGATATCCAGTTATTTTTGTTACTCATCATCTCTTCCTACTCATCAACTTTACCTAAACGGGTTTTTCAGCTGCAACATGCTGAGTTCTAAACTGTACGCTCTTAAACGCAGGGATTATTACTCTAAACTAGGCTACTACCTGTAGGACAGGCCTTAGACTGCGAACAGAATTTTCAGTCCCAAACTTTGGCAATGACTTAGCGCCATCTTCAGAGACAGACTTGACCCCGTGAGGTTAAATATGAACAATGAAGGGTTAAGCCTTTTGTCTCCTGAAGACTTTTTTGACAATGTTAAATGCTGAAAAAATGAAAGGAAACCAGGATTTGGTATGCTACTGAAAGGAGCAAGCTGCAGGTTGTAAAATTTTAGACTACCCATTTGTTAAATTACCATCTATTTGTAAAATTATTTCAAGTTTGAATGATACGAAAGATGAAGATAGACATAAATTCAGTATACTGCAGTTACCTGCAGCATTCACAGTTCATTTCCAGAATATTTTGGGTCTTGTACTCTATGGCTCTTTTGTATAAATGGTTTAGTACACCTGGCCAGCTCATCATGACAGTACTTCTTCAGTATGATGCAGGAGAAATCATAAGAGGCTTTTAAAAAGGGAAAAAAAGAAAAGGTTTTCAAAACCATTGTCAAAATGAGGGTCCAGAAATCAATTTGTAATTATCTGCCAACACAAATCTAAAGGCTTTTCTGTGATAAGGGTGGTAATACATAGGGCTGTAATGTGAATTATTTCAAAGAATAAAAGACTGATTGTCTTCATGACCTATATAGCTTTTAGTGAGCTTTAAAACAAAATTACATTTTATACTTCTCATGAATGGCTTTCTCCCCCCTTCTTCCCCCTTAAAAATGCAGGGTTTTTGTCCCATCTAGTAGGCTTTCAGCTTTAAATAGGACTCGGTTTCTTCCAATGTTGATACATTTCGTTCCACTGAAAGTGAAGGCTCCGGCTTTGCAAAAGAGCTGAAGCTTTCCCTGTACAAAGACAACCCTTTCCAACTCAGTTAGAAGTAAACTACAAACCATATGATCACATTATTTTTACACAGCTCAACACTAGCATTTAAAAAATAAAAAAGAAAAAAAGAAAAGAAAAAAAGAAAAAAAAAAAAAGCACAAACTTTTAGCATAGAAAAATCATAAATAAAATACATATTTCATGAGATACAAAAATATGAGAGAATAGTGTTCCAGAAGTTAAAATAAATTAAAAAGACTTTTGGGAAAAAAAAATAATAATAAATTAAATTACAGGATTTAGTATTTGCAACTGATTAAAAAAAAAAAAAAAAAAAAAAAGAGTATGAGAGTATGAGGGCCATATGCAGATCCCAGTAAACACTTCAGCTCCTAAGCTGTGCAAGCCTGATGCCAAGAAAGTGATTCCCGTTGTCCCTGCAGGTGACTGCAGGCCGGGGTTTTGCTTATTCAGTGGTACTGAATGTGCCCTGCAGCCTCACAGACCTGAACCCTTGGCAGTTTCTGCATGTGATCCCAGCTGCATTTTCTAAGTTGCCTCTCCATGCTGTTACTTATGGCTATAGCCTGCTTGAAAATTGCTTTTGAAGGAGACAAGGTAGTTTCAGTGAACTATTACAATAAAAAATAGATAATATCATTAATAAAGTAGAGAGTGTGGTTCTATATAACCATTTAATTTTTGGAAAGAATTTTTGGTTTTGTTCTGTTCACTTTATTCTGAGATTCACATTAAGTGTTACTTCAGGTGCATTTGTCTGAAAGCTTTCTGGATCTTGTTAAGTATGAGCTCCCTGGGATTAATATTTACATCCCACTCTTACTAACAATAAGCCAGGAGTCGTTACTGAAGTGCCTGCTGTCATGCATGTTGGGATTCCTTTGCACTAGCAGCTAGATCATACTTTGAAAACACAATGAATTTCTTTACTGTTCTAAGATCCATAAAAACATTTCCAAATTAACCTAATTATTCTGGATTTTTAGGACAAGTGTTCTTATGAAAAGAAAATATATTAAAAAAATCGCAATTGCCATGGCTTTTTTTTAGCTGATCAACCAACTTTTATATAATAACTCTGTGGTGAAAAATAAGGAATGCTCTTTTGCTTTGACTTCAGAAAAGATTAGATGAGTAGTTCTTTCTTTGTACGCTGTTCTAATCTTTAAAAAAGGGGGTTTCCTAATCTATTTTGGTGAGATGTTTCCTACCTGCATCTATTGATTTTTCTGAGGTTGTTTTTGGAATATCATATTCTTCCTGCTCATAATGCACCACACAGTTTGGGCATTGACCCTGCATAATCATACACTACCTACCACTTTCAATGCTGTATCCAGAAGTCTTGCAAGGGGCCTTGTAAATAATAAATAAATAAATAAATAAATAAACAAAAACAACAAACACAGTGCCAACATATCCCTGCCAACTTTTCTGCAATTGGCAGGCACTGCTCATTTAATAACTTTACTTTTCACTAGAGAGTAAACCTGTCCCCATAAGCCATATGTCTTTCTAACATTTGTTTCACTTGAACTTAATTTCTGAAGGGACAGTAAAGTACATAATGTCACAACAACTTGCTGATATATTTGTTAATGCTTCAAGCAAGGTTACCCAGTCTGTTCTCAAACTCCAAATGGCACCTACTGGGACAAAAAGGTTGAAAGGAAGCAAGGTGAAGATCAAAACTGTTTGGTTCCTTCTTATTTCCCAATTTGTGTTAGCTTTTATTTTCTAGAGAGTAAATTAATGGTCGGTGAGCAAGATGATGAAAGAACAAACAGGATGGTTCATCCAATCTGATGCAAAGCTACCGAAGATTCTCTGACAAATTCTCTTCTGGGTTCTGACTCCCTCCAGTTGGCAGAAACCTCCCAGATAGTACGTTAAGGAAAAAGGATGTAAAAACACTGTAGGAAGTGCCCTGATAGCACTCAGCTAACACCCAGTCCTTTGGGAAATGTAATCATCTGAACACAATTAGGGATAGATCTGAGGCTATTCTGAACTACTCCACAGACAAAGAAAGATGTCAATACTCAGCTGGCATAAACATCCAGACATGAAATTACCTTCAGCACATTACTCTTTCCCCACTTTTTCAACCTGAACACAGCTCCTGGCCTTTGAGCCACGTTGTGTTCAAATGTGGCTTGAAGAGGCAATTCCACAAAACTTCCAAAACAAACTTTTGTAAGACAGAAATACAACTCACTGCACTATTAATCAACTCTTATCTTTTAAGGGAAAAAAATGCAAATGTAACATCATTTAAAAAATGATAACTTTTAATGAAAACAAGAATTACTCATACTACTCCTCAGAGGATAAAAGATCTCTCTTTGGATTCCACTCTAATCTAGTTTCAGGGTAATTGTTAAAGTGTTTGAAATATCTTATCTCTCCCTCCCCCATATTTATATTCTTGACTTTGTTACTGCACAGATTGCCTTTACTTTGGTTGGTTGGATGTCAGTTCTGTCTAAGGCTGGTGTGAAGAGGTTCAACAGTGACCACGGGCCTGATAGTTTACTCAAATCCCACTTAAATGAGCATTTCCCAAGAAATAACCTTCCCTCTCCTCCCCGATACCTCAGGCCCAGAATCCTGAGGTATCGGGGAGGAGAGGGAAGGTTATTTCAGTTTTTAACACTGTTCCCACATCACAGGAAATTTTATCGTCTTCTCCTCAGCCCATCTTGCAGGTTCCTTCCCACAGATCTGCAAGGCCTGAAGTCTGCGTGACCTCAGACCCTGCTTTCTTCTCTGCACATGGAATGACTCTGCTCAAAAGAGCAGTCAGTCCTTCTCTGACTTGGTGTTAACAATTTCTAGATCCTGTTTTGTTTCTCCATTTTCCTTATTGTCAGTGAATTTTCTGTGCTAAGCAGCTTGGATCTTCTGTTGCTAAACAGTGCTTATCCTGCAGAGTAAATGTTAATGACCTTTATGTAACTGCCTTGTTTGCACACACTGAAGTCTGTATACCAGAAGCACGTATCACTATGAAATTCTGACTATAGTCTTGTTCGCTTCAATTACTTTTCTGAAGTTGTCACCCCTCTGTGCCTTTGAATAACCCTATATTTTTTTTGCATTATTTTCCTGGCTGCCTTGAAGCAGGGAGATCAGGGGAACTGAACCTTACATATCCCAGCAAGAGACCTGTAAAAGTTTCTCAACTTACCAACGATTTCCTCCAAACAGTCACCTCAAGGCACAGAAGCTGTAATAAAGGCCGTGTAACATATTTGAAAACACTTGTTCTTTTCTGTGGCTGTATCTGCCTCAGTAGGAAATGATCCCAACAATGCAGAACAGAAAAGCCTCGTAGGTCTTAAAATGTGTCTTACAGTTTGGGGTCAAAGCTTTTTTGGCTTTCTTTTCCTTCAGCGAGGTAATGGACAGTGTGTGGTAGCTCAGCATGCTCGTCACTAACTTCTCCCCTCCAACTCTCCACTTCGTAGTAAGATCAAAGCAGAGGAACACAAAGAAGGATTCTATCGGATGGATCATGGAGAAAGACCTATTTTTCATCCTCTTTGTATACAACAACCCTTCTGATTATGGGCATTATGTTCAGTTCCTCTTCTCCTTTTCTAAGTCTCTGCGGTATTGATTGGTTCAATGCCAACAAAGAAGTTCATTCAAAAAAGGAAACAGCCAACAGAAGAAAACTACTGATAATCAGAAGAGGAGCTGTAATAATTACCAATGTCTGAGTGAAACTCAAGCATGTAGCGGTACTTGAAGAAGTCCATTGATTCCAGAGTGATTGCAAAAAGGCAAACTGTCAAGACAACAGCTAGCCAGCCTCAGGTTCAGCAACATCTTCTGCACATTGACAGTACAAAGCAGGCCACCTTAGCCATGTAAATGGTAAACTCACAGTGATTCATCCCACTGCAATCCTAATTCCTTCCACTGAACAATTCAAAAGCAGTGTCTCTCCAATTTCCATTAAATATAATAAGGTTTTTTCTTTCTGCTTTTACTGAACCGAGTAGTGCCTTCTATATTTCCATCAGTCACAGTATTCCTGCCTGGCTCCCTGAAGTGGCCAACAGCACACAGTGATGGCTGAGAGAAGTTACAAGATCAGAGCTCACCGTGTGTTAAGTTGACTCACAGCATCCCTACAAAAGGCTATACAGCAAGCAGTCATTCTCAAAGGTCCCATCTTCATCATCATTCTGCACTAAGCCAGGTACATTCACGCATCTATCTTTTCCAGCTTTGCCTAATGATTATTCAAAGTTTTACATTCTTCCTCCAACAATCCTAATAATATGTTTTGACAACTTGAACTCCATGCCAATTATCCCTTAGGGAATCAAAAGAACATCCTATTATTAGTTGGCAACATCACCTTGCACAAAGTAAAAAATCAGGGTTGTTATCAGGTGTTTTTTTTTTTCCTGGCACAGCTGATTGAGATCTTGAACTGGGACTAACAGGAGGGACACTGCTGGGCACTGACTGTATTAGTGACCCGGGCAGTGTGTCTGATAGCACCACTGAGTATCTGTGGGCTTTTGTAACATCGCTGTTATGACTTCTGCCATTATTTGCTATATTGTTTTCTTAAATTCAATCAATGGTAGAGGAACGATCTCTCATGATGTGTTTGTACAATGCTTAACATGGGGAGTGTGGGGGAGGGTTAACTTCATGTAAAAAATAAAACAGTTTATATTAGAAGCTAAACCACTGGTAGAAAAGAAGATATATCTTCCTTCAACATCTAGTGTGCTTATTTCATTTTACTCTTTGCAAAGTTATGAGCATTATCTTAGCCATCTCAATAGGAAAAAAACAAAAACAAAAACAAAAAAAAAAAAAAAAAAAAAAAAAAAAAACAAGACTGGCAAGAATTATTCTAAATTAATGTAGGATTTTAATCTTATTTAGTCCTGTTGTTTTTTTGACTTTCAAAAAATAATAAATTCACAACCATATTTTTCATTGATGTAGCTGCATGAAAACTTTATATACTGAATAATGACTGTTGATTTTTCATTTTCTCATTTTCAATACATTAAATTATGAAAAATTTACTTTGGAATTGGTGTAGTTTCAATTGGGATTATAATATCTTTTTACTGGTGAAGAATACAGATACAGAAGAATGCAGATATCAGACAGAATTCAGACAGATGTCTGAATATTGTCACAAGATGGCTTTCCTGCTGCTAATCAAAGGCAGAAAGCAATCATAGTGGTTCACGGCACTAGTTTAACTGTTGTCAAATACTGCCATATAAGAGTAACTCTATGCAAATAATGGCAGAGACATGACCCACACCCAGGTCACTGCAAATCTAATTGCACTGCATCAAATTTACCAGAAAATCACAAGAGCAATCACCAGGTGATCACTGCCCATACTAGAGTATATTCTCTCTAATGACATCCCTAAGCCATACAGGACGTTATCTGTTTAGCACAATTTCCAGACAAAATAGTTTAACCAATATTAATGCAATTTAGAGTTTAATGCTCCCTCACACAAATGCTTTCTCTTCCCACTCCAACAATCAACAATCTCTATTTTCCATCTCATTTGAAGCAGTGATTTTCTATCAAGGAGGAATAACACACCTGGGGTTATACCTTCTCAGCACTACTGGAGAATATTTCAGCTTTAGGCCTGTAGGATGCCTAATGATACAATTTCAGATATTGAGAAAAAAATATTTTCCAAAGTAAAGCCTATGGCTTTGTTGTACTGCTGTTAGCTTTGAGTAGACAACAGTGACTATTCAAAAGGAGGCATAATTTGAATCTTACATTAGTTTAGAACTTTTCAGAAGAAGTGGCTCTGTTTAGAAAACATTCTGGAAAATATTTCACAGAAATCTGCTTTCCTACCCATTAGCCTAGAAAGAAAAGCTGTACAAAAAGCCCTTGGAGCTCCAGCCTGCCAGCAGAGAGCCAGGCAATCCTAGCAATTCTTCAGTCCACATGACTTGAAGCTCTGAGAACTTCAAGTAGATGGTGCTTCTCAAACCTCTGGGAGTTCTAAAACAATGAGTTATATACAATTTATTTAGGAATTATCCAAATTTACTGCCATACATCAATCCATATCTCCCAAGATAACTTGTCTTTCAAGTGTTAGAATTTCTTACAGATGAGAAATTCTGATTTAGTTATTTTTTGCCCTTCCCTTCCCTATTTTTCAGTTTAACTCTACATCTATTGTTCTGCAATTTGTTCTGTCTCAGTACTGCTATTATGACACTCCTGGATTCATTTATTCCAAGTTACTATGGTTCATTTTGCCCACATTACTCAAAATTTAAGAAAGCAGCTAAACATATTAATGGAACTGTAACAGCCTTCCAGTGAATGGCAATGCAACTGCACAGGATACTCCAATATGACAGTGGCACAATCCATTTCAGGAAAAATAATTTCAAAGTAGACTCAATTTTAAATAATGACCAAAGTGAAGCTTAAATCACTGTCAGACTATAACTGTCTTTCTCTGGTTTTCTTCCTTTCCTTCCCTTGTGCCAAACCTTCAAAAAACTATCTAAATATATATATATATAAATAAATGTTAAAAATTTCAGCAGGAAACAGAACCACACACATTCTATTACATAATAATTTCTATTCTGGGTCTTTCCCTTATCCTATTTCACAGGACTTCAGTTCCTTTTGGAATAATGTTTTCTAGGTTTGGGGCTCTAAAATTATTTTCATTTTCTTTTGTAAAAAGGATTTCAGTGCCTTAATTGGCATTTCGAGTGAAAGTCAAAATCCCACCTTTCCTTTTATATGCATACTTAGCTCTTTGGAACGGTACTAAAGCTGAAAAACTGAGGTCTGAAAACAGAAAGTAAGCCAGAAAATAGTCCATCATACTATCTCATATTGAAAGCAATTTGTTTTCGGATTTGATCTTACTAGTAATCTTTGAAAAAAAACTGGCACTGAGCAGTTCTTTCATCTAACAATGTATGATCTTGCAGAAAAGTCTGTGGAATGTTTCAAAGAACTTGTTTAGATATATTTACTTTATTGCCCTGCCCATGGGAGAAGAGAGCCTTTTTTCCTGCCACAGACTTCTATAATTCAGTACAAGGCACTGAGGCTCCCTGCTGCAAAATGAAAAGCTGCTTCTGAAGGAAGATAGTGTTTTTTGTTCTGACTGGAGTTACCCAAGGTCTTACTCAATTCCAAGTCATCTCAATTGGCCATGACTTCTCAGCTGAGGAAATAAATGAGTATTGATGTCTATTTTTGAATTAAGACTGTAAAATACTGCAATTTTCTATGTGTTCATGCAGTTAAAGATGCCATCATGCATGCATTTAGATACACATGGCTGTAAAAGTAAAATTTGAACTTGACATTCATATTGGCATTGCCTGATTACTTGCACAGCTGTTGAATGAATGCAATGTTTTGCCTCTAATGCAATGTTCATTTGTTACTTCCTGTGAAGTCAATTGGTTTTCACACAGTACTTTTTTTTCTTAAAATGTATTTATAAATAGCTGTATATTGTACAATCATTTGTCTAAGAGTACCTTGACAAAATTCACTTGTGTCCCTTAAGGCAGATTACATGAACTACCATTTAATGGTATTGATGATGGATGTAGTAAATAGCTTTAGGCCTGGGAATATAATCTATGACTCCTAGAAACTGCTAGTGTAGCAAGAAGCTCATTTGCAGCATTCAGACAGCACTAACTATCAGTCTATGCCATGTAAATGGGAAGAAAGAGGTTGCGTTTTGGGATGCAGAATGTTCTGTGAAAAGTAAAAGGGCTATGCCTCTAATCACAGCCTCTCCCCGGTGAGCACTTCAGATCCACTATGGCAGTGCAAAGGCTTGGACCAATTATCTAGTAATAACATTATACTCCTTGGAGATCTAGGCAGAAGAACACAGAGGAGTGGCAAAACTTCTTTTTCATCACTCTTTAAAAAAAAAAAAAACTTTATCTTTTTTTCACAGTTTAATTCCTTCCAAATCTACTAGGTGAAATTCCTCCTTGTGTGCAGGCTGATATAAAACTAATTTATCACTCATTTCCCATTTAAAGGGCATTCATGGGGAAGCGCTCAACACCAGTACTTATTTATTAATACATGGGGGTGGCAAAGTAGGGGAGCCTTGAATTATCTGCTCACCAGAGATGTAGGAGGAGTATGTGCTTCACCCAAAATACAAAAGCATTGATTCACTAATTTGGAGAACGTTGAATTCAACCATTCATCATTTAGTCTTGGGCCTGTTCATGCTCTGGCTTCTCTACTGAGACCAGATGCAAAGGCAGAAATTTTGGTAGATATATTTTTTTGTAAATTGGACAGTCCATACTCAACTGGATCACAAGTCTTAAAGCCCAGAAATCTTGTAGCAAAGAAAAGAAAAGAAAACTCGTACATGTAAACTCACTATCACTCCAAATGAAGTAATCCCCCAGGGAGAAGGACCAGACTACCGATGCTTATGGTAAAAATATGAAGATATTTGCTTTGTAAAGGTTCCCTGCATACAGACCAAATTTTACCATAAGTGGTAAGATTCACATGCTAAGTTATCAATAAAATCAAAATCTTTTCTTTCTGAAAGGAGAAGAAAAGCACCAAACTTGGAAAGCCTTCTACTCTGTAAGCTATTTCAATGAAGGAAGTCCACCCACACAAGACTTGTCCAGAAATCTACTTAAGCAATTATGCACAACCTACTCTATTTGTAATAATGAATGTGATGAAATCACTAAAATTAACTAAACTTAAGTAAATATAGTAAATAGAGTAAGCACAAATCTGAAACCTGAAATATCTGACCCACCCGCCTTAACATAAGGGTTGGGTATTTGTAATGCCAAAAAAGTAAGACTCTAAAACTGACCATAAAGAGTATATCTACACAGCAAATGGATGAACATAAAGAGCTACTTAGCTGGAACTGACAAAGCTATAATGTGTACAAAACAAAGCACTGTATAGCTTAGTACAGCTAATTAACCCAGGAAGAGCACTGTGCTGACACGGTTATATTGAATCCTATCCAAGCTATCTTGTTCAGTGCTAACCAGGATTCAAAGACATAAAAGCATAATCTGCATCTCTAACAAAGACAAATACACCTTGGAAATTTTCACTAATTATTTTAACATTACAATGTCTACCCATCTTCACTCACTGGAAGAGGATGAGCATTCTAAAAGCTGAACCTGGGGACCTATTAATAAAAATATTTGTGTATTCATCTCTGGGGCATTATGGGGAAGGAAAATCAGGAACCAGATGTAAGAGAAGAAACAAGACTTGATTCAGTGTTCTGAGTGCTGTTTATGCTTACAGGTTATTTACAGTTTAGAGCAAGCATCATCAGAGGGCACAGGATTTTTTTCCTTCATACACTAAGCTCACTTCTTTCAAAATGAGGAAAAACAGAAGGGAAAAGTAATAGAACAAAAATCCGAACTATGCCTTTCTCCAGTAGCAGCAACAATAAAGACAGGATAAATCAGAATACTCTTAATGACAACTATTTATTTATAAACTATTTATTTTATTGTGCTATTTTATTTGCTATTTATGCTATTAAATTATTTATTACACTGCTGTTCCTACTTGCCAAAGCATGGTTTCATCTCTGACCTGTAAATAGAGGCCATCATCCAGGTCACTTTTCCATCAAGTCCCCAGGTGTAAGCCAGCACCCTAAGCTGCTTTGAGCAGGATAACCAGGAGTAAGTGTAACTGCAGAACTCATCCCATAAACATCACAGCCCCATTGTGATGGGAGATCACAGGGAGATCTCATACAGCCCCGTCTGCTTCTCACCTTCCCAGTCATTGCTCCAGATGAGCCTGCCCCGACCTGAGGTTTGATAAAAAGGGGGCCAGGGGCCTTCCAGCTCTCAGTTTCATTTCATCACCCATCCCTTCCTTAGTTAGCAGCAGAGTATGACACTTTCTTTTTCATTTATCTTTGGCTCCATGTAACTGGCACTATTCCTGGCTCTGGAAGAATATGAGCTTTGCTAGAATTGCAACTCAATTTTGTTGTAAAAGCAACCTGATGCCAATGAGGCCTTGGGAAGAGGCTTTGTTCATTAACTCCTGTAGCAATTATAACTACTTTGTAGAGCTACATGATTACCTCTTTGCCTGCAGTAACGAGGTTAGTGCCCTTGGTGCCGAATCCCTGGGCCCCATCTCAACCAACAGCTGACGTGCCTGGAAAATGCAGGCATCTTTCCTTACACATGAGAAGGGTTTTGTTCTTTGTTTAATATTTGATTTCTGTAGCAGAGGACAGAAGAACTTTAATCCAGGTTGGGAGTTTCCTCTAGCAACCATTGCCATTGTGTCAATTTTATTTCTAAAAAAATAATTATTCTATATCCAAAAAAAAATCATTGTTATATATAAAAATTTTCCAGATATACAAATCTTTTCCAGGCAGTCCAGGAGCTCTTATAGTCTTTAGCACAGATAGATTTTTTTTTTCAAAGTAGCATAATGTTCTTTATCATTCACCTCTTGCGATGACAAGCCATTTTGAACGCTTGCCCATCCCTGCCTGTATCTGATGCACTTGACACCAGACACACATTTTAACAGAATTTCTAAAAGGGCTCTTTGAGAGAAAGGGTAACCTGACAGGAAGAAAATGTTAGTAAAAATCTTTCAAACTACCTTCCATGTGAAAATCTGTTGTGTAGTCACACCAAATCTGTGCATACTATTACTGCTTCTGGTAAAAACAAAAAAAATGCAGAAAGAAAAAATGAGAAATCACTCGGGGAAGGAAAGTTTACAGAAGCTCCAAAGATAATATAACATTTATCTAAAAAAGTAATCACATTCTCAGTTATTAAATGCATTACTGCACATCATGGAAAATAGTTTGCAGTGAAAATATTTTGAAGTAAAAAATATGCTACTTAGTTTCATTTCATATATATTTTAGTGTTAAGAAAATGAAGAGAATAAAGCAATTTCTACAGGATAATGGGGGAATGAAAAATAAGCTGTTAGCTGGACTTTCAAAATATTGCCAAATCAAAAAGTACTAAGCATAAAATAATTTTTATTATGGCTACCAATAACTTTTAGCATGAAAGAACTGGAAAAATTGTAGCTTTTTTTTTTTTTTTTTTTTCCAACTGAGATTAATATGTTGCCCTATGTGGGCTAAAATACAGCGCCTGTCTGATAGCATAAAGCAAAACTGAACAGCTGATGAGGACAACGATTAAATAAGTATAATGGATTTTATACGGGTGTGGGAGGAATTTAGGAAAGAAAATTGTCCAAATTAAGTTCGTGTCAGTCACTGAAATTTATATTCTTCTTCTTGCAAAAAGTGTCTATCATCTTTAAAATCCAGAGGGGATCGAGGCGTTGAACATGTATTCCTCAGTGGCATCTACACTTCTCTTTACTGCATTCTCTATGCTGCATTATTGGTTTAATGTTTAAACAGATGCAGAAAGAAAAGATTAAATGAAACAAAACAACAACTACTTTGTACAGCATTTTCAGTTTAGCACTGCTGGTCTCTGATTCAAAAACTGACAGAACTCAGCTTCAAAAATTAACTCTTACATACTTTATCAGTTTGTTATATATTAGGTCTGAATTATATCAAAACTCCAATCCACGAAAACAAATATATAGCCTTTTCCATACTGAAAATATAACCCAATGCTGTTGAATCTCTTCTTATTGGTGCAGGTAATTTTTAATATCCACTCTGTTTTGGGATTTCTGTTTTCCCCCCTTTAAGAAATTATGACACTTTTTGGCTTTGACATATTGCTCAATACTTAACAAGAATCTCACCAGAAAATAAATCCATAGTTGTTTTCATGACAGCAAATTACATGCCAAAGTGTGACATTTAAATGCTGAATTTTAATGGCTTGTCAGCAGAAGTGAAATGCATTTAAAAAAATTAATATGTGAGAGAACAATGTGTCTGTCTATAAAATAATTCTGTTCATAGTAGACATGAATGGTAAATACAGTGTCAAATGTATTCTATTTCTCAAAGCACATCTTCATTTGGTAAGAAAAGAGCTATATGAAGAGGGGTAAAATTCGGCTCTTCTGCTGGCACAGTGGATCTCTACTGGTTGGGAAACTTGTACCAATATCCATTTCCAAGAGGTTGCCAACATGCAGGAGAATTTAAGCAGAGGCAAGAAAAGGCTGATTTGGGGAGAGGGTCCTCCACCACTTGCCAGCACTCAGTTATAACTGCTACATGCCTGCAACCCACCCATTTCCTTGTATGTAGTCATGATTTTGATTTTCAGAGAGCAAATGAAAGAGAGAATCAACCAAAAAAATACTCTAATTACATTGAGTCACATGTGAGCATTTCCTCTCCACTGTTTATCTTAAACATTTCCATCAATGTATTTTCTGCTTGCTACCAGTAAACACTCGTGTTATGTAAAATGTTTCTATTTAAGCTAAAAATACCAGTAAGGTGAATTCTCTTTTCCTCCTGCAATTATAATGATATAAATAACAATTCTGTGTCAGTGTTCTTAATAACATATAATGTCCCTTAAGAACCTTGGATTATTTAATAGTGAGTGGTGTATGAAGGAGGTGTGACAGGTGGTACCAACATATTCACAGGCTAATAAGTATCCTCAGATTAAGCAAAATCTACAACACTGTGAAGAATTAGGTTCTTGACAATGTGTGGGAATGTGAGAAAACAGAAAGTTAACTGCAGAAAAATGCAAATTTGTATACATGGGACAGAATAATCTATGTCTATATGCTGCTGGGAACCAACTTAATTCTGTTCTGCTACGGCAGAAAAATAAATGAAAATCTTCTCTATGTGCAACTGTGGACAGTGAAAAACTGCTGAGAAACACAGGAAGGCTGCTACTATTACTGAAACATTAGAATGTCTGAATTCCTTCCCTCACTAAAATACTCTGAGCAATTTTGAGTGCAAAATAATCTTAAAGGAAGAAATGGCTCAAAATCAGACAGTGAGAATGATAAAAAAAAAAAAAAATAGAAACCATGTTTACAGAGAAAGATTGGAATGGCTCTTCGTAGCTTGGTGGACAGAAGAGAAGTAAAAGAAAATGTTAGAAAAAGGTACCAGTTACAAAGGGGAAGCAAACTCAGAATTCAAGAATATGATCATACATGTAACAGCATATTTTATAAGTTATTCTTCAAGTAAGAATAAAGACAAATGAGTCTTTATCCTTCAGACACGTTCCACCTCCATAGAAATACCTTTCAGTTTTCTCTGCTGCCTTCTGAAGTTCTGCCCCGTTCTCCTTATGTCAGCAGAGTTCCTATCCCAGTTTCTATATTTTTCACCTTTATTTACTTCTTTCATCACTTTAAAATGTTCACTCTTTTCCAGATGCCTCTCTGATTTTTGTGGGTGGTTTAAACATCTGTGTATCACCTAGCCAAACACATCACCCAAATCACTGACAGCTCCTGTAGCCTCTCCCACAGTAAGGGTATTTATTTAGGAATCTTTCCATTATTCAACTACCAATTTTCACAAAGCTCACAGACACTGAATACATTTGAGATTTTGCCTTCCTGACAAATTGGTTACATTCAAAACTTTACTGAAGGACAAAAAAAATTATGGACGGACTGAGCTGAACTGATTCAGTGGGCATACAATACCCATCCTTAGAAGAGATTTAAAAAGCAAAATCACATCATGTAGATAATTGAGAGGGTCTCATATGTGACATCATGGAAATCCTAGTAGGACGGCAAAAGGCATTTGTATGAGTAAATATAAAGATATACAAAGGCATATCAGGCAAGAGAAAGAGATTTCTTGTGTAATTCAGGAGAGAGCTACCCCACAGCAGTTCCACTGCTAGTTAACATAGGAGGGAAATGTCCGAATTACAGAACCACTGAATCTCCAATATCTCTTCATATATCTTGTTCTGGCACTGACAGCAATAGGATACTGATTTACACAGACCAATATGGAATAGGAATTTTCCCTCCTTCCTAGACAACCAAAATGCACAGATTTACTTGGATCAGTACATTTCTCTGATCCATCTGCAATTTTAATTATTCCATGTACAGATTTTTTTTCCCCAAAACTTACACACAGAGCCATTCTTTCTCCCCTAGAAAGCTTCATGTGACTTCTAAAACGCTGTCAACATCAGAGGCTAAAATCTCTCACCCAGAGAACAAGTAGGGCACAGGAAAAGGCAAAGAATAACTCCTTAAATGCCTTGACAACATGCCCCCACCCAGGAGTACATCAGTTCAGTTGCCATGCCTGTTCAATGCCTGCCCTTTATATTTTAGAAAAGGGCTGACAGGTCAGAAACTTGACCATTTTTTTTCCCCAAGAACATCAGCTATTACAGAAATCATATTACCTCTTCCTGCAAAGTACACATCACTCAAGCTGATAGTAATTTAACTTTAACTTCTTTCACATAGCCAAACCACATGAGAGTAAGTGACTTCATACCACCTGCAGTAAAGCTCAGCTGGTTAGTCCAGAGAAGAAAGACTCGCATTTTTATCATCATCACTCTCAAATATTCTGATAGATGTTATCCTGATGCCCACCCTTACAATGATGATAACTTTTATTTAGTTAGTTTCAAGTTATATTTTAAACAAGACTGGGCACTGAGTTGTCTTACTCTTCATATTTTATCTTTGATATTTGCGTATGAGACACTGAAGTTTTTTCCTTAGAAGACGATGTAACTCCCTGTCTCTCTTCATGACTACAGGCTTCAATTCTACTTCTGGCCTTGAAAAGCCAGCTAAAAAAAGGTGGCACTAAGATCACATCTATTGCATGGCAATGAAATGAAATGCCTTTAATCAGTCAAGCTTCTTTAGACTAGATGAAATTAGATTTAGATTAGATCTAGGCTTTGCAGTTAAAAATATTTTAGTGTGTCAATCAAGCCTCAGCCAATTAGCAACATATAAATTTCATTTTTAAAAATATGTACAAGCATGTTATGAAATTAGACAAACCAAAGCTGTTCTCTATAGTGCCAGTTTTCTAACTACAAAAGGAGACTTTTAAAATCATTCTGAATATCTCTATAATGAATTTTTAGAAATACTCAAACTGGAGACTATGTTCTGCAAATCATATATATTTATACACAAGTGACTGGTAAAGCCTGTTATTTTAAAAGTACAACTATTGGGCAGAAGTGTTGAAAGCAACACTGCCTAATTAAGCAGCAGTGACCTGAAAGAAATGTCTTCACTGCCACTTCAGCCTCAAACATTTAGAGAACCTCCTGTTGAATGGTAGCATAAACGCAGGCAGTTCAGCTGCGAGGATGAAGGGTTGTCAATAGAGTGACATTAGCATGCACTTTTGATTTTCTCCAACTAAATATTATTAGACACTTAGTTTAATAAAGTGAAACAATTTTACTGCCATAAGTGCTAATATCAAGATATCGAATGAACAGAATCCATAGCAGAACAGTAATGAGGCTGCAGTATTGAATTTTCACTATTAAAATCCGCAGCTAAGTTTTCAGTTTTCTCCCAGACTTTCAACTGAAGGAAAAATATGTCATAACACACAGGAATAACCTCCTGATTTCCTTTCACCCATTATTTTGAAGGTACAGAAACAACTGAACTGGAAAAAAAAAATGTCTTTGTATATATCAGACTTGAGGTATCTAATATTCTTGCCTAAAGCTGTAAGTTCAAGTCTTGATAGAGTGAATTGTTTGTGCAAAGACATATTAGCCTTTCCTCAACTCCACAGGGCTCTTGCTGTAGCAAAATTACTGCCTATATACTGACCAATATTGTTTCAGAGCTTTCCTAAGCTGCGCTGGTGGTCTTCGAGTGCTGATGTGCTGTCTCTTAACTTACAGGTTCCCCAGAAGCTCTCTGTACTGATTCTGTACTGTATTAACCCCAGTAAAGTCCATAAGAAGAGCATCTAAGCACTATGATAATACTGTAGATTATAGGTAAATGAATCACAACTCTATGTTTCAGAATTTATTTAATTTGGGGCTCACAGTTTAACAAAAGTGTCTGGCTAACCTGCATGTACATAAGAAAAGGCTGCTTCACTTTTCACAACTGTGTTCACCACAAAAAGGGAAGTACTATATAGATATAGATACGGAATAAGTAATTATCTTTAAGTTTATCCTTCATGACCAAAGAGACTAAAAAATCCTGTTTTTAAGAGCAAGCCAACCTCAGCCTAATTCAGTAAGATCAAATCGTTTATTACCTTCTTGAACTCGGAGACCACATATTTGAAGGCAGCAAGCTTTTCTAAGTATTTTTCCACTATTTTTTTCTAAACTGTTTTTTTAAGCAGCCTTTCCTTTATTCTTTCTTTTTATATTTAACACAGAAAAAAGGCTACTTTGTTGCATGCAGGGAAAGAAAATGCCCTTACTATAACAATCAATATAATTTCCGTGTTATCCTACATTTTGATATTTACATTCCTCTCCAGAATTAGTTCCCATAACCTTTGCTACTGTAGCAACAGCTCTTACATCAAAGTGGAAGCAAGAGACCATATTTATTTATTTTAAAATCAGATCTGTGTTCCCAGTCGCTGAAACTGAAGAGCAGAGTAACTGTTTTTCAACGCATTTTGGAAGATATTTTGACCTGCATGTTATTGCCAATACTGTGAGTGTCAGTGCACAAGTGACAAAAATAGCAGCAATATCTTTTTATTGATACTGCATTCATTTTATCCCCCTGTGTTGAATTTATAGCTTTCCCCAGAGAACTGATACCATATTCACATACCCATCATTACAGCTATATGAGCACCACTCTTTAGAGCCGGTATCAACCACACCATATGTTGTCCTGAAAAGCAGATAGCACAAACAGGTCATCTCACCCTTTAACCCAGAGAATTAGAGTTTAATTCTGAACACAGACTTCATCTCCTTTGTTTTCAGTTGTGTCATATTACAAATGAGGTTATAAATATTCAGAAACTATCACAGTTACCTTCTCAGTGTTCCCATTTCCCCCACTACCCCACATTTCTTCTGATATTGATCCTTTTAACAGTACAGAGAGATTTTACTTCTGTCTCTCCTACATGTATAGCTTCTGATCCAACAGCAGTGGCCATCTCCCAGCAAGTACCAGGTCACTTGTAAATGCCTTTTTAAAGTCATTTCTGCCTTTTTGAAGTCATTTATAATGCCCAACACAAACAGCTATCAAAGCAGCTTTCCCCACCTCTGTCCCATTGTGTTAAAATCAGCTTGGTGAGAATGGAAGGCTTAGACTTCACATAATCCCAGCAAGCACAAAACAAAAAGATGAACTCAAAGAACACTGAAGGGTTTAGATCCCTGTGCCACTACTGATTTCCTGTAAAATCTCAGCTAATCACTATGGTCCATGTCCAAAAAACATATTTAAGCATCTTATACAGGTGGGAGACTTGCCACTGAAATCAATGGAAAGATAAACATTTACATATCTCTGTGAACCTGATCCTTTAGTCCTCCCCTGTCCCACCTGTTAACGTTAATGTCCCACCAGGATAATGTTAATTCTTCATCTGCCAGAGACAGAGTAAGAACAGAAATACTGAAAAGTAAAAGGTGCTTGGATTTCACTGTAACAGAAAAATAAATAAATAGATAAATAAATAAATGTTAAATGGGATAAAGCTTTAAAACTTTGGAAGGGCAGAAAAACATAGATGGACTCAGTGATGTATTAGTCTCCAGTGTAAACCTTCTGAGACACACAGAAAAGATTCTAGCTTCAATACTGCCTTTATCTGATTGCTGCCTTGGATGTGTTGCTGCAGAGGCAGGCAGTGTATGATACAGCAGATGATGAATCTTTTAAGTCTTTGACAGTTATGATTTTTACATAAGTTGTAACACTAAGCCCAACCATTCTGTTACATGTTTATGCTGCCTCATTTGGATGTCTGCTCCTTCAGCAGGAACACAGAAACAAAATAATCAAACTAGTTATTTGTCCAGCATGCTGGCATAGTGTTTTTAGGGGTGCTAGAACATTTTTTGAGGTCCATCAGAACACGGGAATAGTCTTAACACTCCTCCTGAGCCCAAAGAGATACTCAGGCATCTTCCATTATGATGTTTATGCTCTCCTGTGGACAGCAATCAAGTGAATTGAAACCACTTATTCCAGCATTCTCTTTGAAGAGTTGATATGACACCAGTGAGCTCAACGTCTTCACAAATTCAAAGAACAAAAATCTGATGAACATAGTTTCTGAAGAGCACCTGTTAAAATTTATGTTTGCATACCTCTACATGTAAGCAGCTTCTACAGAGTTAGTGACTAACCCAACAGGAACTTAAAGAGACATCTTGTCCAAAATAGTAATCCATAGCAATGGCTGCAACAGAAGGAAGACACAGCAACCACAGATCCACGTAGACTGCTTTGGGGCAGTTTCTAAAGTATGCTGGCACGTTTTTGTTTTTGTTTTGCTTTGTTTTTTCTGGCAGGATCATAACACTGCTTTTCTGTGAATATTAAATTTCAAACAAAATTCTCCCGAAGCAGCAGCCTTGACATTGATTCCATACAGAAAGAAAAAAAAAAAAAAAAAAAAGTAGAGAAAAATTAAAAGGCTTTTTTTTTTTTTTTTGGTTGGTTGTTTTTGGGGGTTTTCTTTTTGAATAATGAAAATTCATTAAAGAACTTTAAAAATTAAACTTGATCCCAGAGAAAGCAGTGGGAGATATGGCCTACAACATCATTTCAATGGGGCCAGAATTCATACTAATTAACAGCAATATCAGAAATCAAAGGGTAAATGGACCTAATAGATTATCTACTAAGCATACTGCCCGTAAAGAAACAGTGTGTCTAACAGTCAAATGATGTATCATATGGCACAGCCACTCTGAGTCCCAAAGCTGTCCATCTTCAGAGGCTGCAGCATTTCTTAGTGAAAAATCAGCCAACACACAGATTTCAAGGCAGATGGAATGCAGCTTCCAGGAGCTCAGCTTGCAGAAGACTAAGGGGCATATAACTGGTTCCTTTCCACAGCTGGATCACAGCTAATCTCTAGCCAAAATAAGTTTTGAAAGGGATCCATGGCAGATTCCATTTTGCTTTTAAACTTTTGTGTACTTTTTCCACAGCATCATCATTTTCAGCAAAATCTGTCCATCTGTTTCACAGCCCAAATCAGAAGGTGCTGATGTTTTCCTTTCCCATCAAAAGCACGAACACATGATGTATGAAAAATTCATAATAAGAATCAGCGGTGGTATGGCCAAAGTAAGAAAACAGAAGACGCCGTGGAAATCTCTCTGTGATACCCTGAAAAATGAGGAAGTGACAGTGGCCTGATGGCCTGTTATCATGAAAACTGAAAACAAGTCTCCTATGAAATGCATCCCTAGTAAGAATATTCACTTTTAAATAGGACTCCAAGAAACCAGTTAGCCTCATTTATAAAGGAATACATTTACTGCTGATAGGCTAAATAGCATTAGTATGAAAATACTACACCCAGGCTTCATTTACACCACTCCACATTAATGAGAATCAAGGAGAAAGAGTCCTCTGGTGGAGCAGGCAGGGGAGCAGTGTGCTCTCCGCAGGCTCTGGCACAAGTGCAATGCTTGCCCTTGGAAATGCAGAACTTTTTCCGACTGTGGCTCTGCTTCAGAATAACTCAGTTTGTTTTGAGGGATGCCAAGAGGTGTTCTGTTCACAAAGGGCTTTGGAAATCCTGGATGAAAGAAGGAACTATTAACTACTGTAGGAGTTATTTTAATGAAAAACAGGACAGCTATCCTAGGATATACTATATGGTTTTCTTGAGAGAACTCAAAAGTCCTTATGAATAATAAAGATTTTTTGCTTATGGAAAGACAATATTCCAAAAAAATGTTTCTATTATTTATACACTGAATTTGAGAGAAAGAATGAATCTCACTGACCTACAAAGGACATTTACGGGAGCACTATTTGTTCTGACTAGCTGCAATTATTGCTCTTTTTTTTCTCCTATTTCATCATAGGTCATGACTTCTTTGCTTTAACATTAGTATTTTAGTTGCCTCTATGTATCATAAATAGTTTTCCTTACTAATATACAGGAATTGTGAAGTCCTTAAGCCACAGAATGTCAAAAGTCATACAAGAGAAAAGCTTGTATGCTTTGTAAAGCTTCTGTACTCACTGTCTCTCTTCCCCTTCTTCCCTAAATATCTGCCAC
Organism: Aythya ferina; assembly: GCF_964211825.1. Classification (NCBI taxonomy): domain Eukaryota; kingdom Metazoa; phylum Chordata; class Aves; order Anseriformes; family Anatidae; genus Aythya; species Aythya ferina. Next base: position 10,248,492 of record NC_140297.1, read on the forward strand.
TGATAACTATCAGAAAAGGATGTTCAGCTAGACGAATCATTGGAGTGAGCTAATATTGCACTTCTTTATCATTTACCAGCCCAGAGCAGTAGGTTTTTAAGCCTATCCAGACCTGCTAGATGGTTAAAACAAATGATCGCTTCTGGATTCTTTCTTTCAGTTTGCAGAAATATGTCAGTAGACTTAATGCCTTAAAGGAGAGAGCAGGACCAACAGTAAAAATTCAAAAGAGCAGTTTGCTGCCACAGGGTAATAACAATATTTATTTCAGACAAAGCTTGGCTACAACTAGAAGATCTAGCTCTATGATAGGACTGCACATTCCAGCAGTTAAATACTTTTGTGTCTTCCAGGTATCTTCTGACAAACTTTTCAGCCTGCTTTGCCAATACGTGAAAAGATGTTGGGCTTTATTCTGCTTCCCATCTGTGCTAAGTAAGGAAGCAAAACAGAAACAAGTAATTTGCACAGCTCAAAGACTCTCTTTGGATACTCCCATTGCAGGTTAAGTTCACACTGTTCAATATTAGAAACATGGGATGCAACAGTGACAATTGAAGCAAATAGCCCAGGTCTCAATGGCCCTTCATCTTTAACTTGTAAACAAAGTGAATAGATACAGAGGTTAATGAAAATTATTACTGGGGTTGATAATGTCATTTTCACAATTCTGAATGTAGGAGTTACAAAGTAATTACTTGCACAGAAGCTATGCAATCTTAACTGGTGATGTATAAGATCAGTTCAGATGAAATGAATACACAGAATTCGATGTTACTGTACTTGGTCCTACTATAATAAATCCACTGATAAAAAATTGCTTCCTTCCAACACTGTGTCCTATAAAAATACACACAATCTGCAATGACTGACTTGTTGCCTACCCAACTCAAGGAAAGCAAGCTAAGCAATTCTGCAGCCTGGAGACAAATGATCCACTTTATTTTGATCTTAAGTTCCTTAAATCTCTTATTTATAGGAGTTGTAGCAAGTATTTCACAAATCTTCAAGAAAGTAAGCATCACTTGTACTGTACTTATTATGAGAGCTCAACCTAGAAGTACTGAACTTAAATCCATTAATCAGCATCACAGCAGAGCAGGTAAGGAGCCTGATCATCGATTATTCTCCATACATTCAACCCCAGATCAACAACTGTTTCACAAGTAGACACGGATACCTAAAGAACCTTACAGAACTGGAAAGAGCACATGGAAAATGTAAGATTCGTTATCCAAAGTACTGAACAATACAGCAAGCACCACCATAAAGAAAGTTCTGTCTTACTACCAATTATAAGGTGCATAATAACCACAGGATATTTTCTTCCATCTCAGGACTGGTGGCACTACTCTCAGGGTTCTTGGATTTTGTTTAAACCCAGTTTTCTGTGATTCAATGTCCTGCAGTGCAAAAGTCTTTTAAATCAATATGCATGCTCCACCTGCTGCTCACTCTTTATTGCACTGCTGAAGTTGCAGCATCTACACAGGGTGACGTTGAATGTTTTGAAAACTCTTATAAAAGGTTAGAAAGGCTCTCTTATATGAGGTTTCAGCTGGCTTCTGTCATTATGAAAGTCAGTATCTAGAGTTTCCTGTTACACTTCGTTAGCTCACCTTGTTCAAGAGGACATACAGTCAGCTAATCAGACATTTGCACAGATATATTTGTGAAATTATTAGGTGGAAAACTTAAAAGAGAAAACAGGTTGAAAAAAAATCTTAACAGTAGATAAAATAACAGCAGCAAAAATAAATAAAAAGAGTGTAACAGTTTTTTTTATAGAACTTTTTTTTTTTCTTTTAAAGAAAATGCTCCAAAATGACAAAAATGCTCCTGTTTGACAAAATGCAGAAAATCAATGCCATTTCCTTCTCAGCAACACCCACCCTCAGCAGCAACTTGCTCAGTAAAACAGCAGGGAGGTGAAAGGCTCCAAAATGGAAGGTTTTATTATAAAAATTGATGCTTTCAGTAGCTTAAGTGAAGAGTGACTAACACAAAAACACAGAAACTGGTACTGTATTTTGAAATTAATGAAACATTTTCAAATACGGAAGTTCCGGGCCTACTTTCTTTGTTACACAGAAAATTTGCTTATTGCAGTTTGATTGTTCCAACGGATCCATTACTACAGCATTTGAGAAAATTACAAAGATAGTCTATTTTTTTTTTATAATTTTCAGAGGAGACATAGAATGTTCTGAAAAATCCAAGTCAATCCACTCATCATCTCAACCTACTGCATGATTTATAAAATTGTTTTAAGGAAGATAATGGAAAATAATACCAGGTAACATGGAGTCACTGAAAAATAAAAGACACATTAGCAGGTTTATCTTATCCCTAGCTTAAAGAAAATTGATGAAGTATAAAGTAAAGGAAATATTAAGACTATAAAATATTTTCAAAGCTAAGAACTGAACTTGTTTCCAATGAGAAAAGTTCATAGAATCAGTTGTCAGGAAAGGCCCTGCACCATGACCTGTCAAACTAAAGTTCAAGATAAATCCAGGATGTATTCTAGCATGAGTTGCACAAAAAAAGTTTATGCCAAAATAGCACAGGAGGATTAGAAAAGGCCTAAGCACCTGCTATTCAACAAAGGTCAGAATTTGAGCACTGATTAGTTTATGCTGCTACACGGATAACTGATGAGTACCCAGAGGATTTCAGCAAAATAATTAAAATGTTGCAAGAGTACAGGCCAGGGCAAACTACAGCAAAGTTGTTTTGTATCTTTTTTCAGTGACCCTGGCACTGGGAATTTGAAATTGTTTCTCACGTTCTGTTCAGCCTATATAATACTGCATTAAAGCTGCACCAGAGCTGCTTATCCTTAAAGTACAACTTAATTCCTCTAAACACCTCTCCATAGGGCCTGAAACATGGCAGAATTTGAATATCACATTCAGTGAGGCACAAAGGACAAAATTCATGCAACTAAATGAAACAGCAGAGGTAATCAGCCTAGGACTCCCTAGCCATCGGAGACCAGAGCAATATGGTCAGAGAAATCTAGGATGTGATTCACTTCATCCTACAGTCGTCTAAAATTACACAGATGAATCACATCCTGAAAGTGCCTCTTTTCTGTTTATGGAGAGCCCCAGCAGACGCAGACCGTAGACAATGGCTGTGTGAGATGAAGGCCATCCCCACAAATTGAGCATACACCTTCAGTGCACCGAGTCAATCCCAGTAGTGGAGAAGCTTCAGGCAAAATGCAGCCTGGGGACTGCCTGTCGCTGAGTATGGACAGGGCCAGGAGGAGGTGAAGGTGGCAGGGTTTATGGTTCTGCAAATTTCCAGCCCCTTTAAAAACGTTTACTGCTGAGATGCACACCCATTGAGTGAATGTAAGCCACAGAGCTGCTGAGAGCAATTGATTTAACATCTCCATCTGTACAATACATGCTGGCATTACCAAAACTTGGGTCACCTGCCTTTGTACTCATTGAGGCAACTGGCGTAAGGAAAAAGATCTACATGTGTAAGGGGAGATGGTAGACTTGTGCATGTTTTTTCTGCGATAAGATGCTAGCCTAACAATAAGATGTGAATGCCATTTCTTCCTAAGGTTCAAAGGAGAAAAATTCATCACAAGGAACATCAGATGTGGTGAAGGGCAGAGCCCCAAAGAGAAGAAAACTGAAGAGCAGACCAAGAGAGGGGTGGGCAAGGCCTTTTGTAAGAAATACTGGAGAGGTACTCACATGTGTTGTTAAGGCACTACTCCCCAGAGAGAAAAACAGACTGGATTTTATTAAAATAAGCTACTACTTTTAGAATCTCTCTTTGCATGTTTATAACATTTTACATATTAAATTGTGTGCTGAAGGTATGTATTTAAGTTCAACCAGAACCATGTCAGTAATGCTTTACTATCAATATTTGGCCTTCAAATAATTTTTATAGCATAATGCAGGAAGGAAATCTGTTGGTTCCTAAAACAGACGAATGCAGTACTGAAGATGAAACAATCCAATTATTCTGAAAGATGTCAACAGAATAGGTAGTGACCAATTTTATCTAAAATCTTACTGAAACATGAAGTGGGATTTCTTATATACTAAGTGCTAAAGTTGAGCACTTAATTAGACTGTCAAATCTAGGAGGACCAGAAGCAGATTAAACTTTAGATACTTATACATAGAGATCAGACACTGCAGTGCAAAGGAAAGATTAGATGATCATAACTAATCTAAGTTTTAATTAAAATTTAAAAGCAGACAGGTTTCACATTGCCCACAAGGGAGAAAAGTCTGTGTTCCACCAAGATGGGTTCAAGTTTTTTTCCACATTTCTGAATTGAATTTGGTATCCAGCCTTTCTAATATTATTCTCTGCTTTAAAATAAATAAATAATTAAATAAATTTCCCATTTTGAAAAACTCACACTGAGGGCCACATTCCATTTGTATTTATTGGCTGGTTGAATTAGCTCACAGGTTAATAAGTTGGTACTAAATATTTTCCACTTCTGATGAACATATTCCTAAATTTTCCAAAATTTCAAATCAATATATCACTCTATGAACATCTCTGCCCTCTGCTCAAGCCTGAAAGTTCATTTTGATGTAAGGAAAGGGAAGAATGCATTATCACCTACATAGATGCAAACACAAGATAGTGCCCAATCTTGCAGAGATTTTCCACTGAAGACTGGGGGTAATGACAGAGATAAAACTCAAAACATATGATAATGTATTTTCCTTCCTATTTTGGGCTGATTGACTTATTCATTAGGATTTCATTAGATGGTAAGTTTAACCCTTCTTCCATTTATAAATTGTTTCCAATTCATTTCTTACTTCTGAAAATGTATTCATTATTCATATGTATTTTATGAAGTGTTTAGGTGAACAATTTTAAACATAATGATTTTCTTAATCTCTGTTTCTTTTCCCGTTGGGAGTGTTTGGCTTTAGTCACACAGAATTGACCTTAGCAAATATTTTAAGCACGTGATGATACCTCATTTAAGTTAGTATATGTAGGGTTTTTTTCTGGAATGAGGGTAAACACAATAGGCATATCAGGTTAGAAACTAATGAATGATGAACATCAAGTATTGTATGAAGTATCTAAGTGTTATTCTTTAAAAAGAAAAAGTCCAAAGCTTCAAAATGTTGCCTTTTTTAGAAGAGAGACCACAAATTCTTCCTACGTTTGGCTGACAGTAAAACAAAGGGCAGAAGTCACAAGTTTGGGAGACTTACAATGGATATGGGAAGGACCTCTTCTATTTGGGGCTGGCCAAAAAGGTCACCCAAAGAGGTTTTAAATCCCTATCCTTGGAGGAAAACCTTGGAGGTTTTCAAGACTCCTGTAGGACTTCTGATATAGTTGCCAGCTGTCCTGCTTTTAGCCAGTGACTGAACTAGTCAACCTCCAGAGGACCCTCAAACTAGCACTTGTGTGATTTAACGTTTAACTTGTTTAACTATTTAACATTAATTATTTGAATTACAGTTGTTAAACGTTTCACATAAGGATAACACCAGAGGAAATTATACAGTAACACACCCTAGTAATTTCTCACATGGTCTTTTTCACTATGCATAGATATGTAATACTAGATATTGGACATTTACCACAAAGGACTGACAGCTCCCAGCTGACAGCTCCCAACAAGGACCGATGTGGAATTTAAAGTCTGTGAAAAACACCCTGTCAAAAGATCTCACCTTGCAAATACAGCAATAAATGGAAGCAGCTACTTGAAGGAAGAGGAGAAAAACCTTTTGCAAAATCTATACTGGTCTCAGCTAAGGGATAGCTCAGCAATTACAAACCACCTAGAAATGCAGAGAAACTCAAAAAGTTGGGTAGTCAAGACATAAAAAGTTGGGGCCAGTTTCAAGTTGTGCAGTTGGGTTTGTACACAGGTGCCATCTGTCACTATGGGTGACCTTCATCTTATTCATTTAATGCCCTAGCTTAAACAGACTTTTGTTCATCAAGGTCATTTCTTAACATTCAAGTACAGCAAAGTTATTCCAATGGGTTACTGATCAGGCATTTACAACACAGGGAAAAAACAAAACAAAACAAAAAAAAATGATTAAGTAAAATGGAATGATTATGGAATTGAATTTGTGGTAAAGACAAACATATCTTTACCATTTTTAGATATTTTTATATTTTTAACACTTCACTTGCACCATCAATTACATGAAGCAGTGTTGTGCTGTCTACAAGGGTAAGTGACTCTCTCAGGGGCCAGACCCAGGACACTCTCAGATCTCTTGCTGGTTGCCAGCTGGCCTATCCCTCCACCCAAAAGCCTTTTTAGTCAACTGCTTTTAAATTACAAAAAAGGGTTTGTCAGTACCATGGGTTTCCACTCATGAGTCTGATATGATTCTCCCAGCTCAGTTCTACCTTATTCCAGTTTCCCACATGCCATCCCCTGTCGGACTTTGCCCCCCTACAGTTTCCTGCTCTGCTTGTGGCTCCTCTCCATGTGTCCCAGATAACCTTTTCGGTGTGTCAGCTGGGTAAAACACAGGCTGGGGATGATGAAATACAATATACCCCCAAAAAATGTATTGGCTGTAACATATGTATATGACAGCCAGCTGCTTCTAAACAAATGGGTAACAGCACACAAATGGTATTTATTACACATAAGAACTTCAAGCTTGGTCCAATAATGTTGAAGCTGGGAACAGGTGAAAAAATACTAGAAGAGGAAAAAATACTATAAAGATGGACAGAGAGTCCTTCCACCTCTGACAGAATTTTTTTTTAACAAAATTAAAAAGAGTAGTGAATATGAAGGAGCATTTAAAGAAAACACAGCTTTCTAGGATCAAACAGTCAGCAGTTGTTCAGGCGGGAATTTGACTTCTTCACCAGAGCAAGTGGAGATACAGAAGCTAAAAGGAACAAAAAGATGTGTTTCTAAAAAATTAAGGAGTCAACATTGTGAGTCAGAGGTTCTGCATTGTTGGGAAACCTGTAGGTAAAATAAGGGAAAGAAAATCTATTATCTAACCATGCTAAAGGAATGTGAAAAATAGTGCATTAAAAATAAATTAATTGATTAATTAATCAATTAACAAAACACCCAACAACAAAAACAAAACCAGGGCAGGGAAGTAGTTTTATAACGGTATGTTTGAAATATGGCAAGTTAACCAGAAGAACTGTCAAAGAATTCCTAAATGACTGAAGAGAGTTTAGTTAAGCATGCAATGTGGGTCTGTGCAATGCTTAATTAGAAACCAGACAGCAGACAGCAACAGGAATCAAAGACTCAAAATGAGGTGAAAGTCTGTTATACAATTTTAAGGCTGTGCAAGGCTTCAAAAGAGAAACTGAGCAATGGACAAGTGTTGGAGGGAAAGTATGACTTTATTATTGTGAGCTGCACTGTATAACCAGGACCATACACATATGTACAAGCAAAACAAAACAGGAGAAATGTGTGAAATACAGTAAGTATGTGCTAAGAATCGGCAGGAAAGATAACAGAAGTAGATTAAAAAAAGAGACTTAATATCACCCAGTCTTTGCAGAAAACTGCTACATTTGTTAGATCCATTCTGCAAAAGCCATAAGATAAAGAATAAAAATATCCAAAGTGAAAAAAGTATATATATATATATATATATATATGCATTCTGTATAGCAAAGTGAAAAAAAAATCTTTTGTGGGAATTTGTACTGATGGCTAAAACAAGCCAAAGTTTAAATCATATGATGGTGTAAAAGGGGGACCTGATCTACCTACTAAAGTTTTATATGAGTAAGTTTAAAAAGCAAAACAATTTTGAAAAGGTAAACCTAAATGTTTCAGAATTTAGAACATATTTTAAAGCTAAAAATGTTAAACACTGGGTGTCATTAAGAGTTGATAACAATAGAACGTTAGGCCATGTAGACAGGGATGAAAGCTGTAGATAAAAAAGAAATGCAGTGAATTTAGAAATAGATGAGGAAAATAAATTCCTTAATATTAAACATATAAAGCAAGGAAGAAATCACCAGTAGTGGCACAATGATAAAAATCAGACTTACATTGAATGTGTAAATGTGCTATATAGAATTATAGATGAACCAAAATTGCATAATTAGTTTGGATATCCTAGATTGTTATTCACAATTTCCAAAAGTAGTATTATTAGAGAATAAAGCACCTAAAGAAGTAATCTCATGCTTCAACTGGTATTAGCTGACATTCCAAGTGTGGGAACAACTGATAAGAACTGCAATTTGATTACTGTGTTTTTAACGGTGTTTTTAAAACATCATGTACCTATACCACTTCAAGCCCAGTGCATTCATAGGTCCTCTGGAAGGTATTATTTTTTTAAAAAGAATGATCTAAGAGAATAAGAATGAAGATCAGAGTCGCATATGACATCGTTAATAGGGCAGCATGTTAATGAATAACCTGAATACAAAGACTTTCTGCTGTTGAGCTGTTGTTCAGTCCAATGTTGAGAACAAGGCCATCCAAAAGAAGCCTGTTGAGCTTGCTTAGTGAATTCCAGCAGGAACAAGAAAAGACATCTTTGGTTTCTTCCACAGAAGGAGGAAACACAGATGGATTCCAAATTTCAAAGATCAGAAATAGAACAAACTGTATAAGAGGCAATACAGAGAGCTTCATGGAAAAGACCAAGCATTAATTCAGAGGTTAAAATCCAAGAGGTGCTGCAGAGATCTTCAAAACAAAGAAGGCAAGACAGGAATTGATTGACAGTCTTTGATATTTGCATTATATTATCACTAATTTCTATGTTTCCTTCAGAAGAAAAGCTGTAAAGTTATCTGGGCCACAAAGAATTCTGATCCCAGTCAGCAATTGTCACTGCTGGTTGACAGAAACATGACACAAAGGAGACATGGAGACCTTTTCTCCTTTCTACAAAACATATTAGTTAATGTGCTATTTTATCAAAAAACATAAGTCAAAGCTCTGATTGATCATAATTTTAAACAATATATATATAATGCTATAGATATGACATACATATCTTCCAAAGAGGAATATTCAAACGATGCAAAATCAAAAAATGTTGTATATTAAATTTATATACATGTAAATGTTGTATATGTTGTAAATTAAATTTATGTATATATAAAGTTTTCTTCTGTATTTTCTAATATCTTTGCTGGAATACATAGGATCTGTTTTGCTCATATAATCAATTTCTGTAATGCCAGCACATTCTTCATAAAGACCAAATTCCTGAGAAGAACATATTTCACAAATGTGTTATATGGTAAAGAGCAAGTCAATGCCATTTCAGATTATGTCAGGTGAGCGGAGCAGCTATTCAGGGAACCAAATGGAAGTTGTCTGCATTTTCAGTTCTGTGCCATGCAAAACACATGAACTAAACCAGGCATTCACAAAAGGTTTTCAAAATGTCTACTTTTTGCTGCTTAGAAATTCATTCTAAATTTTTGGAAGTTCTACTTACATTTTTGAAGACCTAAAAAATATCAGTGGTGCTTTAGCACTTAAAGGCAGGAATTCTTTGCTACTTTTTCAGTGTTATTATCCACTGAGCCAAAAAGTTAAGGCAGTGTGACAGCGATACCAGGAGAAGGTAAATACATCCAGTCCCAGCACCGTTCCTCCAGTGTAGCATGTCATGGGGGTTTATGCTTCAATTCCTGGCTTCAGCAACCACTTAGGAGAAGAATTTGCTAAGTATAATGATGTCTGGAGCAAGCTGATGCCCAGGAAATTTGATGTAAACACACTGTTCTATTCAAGTAAAGCCCCTAAGGCCAACAGAAGAGTTTGCATTCCTTTACATCAATATTTGAACCTAAAGAAAAAAATGTTTTCTCCTACCTCTTTCAGCTTTCTATATACCTCCACAATGTAGGTAATACCTCCATAATGTAAATAATCACCTTGCAAATAAGTACAAGAATTGCATTATACCCTTTAAGTTTATTTCAAAACTGAACATTACAAATTCACTTTCAAGTCCGTCACCTTTGTTGCAGTAACAAATTATACTTTTTTTTCTAATTTTCCCTGAAAAATAGTCCCAACTGAAATATTTAGCAACCATTTTGTAATTCACAAGCTTCATATGACAAGCCACATTCATTTCAATTTTCAAGTTAACTGATCATACATCATTTCAGTTTTCAAAATGAATTTGCTATAAGAGTATAAAATTACTTCTAGCAAAGTTATATTAATTACCTTACATTTAACTGGCTAAAAAACTTAGCACAAATACTTTTTACTCTCCACCAAGAGCTTCCTGGGTTACAAAGAAGACAAACAAGAGGAAAAAAGTGGTACTTTTTTCAAATGTTCAGTAAATCTATTGTCTACTTCCACAGCCCACAAGCCTCTTTTTGGTTCTTGTATTAGCACTGTTGATAGTCAAATAACTCAAGCAGGACTCATTTCCAAGTAGTGTGAAAGAAATTGTTTTCCTTGCAAGTAAAGTTGGGAACAAGGTGTTAAAGCAAAAAAAGTAAGTAGTGACAAGCATGCTCGGGAACATTTAGTAATGGCTCCAGCTTAGACAAGCAAATGAAAGCATTAATGTGATTGTTTTTTCAAATAGTCATGCTTGCATGGCTCCTGCAGTAAAGGGATAGCATTGGTAATTTGAATCATAGATTCTAAATTTAATTAAAATCTAAGTGAAAGAGAAGACATAAACTGAAAGACTGATTTTTAGTGTAACATGCTTTGTTTCTAATGGACAGTGTCCTGTAGATTTGTGCTAGAAACGGTGTCCACAGGACATACAAAGAACACAAAAAGAGGACTTCTGGCTCAGAAGAACCATATATCGCCAAGCATATAACACTGAGAGGGTGTATCATGTGAAATGCTTCTGTATGCTTGAACTTTCCTTACATTCTTCCCCTAAACAGGCACAGGGACCCCTCCCAGAGGCAGAATCCTAAGATAGACACTTGTCATGTCCCTGAGCAAATACCTGACCCTGAGCTCTTTAAGGTGTCTTTAAGGCAGTGTGTCTTCAAGGCTCCATCTCTGAACTCTTTATTCTACCAATGTAATGTGCTATGGCAGTTGCACTTTCACATAGTTAGTCCCATGTTATTAGCTAGTCTCCTGAATCACTGGTTAGAAACCATTCTGTGAAACAAATATAATTCCCTCTTGGAACAAGCAAGTTGAACAATACTAATATCCTCTTTTATTATTGCTTTTGCTGAGATTTCAAGTACTATTTATGCACTGACACTTGAGTTATAATGTACCATGATTAGACCTCCTATCGCATTCCATTGCTTCTAGTCGTATAGATCAACCATTAGAATGAAATGAAATGTTTCCACAGTCTTGCTAAGAATCTTAGTAATTTGATCACTTTGCTTTCATAGTAGCATTGTTGGGACAAGAAGAACACAAAACATTTTATAACATATTTAATCCATTTCAGTAAAAAGATATGTTGTATATTTAAACTCAAGCAGGAAAGTATATGGATGATTTATCATTCCAGGTGTATTCCAAGCAGTATCATTTCCCAGATTGGACAAGGAGGATGCAAAAGACCAACCACAGTGATAAGTATTTCCAGTTCCTTCAGGCACTACTCAATCACACCTCTGTGCTGGTAATTCTTTCAATTCCCTTTTCTAATGTTTTAGTCCTATCTAAACAGCATTCTTTTGATTGTTCTGTTTATCAGACAATGAGAAATGTTTCAGTTCCTCATATATTATAAACTATAGCACCACTGATTGCAAAAAGTGATTCATCATGATGTTTCAGCAACTGTAAGAGAGGCTTTTCCCATATAGATACATTTATAAAAATTGTATATTTAGAAACTCTTATTCTTGAGGAGTATTTTGAAAAAAAAAATGACAGAATCAAGGACAGTATGAATGAAAATGCTGTGAACAAGGATATTTGAATAGATAACAGATAATTCCTTCATAGGAATATTCCAAGGATTATATTCTAAGGAATTAATTTCTATCATCAATCTACTAGTAGATAGTTTGGACACATTACACTCAATGTGTAATGAAGACATAAAAACTATATCATTATGAAACCTGAATTCAATCTTAGTCAAAGTCCTTTATTAAAGAGATTATCATCAAGTGTGTCACTCATCTGAGTTTCTGTCATATGGTTCCTTATTGTAGTAAACATTCTGAGATAGCAGAATCACAAACGGTATTTGCTATTCCCATCACGTTGTCTATTGTATTATAGCATCTGACCACATAATCTTCCATTTGGACTTTGATCCAAATATGGGAAACATTTAGAAGTGATGTGCAAATATGAAAATATGAGGATGTAAATTCTATGAGATTTTTGATCTTTTTTTTTAACTCTAGGGAAATAGATGCCAGCAGACCATTGTTACGAAAAAAAAAAAAAAAAAAAAGAGAGAGAGAGTAATGTTGCAAGAAGTCATTATGAAGGAAACAACAAACCAAACAAAATATAATGTAAGGAACATTAAAAAAATAAAAATAAACTAGAAAACCACTTAGTTATCTCCAAAGTATCTGGTACAGTTAAGTAAATATGACTAATAAAGCCAGAAAATGTCTGATGTAGACATTGTTAAAAGATTTACTTGTCTTGGGACCTACAATATAAGCCTTCCAAAAGAAATGTGTCCCACTCTTCACAAAAAGGAGAGAACAGATGCTGTACTTATCTCTTTCAGGGAAGTTGGGCATCACTAAGTGGAGCTAGGCAGTGCAAATAAGACTTCAGAAAAAAATGAAGCCCTTCCTGGAGGCTAGCTGAAACACTGAAATGGGTTTGACATCTTGCTCATCTATGCTGCAGACATGGTCATGATGTTTTGCACACTATTTGCAGGGGAACACCTGCAAGTGTTCCTGTGTGCAAGTGACCATCACGGCCAGTGTATATTTCCTAAGGGCTGAATGTATTACATCTGATAGTACCAGAAAACAGCAGAGTCTTCCCTGAGCAACTGATGTCAGTAATCCATTAATGCGATAGCCTGTATTGATTCTGCTCCTTCCATATTTCTGCCCTCACTAAACACTTCAGAATTTGCCAAGGATACTGAGAATTAAAAAAAAAAAAAAGTGATTTTATCACGTCAATCACTTTGAACAAGGACATTCTACTATCTTTTACAGATGTATTTAAGATTCTCATCATTAGGATACCCACAGGCCACAAAAAGAGCCTGCAAAAGTTTTATATCAGTTCAAAGCATATATGTATTTGTGTATGCACCTCTAAATGGCATGAGTGAGGAAAGATAAAAGCAAAACTGTCATTCTCTACCACAATTTCAATCTGTGTATTCATTGTCATTCTCTTTCTATTATATATATATGAGACAAGTCCAAATTTCAACACCTCAGTTTCCTTAAACAGGTTTTATTAATCAGATAAGCACAAAGTAGCAGGGGCCACCTCAGTTCGGTTGAACTATCCAAAATCTTATGGTAGGCAAGGAGACGGAGGCACGTGAGCATTATTTGAAATGGCCTGGGGTATCCCATTGGCCTATACATGCCCTCAAGAAGGGTGTGGGAGTCCTGCAGGTTTTTCCTCAGCTCTGACATCCCTGTGGAGGAAGCTTTACATGTGACTTATCAACAATATTCAGGCAATGTAAATGAGCGCTGACATCGGTTTAGCTGTCTGAGATAAGTTTGTAATCCCTTCTTCACCATATTCAGACAGAGATTTTCCAGCCATACCATATTGCCCTGACAAAATAGTATTTTCATAAATTTGCTTAAGTCATCCTTTAGACAAATAGATGTGAAATGCCTCAAGTACTATATACATATAACTGTTAATCAGCCAGGAGATACTACAATCAAGTTTCATCAAAAGTTTTTTTTTTTATTTGGATGGGCTACTGAACAGGAAATAAATCCCTGGAAAATTTTTGGATCACCTAACCCAGTGTTTTCCAAACTGGAAGTCCAATCCCAAGTATAGTCATGAACTTCTGAGAAATCCACTTTTTTCTCATAATCACACTTGCATTATATTAATAAAATATGACTAGTTTGTAAATGAGATCGTAACTGGAATCTGTTTAGGAACAAACACCCACACAGATGATGCAAGTGCAAAATTAACCATTCCAACAATGCTTTAGGAATAATTTAGATTAAAATGATTTCATGGTTCTGCAGCTGTCTCCAACAGAGGTGTATTACATGTATTAGTACCTAAAATGTTTGTTGACCTTATCATCTTTCACTTTATCCAAGTTTTGATTTGCTAGTTCAAGTTAATGCCATTCAGAGGGTAGAACATCCTTTTCATCTTTGGAAAGAGCAAAGAGATAAACCTTGGAAAGCTGAACAAAAATTAAAAGGAACACAATAAATGCAGCTTGTAGTGAAATCAGAGAAGCTGGATGCATCTCAATTTATCAGAAAGTTCAGAACTTTTTCTAGCTAACTATTGTGTTTTCTACATATGCACCCTGAAATATGCTGTGGTGCAAAAATATACACAGAAAATTATTTTTCTTTCCTGCTGATTTATTTATATGACACCGGCATTCACGGATGCCAACATTTTATTGTATACAGAGTGTCAGTCACAGATACGCACTGTGCAAGGAGGAAGCACCTCTCCTGAAATTGCTTTGCCAAGCCCTCGTTGCAGATTCAGTGAGTCAGAAAGCTTTTTACTTTCATAAAGTCTGCACCACCGGGCCTGGAACACACTGCGCTCGACAGCTTCTGAAGACATCCCCACAGAGGGAGCACAAAATAATTGTAACCCCCAGTGCAACTAACTCTCAGTCCTGGGTTTTCACTATACCTCTGTGTGAGAGCTTCTCCAGGATGATCCTTAGGCGCTGAAGAACAGGGGGTGAAATGTCGTATTTGTATATGTCTATTACTGGCACTTGCTGACATCTCCCAAATATTCCATCTGCAGGAGAGAGAAAAAGAAAAGGAAAAACATACATTTCATTTTCTGAGAGTAAGAAATGTGTGATGAGATGCGCATTTCCAATGTATCCTAATTATATACTCAAGGGACCTTTTAAAAGACACTTTAAAAAGTTATCAAAGGACTACTGAAGTCATGAGGCAGGGTATTTTCTATCAAAATAAATAAATACTGGAAAGAATATTATTTGGGGGAAGAGTCTACTGTATAAGTTATGACTGCAGTTTTCTTTATAAAGTTATTTCAGACTTCTGCCTCCCAAATCTTTTGATGTAAGACTTCTTTACTGCCAATTCAGTAGGAAAAAATTGGTGTTCAGAGCCTACTATGTTGCAGATGAAAAGCACAGCATCCAGAAATATAAATATTAATTTGCAGAAACTATGAGGATTTGCTGAAACATTTTTAATGCAAGAGCTGTGTGTTAGGCATTGGTAAATGAGAACTGAATCCATAATGGCTAGCAAAGGCTCATTTCAAGAAGTACCCTCTAATGAATGCAATAAAAGAAAGCTGCTCACAGAACAATGAGATATTAATGTGGCCTAATTTATTTAGCTCCGTTCCATTTGTCTAAAATGACAGACTCTTCTCATCAATGTCTTTTCAAATCACACCTTCTAATTTATTTAGCTTCTTATTAGTCTTTATTTAGAGAATTGTTCATTTTGAGACAAGCTTCCTGTGTATGTGTGGGAGGAACAGAGAGTTCAAACATTCAAATTACCTTTCTCTCTTTCACACAAAAGACTAATTCAGAGCCTAGGTGCTTCACATGCAATCTGACCATCTGCAATCCTAGGCCTCTGAGAAAGAAAGTGGGTTCATTTATTGTTCAAAACAGTTCAGTTCCATACAGTGATCCAAAGGAAGCAATTTAAATGCAACAAGTTTAATTAGCAAAATATTCTGCTGCAGTACTAGTTTTAACATAGTAATTACTTCTGCTCTGATATTACATCCATGCTCAAAGAGGAGAGCTACATCAGATTAGCAGAAAATAACGGTAAGTATTAATTTGCAAATGTCCATTACTTTCTCTGCTACTTCACAGAGCTAAAAGACTACAAATGGAAACTACAGACACAGCTGTTCACTAAACACAAATAATGGCATAAAAGAAAATAAACCAATCCAGGATGCAGAAAAAAAAAAAAAAAAATAGGCATTATTAGCCTTCACTGTTAAATACAAATACCCCATTGAAATTAGCCAACTTCTGCTTTCTTCACCTTTCCAATCCTCCAGCCAACAGTTACAACAGCTAAATTAAGTTAATCCAAATTAAAAAATTTACTTCTCAGTCTATTTTTTTTAATGGGAAACTAGGTTTAGAAACCACATGTACAGAACTGTTTTATTTTTCTGCCATATGATGTATAAAGCAGCTTAACAGCAGATTAAAATATTATGGGTGGAATATTCACCTCTGCTTAAGAACCTGTTGCTGTTGGAAATGAGCAAAGTATATAAATATCAGTCACTCATAAGTGGGTGGATAATGGGAATAAATAAGGTCTTGATTCAAAAAAGAACAGAACATTTCAGTTTAAGGACAGGACTGTTCTTAAAGAACCATGATTTGAAATACCACCATTACTGGATATAAACAATTAGGACAATAAGCACTTAATATTATTTGATTTTTTAAAAAATAATATACATTAAACATAATTATAAATTTATTTCTCAGTCCAGAGAAGCATTCATTCTTAAACATAGACTAAAAATGTTCATATTAGTACCATTTAAAAACATTTTAATGGATATAAAAGCTAATTCATCCACAAAATCGAAGAGGCCAAAAACCAGTTTTCAGAAACCTTTTGCCCACTGCTGTTGAATACAACAAAAAGTATTTAAATTCTAAAATTAACAATTATCATATGAGCTTGGGCAACCCAAACACCATAGGGCTTCTTAGGAAGAAACTGTAAATTATTTTGGCTGTTGTACTTGAAATATGGGCACAACGAGTTTTAAAGAGCTGCAATCCTAAACAACGCTCTGCTCTGCTATCTGTAGCACCAGGGTTGAGGAAGCGAAATATGCCCCATGGAGCGGTTGGTAAATACCATCCGTAAAATAGGAGGGTCTTTACAGTGGGGATTACAGTTGGACTGGAGTTGTGTAAACATTGGATTTCATAGTTCAGTGCAGTAAAAAATAAAATAATAAAATAAAATAAAATAAAATAAAAACAGTAATCTTCCTAGGTTGTTCTGTTAGATTTTTATTTGATTGCAAGGCTTCTGTGCCAAGATTTAAAGACTAAATAATTAATCTGAGGTTGAACATTCAATTTTCAGGGTACCTCTCCATTAAACCTGCTAAAAGTTACATAGATTACAGGGGGAGGGGGGGAAGCAAGCAAGAGAATTTTTTTTAAATATATTATTATTATTATTATTAATAATAATAATAATAATAATAAGTAAATGCTTCGCCTTCTTTCTTTCCAAGAACACTGTTTGACAGATTTGGCCCAAAGTCATAAATGGCATTGGTCCAGCACAAACCTTTTTTTAATAGAATAACAGAATCACGGAATATCCCAAGCTGGAGGGGACCCGCAAGGATCATCAAGTCCAACTCCTGGCTCCACAAAAGGTAACTAAAAATCAGCCCCTATGTCTGAGAGAGGTGTCCAGGTGCTTCTTGAACTCCAGCAGGCTCTGTGCTGTAACCACTGCCCTGGGCAGCCTGTCCCAGTGCCAGATCACCTCTGGGTGCAGACCCTTTCCCTAACCCCCATCCTGACCCTCCCCTGTCCCAGCTCCATGACGTTCCCTCGGGTCCTGTCGCTGTCCCCAGAGAGCAGAGCTCAGAGCCTGCACCTCCGCTCCCCTCGTGAGGGAGCTGCAGGCCGCCATGAGCCCTCAGTCTGCTTTGCCCTGGGCTGAACAAACCAAGGGACTTGAGCTGCTCCTCATACACATTCTCCTCTAGACCCTTCTCATAGCCCTCCTTTGGATACTCCCTAATAGTTTTATGGCCTTCTTATACTGTGGTGCCCAAAACTGCATGTAATACTTAAGGTACTATGCAGCACAGAGCAGAATGGGACAATCCCTTCCCTTGACGGCTAACCATGCTTTGCTTGATGCACCCCAGGACACAGAATGCCACCCAGCTTACCCTGCTACAACCTATCTAAAAATATTGCAGTCTTTACAGGGAATGACTACATGGTGCACCCTTCCAGATGAGCAGCCCCCACCTCCAGAGCAGGGTGATGCAGGGCCACTGCAGCGGACAGGACCCCAGAAGCCCGCAGTATGCCTATTTCACTGGAAATTGAAACATCCCTGATGAGAAAAGCCCAGTGAATTGCCCAGTGTTATCCTGAAGGAAAAAAAAAAAAAAAAAAAAAAAAAAAAAGGAAACTAGAAAAGCTTCCAGATTTTACAGAAGATATCATACAGTGAAGGAAGTTCAAAGCATGACTGATGCTTTAATAACCACCATCCAAGGAAAAGCACTGTAGGCCCACAGCCGTTAAGAGTGTGTTCGCACTGAACTTTGATTAAAATAGTATTCCAAGAAAGACAGTAATATGCGAGAGACATCTGCTCTTTACACATGCCCAGAATGAGGGAAGGTTGAGACAACCGATCAATATACACATATGGTTGCTATTAAAGTGCTATCATTTGCTAACAGTTAGCAAAAAGTAGTATCTGAAATTTCCATAGTAATACCGTGTAAGTTATACTTAGATCTGGGAACATCTGCGCTGGCAGCATTGTAATGTTGACTTTTAGATAGCTTCTCCATTTGTTTCCAAAGAAGAGACTAAAACACAGGAATAATATACCCAGGGAGATGGTGAGATACTTCCTTATGTATTTAGCTACTTTGTTACTGTGTTTAATATTCCATACATATTTTTTAGGAGCTCCTCTTTAAAAGCTTGCATTTTGACAAAGACATATTACGTAGTTAGATGTTAATACTAAAATACAGAAATTTAACCTAACCCAGATGCCCAACAAGATCTCAAATGAACCTCTCAGATGAATCTCTTCTATTAGAGACAACACTATGGACCATGGTACATTATTTACATGAATTAGTGGATATTTATGCCACCTACTGAGGAAGGAAGCACCACACACACTGCATTCATGAATGACATCTAGGTACTGAATTATGTAAAAGGAGGCCATGAAAATCTATAGTTTAAAACAGATTTTTTGGAAGTTTATTGTGTCAACATGTTCAGTTGGTAAGGTAAGCAGGCATCATGCTGAGCAGGTGGTCAAAAGTCTTTAGACACTTACGGAGTGACCACCTTTACCTTGAAGGCAAGGTTATTTGTGGGCAGCTGATTCATTCATTTGTAGTGTTTACTACAAAAGAAAAACAAGCAAACAAAAATATTAGAGTCTAATAAGCTGTCCATGGCTACAGAAACATATCCCATCCTGAAACCATACTTGGTGTATGACTAATCTGAGAATCCAAAGATGTATACAAGATTTGGCCTAATTTTAAACACCAGGAAGAAAAAAAAAAAAAAAAAAAAAAAAAAAAAAAGGAAAAGACTGAGTACTTGTTGAATGAATTTTGCTGCTGAGCAAAGCTATGAGGACTGGTAGAGGCATTGGAGTTTATCTGCAGGCAGATGAAAGCTTAATAGATGGAAATTAAAAGATTGTGTTCTGCAGTAATTAATTATTTAGATCTACATGCAGTGAAATTTTTGCATGGCGCTGACAAGTGACCTTTGCAGAAGAGCCTCCAAGCTGCCGATTTGGAGCACCCAGTTTTGCTGCTGCCCAAGTTTCCTGCAGCAGCAGGGAAGGAAGCAGACAGAAACAGTATTTGCATACAGACACCAACCAACACTTCAGATTCCTTACTCTAATTACCTGACAATTGTTGAAGAATTATGAAGTAAAGCTTTGTCTAAAAAGTTTTGCCCTATACATGTATTGTAGGCGTTGTGTTTTGTTCCTGTGCTGTAACGTGAACAAGAAAGCCCACAGTAGATGGATAGTACATGAAAGGTCCAGCAGTAGGTGAAAGTGCATCTGCTGCCACCTCTGTCTCATTTGCGCTCATGTAGTTATTATCAGAGAACTTCCCCTAATGCCTCTTCACAGATTTCAGTGGGCACCAGCCTTCAGCAACCAAACCTTCTGGAAGAACATTCTTTCTTCTCACTGAGCATGTACACTTCACTCACCTTCCCCTGGCTTTGGGTTTAAGGAGATGTAAGGTCCAAGAGTAGTCCAGGACTAATGAGAATGCCAATACTTAGTGTCTAATAACCCAAGTTTAGAGCCCCATTTGTTGACTGGAAAGAACAAACCATATTCCAATGAGAAGCATTATATCTACACCTCAAAAGTCCCATGATACCGGACTTCATGGTTACAGAGATTAAATGTTCTAGAAAGTATGAAAGAGAGTGTTGAAGCATTTTACTTTTCTCTCCCTGCTGTTTCTGCCCAGTAAGGTGTTTGTTTCCAAAATCCTTTTGTAAAAAAGAAAAAATGGTACCATTCCTTGAAGAGTACATTAAGCTGCATTTTGGGAAGTTTATTTCAGAAGACATAGCCCACAAATCTACACTCATTTACAAGGAAGCTCTTCAGCAAACAACATATTTTTAATATTCCCTTAAAAAAAAAAATGTTCATACTTTAGATGTTTCCTTTTAAATTCTCTTTACGAGCGAGGTAGAGATCACAAAGAGCAGCAGTGGCTTCCACAGTGTCATTTCTCATGTAATGTTTTGAAAATATTACTTCAATGCTTTCAAACAGCAAATGCTTACAAGTCTCACTGCAGCAGTTCAGCAAAGCTGCTGCCTGCAAGCATGGTTAACTGCATTGCAAATCTGCAGTGCTCCATGGAGAATGCTGCCTTCATAGGAGGCAATCCCCCCCCCCCCCCCCCCCCCCCGTTAAACTTTTAAAACCTTTTTACCGTTTTATTTTGCTTATCTAGGCGCAGCCTCAGTAGTCCTTGGTTATTTCCATTTCGGAGCAGTAAGAGTGGCATCTAGTGGACAGTTTCGTGCTCCGGGATCAGTCCTGGAGCAATTGCTATTCACCTGCTAAGTTTATTGCTTTCAGATGCATTTGACTTCATCTGGAAAACACAGCTATGAAGTTACAGCCACCCTCAGCGTTCCCCATCCTAATGGTTGATAGGTGTGGGGAAGTTTTTAGGGCAGTTAGTTAAAATTAAGGAATACAATACTAAAAATATACTTATGGCTATTTATTTCTAGAATTAACGCATTATTAAGAAAGCAAACAAAATGCACGCATTGTTTTTAAAAGAGTAGGTAGTGGTATTCTGCTTTTTCTAGCACTTAGGGCATAATACATTACATAATAAAAGTAAATCCTCAACTGTAAATAAAACACAAATAATATTTTTGTAGATTTATGGTTTAGATTTAATAGAGACACCATTAGAAACAGAAAATGATCAAGTTAGGAGTTCTAAACTTGAGAAAAAATACCCAACAAAAAAACACCATGTACTGTGTATTAACAATGGTCCATGAATACACTCCTCATCAGCAACTACATAAACTGCTGCCTGAAAGTCAAAGGTAACATAAATTCTGCTGAAAGCCAGATCACTTAACAGTCCTGTGAGAGGGCTCTAACAAGATTTAACACCTTTCTTCACCTCGTTGGACACAGACATTTAGGGATAAAACTGCATGGCTGGTTTTCAACCAAGAAACCCGAAACCTGATTGAACATCTGGAATATTTCTGATTATGGAAACAATTTGATGGCATGCTAGCAATTATGAAAGTGCTCATATTAAATGCTAAAATTTCACAATAACAACAGTATTAGTTAACTCATATGCAAATGCTGTGATAGGGCTGGGATTTGCAAAGCTTCAGATTCTCCTGAGGCCCTAATGAAAGCTCCTCTGAGGTTTGCAGTCTCCTCGAGGAGCAATTCTGCGAGCAAGTTCTGGAGGACTATGTTCTTCCTTCATCAGAAAACAGATATAACCTTCAACAGAAGGGAGATGTCATTCCAGGAAGTGTTTCTGTGCTAACCTGTAATTTAAGTGGTGGATTGCATGGTCCCAAAATATAATGCACACTTTCCCTTGAGAATTTTTTTGTTACAACTAAAATATATAAACTGTAGAGAAAGTAACTAAAAAAAATGCTACTCTCAGTTGAGTACAACAAAAAGAGGGAAGGAAAGGATTGTGACAAAGCTATCTACAGTTTAACAAAGCAAGAGCAGTCTAGCTATGAAAATAAGTGCTGCCTACTTCCCCTCCCCCCCCCCCCCCCCAAAAAAAAAAAAAAAAAAAAAAAATCAGCCAGGAGTACAAGCTGTCTGCTTTCTGTGATTCACAGCACAGAAGCAAACCTCAGTCTTAATGGGTCCTCCATCGGTCTCCCAGCCAGAGCAACAATGGCTATTCCTGGGCAGGAAAGGGCAGGAGGGAGTTCAAGAAAAGGAAAAAGCAGAGGTGTAAAGAGAGCAAGTCTTAATTTTTTTGCTGCTTGAGCTGATGTTCCAATAATAATGTGCAATAATGCTTAGCATTTCTTAGAGATCCAAACTCAAATTTTCCACAATCTAGGTAACCATGTGGAATAAAAACTGTGAAAACTGTGGGTTTTGTCTCCATGATTAAGAAGAGAAAGGATGACAGAGCTCTGCCTGTCTTGCTCTGTGACATTTTCCACATCCAGGTGATCACTGCAGACTGCAAGCCACGAATCCACCTGCACCTACTTTTCATCACAGAGATCAACCCAGATTTGAGGCAACCTTTGAGAAAATACCCAAACTCTAATTTTAATATATTAAGAGGCATTTCTAAGCAAAACTACATGCTCAATATTAACCATGATGTCTTTAAGAAAAAAATACAAAATAAAAATAAAAAAAGGAGTTTTCAATCCAAATTATCTGAATAGCAACTTCTTTTTTTTGACAGTAATGGTACTAAAGAGAAAAGAGAGGAAAGGCTCAAACATATAAATCCTTCTCCAACTGGAAAGATACCTTAAATTCAAGTATAAGTCAAGTATTAATAGACTTACATTAAAGCTATCTCTTTAGCACATTTAGTCACTGGACTGCAGGATTAACATGGAAGTTTTTATTTTACATTGCTATCTCATTACAGATAAATCTGAGCCATGTACCACCCCCCAACTAGAAAAAGCTTTTTCCAGTGTACAGAGAAAATACTGCACTAAATTCTGAACAGATCATTACTGTGAAAATATGGATAAACTACAGAACAGATAAAGAGAAAATGGAAAGAAAGGTGATAGCCACATAGATCCTTAAACACTGAGCTATCTGACTGAGGGTGGTGAGGCCCTGTCCCAGGCTGCCCAGAGGAGCTGTGGCTGCCCCATCCCTGGCAGTGCCCAAGGCCAGGCTGGATGGGGCTGGGAGCTGCCTGGGCTGCTGGGAGGGGGCCCTGCCCATGGCAGGGGGTTGGAACTGGGTGGGCTTTAAGGTCCCTTCCAACCCAAACTGTTCTCTGATTCTATGGTTCTTTATGGGAAAAAGACTGGAAGTCTATGCAACCTGGTTGATTAATTATTTATGACATTCTTGGGAGAAATGGAGTGAAAAGACAAAAGTGAACAAACTGAATCAGAACAAGTTTCAAGCAGGGAGAAAGTATTTTGAAGCTGTTCCACAGCTTCCTGAAAGAGCAATGCAGCTCCCTTTTGCTTGGACTGTTTACTATTGAGCCAGCGCAGTGGGGAATGATGAAACAGGAACAATTCTTTTTTTTACTGAATATGCAATTAGGAACAGAGGTTACTGGAGGGACTAAGGATTTATTTATGGAAGCAATGACATGCAAATATACTAATGCTTATTTATGCACACTAATTTTCCAAGTATCACTGAGATGTACTTCAGTCACTTCAAGGATCCCCATTACATTTTTGGTTGGTGCCAAGAACCACTTTGGTGCTGGCAATGTCTTCAGTGTGTGATCAGACTAGAGCTGCTCTTGCATCTGTATTCCCAAAGCAAAAATAACTCTGCAAGAAAACATGTTCAGCAAAATGGATTTCTGCATTAATTTTCATTTGGTATTAAAAACAAAGTAGTGAAGGTTTTAACTGGAGTCCAAGAGCTAAGTGGCTAAGTGCCAAGAACTCGTATTTGAAGAGTTATTTATTATGGGTTTGCAGGAGACAGTGTTCTCATGAAAACATGACTACTGACCATTGCATTCATATTCATTACCGGCAATATCTACTAGTTAGGTCAAATTTCCTTGCTGACCTTTGCCAAACTTGAAGCTTCCTAGATCTTTGCAGAAAAATATTTATTGAGACAGCAGATGACTTTTGTAATCTGAGCTACTGAATTTATTCCTAAATGGAATTGACTTCAAACATGCATGAAATTATAGTAATAAAGATCTCCATCTTGTTCCCTAGCTGCAAAGTATTGCAAAAATTATGGAAAATTATGTTATGCCCACCTGAACACATCAGCAGAAATTCCAAATGCATTCCTTTACAAAGGGGAGGAGAAACTCTTTGAAATTAGGGTAACTGCACACAGTGCACCCAGTGGACTGATTAAAACTTTTTGGAGCTACCTCGAATATCATACTTGCTTTAGTATGAAATATCAGCATGCCTATAGAAGCCACAGCACCAAGCAAGCCTACAAACAGGCACTGGGACAGCCAAGAACCTCACCTCAAGCTTAGACAGAGAAATGCTAACTGCTTCTGCTTCTTCTGACAAGACAATGAATAATCTGACCTTTTTCAAACAAAATATGTTTTAAGACAGCTAAATATATTACATACCTAGGACCACCTATCAGAAGCTGCATCCAGCAGCTATTTCAAAAGCAGCTTTGCTAATGGCAAGAGGTGACAGGAATGACAAAATCACAGTCCTCCTTGCTTGGTTCAGACCTCAGAGTTCAGTCAGAGACAGTTCCAGGACAAAAACACTCATAAGGTTTGTGAATAGATGAACGTGACAGCAATAAGTTGGAATAAGGAGGTGATGTCATTCACTGTGCAGCATTGATGAGGTCAGTATGGGAATACAGAGTTCTGGTCTCCAAGTTTTAAAATGAGTGATAAATTTTGGAAAGGACACTGAGAGAAGCAAAAGAGATTATCTATGGGATGGAAAAAGCCCTACAGTGAAAAGCCTTTTCCAGTGCAAAAGTCTGCCTTCAGCACAGAGGATGATCTTTTGTATCTCTAAGTAAGCCCACAGACAGATGAAATGATATGGGAATGGAGATGTGCAATAGGACTGGGAAGTATTTTATTCTCCTCAGCTTTACTGCTGCACATAACTTCTTCTAAGATTTGCAATGTCTGGAGTTATGGTAAGAATGTATCTGAAAGGCCACATTTTTCTGCTTTTGCAATGGGTGCAAAGACCCCTCAATACATGTGGATTGTGCAACACCAAATTGCTTCCTATTTTATTCATAGAATGCATACAACTCACAGGAAATTGCTAACATTTGAGGATACTTATAAATAGTAATGTGCTTTTTAAAAATAGTGTATAAAACTAAAATCCATTATTAAACTGGAATTGAGGGGGAGAATTTAAGCTTCAAGTTAAGCTTCAGATTTTCCTGGAATTTAGTGGTTAAATGCAGGAATTGTATATTCAGTATAAAGACTTCTTAAAAGACTTCTATAAAAGATTCATTTTGAACAAAGCACCTATGCTACCAAAGGAGGAAGTAGCAGTTCATCAAAAACGCAAAATAAAAAAATTGGAAGCGCAGACTACAGGATCAGGAAAAAAAAAATCACACACTGGAACAGTATATCACTAATGAATGCCATCTAAATTTCTCCCTCATTATTATTGTCACTATATTGCTTATCAACATGCTTGGTTGGGACAACAAAACTGTACAGAATACAGGAGATGTTCCGCCTGTTGCCTCTGCTAATACTTCACCCTTGTGCTCTTCCAGGTAGAAACCAGCACTTTTTTCAGCACGTTGCAACAGAGCTCACTGAAAGGATTTCAATCGTAAATGAAGATGCCTCTGCCCAAAATCTTTTATTCTGAAGTTTCTGCTGGACTCAAGAAACTAGTCACACACATTTCAAGAATATTGCTGAACTTATGATGCATATTGACTATTCACCCAAGTCTCTGCACAAAGACTGCTTGGAGTTTCACTCTTCTGCCCGTGTTTTGCCATCCTCCAGGTATTCAGCCACAGCCAAGCCTACCTCTTGTTCTGTCCAGAATAAGGTTGGCCAAGGGACCCACGAGAGGGTGATGATACAGGCCTCACTGGAGACGTCTCCAAGGGTCATGTAAACAGAACTTTACACAGACTAATGAAAGCGAAGGGATAAAATGACATTTTAAAAACATAGAGGAAAAATAAGATTCTTGAGAAGATAAAAAACCTACCAGCTTCTATTCCTCACCATACCCTAGCCTTGACTTTCCAGTCAACAAAATGCTGTACCAAAACCAGAAAGATGCCATGTACACGTATGTATAGATGTAATTTTCAACGTAACCATATGTCTTTGTTTAATCTACAACAGCATTTTCTCTCAAAAGCATCAACCAAAATCCTCTAATCCAACTTCTGCATATTCAGCACCTGTAGTAGTTTTATGGCATATTTCAGTTTTCTTTTATGTCACTGAGAACAGGAGCTTTAGAAAAGTGTAAAAAATATTTGTTCCTGTTTTCAGTGTTTATGAATGGACAAGGTAGGAACAGAGCTTCCCATTTCTGTCACATCTGGGGCATCACCCTTTCAAATAAAAACGCTCACCCCGAATTCAAGGAAGGGCAGCCCAGCAAACAACCCGCACATTTTAATAAATTCCAGATTTTAAAGGCAGCACCCTAAGTCTTTTGTACAAACTTCATTTGCTGCAAAGTTCATATTCTGCCTCAGCCGCTGACTGCTGTCATATTCGGTGCAACTTGTTATGGGTGGAAAGATAAGCAGCAGGGCAGCAGAAAGAGGAGGTTTATCTCTGGCAGCTAATCTCCTCAATCAACAGCACTCAGCTCTGCTTAACAGCCGTTGCCAAGGAACGGGGAGCAGCTTTTCTTATCGGCTTCATAATGTTTCATTGACTATTCAGACTAGAATAGAAAGCTCTGACACTCAGGGTTATGAGCAGCACAAAATGAAAATGGCATATTATGTGGTAGGAAGAAGAGAAATCTTTTAGCCCTCACCTTATCTGGACAGTGACGGTTACTCCAAAAAAAAAAAAAAATCATCTATCATTTTCTGCTCTGCTTATTTTAATATCACAAAACAAACAGAAAAATATATCTACATAAACAAGATTTTTTTTTTTTTTTTAATGGTGTTGGCAGGTCCTCAGCAATTCCCTGACATTACTGATACCTCTTACACAGAGAGACCAGGGTTGCACAGATCCCTATTACATTACTGCAAAGTGAGCCTTCACTGCTTATTCTAAAGCTACTGCGAGCAGCTTCAATGTGTTGAGGGATGTCTTCTCACAGTAGGTGGGATCTTCTTCAAACCATGATAACCATGACCAGAATAAGACAATCTATGCAAAACTGACAATATTACATTTCTTTACCAGTGTTACTACTTCTCACTCCTGTCTTCATCCCTGCACAGATTCTGATTTTCAGTTCAAATATTCATATTCTTCATGCACAGGAGTAGTAAAACCTTATTGCATCTCTTCTGATTCTGATTTTTAGTATAAACACCTTACGGAATAGCTGCTTATGAAAACTTAAATCTGGGCCCATTTGGAATCACCATGAATTATAACTGTTGCTGTATTTGCATGATTTATAAAACACGTACAGGATATTATCATTACTCACCAAAGGCAGTGTTGTAATTAAGTAAGAGAATGTACCTAGATCTATTCACCGTATCACAAAGCAATAATATTAGAAAATAAATTTAAAAATTCAAAAATATGTTTGTTTGTCATTGTATCATCCCAAAGTCACCATATGCAGAGAGCTCTCACCCCTCCAAGTTTTGTCTTTCATATATTAACATAATCCCAGAAAATGGGAGGAATATCCTGCAATGAATTTTACATTCGTGGAATTCTCTGTCTTTCATACAAAGCTGAGGTTTAGATTTCAGGCAAATATTTTTAAGCATGTGAGTTTGCAAGTACTACCAAAGGATGTCATGCTACCCATTCTCCTTCCCACAAACTCCAATGCATTCAGCTACTGTTAAGCACATGACTAAGTTTAAATTCATTGCAAATCTCTGAGATGTTACTGTGAACATTTCCACGGTCAAAGATAGCTATTCACTTAAGCAATTGTCTCTAATGCATCCTCAGTGATCTATGGCTGTATTGCATTCTAAAATTTTAGAAAATCTGAAAAAAAATAAAAATAGTTGCAAAATGCTGAAAGCATCATATAATACTGTTTTGGGTTTACATATTTTGGCAGCAGGGGGCTTCAGGTGTGGCCCAGCAGCTGCCCCATGTCAGATCAGAGCCAGTTCCAGCCAGCTCCAAAAGGGACCCACCGCTGGCTACAGCCAAGCCAATAAGCATAAGATATTGCTCAGGAAATTTTAAAGCTTTATTCTAATATGTAGCCCATATGATCTACTGAAGCATAAATTCAGCACCTTTCTTTGGTACTGAACTTTATGACAAAGATATGACCTCCAAATACTGATTGAGCTTTCATTGGAATGTTTTACGTGATCACAATACAGTGTGATGTGCCTACTGGCTTTCTCTAGATTTAGAATGGGATTGATGAAGTAATTTCACAAAGATGTAATTGGACTTCTAAGATATAATACGAGACTCACCACACTCTCACTAGTAAATCTGCAGTTTTATCTAGACAATGTGTTTAGATAACTGGGAGCAATGTTACCAAATTCTCCACCTGCTTATATCCTTCCATTTTTCACGATTAATGAGAATAGGGAAATAATAAGAGAAAGTACTATTTCTAACAACAAATAAATAAAAGCAGTGTTTCTTTTCATATTTAATGACCAGAGCTTTAGGGAAAGGTGTTCTTAAATTTGATTCAGCCCATTAAACCCTACATATGAGACTGGACAGGTAAATTAGGAGTCGCTACAAGTTTCCTCCAGAACCAAGAGAGAGCACATGCTGAAGGTGATTCATCTAAATTAATATCTAATCATGAAATTGAACAGATACATGTTTTGGTATGAATAAAGTCACAAGGCTTTGATGAATGGAATAGCCATAATGAAAGAACAAACTCTAAAAATCTGTGAATTCAACCTTAGCTGAAGGTGCTACTCAGTTTTCAGTTAACTTCATTTTCTGGCTAATAAACACTAAGAGGTCTTATATGTATTTCAGATTGCTTGGGTACAATAATAATCTAATTAAGAGATGGTTCAAAAGAGCAGTGTTGAGTTTTCTTCTACTGCTCAATTAAGTAAATTTATAAACTTACTACTAATTTGAATCTCCCAACATAATCCAAAAGAAAACAAAAACAGCACCAAGGTTCAAGCTTCTAGAGACCTGACATGTCCATTTTAAATATTCATATCTGTGTATCAATTTTATAATAAAAATTGCTATAAATAACTATAGAAAAATTATCATTATAATTTAAAAAAATATGGAAAATTATTTTAACTTGAGTGTGACACCATATATTTCCAAACATATTCCCTTCACTACACTTCTATGAAATAGAAATTTTAGAAAATAAAAATAAAATATAAAATAAATATTTAAATAAATTAAAATATATTGTAGGGAAAAAAAAAAAAAAAGTAACTAGGAACATCAGTAATTTTGGTTCTTAAGACTTTTGCTTTTTGCTCTGAGCCAGGGACAGAATGTTAAGATCTTAGTCATGGAGAGGTGACAGGGTTCATTAAAAGGAAATGATAGCATAGACTGAAAGAGGCAGAATGTACTTCATCTTTTCATCTCAGAAACAAATACAGCCTGATGAGAGGCCTATTCAGCCATGAACACCTACTGTCATGTAGAAACACTCAGAGGTGACCATAGGACTAAAGTTTCCAATCCCATCATTAAGACTGCACCACATTTTGGGGCCAAGCCCTGTTACATTAGGTTGTGTGCATCACTAAAGGTACTTCTTAAAATACTAGTAAACAATTAATTCTTTTGCCGTTCATAAAGGGTATCAGATTTCAAAAAATCCATTTCAATTTCTCTCTCAGTAAAGTGTAACTGTTTTTAATCCTGTGCCATAGCAGTAGTGACATTACTTTCGAACATTCACATCAGGATTCCTAAGGGCCAGATTTTCAAAGCTGAGCACGTACACATAAGAAACAAAGGAATAAAAATACCAGATAGGCATGGGTATGGAGATCCATATTTTGTATCAGTCATACAGACTGTGTCATAGAGAAACAAATACTAACTGCAAGTACCAAGATGGGAAGCATTTCCGTCCTATGATGTACAATCTGGGGAACATGGATAGGCCAAAATGAGAGCAACGTCTTCTGTTACTATATTGACTTCTTTTCCATGGGGATACCGTTTGAAAACTGTAATTTTAAAATCCCTGTCATGTTGTTTCTGTCCTTTTATGTTTCTAGTGTCTGGAGTGAAAGAAAGGGGAAAGAAAGTGGCTTAATTAAATCCACGGTTCGGCCAACAATACTGAACAGATGTTGGAAGAAAAGTTTTGTGAAGAAATACGAACAAATATTACTTTACTTACTTTACTTTTATATACAAAACAAGATTTTATACTCAAAAACAAGAGGCTTGTCAATAATTACAGGAATATAGTTCCCATACAGATCCATCGTTAGGCTTAGGTATTTTAATAGAACCATTAGAAGTGCCCTGCTTTTACCTACAGTCAAAGCACTTTTGCTAAGCTGCTTCCATACATTTGAGGAATTGCTTTCAACAACACTCTGAGTTTGGGTTTCCTTTTTTGTGTGTGTAAGAAGGCTTCAGAATAATTTCTACAAAACCAACATGGATCATCTTTAATTACTGCATTGCAACCATGGCTATTTAAAAATCCAGCCTCAGCAAAGTGGATGACAAACATTAATGAGCAGTAATGCACACATGGTATTGTAAATGAAAGGATAATGAAAGCAATTTATTTGAAAATTAAAATATGATTAAGAATGGCAGTCTGTACTAGGACCCAGATGCCAACAGAAAGCAACCAATGTGCAAGCAGACTGTCATTAATTTGGGAAGCGTATGAAATTGCTTTCCTTTCTTTGACAGCTTTTAATATAAAGTAACTTAACTAATGGGCAGCATGTATACACCGGAAGTCAAAAGACCTATGGAGATTTTTAGATGTGATGAAGAACACTACAAAGTCTCCAAGAAGAGACTCTCCAAGAGAAAAGGTAGGACATTTAGAAGATACTTCAAACTTTAGGTAGGATGAATTACACTTTCCAGAAGTGCCTCTCTACATTGACTCTGGATAGATTCTGTTCTAACCTTATATTTGGCAGCGTGCCTGCACCGAGGTCAGGTGAACCGAAAACATATCTCCAACAGCAGGTGCTCATGCCAGCACCATCACTGGGAGCAAGACTCTCTGGGAAAGTCCAAAAATCAGGTAGTTAGCTAAACACAGGCAGAAGCTATTATAAAAAAAAAAAAAAAAAAAAAAAAAAAAAAAAAAAAACTTCTCCTTTCTCCTTCACATCTTCACATGTGTTAATAAGCATGTTTTAATGAGACCATGCAAATATGTTTAGGATCTAGACTGGTTCCATCCATACAGTGCAGGCCACTAGTTCAAGTCTCCATCACTTCAAGGACCTCTGTACCCTTCTCCAAATAAAAGCATCCCTCCCTCCCCCATATACATGTTTTAAAGAGTGACTGCTTACTCCAAGTTTCTGTTGATGCAAGAGCTAACCGTTCCCAGCAGATTGCTATTAAGTTGTCAGATCCACTCATATTTAAATGTTCATGTTTGAAAATTTCAACCTTAGTGTATTCATCAAAGGCAGTATGTCAGAGATACCTGAGCTCCATGACAAATTGCTAAACCATACAGCCCCAGACCTACATATATGTCAGGATGTACCAAAAAAAAAGTCACTGAAAATGGTTTATCTGTTTTAAAAAAAATAACATTCCTTGACAGACCTGATTAAATGGAAGCAAGAGAGAACTATGGTGAACAAAAGCAAAGGTCCACTCTGTCCTGATGATGCTAAACCCACCTGTTTTGCTCCAGCTGCAAGCCGGTCAGGAGCAGGTACCAATCATTTATCAGTCTAATTTCAGAAATTAAACATAGCTGTTTGGATAGCTCCTCCAAACTTGGCATAATAATGCCATAATTAAAGTGATTCTTTTAACTAGTGTGGATATATGCTATTGGAACAGCAGACGTCTTCCATCCATTTTTGTCTTAATTATCTACTGTACCTATGCATTACAACTGCAGATGTAAATATCTAATTACCTAGGGCACAACTGTCAAGAATTTAGAGCTAATAACTGTACCTCAGTTGAGCCTAACTTCTTACCATTAACAGCATAGTAAAGACAAAGAAAACAGTTTTATCTGCCTTAACAAAAGACTACTCCCAGGCCAGAATATCCTGCCTTTTTTTTTTTTTTTTTTCTTTCCCCTACTGTTGCACAGCTTTGGCTCTTACTAAATTTTACAAGGATTCTTAACATTTTCAGCTTCTAGTTATTTTTTTTTTTCTATCAGTCAATACAATCAGTCAACAGATCTTCTTAAAAACTGTTTCAATCTCTGTCTGAACAATGCCACTTTTGGGTAGGTGACAAGGGCTAATCATCAATGAAAAAAATATAAATAGAACCAATGACTGCTTAAAAATATATTTTAATCCTTAAGAAATCCACTGGGATATTAACAAAAGGTGGTTTTGTCTGCAAAAAGGCATTAACATAGCCATTTATAAAACTAATAGGAAAGCGAGCACTGCTCCAGTAATAATGAAAGTACACTGCAGAATAACATTATGGAAATAGGATACCAAATTGAAGAATTGACCTTGGGGCCCTGGCTTATCCTGGATGAAGATGACTTGTGAAATGAAAATTTGGCTGTAATTTGTTCTTGCTTTCCCTAAAAGGTTGAAGGCATTTCTACTCCAAATGAATAAAATGACTGTTAATTTCCTAGCATTAAGCTGGATGTTCTTAAATATAGTTATTTAAGTGTATTCAAATACATTTTCAAGTCTTATTTTTATTCTTAGAAAAAGAGAACTGGTTTTCTGTGATTTCTATCGCAGTCAATTTCTGAGAGTTAATTTTTAAATCACTTCAGATTGAAGTACCTGCTACAGCTGAATCAGTTGGATGCACTATACTTACGTATCAAGTGTTTATTCTTGATTTAATAGGATGCAATGGTCTGAGCATTTGATACTAACACTGAATGTGAAATACAGAACGTAAGGACATTCCTTCAAATAATTGGATCACCTTCAAATAATAGAATATATATATATATATATAATGTCTTTTAGAAAAAAGAAAAAAAGAAAAAAAAAAAAAAAAAAGAGCTAAA
Organism: Aythya ferina; assembly: GCF_964211825.1. NCBI lineage: Eukaryota > Metazoa > Chordata > Aves > Anseriformes > Anatidae > Aythya > Aythya ferina. The sequence continues at coordinate 10,281,911 of NC_140297.1, forward strand.
ATTATGAGCTTCATGAAACTCTTAATAATGGCCATCAGTGCATCCATTTCAGGGAACAGGAAAATGTCATAATATGGCATAAAGTCAGAACTGAAATAAATCAAAACAAAGCAGAAGGCACAGATAGATCATACAATATGGAAAGTCAAACATTTCCATACAGTACTGTCCTCAAAAGTAGCTGGTATATATTAAGTAGCACCAAGAACCAAAGGAAAGGAATATGGGCTATAAGTGCTGCTAGTTTTCCACCATGTCTTTTACAGCAGGAGTTATTTTTGATACCATATCAGTACCTAGTATCCTCAATGATTGTTCAGATAATATGTTTGAAATGAAAGCATGACAAGAAAGCAATATATGTATCTATATATGTATACATGTATATATTATTGCATATATACCCATAAAATAAAAATAAAAATAAAATAATAAAATAAAATAAAATAAAATAAAATAAAATAAAATAAAATAAAAATAAAAATAAATATGAAAACAAAATAAAATAATAAAGCAATTCTCCCCCAAAGAGATTGAGAAATGAGTTTGTGTCATTCATATTTGGATACACAAACAAGAGGTTGGCAATACAAGGCAGAATAACAACCAATACTAAAACCAGTCCAGCTCCCTGAACATACTTTGTATTCTTGGCAGAGGAGAATTTCAAGAAGGAATCTGAAGGACAGCTTTAAGTTGGCTTACGAATGGTAACAAACAGCTTCTGTCAAACATAGGGGATATAAGGAAGAAGGGCAAAGGTGCTTATTTAAAAATGAATACACAGAAGATAAATCCTGATGTAACTGGTAAAAACAGAAAAAAAAAAAAAAAAAAGAAAAAAAAAAAAAGAATTCAAAACTGTATTATTTATAAGAAATAAGCCTAATACATTCTGAGCCTGTATTCAAGATGAGAAAAATTCTCAGATATTTGCACACACGGATTCTAAATTTCCTATGTATTTTACCAAACAATTTAAAAAAATAAATAAATTAGCAACCTGTTACAAAATCTTACTGTTCAGTATATTTATTATTTTTAGTAAGGTGGAATAAAGAACATGCGAGGAAAAATTTTTATTTAGAAATGCATGATTTCTAAGAAAACATTAATCAGCAGAGGCTTAAAAAATTTTTAAATATGTATTTTTTCATCTCATTCTGCAACAGATCGATATTTGATCTATTGTTTTAGAGTAGAAATAACAAAAAGTTATAAAAGTTGCATTTCGTATGCACATCAAGCCAAATTACAAGGGAGAGCACAAGGCCTGTGTATGCACAGGTGAATTAAATCATGCTACAGAACAACCCTGGGCACTAGGAACAGCCCTGTATTGTTAAAAGTCAGAATGGTCTTTAGCATCGTTTTATCCCAGCTGAAACTCTTTCCAGTAACCATACACATAGCTCACGAGCTATAACATTTCATGGAGCACTTGAATATAGTGCGTACCTGGCTGGCTGTTGACCAGAGATGGACCATCCCACGCCATTCAGATGCAGGGACAGACAATGGGCCCTGGTCCTGTTTGTAGCCCATATATCCACATATTTTTAAGCACACACCATAAACAGCAGTGGATATTGATTCTTTTAAGATGTCTTTTTTTCTTTTGAAGCACATGTGCATCTCACAAGCATCTGAGACCATTAACAGAAGTGTAATTTTGTGTAATGGACAGCATAGAAACAGAATTTAAAGCTAAGCATAGGATGAGAAGAACAAAAGGAACTTCCTCTAATGTGTGCTGCACATCACAATACCTCTGATAAAAATATATCAAACTTCATCTTCAAGACGTTTCTCACTTTTTCCTTCTAAGTTCCTATTGGAAAGGCTGCTCCAGAGACTAAAGGCTTGGAAAGATCCTCTGCATCCAAATTTACCCAGGACTCATTAGTACCTATCCATTCTCATGCTAATTCTTGTCGTTAGCTTACATAGCCAATTTCTCTCCCTGATATTTATCGATAAAAGAGAGATCAGCTGTATCATCAGGTATCATCTGTACATCTCTCAAGCTTAATCTGCAGGGCTAAATAAAATGTGCTGCTCTAGCATCCTCACTGAGAAGAGACTTCATTCTCTAATCTTGTTACCAGCCTTCCTTCTGCGTGCAATTCCAGTTTCAACTAAACCTTCTTCAATCCAGCTGAAAGGCAATGTCCATACGAGTATTGTAGGCGGTAGCTCGTTGAGGCTACCCCCTTCTACTCTGCCTCCATGCCATAGATAGATGCATATTAAAATTGTCTGTGGTTCTTCAGAATAGCATCAAGGTAACTGCATCCTGCAGTTTACAAATATGTTCAGGCCCTTCTCTTCTGCTATTTCCAACTGACAATTTTCCAACAGTTGAGCTTTTATTTCTCAACTGTATGGCCTTTCGCTTTGTACTATTCACATGACCCTCTAACTCTACTTCTCACAGCTCTTTGCAGTGTAAAATTCCTCACCTCTTTTTATCAAAAAAGTTTCTCAGCTTCCATTAGTACTATCTAAATATTTTTTTTCTAAAGTCACTAATAAAAATATAAAGTGAGATCTTTTCCAAAATCAATTTGTCAGAAATTCTTTCACTAAGCTCAGTCCAAAGTACTTTTCTCACTAATACTACCCACTTCCATGTTCCATCCTAACATTTTTTTTTTCACTTTACAATTCCTTTCTTAGTCTGCACACACTGAAATTTAAATAAAAGTTTCTTATTTGGAACAATCTTAAGAGCTTTACTGAAGTCCACTTGATGCCATTGCTTTCATTTCCTTTGTCCAGAAAGTTAGTTCACCTTCAAAAATGAACCAGAACAAAACAAAGCAAACCTCTTCAGGTCAGTCTGGTATGATGTATCTTGGCTAGATTTATACTGTCATCTTCCCATTCAACACAGAGCAGATTTACAGGTTTTCTTTTCCCTGCCTCACACTCCTTGCCTTCTTAACCATAAGCAAAATGATCTTTTCTCCACTCTCCCTTGCTGCATTTACAACATTTACTGGCAGACCTCCCATTCTGTGTGCCCCAAAAAACTGGGATGGAGGTTATTCTGTTCACCACGGACTCCAGCATCAAATTCCTTAAATGGGTTTTCCTTTAGTTACAGTAATTTCCATTTCTGCTAATGATTAGTCATCTTGGTTAACATCAATCTTACAAAAATTGAGGCCAAGTGTTAACAGAGCCATAGGATTGTCTCCTTTGAAAACCTTCATTGGCATGAAAGTAGTTCAGCTGTCAAATCTGTTGCTACGTTATTACCTTAAATATTAACTGCTAAGGGACAGTTTATTGAACTGTAGTTTTGTTGGTGTTTCCACTGACCATTTACAAGGCCACATGTAGAATAACCACTTCCAGACATACATTAGTGATCCAAGCAGACAAAGACATTAACTAGACCTCCCAAAAAGTTATATATATATATGTATATATACACACATATATATATGTTGTGATAATTAGATTAAGTTTCTTGGCTCTTATTTAGAAGATTAATCAGGAAAGCATTAAGGGAGAAGTATGAGAAGAGGCCTGAGGCAATAACAATGGTGTCTCTCGACAGATTTCATGTTAAACAAAAAGTCTAATAAGTAGATGCCCTCAAAAGTACTCAGTGCCTCTGGCACAGGCACTCTTTTGTATTCATTCAGCAATCACCCCTCAGTCTTTTCCAAAACATAGCACCTGAGGTAATGGCAAGACACACAGGAGCTTGCAGTTCTGCATGCTCACAAGTAGCTCTCCTTTCCAGTAGTTTCACACCTACTAGTTTTGCTGGAAAACACAATAGCAAGTGTCATTACAACAGTTAGCATGACTTTCCTAAATGTTTGTATGTAGCAATATTTTAATACTTCCTTTAGAAAACAAATGTAGTTATTTCAAAATCAGAGAACACTTGTAAAGAAATATTAATACAGGTGTTTCTCATATCAGTTTATATAATTCACTACCAAATAATGGTATTATGTCAAAGAGATTTTAAAGAAATATTTCAGATTTGATTCATGCAACACAACATGCAAATTCCTAAATAGGATTAAAATATATGAAGTCTATCTATCATGTTTCATGGCAAAGAGTAGCAATACAGTCATGAAGCCATTCCTGCTCTGAAATTTGCATGGGGGTTGAAAACTGTATTCTTTTGTTGAACCTAAAATTGTTCCTTTTCTGTTCTTGCATCAAGAGAATTTTTAATGATAAAAGCATACACTCATTCTTTGTTGGTTTACTATTTCAGAGATAACAAAATAATATACAGAAAAATGCCATAGTTTGTTAAAAATCTGAGATATAGAATATTTCCTCTCTATTTCAATTTAATAGCATTTTTATTACTAGACTTAAGCTGGAAGTCTAACTAAAACAAAAAATAATACCATGAAAACCAGGACTGACAAAAATAAATGACACAAAAAGCTCTCAACTCTCTTCAGTGCTCAGAACAGTGAATTAACATATTTATTGAATTACATTGGCAATGAAGACAGCAATATATTGAAATTCATTGATTTTTTTTCTTGACTTAAAAGCAACACAGATGCTTATTACAAAACAGCAGTTCCTCTTCTCATTTTTATCAACCCTTTTTTAACAGCCACTGACAGTGATAGTTTCAAGCTTAATTGTACATTCAGCCTGTACTGTTAATGACATTAGATAAATGGATCACATCAGAATGCGGTAGCGTCAAAAGGGACCACGTGCCAATCTTACAAATTTAAAATCAAACAAGCAACTCTGTAGACCCTGACTCTTCAAGTTGTTTATCAGCTGAGTACTAGAGAATATTTTGAATGTCATTATACATCAAAAGATGAAAGATGTGCCTACTACAGCCCATGTTCCATTTATACAATGAAATTTAATTACATGTTATAACTATGCTGTCTTAGAACTATGGTAATTAAAGGGGTACTGTACATTGGTGTTTTATTCATTGTAAATCCTTATTTTCAGAGGGCTTCACTCAGCCATGCAAATTTACTCCCTTATCAAAGGGAGGAGTCTGTCATGAACACAGCAATGCTTGCTTCAACCGTGCTAAAAAATAGTTGGAACCTCTTCGCAGCATCATTGAAGTTGTTAGAATAAGCCTAAAAACACTTCTTCATAGCAATATGGCCTCAGAACAGCTGTTTAAAATATCAGTTTATATTTATGGGCATGTTTTGTTTGTATACATCTCTTATGAGATCTCTGAACAAAATACTCAACCTTACACAAAACGTCTTTCAGCAAGCCCATTATTAGCAGAAGTGGTAAGCCTCCCAAATAATTAAGAACCTTTTCGGAAGCACAAAATCAAGGTCCTTAAGCAGCAGGGTGTTTGGATAAAATTTTCACCTGTATAGGCAGCTGCAAATTGCAATCCTCTGCATCTGCGCGGGCGTCCGAGCAGGAACCGGCGGCTGAGCAGGGCAGGGTAATTGCCTGGCCGCACCCCGGGGGAGCAGTGAAGACCAGATCGGAGAGGTGCTGAATTAACACATCTCATAGGTTTCCCAGCCCTTACTCATTCCCTGCTTTATGAAACCAGCTCTGCCCTGACATCTTCCAGATACCCGAGGTTATGCTGGCCGGCTTCGTGTATGTGCGGTGGCATTGAACACACAGATTTGTCTGCCAAGATGCACACAGACACTCAGGGAAAGCAACCCTGTGTCTTCTTTCCAGACAAACTCTCTGTCCACAGGCTCATGTATTCTTGGATTTACAAAGAAAGTGGAAACAAATCCATAATATCAATTCTCCATAGACTAGTCAAGACTCATTCCACTTTCCTCAGCCAAATCTGGTATTCTTCCTGTTCTTAATCCAAGGCAATTTAAAACCCGTGCTCATGACCAGCTTTAAGGGAGTATAATCTCACTAGATTTCTTGCTTCCACCCAAATTACAGTGTAAGGTGTGTGGTATTTCTTAGGGTAGGATGTTGGGCAAATATATCTTTCTACAAAAACATACAAAAAAGGTACTTGCATAAAGCAGCGATAAATAATAACTTTATTCTCAATCCATTGAAATAGGCATATGATTTCTAATAGGCAGTCATCCAGTGTAGCAAAATCCTGTGATAACCAACAAAAGGGGCAATTTAAGGATGGAGCATTGCCTTGCTTCTGCAGATCTAAGACTTATTTTAAGCTTTTTTGTGTGTGTGTGTGCGTGTGTGTGTTTGTGCAATCAAATCAGCATCAACCCAATTATGCCTAAGGTCTATCTTCTTGTTAGATGGCAGGGTCAGTCACAAATGAGCAGCCTCTTGCAATTTGCCATCGAATCAGCTCTGTAATTTCAGAGCTAATGCAGACATCTCATGAAAACAAATCATCAGACAGTGTCGGTTCTCCCTCTCCTTCCCAAAACCAAGCATTCGAAGAGATTTGGGTTTCTCTTTTAAAAGCCAATTCTCCTCTACATGAAAGCCAAAACAATCTATAGTAAACAAAAGTCAGTAGTCACTTTTAAACCTTCATGAATATTTCAAGCCTCTGTGCACCTTTTTTTCCAAAAGCATTCTCACTTTGTATAGGTAAAGGACAGATTGATTACCAATTTTAAGTAGAGGTAATTTTGCAAGAAATAAGATATTTGCATGAGATTTCAAAATACTTATCTACAATAATAAACCTACTTGCTGGGAGCTCAGCACCACTATAATAAACATGTTCACGGGGAAACAAAAACAAAAAAAATACACCTTTCCGTTAGGTGTTCTTTATAATTATAACTAATAAATAATTAAATGAAATCTTCAGAAAAAAAGATGGTTATTTCCAACAGGGGGAGAAGGAGGCTGTGCACAGTGAAGTTCAGACAAAACCCAACGTGAGCTGTTTCATTCCCCCAACCTCTGCCTTTCTTCTGACAAACTAAGGCACTGAATCCGTACATCTAAACTGCCAGCAAAACCAGTAGGATGATAAGGAAGATCCCTAAATTATTCAAAGTGGTTTCTGGGCTTCAAAAGACTCCTTCACTTTGTTCCTCTCTATATCTACAGCTATTTAAGTTCGCCTCCAGCTCTGACACAGGCAGCATTGTGTCTGTGATGTTGAGGGAGAGGAGAGATTCTGCAAGTTTAGGCAGATGCTTCTCAGGCTGGAGCCAACAAAGACGAAGATGGCCACTCTGGCAGGTCTCGGGATGCAAGGAGTCTAAAGGAGCCACCCCCTTCCCCTCTTTCCCCTTTCCCTTGCCTTTCCATTTCCAGTTTCTCCCACACTACAGCACTTCTGCATACACCAGATGGAACTTGTCAATCTCTCTGAGGATCAAAACGTAAGATGCTATTAACATATGCTTTTACTGCTTAATAGCTTATAGACAGCACTCCCAAAGGGGGCCTGAGGCTTCTAAAGAAGAAAAAGAAACAGATACCGGAGTCAACATCCTGCCCTAATTCACAGGTCTACCACTGGTAGAGCCCACAAGTGTTATGCTGCTTTTTTGTGTTTCTCTAATGCCAGCAGTCTCATTCTTAACAGCAGATAATAGGCTGACAGAGACACCGAGCTCAGGAAGGTGTAGAGATTTCTAGCGCCTCTTGGATACAGATACCTTTTTACTCTCCTATCCACAGAACAGACTGGAGGAGACACCCTTCTAAATCCTGCCAGCTGCTGGCAGCGGGCTGGTGAGCACCCAGCCTTTCATACAGCCTCCCACTGCAGTCAATAGGTTCGCTCGCACGAATACAAAGTTGCTAAATCAGGCACTCGAGAGGAATTGAAAAGCCATCTGCTAATTAACTTAAAAATCTATTTTCATCACATATGTGAATACACAGGATGTGCTGCTCTGCGTGCTCCTCAGATTTCGAGCCCAAAATGCTGAAAAAGTCTGGGACTTGAAAACACAGGCACAGCCAGGGTGAGGACTGAGACCTCATACCAAGAGAGGAAAATATTAAAGCAAGAGCTCATAAAAACTTTTTTCCTCCAGCTAAATACTCACAGCAATGCAGCTGGTGTTGTCTAGTTTAATAAGGAGCTCCCGATGACCCTAAATCCGTTACATGCACAGCATTGCTGAGCCAAAGCTGATCAGCAAAGCTGCAGAGACTTCGGACTCAGCTGCCCTTGGATAGGAAAGGTCTGGGGAAGCAGCTGAGACTCAAGACCACAAGCAAAGCCCAGCAAAGGACAGCACATAAACACACTCTCACCTCAACTACCACCTATTCCTGAATGACTTCTATACCTACAAAGGAAAGGGGTAGCAAAAAAAATAAATAATAATAATAATAAAACAAAATCCATCACCCCCCTGGAAGATAAGTGTTTTGTTTGCCTCCTGTTAGTCCTTTAAATCTGTTTTTCATCAGCAGTCCAGTTCCATCTCTGCTTCTGCTCACACTAGCATGCGTGAGATAAGACTTATAAGAATTGAAGGTTGCTTTCTTGGATAAAAGAGATTTTCTAATGTCTGGCCTTCTGGGTGTTTCTTGTGTAGTTATTCTTGTGTAGTTCTGGCATTCAGAAACACTGGCTGGGTCGTTCACTTCCAGGAATCTCAAGAACTAATTTTGTACTTTACCAAGGACACTGCCATGCTCTGTACACTCATTGGATCCTGGATCCCTCTATGCTCTTTCCTATAGTACTGTGATATATTCAGAATCAAAATATGTACATGTAAGTTTTACGAAGAGGCTTAACCTTCCCAAGGCACCTGCTACAGCAAAGTTCATGTAGAATATATTATGTATGTATTAACAAGATGTGGTACTGTCTATACAAACATATATTATGGATTGCATGTAATAGCCACAAATACTATGTACCTTTATCATAATGCAAACCTAACATTCAGAAGACTGCAGTTTTGGAAATATCAGTCCAGCATCAGCAACTGTAGTCTACATGCAAAAATAAAATGCTTTTAAATCGGCTTTTCGGTGGACCTGCTAAGCTGGATGCTGGAAATACCCACCACCCAAAAGAAGAGATGCTGACCTACACAGAAGATAGACACCAGATCTTCAAGTTGCAATATTTTTAAACATAGATTTGAGACACTTTTGAATATTTTAATGATTCTGAGCCTTTGAGGGTGGAATATAGTCCCTAAAGATTCAACATTAGACTTCAAATACATTCAAGGCCCACAGTAATTCCCTAATAACATTTTGCAACACGTTTTCTGAGCATGTGGCATAACACGTAACTTCAGCAATAGTCATTTGATATGAGCTTTCTGCATGCACCCCAGAATTACTCAGTAGCAGCCAGAAGAGGACAAATCACCAAGGTGAAGATGTAGCTGTGGCACAATTTCCATCATGACTCTATTCATGACAAAAAAGTGAGAAGGAAAAAAGCAGCAGCGGGAGCTGATACAGGCTTTATGGCCAGGGGCTGTGCCTGCCCCTGCATTAAAAGTCATGTCTCTGTTTCTAGTGCCCTGGATTAAACCAGATATCATCTGACTTGCCATTTACATGTATTTGTTCACACCAGGTTTCAGTCTACAGGGTGCAATGGGAAGAGAATACTGAAGGGTTACTTAGCACGGAAGCTGACAAGGCTGCCAGCAAACAGTTTTATTTTCTGTAACTAAACTAATAAGAAATGTGCTTAAAATTACCCCAATCACAGTTTCTTTTCTTGGGTATTTCCTTTCTACATCAGATATTTGACTTTTTTTCTGATGTCCTGAATCTCCTAGCCAGTTTATCTTGATAAATTTGTGAATCCGTGCAAAGGTCCTTTAAAACCAAGCACCACACAGATTCACGCTGGTGATTGCTGAATCAAGGCTTTGACGAGGTTCTGACCAATTTCAAACTAGAAAGCAGCAAACTATGTGTGCCAATAAGAAACACTGCTCCGTGCAATAAGAAATGCCAAGGTCCTGCCACAAAATCCATTTATTGTACATCTCCTTTGGCAACATCTTTAACTTTCAGTAAGTTAGCACATTGACCACATACTAATATTGCAAAGCACCAAGTAATGACGATCAAAGCAATCTGTGGATCTGATAATCTGTGGATCTGATAACACAAACATACAAGTTCTCAACACACAAAAATTCAGAATGGGAACAATCTGTACTGACCAAATGGCATATGTGCAGGACTGAGACCTTTTGATATAATGCTTGAACTGGGGAGAATTATTCTCATAAAAACTGGAAGTTCTCATCCAGTTGCATATGTTGTCAATGATTCTTCCCTTGTATGGTCTTCATCTGTCTTCTAGGGACACAACGAGAATGAATCTCTAAATATTAGAAATATTCATATATGGGATCTAGAATCTGCTCAGGCTATAGGCTGAGGAAATTCAAAATAACAGCAATTACATGCAATATAAAAATAGATTTCTAGTTGCTCTGACAGTATCTTACAGAAAATTTACAAACGTATGCAATTTATAGCCTGTAACAACAACTAGAAGAAAAATAGCATTAATCTAGTGGGGAAAAAACAACCCTGCCATTGTCAGAGCCAGGATAAAACTGTAATTCCAGCAGGTTATGATGAAGACGTAATATAAAGCAAAGCACTAATATTATTTGCTTTTTTTTTTTTTTCAGATTCTTTTTTTCTTCTCAGTGGCTTCTGCCACTACAGTTGCAATATCAGTTATTTTCCAATCTTTTGCAAATGGAAAAAGGGGAAGGGGAAATAAAACATCTCTTATTTGCTCATGTTTGGATTTTCAATATTTTTTCCCTTGATAGCTTCTCCTTTGAGCAGTAGCAGTGTCAATTCCCCAAGGGCAGAATTCAGGTCTCAGAAATATGTACACAGCATACAAATCTTCCATAGTGCTCTTTATAATAGTTTGTTAAACTCTGAGAAATGCTACCTATTGAAATATATATATGCATTTCATAAGCCCAAAAACACGTACTGATGCCATCCATAGCAAGCCACAAGAACCACTTATTAGCTTTATAGAAAGAGCCCACAGTTTATACAGATAGCTGAGTTTTAATAGCTCCTGCCAAGATGAATACCACACCTATCGATACACAGTTCTCTATACATTCCCCAGAAACCATCTTCCACGTCTGCATGGCAGGATGCACAAGCTGCAGCTCTGTGAAGTGCTTCAGAAATTACTGGACAGACCTGGCTACAAACTTCCAGTTTTCTATGCAGCCAAAGAAAGTCCTCTTTGTACATCTATCCAGCCAGCTGGCCTCAAGCCTGAATTTATTCCCGGTGTCACAGAAGGGCAGTTCTGCTTTCATAACCTGTGAAGCTCTGGATCTTTCTGACAATCAGCATAAAAGGTTGTGCTGAATTTGTGATGTGAGACGTAAGAATGCAGTGGTCACCACTGTGGTTGCTAAACACCCAATAATGGAAAGCACTTGTAAGTGCTCCTGATTATAAATCAATGTATAAGCAATAGGCTGTTAATGGTCATAAAATTTTAAAAGGCAGACTTCCTTTTCTCTCTCAAAACCAACATCCAGAGTGACACTGACTTTCTGAGCAGACTGTTATTGAATCAAGTCTGGAAGTTTGCAGTAGCAAAACCATTCTGCTCACAAAAATTTAAATTGCATGCATTGTTCTCAACTTTCAAAATAACCTGCCACTTCTTTTTTTTTTTTTTTTTTTTTTTTTTTTTTAGGAAGATAGCTACCAGTAGCTAAGACACAAATGTTAAGCAAAATGACAGCACCTGTATTGGTACAATTCCAGCTTACCTCTAAATAATATTTCAGCTCTAAATGTTTTGTTCTATAAAATTGTGTCAACAAGCATTCCCGTGACTGCATATATATTTTTAGTGGGGATATATTCTTCTATCAAGTATCAAAACCTGTTTCTCCTTCTAGACCTTGCCTCTAATTAATCCATTAGTTTAGGTGGAAGTCACAGCCTGAAGATGAGCAACATGAGCCTCTTACAAACTAAAAATTATGCTTTTTGTTGTTGTTGTTGCTGTCTTTTATTAGAGGTTTTAAGTCAAAGTCAAAACACTTTCTTGGAATTATTTAGTGGGCATGATTTATGGCTAGAAATGAATGTTAGAATTCCATATTCTCATCTTTTATAAGTTATTAGCGAGATACAGCAAAAGATGCACGTGTCAATGCCTCCTCCTTAGCTCACCTGCAAAAATAGTCTTTATGAACTACATGTCTCAAAGCATTCACTTCTCTTAGAGCAGAATTCATTTTTTGAGACACTCACTTAGAGCCAGAACTGGCAAATTTAATGAAGCAGTTCTCAATGCAGCTCTGAGGTCTCTGAACTGGAGCCCACTGGAGAAAGAGTTTCTAGCAGGAACGAAGAGTATCGTAGCAGAAACACAAAACACAATGCCATTAACAGCAGTAAAAGTTCAAATCAGCCATTAATTCTCAACTTCCAGGCCATGGCTATTTGAAAAAAAGTGTATATGCTCAAAAAATAAATACATTTTGGATGTCTTCCTGATTCTTTGGCCTTTATATATAACCTTGACTGATAACACACTTCTCATTTTTATTAACATATGATGCGCAAACAGAGACGGACACAATGGGGGTGGAACATTCTAACGCATCTGGAAAAAAAAAAGAGCAATGTCTATCATAAGGTACAAGAAGTACCAGTATGTTTTTGTTGTTGTTGTCGTTGTTGTTTTAAATCAGCCACTTTCAGACAAAACATAGTGATTGCTAGAGGATGGCTCAGGCTGAGATGTCGCTGAAAGTGATTGTGCCTATCGAAGCAGTGCCATCTGAATGGCATGTTCCCAAGCATGCTTTCCAATTCAAAGAGGCACTAGAAGTTTCAATGGAAATTTGGTGGAAGCACAAGACAACAAATGCTGAAATGCTACTAAAGATTATGCTTTTGATTAAAGATCAATACTTCTAACTGGAACAAAAGATTAGAGATATTTCATATTGGTTTTATTAAAATAGCCACACTAAGGGAGCTCTCAGAGCCAGCGCCACATACCAAAACAACAGGATCTTCTGAGCTAACAATACCCACGACATAAATTGAGGTGCTAAATAAAGTAGACGTGCATTATGTATTTTCTGGAGTTTTTATCTTCCTTTTCCTCAATTTTACATACGAAGTTTTCATGGGAAAAAAAATTGGCCAGGTCACATGGCTTAAACGAAATCAAGATTGAAGTGGTTCATTGATTTATTAATGGTACGTAATTAACTGGCAATCAGTGAACTATACATTCAGGATCAATATCAGTAAAACAGACAAACCACAATAGGAGGCACTTACAAAATGACAGTAAATGCTTATAATTTTCTAAACACCCTTACTGCTAACTTCAAAATCCTTAATCTCCATGGTAATGTTCAGTTATGTGCACACACACAACCATCTCCCAGGCACATGCACCTCCTTTGGGAGATGGAAGGCCTCCAGCTCTGTGCCTACCTGTCCTGTTTCCTTCAGTCCAGCAAGTTGCAGGAGTGAACAAGGCCTCACAAATCCAGGTACAAGACAACGAGGTGGGTCCTGGCAGTGCTGGGTACCCCAACCTTCAGCAGGGATGTGCCGTCCCTCCTGGCTGCACGCTGGGATACTGCTAGGGCAGCGATGCCCATTTTGACTCCTATCTTTTCATTTCTCTCTCCCTGCTGTAGGAAGTTATCATGCTTCTATTATTCTTCTTTTCAAGCTATGTCCTTTTTTTGGTTGTGTGTTTTTTGTTTGTTTGTTGTTGGTTTTTTTGGGTTTTTTTGTCACTTTTCATTTGATTTGTTTGTTTGTTTTTAGCTCCTGAATGTCTCCAGGTAATCCCCTGGATACCATTCAATCCAGCTGATAGTACTGTTAAGCAAACTTTCTTCTTTTTAATTTCTCCCTTAGTGCAATAAGTTCGGGGGCAAACATCCTCTCAGGCAGTTTTGGATATTCTGTTCACACGCAGTTTATTCTTGCATTCCTCTCTGTGGTTATCCAGGCCATGCTGCTACGAGGGAAGTCACACTGACTCCCCTACACACGTTACCAACAGGTGATTATATAATCACTGTATCTATTTTTGCTGGGCACAGGGCAGAAGATGTGATAAATAAGCCAAAGGTTAATGGTTGAGTTCAACTAGACTGCAGCAACACTTATAGTTAAACGTATAACTGTTAAGTCTCAGAAGTAACTTAATAAGAATGAATATCACCATGAGAAAGCTCGTAGAGTCATGCACTAGCTACGATATGTATTAAGCATAGATTTGCCATAGGATATTTTATTCAACAACAAAATAAATGAGGAAGGATGCTTGCAGTGGCACTGATGTTGGAAGAACAGGCAAAACACAGGTCTATAAGACAACACAGAACAAACAAGTTGATGCACTGAGGATTTGAGTAATAAAATCTTCACAAAATTGAGATAGTGTGCATATGCAATAAAAACAAAATGTTCACTTGCCACAGATGACTTTCTAAGATGATGCCCTTTGGTCCTGCAGTGTTAGTATACCTTACAAATACGTGTAACCTTTGCAGAAAATATTGCTTATTCTTCAGGATAAAGGACATCAAATCTGCTATTTTGCCTGAAAACTTCTCAAATAAGCATCAGTAATAAGATAAGAAAGATAGGAACAATGATGTAATCACTTCAGTGCAAATGGATAAATGAACTCTTGATTCTTCAAGGATAGCTCAAAAGGCTAGGAACAAAAAAAAAAAAAAAAAAAAGGACCTGAACATACTTCAGCTCAGTCAGAGTTTAGCTACATCCATTTTAAATATTCTGTTACATATTTTGCACCACAAAGTGTGTACAGTTCAAACAGATAACTTTACTAATAAAGAAGAAATATTGAAGTCTGCTTTGAAAATCCTGATATGATATAGATGTCCAGGTTGTACTCAGTGATGGAGTGAGCAGAGAGACACTGAATGAAGCAGATCTGTGAAGTGACCCATCCAATGATGATTTCTGACCACAACTTTTCCATTTGCTTTCTCCTCTATACCATGGTCCTCACCAGCAAGGCAGAAGCAAGTAAAGTGAGGTTTCAAAACCACATGAAGAAATGCGGTCATCCTTGTGTGCAGCTTGTGTAGGAGTCTGAGCACCACAGGCATCCAACTAACTTAAAGGATCTTGGTGGTGACAAGAAGGGATTCATTTCTTATTAATACTTCTGAGCAGTTCAGGCTCAGTTATGTGTCACCAGAGGAAACTTATTCTCCCTCCTGCTATCTTGGCCCTATGTCTATTCTGTAAGGGCACCACTGCAAACAGCTACAGAGACTTCCTTCTCCTGGCTATCATGATTTCCCATCCACCCCTACCTTAGGAGTCTCCAGCCTCCACACATTAACATGCAACCTCTAGCCATCCCTTCTTCCCTTCAATGTGGGGTTCGGGATTTGTCCTGCACTGCTTATAACCTCGGCCTGGACAGCCACAGCCTCCATCTGGAGCTCCTCTGTGACGTGCCAGGGTGGTTGGTCCAACACCTGCTGTGTGGGGCACATCACAGCAGTGACAGTGCAGTCCCATATCATCCTCAACAGTACTTCTGGGTCCATTGGCAACCCCTTACATGGGAGAGTGCCTTGTAAGCAGCTGATTTAGCAATTCAGTTCTGTGTGCATCTTCACAGTTAAATACCTTCCCCCATCCCCCACAAAAAAATATCTATACTTTAGGGAGAGATTAGAATTTAATAGATGATCATTCTTGACTCCAGGAGATACCATTAGTTGGTTTTGTGTAAATCCACTAATATGTAATGTACCTATAAGCCTCAGGGGGTGAAAAAAACAACTTTATACATGCTCAATGTTGACAGTTTCAGCCTTACTCTCCCTGGTTTCCAATTTCCCAATTGGAGAAATATCATTTTTCCCCATTGAGCAAACTCATTAATCTTTCTGAAACATTTATATGGTACAGTAGTGATTGACACTGAAACACTCAAGAATAAATTAATAATTATGTATTCAGCATACAGTGTGGATACAGTGCACTGTATAGACAAACTGACGAAAATAAAAATAAATACAGAATAGGTACTATTCGTTCAGCACAGAGACCCTCTCAGATGCTTACAATCAAACAGTTGTTTAAATGCAGACTTGCATAAGTCCAGGTCTTGTTACGTGAGTAAGTGTTTTTGTGAATCTAGTCCACTGACTCACAACCCCTTCCAGGTGACGAAACCAAATGGCAGTTCCCTATCCCACTCATGCCCAAAATAAGTCATTTCTGAACGATAGATAATAAGTATCACTCGTGACATCATCCTAAAGGGTAAGAAGTGATTTATATTTATACGAATAGACATAGAGGACAAATATGACCTATGGGAATATGCTAAATGTCTTCATGTGAAAACCAGAACTCTAATATTAACAGAAAATTTGTCTGAAAGATATTTTCTTGAAGCCCAACTGGTATCAACATACACATCTGCTAACATTTGTGTTGGGTAACTCAATTTGCACACCTGATCATCTTTCAAAAGGGCAAATTCCTTGGTTTCATCAGCAATATAAACGGATTTGAAAGCAATATATATATATATATATATATATATATTTTAAATGTAAGATAATAAAACTACTAAAGTGGTTTGAAAGTCCGCAATATAAAAAATTAATTTCTAAAACTCTGTGGTTTTGAAACAAAAAATATGATTACTATTACCTTTTAATTTAAATAGGCTTTGTAGCTTTATTTATGTTGGCAGATAAATGGATTCAGACCATGGTGTATGCCTAGTAAGTAAGCATCTCTGAGGAAAAAAGCAGGTCACCAGTGCATAAAGTGGATTTGAGAACTGTTTAACTATGTTTCTCCTCTATATTCATTACAGCAAAGCACCCAGGGCATCTATTTGACTTTACATTGTTTATTGTGATTTTCTCTCCTGAAAATTTTAGACCTTGACAACCAGAAGGTACAGAACTAGCCCTCCAACCAAATTCACAGGAGAGTGGTGCTCACATTCAGTGAGAATGCAGGAGCTGAGTTAAACAATACTAGAGTATTGAAATGCTTGTGGGTTTTGGTCTTGACACCAAACAGTAACAGTAGCTCAGCATATGAAATCACTTTGACAGAGACTAGCTTTTTAAATAGTTTCAGAAGGAAACTGTTCTGTTCAGCCCAATCTATATTAGTAGGGAGGAAGCACAGAAGAAAAGTGACCGATTTTCATAACATTGCATATGGGCATGAAGCCGAATTTTGAAAATCCTATATTTTAGAGTTTAAGCAGCAAGGTATTTAGTTGCATTTTGTTGTTGTTGTTTTGTTTGTTCTGTTTTGTTTTGTTTGTTCAATGAATTTGACCTTAATTATCAGAATTAAGCTCTGCAAATTAGGAGAGCTCGCTGGTGATCAAAACAATACTCCTAAATTTCAACCATTCTTATTGGTAGGTAGAAGTGTCAGTATTGTAACTCAACAGAAATGAGTCCAAATGCTACTGAGACTTTTCTTTCCTCTATACCCTTCACCATACTCATTGTGAGTGAACGAATATCTTAATTTTCCAATGGACAGTGTTGGGCAACTGTCCACTTCCAGTGAGCAAGTAATTTCATAAACTAGAAAATAAACAAGCGCACAGAGGGTTGTTGTTTCTTCCCAGTGAGGGTGAGGAGAAAGGAATGGAAAGACAAATAGAACAAGAAATAAAAGGTGCACAGACACTGTGAGATTAACATGCACAAAAGAAAGGAAACATTTCCAACAAGAAGCAGCAATACCAGACAAGAAATCTCGTAACACTGGCCCAACTGCTTTGAGAAAAGCCAGCTCAGAAATCATGAAAAAGACAGAAGAAATATATTAAGTACCCTGAAAACTTTTGTAAGTTGAAAAAGGAAAAGAAATCTGGAAGAGAAAAGATCTGAGAATAAGTTTTATATTTTTCCCATGACTTTTCTGGCCTATGAAGTTACAGGTTGCCTTTGATTTTTCTTTACTGATAGCAAACTGGTGTGGAAATATCAAAATTCTTTTCCCCACCTCTAGTTTCTGCAAACCCACTTATGAATGTTCACCTGAATTAATCCTCCTGTGTCTCTGACTGTTCTTTAATTTGTTCTTTGTAAAGTATAATCAGCTTGGGGTCTTCTTAGCTATTAATGGTTTCACAAAGTGTATATAAAGTATCTGCATTTCTTTAGCTGCTCGGAGCTGGTAAGGACAACCCTATGCAGAAGATAGGGTTCTTCACTTGCAGAAGATTTCCACAGAGGTAAGATAGAGGTGGGCTGGACAGAGCAGTACAAGCTCCCAAAACTCTCTGAATCTCTATTAAGATTCAGGATGAAAATCAAGATGTTATCACTCATTTCTCTATAGGCACTTAATAAAATGTTTGACTTTTTAAAACCAAATACAGCTTAAAAGGTATAGACTGTAAAGAATTCACCAAAAATTTAGCGTACACTTAAGTAGTGTTATTGGATATTTAACAGGTTTCCATTGCCTTTCTTGCATCCTCCGCTATCCTCCCCGAAAAAATTACATTCAGCATAATTTTATTCATTTCACATAATACCATAAAAAACTTTGAGGACACAGGTGGAAAATCTAATATGTCTACTTTCTTTCTTGAACAAATTAAATTTTCCATTTCAGTACTAAAATTCAAGTAGGGATATAGCTTCCAGTAGATTTGAAGGCATCAGCAGTGAACAACATAATTCGTAAATCTTAAATGGAATTTTTTGACTGTTGGCATCAAGAAGACTTTGGCAAAAAAATTGCAATATAGTACATTTAAAAAACAGTAATTAATTCCATACAAAGCCAAGAGCTCATGAGTGATACAGTTATGTTTCTCTATTTTCTTCAAAATCCATACGATAAAAATATAAGCTGTTTTCATTCAGTAGCTGCAAACGTTTTCAGATAACTACATAGTGCTAGTCAAACTGACGATAACTGACCCGGGTATAGCCAGTAATTTATGACATCTGCTATTCACAGAAAAGAAGAACAAAACACTGATCATGTCAGCCTGGGATGTTTTCTTTTAAAACATGCCTAAATTTTATCCGTAAAAGTGCTAAGACCACTATTTTCTGAGAGAAAAATAAAAAATTATTTGTTTTGAGCATGCATAAAATACCATTAGCAGAAGAAAGCAAATATATTCTTGCTGGAATTCTACTTGGAAACAATTTTGTAAAAGATTTATTCTACTGCCTTGGATTTATATGTACTCCCTCTACAGAGCGAAATGATTGGCATGGTATAGTTGTCCTTGTGGTCTACACATATAAAAGATACTACTTTCAAAATATCAACTTGAAAAAATGGCAGTAGGAGAATACTTAGTGACTTCATTGCCAAGATTAAGTCAAACCTAGCTTGGACTAAAACTGTGTCTAGCTTTTGGTTTAAGCTTCAGACATGTAGGTTCATTAGAAAAAGATTTATAGTACTTTCTTCATACCTTGTCAGTTCAATTAATTCTCTGGTTGAAAAATGGAGAACACCAGACTGTGGAACTTCTTAAATTTTTAAGATATTAAGTAATGTGACAGGTCACAAATTTGATCTGAATTATGAGACATTCCTTCATCCCACCATGAGACCACCCTTCTGGCTACATACTTTATAAAATTATCTATTTTTATATCATTGTAATACATACATTATTTATAAAAGTAGTCCTGTAGTTCAAAATAAGATCGTGCAATACTAAAAGTATTGTGAATAGAATCTATGTTAATTTTCTTCAATTTCTTTAGCTGAGCTTAAAGTCTAGATACCAAAACTACAGAACATCTGGAAGATTGAATTAGGATTTCTATTTAGAGTTTCATCATTAAATAAATTGTAACATATATGGACTGTCATGAACAACAGGCATTCTCCAAACAATTACTCTATTTATTGCTTATTTTTAAAAATGTTTCCCATGAAAAAGAAGAATGACATATATTGGAGAAATCATTAACTCTGTTCAAAAATCATCAGGTAACCACAAGGCAAAATTCAAAAGACACTTGGTATTTTTTTCTAGCTTTCTGCAGTTTTATTCCGAGGTCCAGAAGAAAATAAATTTAAAAATGTTTAGCAAGATACAAGTCTGGGGGATCTGCTTCCCTTCAGCTGGCTGAGATACTCTACAATAGTGTTGCCATGAATTTGACACTTTTTTTTTTTTTTTTCTCCAAAAGCAAAAAGCACAAGCAAAATAAGAAACAGAAATGACAAAGGAGAAAGCAGGGGGAATCAAACTATAAATATTTAGTTGAGTTTCAAAGTTTATTATTATGCTTCTTAATTTAGTTCCATGATTCGCACATTCTAGGTTGACTCCCTTTTTCAATTACCAAACTCATATGCAATTTTCTAAGTAGCACTTTCATTCTAGGGTTAAACTTAGTGGCATCCAGTTTAGTCTTCACCTGGTGAAAATGCACAGCTGGAGACAGCTCATATCCAGTCCAGATCTACACCCTACTACTGTTCAGTGCACAAAGGTTTTCTTGAATTATCCTGAGGTTACTGGTACCAACTACATAACTATTAAATACTGTGTACTACTAGAAATCTCGTTTAATCCTCTTGGCTATATTCAGAATTTTATTTCACCAATTCAGTTAACGATTTTCACCTTAAAATGGCCTAAGAATAGTCTGTAGAAACATGGTAGCCTGTGTTTCCCTGAGCTGAATTTTAGCTTTCCACCAAGAATTATGATCTTTTCCGTAAAATGTCTACTAATAACACAAATATCCCTTCAAGAGGAGGCTGTTCTAGGGCTGGAAACACAAGGAGCACATGGCAATAGCATAGCTTCATTTCCTCTCCAAGAATAGGACAGCATATTCTAAGGATATCCTACAGTGACCTGACAGAGAATACCTGTGGAAGAATAAAGTTGCAGATAACCTGGAGGTTTTGGAGCAGGACCACAACTGCCCAATGACTGCAGTGAAAGGAGAACTTCTTAATGAGGGATGTGACCTATGACTATTTGTTTCAGGAGCCTGTGCCTTCTTCTTGGTGACAGAATTACGGATGAGCACAATCAGGTCATCTGCTATTTGTTATTACCTTTTTTTTTTTTTTTTTTTTTTTTTTTTTTTTTTTTTTTGTTAACCTCTGATTTCTACAGCCCTGCAGCAACTTGTTTTCATAAAGGCAGCTCTTTAAACTAGGCTCTGCTGGGTGAATTTCTTCTCCCAGTTCACCAGTACGGCATTCCCAGTTACTGTTTATAGTGAGCTCTTGTGGAAACCCAGCATCCAACCATTCACTTGACTCCCTGTCAAAACAATTTGCAAATTTCTTTTCAGGCAATGGGAATGCAGTTATATGCAGTTATATTGTATACTGCAACCTACGTCATTTACCTACCACATGGAAGTCAGCCAGCAAGACTAAACTTTGACTTCTAAAAGCCTTCAAGCCCAAATTTAGAGGCATTAGTACCTGGATGATGAACAGGTTGGGGCACACATTGAATAAGAGTCCACATTAACCTTGTAGCGAAACTCAGTAATACTGCGGATAAATTAGTTTGCTTCTCTTTAAAATGTAAATTTATTTGTTTCATAGCATAGGTGTCAGTAGAGCCATAGTTTTCAGTTATGTATTCTGCTTAGAAATAGAACTGTTTGGGGTTGTGTTTTGTTACTATTAAAAGTCAAGGCATCAACAACACTAGAAATGACAAAAATGCTATGACAAAAATGTCTGAAGCCTTTGAAAAAGATCAAAAGTAGAGTGATTTGTTTGATCTAATTTGCTTTAAAAGTGAATATTGAAATATTTAACATGCTTAGCTCCCATATAAGAAAATTACTGCACATTTCCCCTCCTTCCTCTAACTCTGAAAACTCTCTTTGATAGCTTCTCCAGCTTTTTTTTCCCCAAAAAGCTTCTAAATCTAAACATGTAATCAACAGGAAGAAATAAAATTACAATTGTAGAGCAATATTCTATTCTGTAGTAAGCTGAATTCATTTAACCTCATGATCAAAATGTACAGTACATCCTAGTATTTGCTCTTGTGTTTGTAGGAAATTAATATTCTGGCAAGGTGCACTCAGTGTGTGACTGAATTCACAAATGATACAATCGACAATAAAAAAAATAAATCATGTTTCATACTAAGACATCATGGCTTTTTTTCAGATGAAAATTATCATTGAAAACAGACATAAAACATAATCAAATGGACCAAGAAAAGAATAAAAGAAAATCTCAGAAGGGTTTAAGTATTTGGGATAAAAGACATAAAATAACTTTGGATATAGAAAAAAATGCAGTTGAATAACAATAGAGAGAGATACTGAACAGGAGCAATATTTTTGTGCTTCAGAGTCCATGCTTCTTCCTTTCAGTGATCCCCAGTGAAACCAATAAGAATTTACAAAAATATGTACTGGAAGAGCAACACTGAAAATATGCAATAAATGTGACAGGAGAAACCTAAAGATCGCACCTACGCCCATTATATGATAAAGTACCTCATACCTTCCTATTGCATCTATACACAAAGGATTATAACATTTCATATAGATATTTTATAAGATTCCTTCAATGTTAAAGCAAGAATTACAATGGAGAACATGGAATCAATTTTTCTGACTGTTAGCTTAATA
This sequence comes from Aythya ferina, assembly GCF_964211825.1. NCBI lineage: Eukaryota > Metazoa > Chordata > Aves > Anseriformes > Anatidae > Aythya > Aythya ferina. Next base: position 10,304,452 of record NC_140297.1, read on the forward strand.
GTAAGCAAACACTTCCACACACAAATCACCAAAGAGATCACATCATTCAGCATTAATTTGCGGTGCTATATTCTTTAAAGCCCATTCTCACAGCGTATTTCTATTTGTATTTGTATCTTGGTCATGGAACACACAGTCACAGAGAGTTCCCATTGTATTGTCTAAAGCCTTAGTTTATACAATTCAGCCCAGATGACCTTAAAAACAGAGGCATGGTTCTCCAAGCCCTGGGGCCAGAAGCCCACTGCTGTTTCCCACTGGTTTCCCACCAGTTCCCCACTGGTGAGAGGAGACCAGCTCAACACAACCTGTGCGCCTGTGGAAGTCACAACTTTCACAGTATATCCATTAAATGCATTCAGAGATCTACAAAGGTATGGAGCAGCATTACCTTCCCCCCTGCCCGTCCAAAATCATTTTGCTGGTGCTGCTTTCACAGTCAGTTATCCGAGTGGCAATCACAGGATGGCTTGGTGTGAAGCTGAGCACCCACCTCCTGGAAGGTGCCCAGCACACAGGCTGGTGCAGTGCCTGAGCTGTTTGTTGCATAGGAAGTTTTCAGCCTCGGGGCATAACAGCGTTCTAGTACCAAATGTCTCACTTTGCCCAATTAAAGCCTTAGAAATTCACGAAGTAAATATCTGGGGATTACTTGGGTCATCACATATTTCAGGGCACTGCATTTCACATGTTTATGTTCTATTGTAAATATTTTAGACGTGTATTAGCAACATAGAGACAAATTCACCAACTCAAAGCTAAAACTGAATCAGCCTTGACAATGCTGAGAAAGAAAGAAAGATTAAATCCCATAATCAATAGGCACTTAAGCAGACAAATTTTCCACAAGCCTGTGCCAGAATGTTATGGAGAACAGGAGGACTCCACAGGACTAAAAATTGAAAGCAATGATGAAAGACAGACTGCACTGAGACTAGGTCATAAGCAATACTCTTCAACTTGGCACAAGAAAAAGTAATGGAAGTTTCTTAATTGGCTAAACCACATCTGTCTAACATTTTGACAGAATTAACAATGAAAAGTAAAGTCTGTTGCTGCCACTGAGGCATGTTGATACAAATCTGGTAATTTGCATGATTATAAGCCAGTCATTTTTATAAGTATTTCTGTGAGAAGTAACACGTTCATAAGTCTCAAACTCTAAGCTCTTGAATGACATAGTTCTCTTCTGAGTGAATTATAAGCTTGTGTTCTGATGTATGCAAGTGGCTTCACAGATGTCAATAGGATGCTCTAACTGGGCAAGGATTACAGAGCTGTACCCTATATGCCATACCCTTGCAAATGATAAACAAGCAAGCAAAAACAAACAAACAAACAAACAAACAAAAAGGAAAAGTTCTTTCTGGATGCCCATTTACCCTTTCAAGTGTGTATTTACCCATTTGCAATGAATGCCAGGTCAGTGCTAGCCAAACTAGCACATTTATACAGCACCATGCAGGGATATTAGCTGAGGTCTCAGAGAGAATATAACATCGTTAGGGCAACATTGTGCATGGGCTAATTAGGCCTGCCTCTCAAGCAAGGCTAATTATTCCCAGTACAGCACCACACCGATATCTCTCTGCTGCTTCTGGGTTTTGGAGCTTGACTATTCAGCAGTAGCTCAGGGATCTCTGCCCCATGCTGTATTCAACATGGTAAACAAAATGGTGAGAAATGGAAGTATTATTCTTAGATAGCTGCATGATGCACTGTACTGTCTCGCTTCATCTATCAACGACATCAAAATGAAGGATTAACATGTCTATGCACTGAAATTGTCTTTTAAATGAGAAATTCCACCACTAGACCAACAGTTGTGCTACAGAGAAAAGTTAAGCTGAAGGGAACAAATTGCCCAGGACTGGAGCATCTCACCAGGCACATGCCATACTCAGTAGTTTCTGAGAAAGAAAAGGTAAGTAGAGGCTAGAGAGAGGCTAAAGACTACTGTAGTTTTTCTTAAAGATAAGCTTTAAGTCAAAGCTAGCATAAAACAAAGGTTTCTTATTCTGTTGGCAAAGAAGGTCTCAAAAACATTGAAGTGTAAAGCAGAGTTCCCATTCTGTGCTGAAGCATTGGGCACAGTTAACAGAGAAATCTTGCAATGTCTTACCACAACTTCCAAGGCTTAGGAGAGTTTGTTGTTTCAGATGAAAAAAGAAATAGCACATCTGTGTTGACAAGTGACCTTGCAGAGCCCAAACTGGAACCAGCAGCTGTTGACCACACCAGGTCCTGAGTCTGGGTGCAGGTGCAGACCCCTGCACTGGGTGGATTCAACCAGGCAGCAGAGTAATCGGCACCAGATAGGGAAGGAGGAACTGACATTCCACATAAAAAGGAAGCAGGGCCTTTACATAAAGCAGAGCTTGTGCAGATGGAGTAGACATAAAAATTACCAAGAGCACTGCCTAAGAAGGCCAGGAAGCTTCCTGTTTATTCAGCGGAGAAGTTGTTTTTGTGCCTTTAATTCAGCTATGAAAACAGCCTTTAAAACAAAATGGCAAGGTGAGGTCTTTAACATCACCACTGCAGCTTGTTTCTACACATCTCTACCAAGCAGCCTAGCCTGCAAGAACGAAGCCATCATACACTCTGCTAGGGTTTGAACCCTGCACTGCTGACACGCTTCTGTGATGAGACTGAATTGCCGAGAGCCTCCCATTCAGGACAGTGTTTCTGTCCAGGTCTTGTTACCATCCAGGTAATAATAAATCTAGTTTTCAAAACAAAATCTAACAGGAAATGTGAAATAACAGAAATAGATGCTAACATTTTAAGCCATTAGCATATAGTAACCACTTCTCTTCTTTTTCTAACTACTAAAAATAACTGCTAGTTGTTAGCAGTGTAAAGATTTGAAAGTACAAATAATTGCTTCTAATGAAAATGGAATAAGAAAAAAAGAAAGAGAAAAAGAAAGAAAGAGAGATTCAATGACAGCTTGTTCCTTGTAATTCCAATAGAATTAAACGATCAGTTTTGATGAGGGGAGCACAGGGACAAGGCAGAAAGACATCATCTATTTAAAAGTCAATTTACCTTTGTGGTTACCAAACTGTAAATGAACACCTCTTCTGTAATAGCATAAGCAGAGATTTCTTGGCAGGGGGTTGCCTAATACCTGCCTTATACAAAACTTACAGATCCAAATTCTGAAATCCTGGGCAATATGGTAGTAAAATAAGTAACAAGAATATATGTATTTATTTGGTCCCATTCCTTCCTGCTGCACAACCTGTCCATTGCAAATCATATATGTATATATATTCATGTGCTAGAACAAGAACATTCAGATCATAGCCCACATCTTCTCTCATCACACAGACCCCATACAGACCCAAAACACTGCGTTTTATCTTCAAAACAAGAGGCAAAAGCTATGAAGCCCACTAGGTATTAGACTACTGAAAATTTACACACCTGGGCATAAAGAGCATAAAACCTTAGACATGAGGAAATAGTGATTTAGGGAAGAGAAAGAAGGGAAATCTTGCTCAAAACTAATTCATAAATGACTCACACACACACAAAAAAAAAAGTCTGAAGAACAGAGAAATGCTGATAGCAACTGAACATTTCATCTTTAACATGCATATCCATTTTCCACTCCATTTTCAGAAATATCGTTATCTATTCTGTACAAGCTGACAAAAAGAAACGTTTTAGTAACTCAAAGCTTATCCCATCCAACCTCTGCACTTGTATACTGTTTAATGTGCTAATGCCTGATTGTTTCTGATAAACAGATATGGTATATCTTGCTAAAGCTGGGGATGTGTCAAGCACTCGGTGATGCAGTGACAAATAGCCTTCTTGATTCCTGACAAAATACTCCCTCTGCTGTACAATACACACCGTTACATAAAGCCCAGTGCACACAGAAACATATTTAAACTATAGAAAGGTCATGTGTATAGACAGGTTTTATAAAACAGACAAAGAATTCAATCTTCCAGATTTTTTTCTGAAAATAGAAGTATCATTTGTATGCACCAAATATGAAGTTATTTGTGACTTAGTTCAAACGAACAGGGTAACTATCCTAAGGTATAAACATATAGCAGGTGCCCCATATTCAAAGACCATAATGTTCCTAAAAGTTTCAGTTCAATTTGTAGTGAGTGTTAGAAAATAAAGACTCAAGTGCCCAGTTTAGAGATAGAAAGGTCAAAATACAAGTATCTTAATATAACGAATACGGAATGAAGGAATTAATTTTGCCATAATTTTGTTTTGTGTTTTACTGCTACTATTGCATAACCAGAATTTGCCCTCACTCAAAAATGCTCTCTACATATAGTTTCATCATGCCTACCTAAGAAATAGTAAGATGGGTAATGACTGAAAAGCTTAAATTTTCTGTTGGGCTGGAGAAATGTTTCAAGCTAAATTTTCCATTTAGAAATGATGTAATCCCAGCTGTATATAGAATCTCAGAAAAGCAAAGCCATTCTGGAGACCATGTCTGGAACAAACTGAAACAGTTGTGCTGAATAGACTAGAATGAACAGGCTGTCCCAAATAAAACCAGACAGACTTGCAGTACGTGAACTCCTGGAGTACTATCTAGATGCCAAGCGTGTCACAGAGTCCCTGCTCCTAAGAATATGAAATGACTTCTCCAAGTTTATCATAAGTTTGTCGTAAATCTAGTTTTAACATCCAGAGCGCACAGCTTCCTCCTCCCCCAGAAAGCTGAACACTTCTAGGTGGAGCATGCAGCAAAAGACAGGCAGAACCGTAAGATAAGAAGTTACTTTTTAAAGATGGAGATTAATATTATCGGGGAGATATATATACGGGGGGAGCATTCAGATAGTTCCCAAATCAGCTTCTGTTTGTACCTCCCCACCCTGCCCCAGGCTCTTCCACTGGTACAACTTCAACTCACAGAAATGTATTTAAGAAAATAGCAATTGCGGAATAAACTCATCTGTATCTCATGTTCTCATTATATATGTTTGGGGTTTAACCCATAGAGATGTTAAGAATATAAAGTCTTAGGATTAATTTAAGGTTTATTATCATTATGTACTAAATTTCAGTAAAAATTCAAAATTTATCTAGCTGTCATGAAGATCACATGCAGAAACTAGCCATTCCACGCCAGGGAGACAAGAACACTGCAATAACAATAATGCTGGCTTATATGTGAATATAAGAACAGAATTCCTTTCCAGAAATTCCTTTAAAAATATTGTTTTAAAGTAAAACTAAAGACTAATTGCTTCTGCTGTATGAACAACTAGTTGTGGTTTTGTGGTGTTTTTTGTTTGTTTTTGTGTTTTTTTTGTTTGTTTTTGTGTTTTTTTTTGTTTGTTTTTGTGTTTTTTTTTTGTTTGTTTGTTTTCTAATTTTAACATTCTTAGTTGATATTGCTTCTTTTCATTTCAAAAACATATCAAGAATCTATAATTATCCAAAGAGCAGCATTCAAAAGAATTTCCCTCTGTATTATGCTTCCTGTGAGAAAAATAAACATCATTGTTTGCTAACAAACAACAATTGCAGCTTGCTGCAGGGTATACTCAAGTGCACGTATGGAAGAAAATCCAAATTGTTCCTGTCATACCTTTGAGTCATGTGCCACACGGATACAGACGAGGAACACAAACTCCATTCAAACAGAACAAGGATCGGGGCACGACTGATCACAGCCCCAGCATCACACGGCAGAGTCCACGTTTAAGGAAAGCTTGCTGAGATCAGCCCTTTGCAGTGTATCAGGACTGCCACAGGATGGCAGAAACAACATCTGAAATTTTCACTGGCTTCACAAATTCCCAAGATGCCAAGGAAAGGCAATAACCAGATTAATTTTGCTGCTGCCTGAACTCTGTTGCAGTTGCAGAACAAGTGCCAAGGACATGCAGAAGTTTACAAAGCACTGAAAAGCCATAAACACTATAAAAAAGATAAAAATAAAATTGAGTAGTTTTAGTGCTACTCATTTCCACGTTATAATCTCCTAACAGCTACAAGAAATAGTTGCAGTTTATGCCTTGCTGGAAAAAATAAGCATCCGCTGAATTTTTAAACAACTGGTTCATGGCAGGTGGAGCATCCCCTTGTGCCAGGCTTATGACAAGCTTTGTGTGATGTGCCTCAGAGCACGCAGTCTCAGATGGAAAGCACTGCCAGACAAACCTTCAGGCTTCCTGTCCAAGGAATGTGTTGTCTGTGCACAGCTCATAGGAAAAGCAGAACAAACAGAATGAACCGGCAGTGCATTTGCACCACGGAGCACATCAGGCCCTCTGGCAGGAAGTCATCCCCAAAGATCTTTTATTTTGCTTTTTCAAGCTGTGTAGTACCACTAACAAGCATCTGAGAGATGCAGAGTAACTGGGAGACTGTCACTTAATGAGTAACTGAACTATGGCACAGCGTACCCCAAAAGAAGAGCTTGTCTACATGGGACACTCAACTTCTTTGGTCCTACAGCTTTGCATGTGTGTGTTCTTCCTGCAGTCATAGCATTAGCAGCAGCCAGGAAATGACAAGAAATGTCTGTTTACCAGCTTACCTGGATGCAGCTTCAGATATCCTTCATGCTTGTTCATTCAGCTGTTTGGTCAGCAAGTGACTTGTGCTTGCCTACAGCCCTGAGAAGGGAAGACCCCAGGATGCTGCACATGATGTCTCCATTCCTCCCCACTGCTCTCCTTTCCTGCCACAGCAACCTGATGTTCCACAGCTGGGAAATTTGGGGTGGGGGAAAATCTGTGGGAAATTTCTGAACTTTATAAGCTCAGAAAAAGCAACCAGAACTTCAATCCTTTAACTAAAGCTTACTGTACTGTATTTAAATCTTTTTGGTGTTGCAATCAAGCTGAGGAAAGTCTTGATCACAGATTCCACAACAGATTTTAGAGACATTTTTCCTCCCTAGATGGGAATATTACAGGATTTCGTCTCAATGCTTTTGATCCTCCCTGAAAATATGAAGCCTCCGCTTTTTATTAGGCTAGGTAATTTTAGCATGTCTGTTGAAACACCATTTGAGATGCACCTCTCTTTCTTGCTGCATCAAGTAATAGGAAGAAATTCAAAAAAACCCAGTTCAGGCTTTTTCCCTTGTTCTCTTCCTATGAAAATGAAGACATTTTGCATTAAAATTATTGTATCTCCTTGTTGCTGAAAGAAAAAAAGATGCAAAAGTAACTGACATTGTAGGCAAGGCCTCTTTGCTTTAGCTGTTAAAAAAGAAAATACAGAAAGAAAGAAAACTTCAGAAGCTCTGAATAATAAGAACAAATAAATAAATTGATTTTTCCAGGTTTTGGACACAAATAAGGATACAGGGATTTAGTCTACTGAACTAATCGTATATTTTAGTTAATCCAAAGAAATATAAGTGCTGCTTTACTGCTAAATTTGAGAAAAATGTTTACCATGCCCCTGGCCCAGTCCTCCATATGGCATTTGTAACGTAACACCTTTCTAGTCCTTTAGCAACGGACTCACTAGATGTTTTCTGTTAGCAGTAAGGATCTTCTTTCCCAGTGGAACTTGTGCTTTCTGGGTTTATCCAACTGGAATTAATGGAAGTCAATAGCCTCGAGAGCAGCTTTTATTTTCCCAGACTACTACCCGTTTCCTCTTGTTTCTTCCTTGGAAAGCACCACACACTGCTCTCTGCTTTATTAAGGCACCAGCTTAACCAAGTTGAAGCAGCACAACAGTAGTCTTAAATTAATTACAGTGTCATCCATCCCTTCCCCTGACATCTGAAGATGGCACCTCACAGCAGCTTCTCCTTTAGCATCGTCTTTAGAAGTGATACATGGCTGCAATTTTCTTCATCTGCTAGGACTGCCAGCACAGCAGCAAGCCTGGGGACTTTGTGTTGTTTCTGGTACTTTTGATGATAACAGCTTTGCACCTTTAACACGTACAACGGTATTGAAGGTGTTCAGGAAAGTGCCAGATTTTGACCTGCTCTGCATTTGTGTCTACAGCTGTCTATTCATTTTACACAGCCCAATGCACCATTGAGAAGCTATCGATTTTTCAGCATGGTGAGCCCTAGCTTTCTTCTCTAACTATACTTGAAAGTTGCTGCTTGTGGATAAACATATGCATCCCAGATTTCAGCCACAAAGGAACTTGCAGATCTCCAATGGCAGAGTCATTTCTAGAACATACACCCTGTCCCCTGTCCCTGTTCAGTGTTTTGGAAAGAAATGATAGTGCATTTTACTAGTCTTTCTCAAAAAAAAAAAAAAAAAAAAAAAAAAAAAAAAAAGTCTGTTTTGCTTTGCTGGATAATGGATATCCACATCTTGACACTGTGACCTTTTTCTCCATGTTTCCGTTAGTGAACCTTAGCAACTGCACAGATCACCCAAAAAGCAAGTGTATAGTCTACATTTTAGCCTTAGAAACAGTATCTTTTCTAACTGCTTTTCAGTTATATTTTTATTCATAATTCAGTGATTGGTTTACATTTGCATTTGAGCAATCTCACACAGAATCACTTAGGTTGGAAAAGACCTCTAAGATGATCAAGTCCCACCGTTAACCTAGCACTGCACCACATCTACGTGTCTTTGGAAGACCTCCAGTGACTCAACAATTTCTCTGGGCAGCCTTGTCCAATGCCTCACAACCCTTTCAGTGAAGAAATACTTGGTTTTGCAGTTTAAATGCCCTGCTTTTCTGTTACCTGCCATTCATTTCTTTCAAGCATTTATTTTATGATTGAGAATACATACCGTAATATTAAATATGTTTTCATGTCCAGCCCAGTGCAAATTCATGCTAAAAATAAACATGAAAGGCTTTACATAACAAGCGAAACGTCATTAAGAGTATGTCATACTCCAGAGCAGATGGAGATGATAACTGTATCATGAGTGTGGATGAACCACGAGCAGTTGCAGCACCTCTTCGTCAAGTGTATCACATATACATTCGTTTTCCTTCGTATGCGAATAAAAAATAATTCACAGTACTTACATCTTGACGGGTGGAGAAACTATCACTTTGAAGTGAATTTCCAAATATCACTGAATTTCATTTCAGAAAGACAGACAGTAGATGTTTTAGCAAGTTCTGCCTAACTCACACCATAAAGAGGTTAGGAAAATATACTACTGTTATAATGAAGTACAACACCTGTCAGTCCTGAGGTATGCAAAAAGGCAAAAAAAAAAAATGCCTTTCATATCAACTTTCAGAAGTCCAGCTCCAGCTCTCATTTATTTATGTATGAGAGACACTGAAAACTCCCCTAAACGTTCTCCCCACATTAGATTTGTTCTGAGTGCAACACACTTCAGGCTATAAAGTAGAGAAGATTGCTCATCATCTTTACAGCTGAAAGGCACAGGTTTGCTGTATTCTTATACTGAGGGCCTTTTCATGGTTCCCCCCTCAACCCTCAAATCTTTGAAATACCCTTAGTTGGTAATCTACTCATCAACTTGAGATATACTTTGGGTTGCTCATTCAGCTTCTTAGACAACAAGAAAATACTGCAGAAGATAAAATTAACCAAAAACTAGAAGAAAATCTAGAACTATAAAACAGAGGAAAATAGAATAACCTTTGTGAAATTTGAGTCTGCATCTGAATTTATATTTTTATTTTTTAAAAAAAGAATTTCAGGAGCAGGTTGGGAGAGGCAACCCAAAAACATACTCAGTATCAAAACCAACAGTTGGTTGCAAGGCTCTTCGTATCACAGTTGTCTTCTCAATGACCAACAGAGGGTTTCCGAGTAAGCAGTTTTTAAAGATTATTAGGAGCACAGTGTTTTAATACAAGAGGATGACTATATCTGACTGTCTGCACATTTGGGTAAATACCAGACTGTGTTCACAATTTAAAAGTCATTTTCATAACTACAGTGGCCAGTGAGAGAACAGTGATGTAAATTTTGATTTCAGAACACAAGATGGCAGCCTCCAAAAGGGAATAGGAATTTGTCCCAAATTGCTTCCAAGAACTTCAAACAGTATTCACAGACCTTTTAATAATGACATTATGTTTGGACAGCAAGTGTTTAAAAGGTTGACCATATTTTTCATAAGGATTAATCACAGAAATCATGAATAGAAGCCAAAAAAGAACTACATCTCCTTAAGTATTTCTTAGGTTTGTAATTCATTAAGGGAAAAATACATATTCTAAATAGTTTATGGGAAATATTTAACATATTTCTCTGTATGATTTCTCAAAAGGTTTTGTTTCCAAAGATGAAAAGACAGATTGCTATTCCAAAACTAAAATTTATAAGTAAAATTTACAAGGGCACAATATATAAGATCATCCAAGAACTGGTTTTATCTTTACCTTGCAAAAATGAATGAAATGAAACTTTCTTCCCATAAATGACCAAATGTTTTATGTGCATGGCTATATTGTGATTTACAGAGGAGCAGGCAGAAGACAGATCTCAGTAACAAACACTGGATCATATTAATCCTCAGTAAGCTTCACTGACATTGCTGGTTACGTGAGACTGTGTTAAGTATGCTACGCACCATGCAAAGTAGAGACCTAGCACAGTTTACTTTCCTCCTTAAATAACATGCAAATTGTTTGCAGGCAAATAGACATACAACTTCATGGATGGGATTCATCTTATGTAATTCCTACCTACAAAATCCAGACAAACTCTTCCAGACTTTCACACAGCAGAGGAAAAAAAATTAACTACAGCTGTCAGAAGGAAACTGGGGAAAGAGAACCTGAAAGGACATGTTTTGACATTGCCTTCCCCTTCAAACCAGTTCATTTGTATAGTAACGACTATCATAGGTTGTATACATGAACCCACAACAAAATGCCTGTTCCGTTCAATGCCATTCCATTTGTATTCACATCACAATCATAATAAGGATTTGTCTTAATAAGTCAAAATACCTTTAAAACATACATATGACTAAATCAAAACAAAATCATCTGAAATAGTTCCCTTGTTTTTCACCTTTTTAAGCAAATATATTCTAATGCTAAAAAAACAGTACACCAAAAAATTATTAACCTAACAGCTAACAAAAAATAGATGCTTTCCACATCAAAGATAAATCATGCTTCCCATTCCTTTTGTAATCAAAGCTTTCACTTCCCTTTCCTTCCAGATGCAAAGTCCTTTCCTTCAACTTTACCAATAAAAACCCTTGCACCTATTGCCATCCACCTCCCAGAAGAGAAGCCTAGATTGTTTAGGCTACATACCTAAACCCCTAAATTGCTAAAATTAGGCATTTTTTTTTCCCATATTCAAAGCTGAAGCATCCAGATGAATAGGACCTGCATTGGCACCAGTGAATAATAGTGTCTGTGACTGGAAAATTAGTTTCACATCATTTACTTAACATTTTTATTAACTTATGTAAATAAGTTCAAGAACGAACAACAGAGATACTTCAGTAACAATAGGCAACATATGATAACCGTTTTATCTGTATGGTTTCTATACCATCCAAATACTTCCCCACAAGCCATGTGATACCTCAAATGATTTGTAATAAAAAAGACCAAAGTGACAAAAACTTTGATGTCTCACAAAGTTTAAAGACAATTTAAAGCTTGAGGCTGGCATACAAGACAAGTGTGTAGGCAGGCAAAATCCTTTACAAGAGCGAGGCCTGAAGGATGCTGCAACGAGAATCGTAACTAATATAACAGATGGTAGAGCACAGCACACCCTTGTATTCTGGCACATTTCAGTTACTGCCTATCATTTGGTTGCACCTGTGTCTTTCTCTACTCAAAGATTAAAGTCCTGGGAAGCTGAACATATTTTGCTTCCATTTTTTGTCTGTACCACACAGTTCCTCTGGCTCTCGATTCTCTGAGGTCTCCACCTAAGCAAGCTGGCATCACAGGGAAAATAGGATGTGTGTTCAGACTTTTTGAGATCAGACAGCCCATCACCCACCTCTGAGCAGGATCAAAAATCCCTGAACCTCTCCTGTAGGCTACATCTCACTAGGAACCTACTTCAGTACTCCTTATCTTTAGGTTCTGGACATTTTACCTCATGTTTTCTCTTGATATCCCATTCTGTAGTTGTTTTTGGTGCAGGGAGACCTTTTCTCTCCCCTCACAGGCTTTTTTTTATTTATTTATTTATTTATTTATTTTGAAGTCTAAAGAACACCAATCCCTTCACCAGTCTTCCTTCACATCATCTCTGCATCATGACAAATGGATGCCTTCCAGCATCAGAACTGGGCCTTCCTCCAGAATAAACCTCACCAGTGCAGACTAGAGTAGGATTATCTCCCAGACGTTTGACACAACATTCCTGCTTAAACATACTAATAGGACACTTGATTATTTGGCAGTACGATGATGGGACTGAATAGGGACAGCTTGTGATGTGCATTACATCCCAGCGTTTTCTGCTTCTTAGCTATCTCTCCCTTCTCCATGCATGCAATACTACAGAAAAGTGCAGCACTTTATATGTTTTACAGGATTGCACCACATTTATTTCAGGCCATTTATCCTTTTTTTTTTTTTCCTCCCTAAATCATTATGAATTTCAAGCTTGTCATTGGATATGCTGACAGGCCCTCCTGGCTTGTACATCACCAGCAGATTTCATAAGCACACTCTCAGCTGCATCATGCAAGTCATTATGAAAACACTGCAAATTACCAAATAAGCATCTCCGAACAGGCAGCCAGCCAATCTGTGACCACCTCCAGGGAGGCATTCACCAGAATCACAGGGGATGGGCTAAAATCCCAGCGATGCTGCTGTCCCCAGGCCTCCGCCCATACCATACTCCATCCTGGAGTGGGATTTATTCCATCAGTGAGGCATGCACCATGGTTAGGGTTTTCACCTGGACAATATTTGTACAACTTCCTTGTAAGGAAGCAAGTGTCAAAAACCTCCCAGAAGTCAAGATTTAGTCAGGTTTATTGTGCATGCTTAGCCCTGTGGATTATTATGCTGTCACAGGATTAAATTAGGTTGTGAAGTATTCTTATTCCAGCCTTTCCCAGAAATTTAAGATAAGCTGAGAATGTATCCTCCCCATCTCGCATCCTTCTTTTTTAAGTTAGCTCTACATTACCTTTTATTTTTCTGGAACACCGGACTCTTTCTGTGATTTCTCTGGGATTACTGCTGTAAAACTGGACTGAATAAATTTCATTTGGTTTCTGACTTTTGCTTCTTCCCTGTTCCAGCAAAGCTGTGACTACTCTACTGCTATTGTTAACTATGCAGAGCTAACCATTTTTTTTTTTTTTTTTTCAGACTTAATATTGAAGAAGGGAGGACAAAACACAAAACATTTGCCATTCCCATAATCTTCTGTTATCTTTCCACTTGGTAATGAAACGACTTCGTCATTAGCACACGCAGAAATGCGAGGAGTATAAAGAGGAAATAAATATTCTTATCATCTCTTCTTTTTTTTTATTCACAATTTTATTGCAATGGAAAGGGGGATTTTGTTTGTTTAGTTCTGATTTTATTCAGAATGACAGAGTGCCCATAAACAAGTTTAAACAAAAATAAAAAATAACAATAACAAAAAGGCTCTGGATGATACATGAGAATCTCAGGTCCCATCTAGTGCAGTGCCTGCACATGCTGTTCACAAAGGAAGATAAAGGTTAAAGTTAAACGAGGCTGTTCATGGACAAATACACAGGGAAGAAAAAGCAGACAGAATCCAAAGTTGAAAAATAACATTTCAGAAAGCACTGCGGCTCTGATTGCAGGAACCAATCAATATTCCTGAGAAGGAGGACAACTGCTGAAAACCACATCAGCAACCAAAGGAAAAAAAAAAAAATAACAGTGACCATCAATACTAACTTGGTTTTGAGAGCAGCTCTGTAGATGAATGGATGAATAGGATTGTTCTGTTTTAGGGGAGACTGTCAGCACAGTCCCTATGTAAACATCATTTAAGAAAAAAAAATAAAATACTAGACTTCACCTTTTCTGTCCTCCCTTTCAACAAAATAGTCTTACATTAACTCCTATCTTGCAGAGGCTGGTAAGCATTTTGGTAATGGAAAATGATGTTGGTATAACACTACCAGCTACATTGCTTTTCTCTCTAGGAAAATACACGATTCCTTTTGATTTTATGCTAGAAAACATGTTTCTGCCAAAATCTGAGTTTAGACAGGGTTTCCGTATGAAATTTTGCATGTCAAACACAATCCTTGGCATGACGACTTATAAAAATGGAAGGATGGTGTATTTACAGTAGTGTTTTATTTCACAGGAGAAATGTGTTTTTGTAGCAAATCTCTGCATCCTCCTCACTGAACACACTTTGGTTTCGATACCAGAGCACACGCATTCATCCTTTCAATGCAACTGAACACATCCAGACCTGGGACCAGACTAGAGGTTTTCCAAGGGAAAGCACTTCCTGCAATCCGTGCAAGTTTTGATTTCAGGTTTGCAAATCGAGTGTTTTGCTTGGTAGGCCTGCTCCAATTGTACCACATTATGTGCTAACATCAACACAGCCAGAATCTAGCTGAGAAACATTTTGCCATCCTTCAAAACCTATAATCACATTTACACAGTCTCTTTCTCTCTCTTTTACAGGAAAACATTCTGTCATACCAAATGTTCCCACACTATTGATATTTACTTGTTCTGCGAGTTTCTTTCTCTCAGGAATGGTAAAGTCGCTTGCTAATTAGGGTTTTCTTTTACCAGATGCTTTCCTTCCTCAATACTCTAATGTTTTGTGTCTCCCTCTTGTGGGAGAAGGACTGAGACTACACAAGAGACCACAAAATAATATTTGAACCTAATGCTCCTTTTCACAATGTATGATTGGAGACACATGCAATGCATACACACACAACTGAGAGCAATAAGCTCAACTTCACAGTAATTTTCTGTTTGTTCATGTTTCAAAGGAACTGAAGTGGCAGCATGACAACTAAGAGATAAGGTGGCCAGCCTTGTTTCACACAGGGTGCCCCAGGCTTGCAGTCAAGGAACGGGCAGGATACACGGAGGAAGAACCCAGCACGACAGCTACAAGTACGCTGCTTCCACAACAGTAGCTCCCATCTGCACAGACACATCCTCAGGGTAGTGGCACAGACCAGATGGTTTTCCATTCACATCTCCTATCACAAAGCTATCCTCACGAGGAGTTCTAGTAGAGTAACAAATACACTTATTTTCCTGGATAAATTCCCAAATAACTGAATTCTTGCATTCCTCCTAAGTAGAGCCCCACATTACAAATTTCAGACATTTCTTTGCAAAGAACAGGGTCAGAGAAACAGAGTGCAAGAGGTAAGACTGAGAATAACAAGATAGCAGAGAGATGTTAACAGATTTCCATCCATCAGTGTGAACTGTGGATGACAATAGGGATGTACCTACCTCTTGACCTACTTTTGTCAAAGAATAAGAACGAAATATCCAATACTTTAGTGTACAGAGAAGAGGTAATGGAACAGGCACACAGGATGAGAAGCAATAAGCCACCAACCGGGTCACATTATCATCTGTACCAGAGTCAGAAGGACAATGATGCTTGAGTTCTCACAGCCAAGCATGACAGGTTTTAGAGTGAGAAAGACAGCAGGTGAAGTTTTGATGTTGTTGAAATCAGTAGAATTTATGCATGGTTTTAATTCACAATGCTGTGCTACAGCATTTTCATGAGTTAATTCTCATGGATTAAAATGTATTTTAGGACAGATCACCAGCCAAACTTTGTATGGGAGACAGGAATACTTTGTATTATCTGAAGCTTCCGCAGTAGTAGTTGAAAAAATTTTTACACAAATTGAGGTCGAGCCCACAAGAACCGTAAAACGTTGTACATGTTAAAGCCTGAACATCACAGCATCTCTTATATGATATATATGCCCTGTAAAGTGAATTACGCATATTTGCAGAAATTACACATCTGCTCTAAAAACGTCAGATCTTGCTGACACAAGGAAAAACACAGAAGAGTTATGAGAGCAGTATATTATAGATGAAAATTCTCCAATGAGTACACTTTGATTAATGGTGCTGCTGCATTCACTAATGAGTGACAGGCAAGGTCACAAGTAATTTTGGTAGTCCTCCATACTACAGCCTCCACAGCTCTGTAAACAAAACTTCACGTCTTACAGGAGTACTTCCCTGAGATGAAATAAAATATTTTGCAAACAGTTATAACATACCTAAAGCTGTGACGCAACTACATTCAAATGTCCAAAACCCTAAAAAATAGTACTCCATGTTTTCTTAGGAAAGATGAAGACATCTTAAAAATCTTGAAGTTACAGTTTCTGGCTCCGTAGAATATCATCTAAGTTGCAAAATCTTAAGATCTGAAAAGTAATCTCCAACTTTAACCCAGTGAAGCAAAGGGGCCTGAATATATGGACTAACTGGCAAAGCTGGAACATTATCCTCCACTGCCTACTGGGAAAACTCAAAGTGTCTGCAAAAATACTCTACTATTCTGTTGTTCTCTACTAATCTATGCTATTGAGAAATCGGTGTTATGAAGCACCAGAAATCCATATGTTACGTATATCAACCTGTCATTCAGACATGCCTAATTTATACAAGACTTAATTCTGGATATTAGGTAAGATGGGCAGTGAAGAGTTAGAGGTTTTACCCATATTTCACAAGATTTCTAAATCAACATAGAAGAACAGTATCCTACTGTAGCTTTATCACCTTGAGCCCACAACAACAGGGTCAAGTACATGAGCTCCCTATGTACCTCTTCACTTTTGTGCTAAAAATCACCTCAACTCATTGGCAGCTGCAAACAGTTACAAAAACAAACACAACCTACCACCTCAGCACTGAGGAATCCTAGTGTGTAACCCCAGTGTGTCCACAGCAGATGCTATTAACATCCAAGGAAGAGCCCTACCTTCAAACTCCCCTCTCACTGCACTCAGCATGAAACACACAGCAAATGAATAGTATCTTCGGCCAACAAGTTTATTTAACACTACCCTAAGCAGTTTAAGACTGCTAAACATTGGTCACTTTTCAGACATATTCGATGCCCCCTGATTTTATTGGGCTTTATATCAGTTGTAGCTTCTGCTTTTTTATCTCAACCACTCCTGTTTGCAGAGCTAGACAGAAACAGACTGCTGCAAGGGAGGAAAGAGGAAATAAGGCACTTTATGCATTTAATACCTGGCCATCTGGTACCTCAGAAATGTGTTCGACTTCAAAACAGCAAAACAGCAAGAAAATAAAATGAAGGGGACAAAAGAGGCTCTGCTGCAGAAAAAAAAAAAAAAAAAAAAAAAAAGCATTTATTCTATACAAACAGAGCAACAGGCAGCTGATGTAGAGAATGTACGCATTAATCCAAATGCTAACACGAAGGGAT
Organism: Aythya ferina; assembly: GCF_964211825.1. Lineage (NCBI taxonomy): Eukaryota > Metazoa > Chordata > Aves > Anseriformes > Anatidae > Aythya > Aythya ferina. The sequence continues at coordinate 10,321,787 of NC_140297.1, forward strand.
TAAATGAACAGAAGTAACATAGGTAAGCATTATCAATGGAAGTGAAATAAAGCCTCTGTCCTTGACATCTTTATTTGCATCACTTCTTCTAATTATCTCTTCTATAGCTGACTAGAAAAGTAAGAAGAAAACTGAACAGTTAAGGTCCTTGCCTTCATGTAGAGAAGAAAAACAAGAAATGCAATAATACAAAGTGACATTGGCATCCTCAGCAACATTTGTTGGAGGTCTTGGGAGAAACCTAGAGAACCCAGGTGGAACCTCTCATTAGCACAGCACCTGCTGCCAGTACTGGAGAGAGGGAGCTTCTGCCCACTCTACTTCAAAATAGGCCTTAAGACAGGTACAGATAAACCTATTTACCTGTACTGAAAGGTGCTGATCCCACACAGCAAGAAGTCAAATGGGGGAAGCCGTCTAATCGCTTCCTGAACACTTCCTGAACTTAATTCCTCTCTTTTTGCCATCTGAAGGATGCACGGGGAAAGAACACCAACCTGTGTTTGGCAGGAAGCCATGGGACCTTCTGGCAAAAATCTGTGTCTAAAACATCAGATTACTTAAGGCCAAGCTTCCCATCAGCCTGGTAAGTGCTAAACTCTTCTATCTGTTAATGAAAAGCCACATGTGCACAGTGCTGATGCGTCCATCCTGACAGCTTTGCTGGGATACACACAATGCACAGAAGAAAAGAAAAATGCACGTAGAAGGTAATTTCTGGAGAAACAAATCTTTCCTGAAGATCACTACTTTTAGACATATTTTATTATTTCTAATACTGATCATAAAGCTGCAAGGTATGGCTTTGAAAAACAAATAGGAATCTTATTTACAAGAGTATCGTTTTTGTCTGATATTCAATATTACATTTCTTAGAGGCTTCATGGCAGCTTTAGAGAGCTCTAACTATCCAATTTCCCCTGTGCTAATGTTTTTTTGAAACGCAAATGACTTAAAAATTTTCAGTACAGTAGACAACAACTGAAATTACATTATTTTTGCCACAAAGTAATAACAGATAAATGTCTAAACAGTGTAAATGTTGAGTCACTGCTATACATGTAGCTAGTGAGGCAGAAACAAGGAAGCAACACGGGGAGATTCTCAAAGACAGAGGCAAAACTTGTCTGCATAATGTGTCCTAGACAAGTTATTGGTTCTAGCTTAAAAAAATAAAATAAAATAAAAAATAAAATTATTTGTTATGTGATTTTCCCCACATTATGAAATTGTTTGTATATTATAATTTTACCATAAGTCCCCAAATATTTTGGTGCTTTCAAAAAGGCCAGGCCCTGTAACATTTCAGAATAAGAATCTCAGTTTTTATTTTCAAATATGAGTTTATATCTCACTTCACTGTAAAGAAATATGCTATAGAAATATACTATATATATAGAAGCATACTATATTGAAAATTCAAGCCAAATGAAACACTCAGGAAGGCAAAGTGGCATGTACCTTCTTACACACACACACACAAAAAAAAAAAAAGCTTTAAAATAAGGAAAAGTGTAACATGCTATAATAAAAATCACAGAATATCAGAAATATTAGGATTTGTCTAAATTAGGATTTGAACCTCTTCTACAGCTCCCTAAATACAAGTGCCTGAAGAATACTTTGCACTAATGCTAAACTCCACATGTGTTTCTGATCTGTACCAACTGCAGCCACACTGGTAAATGTACATCAGTGGCACCATCCCAGGACATATAGAACTCGTGCTGCCATGGAGTTTCTAGACTTAAGATTTTGGCATTGTAATAAAAAAAAAAAAAAAAAAAATTGAGCCAGTGATGAAGCAGCAGTTCAGATGAGTCAGCTGTTTTCCAAGGACAAAGGCAGGCAGTGTCTCTCCCCTAGTAAATCTTTGCCAAGACTGAATCTTCGGTGACAAAGACTGATCATGTCACATAAAATGTTTCTGGGAAACTGCAAGAGAATGGTTGTGGAAAAACTGAAACAGTAAAAGAATAGTGAATAGTCTTAGGACCACTGTAATGCTAACACAACTCAATGCTGGGTCTATGGAGGTATTTACGTGGTGTCACAGATCCAAGTGGGTGCTAGAGCAATCTTCACAAAGATCACATTTTAAATTAATTATAAACAATAAAGCTTGGCTAGACATCATGAAAGTGCAGTCCTCGAGTAATACCATGAGCACTGAGAAGCAGGTACCAACCAACCTTTGGCAAAACCTTTACAAAAGTAAATCAACAACATTTTCACTCCAGATTGCTCTTTGTATAGAAATACATATTTCTGTAGGCATCAACTTACACATTATGTATGCTACTGAACAGCCTTTATAGGTTTCTGATGTCTTCATCAACTACATAAGAAAAAAAGACAAGGACACTAAATGTAAAGTAGAAGAGTAGAGTTACCAAATGCTCACTGGAAGCAGAATGCAGCAGGACATTATGTGCTATTTATTTACATAAAAGCACGTGAAAGAGATAAAGACCTGAACAGCAGATTGCTCTTGCAAAACAGAAGGGCTTTTGAAGACCCCCTCAAAGGAGCTGTGGGTGCAAAAGATGGTGAAATTGCAAAGGTCATGAAGTTTTCACAAGAAAAAAAATAATGAAGTAAAAATTGGATTCTGGATTGGATTCACAGAGAGATCTGATAAGAAGATAAACTGCAAATTCTTCAAAAGAAATCACTTTGGAAGTCAAATTTGTAAGCATATAAAAATACCAAGAGCACAGTGGGACAGAAGTTGGAAAGATGAAGGTATAGTATACAAAATGAACAGGTAAAAAGAACATGTTCTGAGGACACAGGAATAATGAAAACAGTCAGAAAATAGGTTATTTAATCCTTCATGGTTTCACTCATCTATGGTTGGTAGATTGCCTGTGGTCCATCAGATGATGGTCCACATAATAGGAGAAAAGTAACGAAAAAGACACTCATACACTTTGAAGATATTTCTTCAATTTTCTGCAGGATTTAGATGAAAAATACAGAGGAAAGAAAAGGTAATAAAATCCTGCAATTGGCTCACAAATAAAAGTCCTTGCAACTGCATTGTACGAAAAATACATGGATTGTTTTAAAATAATTGGGCATGGAACTGTATGTTTTTATTCCCCACAAAAATAAGTAAATTGAAAACTGCAACTGCCTGTTACTCAGGGGAACAGGTGACCATGAGAAAATATTCAAATTACTTCAGCATCATTTTTCATTAGAAAGAGAACAGTTTTCAGGCAATTAATCACAACACGCTAGGAAATGGAAGACGAAAGCAAGGATGAGGTAAGTGAGCATTTAACCAAATTCTACACTTTCAAATCATAGTCCCGGTGAAACTCATTCTTAGAAAGCATACTAAAGAATATTTAGAGCACTTGGTAGCTTGCCCTATAAGAAAACTCAAGGGAAATGCGTGGTTCAAGAATGCTGGAAAATGCAAACCAAAATTCTTATCTTCAGAGATCAGAGTAAGAGAAGATATAAGCATTTGGGAAATGTGGATGACTCAGCCTAAACTGAAGTCCCAGAAAAGCACTGGAGCCAGTGAAAAACACCTAAGATAGGGCAGGTTACACAAGTCTTGCCAATATGGATTTTTAAAGAACAGCCAAACCATGTTGATTTTCTTCATGACAGGATAAAACCACTTGTGTGAAGGGAAAAATCAGTAGATGTCAACCTCAGCAGGGCTTCTGGTACTGTCCCACATGACATTTTCATTATTTTCATTTCAAGCCTAGATGAAACCTCTTAACAATGGCAAAAAAACATTTTGAAAACCATATTTAGACCTATCAATGGATAACTGTCAAAACAGGATGCCAGAAAAGGATGCATCAAGTAGGATTCTGCAAAGGGTCTGTCCTGGGTCTAATAGCATTCAGTAATTCATTAATCATTTAGATGATGGAATGGAATGAATGCTTATTAAATGTGACATTTGTGTCACACAACACAGGGCCTGCAGCTTCTCTGAAGCTCCTGAAGAACAAAATTGGAATCAAAATGATCTTAACAGATTGGAAAAATGGCATAAAAGAAGGACATGATTCAGTAGGGAGAAACGTGACATGCTATACCTATACCTAGGCAGAAATAATCAGCTCTATGGTACAAGATACGGAATAGGTGGCTTGGATGACACTTCCTGATGAGAAATTAGGGGATTGTAAAGGGTTACCTACATGATTCAGCATAGCATACCATTACACAGTATGAGTTTTTGTAAAATAATATATACAGTTTGTAAGGCTCCATTGAGTTCAAATACAAGCTCACATTCCAGTTCAACAGCAGACAGTAGGCAGAACAAAAACATCTGAACTTTCTGCTCCAACGATGCTAGCATCAAATTCCCGAAGCACCACAATCACATGTTACTAGAATAAGAGATAGCTACGAAAGATGGCACATCAGAAATATTCTCAACTAAAGATGTGTCCTCAAACTTGAGTGACTTTAATAAATCAAAAATCAAACTTTGTCTTTAGTGAAAAGACAGACATTAAAGTTGTTCAAACAGTTTCTTACTAAATTCTCTTTACTTACAAAAAAAAAAAAAAATATTTGTACAATCAAAGAAGTTTCAAAAGGCAACTCTGGTGTACTATACTATCTCAAGACCCTTAGAAAAAAAGTCTGCTATGAGACTCATGTCAGGCAATGCAGGCAACGAAACAAATAAACATGGTAAAAAACTGATAATCAGAATTGGTAGGGTAAATAATTTGTTTTATTTACAAGGTAGGATTGAAGACAAAATCAAATTAGGACTGAATACCAAATCAACTGAAAATGCAGGAGACAACTGAGTTTCTACAACGGGGATCTGAATTGTACAAACTCTTTTTGTTGCATTTGAGCAAATAAAGTACTTAATTTGTCATTTAATGCTGTGCTACATTTGAGATTTAGTAGCCACACCCAAAATACTAGTTTTAATATCATTCATATTCTTAGAGGCAGCTTTATCATGGCGCATCTTTTTGTGGGGTGGAAGTGAAACAGTAAATGCAGAGAGATACCTGGACTGTTTGCACTGTGACAACTCTTTCAGAATAACTGAGGTTATTTGTATCTTGCAGTGAAAGTAGCTTTATGCATATTTATTATTTCCAGAAAAGTTCCCCAAAATCACATTTCATCACATGTCACTACCATGTAAAATGGCTAGAGAATTCTCAATGGTGAGAATCTCTTTCTGCTTAGCCATGGCTTAAATTGGGGTATCTCTGATTATTTCAATGGAATCAGAATTTCTAGGTTGGAAGAGACCTCAAGATCATTGAGTCCAACCTCTGACCTAACGCTAACAGTCCCCACTAAACCATATCCCTAAGCTCTACATCTAAACGTCTTTTGAAGACTTCCAGGGATGGTGACTCCACCACTTCCCTGGGCAGCCTGTTCCAATGCCTAACAACCCTTTCGGTAAAGATGTTCTTCCTAACATCTAACCTAAAACTCCCCTGGCGCAACTTAAGCCCATTCCCCCTTGTCCTGTCACCAGGCATGTGGGAGAACAGGCCAACCCCCACCTCACTACAGCCTCCTTTGAGGTACCTATAGAGAGTGATAAGGTCGCCCCTGAGCCTCCTCTTCTCCAGGCTGAACAAGAGCTATCAACTGATAGTTTTTACGCCTGATATGCTAGCAGAATCTAGTCATTGATACTCTGATAATCCCACTCACAGGATTAAGACTTTACATTACTGTGAGAACGAATCTATTACTCCCTATAGTCTCTAATGCCAGCCAAACCATTCAAACCTCTTGTTGTATATATGTAAAAGTGATCGTTAGAAGTAAAAGTTATAAAAATTCATGTCACTGAAAGTTTTCTTTACCTATTAGTTTTCTGTTTTTTTTTTTTTTTTCCCTAATACTTAGGTTTTCTGTGAAGCGTTCTTCACAAGCACACATCAGAAAGCAATACATTTTCAAAATTCGGTCTGTATGGTTGATACAGACTCTTTTCAGTCTTGTGTGTCTTACTGAATATCTACTTTATTTTCCTTAAAAGATAAACCATTATAAGACCTAATGTATTTAAATTTGTGAAATGCTTGGAAATCCTTGGGTGGAAATAAAATTGCAAGTTTATATTAAAATATTTTAATGAAATTTGTACCACTATATAAAATATGAGTTTCATGTTGGGTAGAGAATCATGTAATTATGTAAAGCTATCAGTTGGGGATGAATCATCACCAAAACAAGGTCTGATGATCTCTTTTCACAAGTAGATCAAGAAAGAGATGCATCCATCTGGATGCAACAATTTCAGATGTTCAGTTGATAATTCAAAGCAAATACAAAACTTAGTTTCCCACCCTCATAGCAACAATGCCATCCTCAGATCCATAACACAAACAGAAGAGGAGCATATTTCTTGTGGCAGTCTCTTTAAATGAGAAGAAATGGTTCCAGCTCATTAGCTACTATCTTTAAAATGTTGAACCAGAAAAAAAAAAAGAGAGAGAAATTAGATAAAAAATATAAATGATTTTCCTCATGACAAGAAAGTCAAAGTGGGGCCTTCTTGTTGTTTCAGTTGTCATACTGTATTTATAAGTCATTGCCATGACTTCCATGAAACATCTCTTACATTAACTATTTTCTCAACTGTATTTTTTTATTATTTCTGTAAAGTAGCTAATGTTTACAATTTTCTGTATATACCTGTGAAGCAATGGTTTTGGGTTTGACTCATGACAGACCAAATGGGGTGCAAAAGTGGTAAAACTAGTCTAGACCTCCTCACATCATTTTCTAGAGCCAATATTCCTTCCTGTTGTCCACCTGCAAAATTTTAATACAAAGGATTCTTTACATAAAGCTTTTGTGGGGAATATCATAGTGTATTATTAAACCTGGGAAAACAAGACAACAATAGCTTTAGAAACACACTAAATTTCCTAATACTGAAATAAATAAATATATATATAAATATATATATATATATAATATATATATTATATATATATATATTTACACACCTAGAATTTCAAAAGCAGCTTTTGATGCTGTGAAAATACAACAAATCTCCATAGCTTTTATAACTTCTGGCTTTGATGACTTCTAATCAACCCATAAAATAGAAGAAATAATTTTTGCACAGGCGTGCACATCTGTGCAGCAGTCAGAAGCAAAAGGAAATGGTAACTGAACCACAAGGCCATATTGATTCCCTCTGCTGTAATGCAACTCATGAGTGAAGTGCAGTATCATTATCAGAGATGCTGTACATTAAATTTTCTTTGCTCTATGAGTCCTTAATTATAACATATTAGCAGTGCATGCCTGAGTGAGCACTGCTCTAATTTCAAACTGAAACAATGCTTGCGTCCTGCCGTGAGCAATATTAATTAAAAGTCTCTGTTCTGTTTTCCCTGAACTCTCCTTCTGACATTTCCAGGTAAAGTGAAATAAAAATGTATGTCAATATGTAAAAGCTACCTATCAGCAAAGATGTCACGTAGCTGAAGTATCGGATGGTGAACGCCAAATTAAATGGTTCCCCTTTGGAAATTCTGTTTGTTTGTCCATGCAATTTAATTTATGGTCTTATTAATAACAGTAATCTTATCAGGCATTCTCTGCACATTTCACAAGTTGATAATATCACTAAATATACATGCATGCTTTCCAGGATATTAATTTCAATAGCAATTGCTAAATAATTTGTACATTTATTAATAATATTACTTCACATACTCAACCGCTCAAGCAGCCCTTTCCTCAGGGAAGTAACAAACATTGCTTATGAAGTACCTACAATCATTTATTCTCAAGATATAATATTTGATAGAATACATGCATAGTGTTCATCTGTATATAAAAGAATTTTTCACCAACAGAAATTTAAAGATACCCGACATACACACAGACCTACGTCCAAATTACTGCTGTTTGATAACTGAGTAATGCCCATGATGTCCATTCCCAAGGAAAGAGACTCCGTCACTTGAAATGCTGGTTGTGTTGAGCACAAGAAACAATGTCCCAGTAGAACAAAGCATCCAAATTGCAGTGGTCTGTTACAGTTGTGGTAACAACCTGATTAAGACCATAAAACTTCAAATGAAGCTAAGTTTAAATTTTACTAGAAATGCCCCATTTCTGAGACAGTATACCACTTGGCCTAAACATTTTTGCTCTGTTTGTTTTAACTTTCTGCTGGATCTTAATTTTTCTCAGCTAGCTGGATAAAAATGCTCAAAAATGTTAAGAGGCCATACTGAATCACTTTCATGATTTTCCATCAGAAGCGTTATATTCCTGTGTATCGTATTTCAACCGCAAGCATATCAATCAACAGCAGCAGCATAAATTGAAATCCCACTTCTGTTTTTTGATTATTTTTTTTAACTATTCCAGTTTTAGACATTATTTTTGAATTGAACATCTTTCTGTATAAAACAGAAACAGTTTTGTAATGTAATTAATCTAGTTGAAAATGTTTTTTTTTGTTGTTGTGGTGGTGTTGTTTTTTTGTCTGAAAAGGTGTTCTGATCACTTTTAACAAGAGGAACTAAACTTGTAATTTAACTGCCCCCAGTGTAACTTAATATAACTTTGCAATACATTTTTTATTAACTTGTAAGTACATTAAGCTCATGTAAAATTTAAGAGCACAAATTGAATTACTATAGAAATATAGCTGAAGATCTGAGATACGTTCCCATGGTGTATATAAAGAAAACTGTGTGTTACCTGCTACTGAGAACACACTTCAATATGCTTCTACAATTTAGGAAATTAAGCAAGGATGCCCCTCGTTTCTTATGTAAAGCATCTTCAAAAGGATAAAAATCTATTACAGCCAGCCACACGCATGGGCTTGCCAGCTCCAGCTGTGGGATATCCCATAGCCAGTTCCCAACTCTCATGTTGGACAGGATGGCAACCATCACCAAACTGCTTGTGATTGAGCTCCCTTCCTCCTTCCAGTAAGAGATTAACATAATTTGTGACTACTTAATCCTGCCTCCCTACAGGGCATTGGGATATAGTCATCTGCAATCCCCAAGCTACAGGAGCTAGCTCTGTCTCATCCTGGTGTGATTACAGCTCTCATGGCTTCACGTGGCCTTGCACTCAAGTTCCAAATGCAAGGCTGTGGGGTTTTGTTCCATGGCTTAAAGCAGCCACATCCTCAGGTGGTTTACAAGCAAAGCACTATCAACTAGAGCAAATGAAGTAGGATATGGCATGGTTTTAAAATACAGTGAGAGTGATTTAAAAAAAAAAAAAAAAAAAAAAAAAAAAAAAAAAAAAAAAAACAGGAATTGTCACAGGTTTCTGAACAGATCTAAGTACAATGCTTATGAAGTTTTGACTAATGCAATGGTTTCAGTACAAGTTTTTTCTCATTATGAGAGTTATTTTTGCTTTACTCCACCATTTCACAAGCAAGAAAATCTTTGTGTTCAGGTGGCAGAGAAGCAGGTTCTCAGTAGAAGACCACAAGAGGTCTTTTTTCTCCTGCTTGGACTTACCCGAGAATGTTTGCTGGACTTCTAGGACAGTGGCCAGCACTCATTTTAACCTTCACATAATACAGTTTCTCAGATGCTTTCAGGCAACAGATGGAAGAGCATTACTGATGCACAAAGTATTGTGAAAAATCAAACTGAAGTCACACCTTAAAATAAGAAGTAGACCTCATTCATCTAAATCCATAAACCCGGAGCATAATGGAGTCTGACTTTCTATCAATTACTGCTGCTAAAGCAAAGGGAAATGTTTTATAAGGCAGCGTTTTGTGAACCCCAGCAACAGTACTAGGAGTACTACTTTATAGCCTTTGAAAAAGGGTGGGAGAGTGCAGTAGAGGGAAGAAGTACATGAAAAATAAACAGAAGCTTTGCTTAATGCTGTGGTAAAGAGCTACAGAGAGTTATGACAGCAAGCTCTACAGATAATAGTTGTTGTAGTACTTAAAGTGAAACCTAGCCATTTTCAAAACACATAATAATTTGAGTTAGCCAGAAATATCAAGTAGCTTTCCAAAAAATAGTTCTGTATTTGCACAAGTTTTGCAACAAACCCACCTACAAATAGCTGCAACTCCCATAATACTGATGCCAGTGTATTCACTGATGATAAAGCCCAATGATTCATAAACAAATGTGCTACTAGGTGTCTTAATTGCTGCCCTTAAACTCAGTCTAAGAGAAGCCTTCTGAATCAGCTATGTACATGTACATTCACCAGTAACCAAATCAACCTGTTGAACAATCTCTGGATAAGACACTGCTTTGCTCAGAACTGACTTTAGCATAGTATATAGAACACGACTCCTCCTTCTATCACCAGATGCCCTCTGACTTACCACCTCAGATCAAAAACAGTCACATGGGAACAAATGAAAATGTCATAGAAGCATTGTGTATTGTTATTAAAAGGAAAAACATTCAATTTTCTATCTATGCATAGTTCATTAAAGACGATCGCTTGGTGCACTGTGCATTTACATGTCAGGCAGGACAGCATAGCAGGAAAAAGAAATCAGTGGTGTTTCTGTTAAAATGCAAAAGGTATCAATAATCTCAGGATTAAGAGGAGAAAAACACAGTCTAATTCCCTCCTTATGGAAACTATTTTAATTGTTAAATTGTTCTAGCCTTTCATTAGTACAGAAATCAGTATTACACTATTTACAATATTCTAGGTATAGTGACAAAATTATGTGCCCCAGTTCAAACCCGGTTTAAGAAAATAAGCCTTCCAATAGACTGCAGAATGCAAACAGAAGTCTACAACAGTGACTTGCTCCATACCAGCAATGCTCAGACTAAATATCCACATCTCATGGATGCATTAGGAAAAATCATACAAAACTTATTTTCTTTATCTTGGCAGGTTGAGGATTGCAGCATACCCCATATGAAAAACCAAATAATCAAAACCACAACACACATCCTTATGTAGACTCAGCACAAGTGTTTCCCAGATTGACCGGAAGGCTACAAGTGATTGCAGCTCTGCTTCTGAAGGCTGACATAAATCCTCAATATTAAGTCACCAGGAGCCAGGCTACAAATGAAAGTCTAGCCAATATCCAAAAAATACCAGTAAATCCCTTTATTTTTCTGTTTGAAAAATATGATTCCCACTTTTATTGATCTTGGTAACTAACTGGAACAATCTCAGAACAAGCCAGGAGACTAGTCCACAACACGTGTTGAAAGCATCAACTGGACCAAATACAAAGTAATACAAAGTGAGGTGAGATGGAAGATACCATACTTGGTATATTTCTAAAAAGCAGCTCTTGGCTAGTAGGAAATTTGAGGGAATTACAGGTATGTATGGATACATACAAATACACAAATATACAGCCTACTGAGAAGCACTTCTGCTCAGGCAGTGAGAAATCAAAAGTTCTTCAATCTGAAGAGGGCTCAGTCCCGCATCTGCTATGTCATAGGAGAGACCCAATCTATTAGGCTTGAAGAGGGGCTGGGACAGCTCTCCTTTTTGTTGAAGCCATGTCAATGAATAGAAAAGCTGCATGAAGCCAGAAAGAGAACAAAAGGAAAAGCACAACTCTCTCCAGTTGAATATCCAATTAGATTGCAGAGCACAATTATCAATTCCAACTTTTGCTCCCAAGATAGTTCATACATTGTACCTTAAGCAGCTATTCAGTGAAAATTTGACATAATCTTGAGAACGGGACTCAATCACAATTTATCCACCAGGGTACAGTTCTGTTCCCTCATCCTCTTTTCCCAGCTCTGTAAATCTTCTTTCCTATACAATGTCTTTAGAAAAAGGGAAAGTGTGTCTTCATGGTGCAGTAATTAGTGTGCCACCCCAAGGAGTTAATAAGATCCTAGGCTGTACTTGTGGGTGCTCCTGCTGACACTTTCTTTAAAGAGCCTCATCAGCAGAAGTTTGGTAAGAAGGGAAGGGTGCAAGGCAACAGCTACATGTACTTACTTCATTTTCAGGCTTCAGGCAATCAAAGGAAGGAGATAATGGTTATCCTGGGGAGTGCTGACTGCACTAGCTGCTTTGTACCCTGCCACTTTTGGTTTGCCTGCCAGTACAGAAACTGGCCGTTGTTTGAAACAGCATGGATGGGATTTGTCTGGTTACAGTAGGTTTCATATATAGAGCTGACCTAGACATCTTATCCACACCTTTTGTAGCAATGGAGTCAAGGGAAATTCACCTTTGCCTACAGCAAAGACCTAAAATGTGTCCAATCAGCTGACACCCAAAAATGCATATTTTACTTTCAAGCATAAGGGGAACTTTGGGCAACCAGCTCAGACTGACACCCAAGTTGAACATATCGATGGCTAAGCCTGATGAATCTCCCTCTGTACTTCTTTGAGGAAGAGTACTGACATCATCCATTGGACTCCGTACATTGACATAAAGATACTGACCACAATCCTGCTTTGGGCTGAAGCAGAAGTCAAGAAAATCCCAAAGATATACTGTGTCTTTTCTTAGTGATTTGGGTAGGTTCTAACTCGATTGAGGACTGGGACAGATCTCAGTAACTTAGACGTTCTCTTTCTGTATCTTGTTCTCTCTTCAACTCTCAGTAATTTACACAGTAAATTGGCATAATTGTCATCAAATTTGCAGTACAATCAATCTTAAATCCACATACAGTACTCAAAAGGAAAAAAAGAGCACAGTTCACCCATTAGACGTAATGGAAAAATGCCAACAAGTCAGTCAGTAGCTTTACAGTGGAACTAAGCATAGGGACATCACCATTAACTGGTAGAAAAGATGTTTTTCACATTTGAATGTCAGATTGCACCTTGCTGATAACATGGGTAGTCTGGAAGAACTTTCTCTTCAGGGCCAATATCTTTTCAAAAAGAAGTGGAATTGGATAGACCAGACAATGAATAGTTATCATATCATATAAAACACACATGGTAAAAGGTCTAAAAAAAAAAAAAAAAAAAAAAAAAAAAAAAAAAAAAAGCTGAAATTATTCTGAGACAAAATTAAATGAGAAAAGATTAATTAAGAAGCCTGACTAGAACGCCTCCAGAAGTGCAATAGACTCTAGGCCATGAAAGAAACATCCCCTACAAAGCAAACAGTGAACTAAGGATTCATTTAGAAAGTGACCCAGGATTAAATTCTCTCTCTCAGACCTTCTCTGCTTGGGACATTTTAATGAAAATTTTGTTGCTGTTATTATTAAGTGAAGCACTGCTAGTAATAGCAACTTTCTGATTAATATGAGTCCCTACTCTAGGAGCTGGGTTGGTTAGATCTGAGCTGGTCAGAGCTGCTTAATACCATGCTAAAAATGTTAGCAATTGCTGTAACTCCATCATCATAATAAACTGCATCCCCACAGTAGTTTGCAGGCCAGAAAACAGTGCAGAGCACAAAATTTTCTAGTTCCCAAATTATATACCAACTGTCCCTTAGTGCATTTAGAGTAACCTCCGTTCCTGAATTGCTGTCTGTGTGGTCCCATCCATTGATCTAGCAAGTGACCCAAACTGCTCCATTGCTCTATAAAAGTTGAACAACTGGAGTTGAGGCCACAAGACAGCACATCAGGGCATTTAATTGAACTCTTCATGCTTCTCAGTCTTCTGCTTCAACCCTCTTTTCATAACAACTACCCAGTGCTGCAGAAAAACATCTAACCAAAAAAAAAAAAAAAAGCATATTTAAAAAAAAAAAAATAGTAATTTTAAAAAGACTTATTTGAAGACAAGTGAAAAGTGACAAATAACATTAATACACACTTTCTAATTTCGCCCACCAATTCACATTAGGAATGTCTTCATGTCTGAAGAGGTCCTAGTGCACGATATTTGCCAAGAGTTAAAATACCATCACACTGTAGTCATGCAATCTCATGCAATTCTTTGAAAATTGAACAAATTGAGTCGTGTGCCTTAACATTTTCTCGAACTTAAAAATCATTTCAGTACCTCTCTTATTTTCCCATTCAATTTTGGGTAATAATTTTGTACACTTGCATGACAGTTTTATGCAGTACTCTCATGCTGACCTTATCATTAGACTTGATGAAAGTTAAAGAAAAAAAGAAAAAACACACACCCCCAGCTACACTTTGCTCTCATGGCATGAATTACATTAACCTTTTTTTTGCCATAATAATGGAGTGAAAACCCACTTTGAGTTGTTTTTCAGTCATATCCACTACCGAGTTACTGCTTGGGAGGCGGTCCCTCCCTATTTTGCATGGCACATGTTCCTCTGTTCTGGAAGTGCAAGTTTACATTTGGATGGAACAGAACTATTTTTACTAGCAAGCACAAAAGCAGTCATGCCCTTGTCACAAACCATTCCTCCCACCCCTCATAGGATTTGCACTAATTTATTTTTAGGATAGCAATTATATAAGTTCTTCCTAATCATTTGTAAAACTCAATAGAACCGAACCCTACTTTAAAATCCAGTTCAGGACTAATATCGGTCAGGGTTAACATTGGTCAACCATCCAGTTTTTATTCCATTAATATGTAATCAACATGTTTACCACTAAATTTTTGTTCAAAGTGTTATAGAGTTCAAAGTATCAACAAAACTCAGTACCCTCCAAATGCAATTCAACTTTATCAGCTAAATGTAATTACTTTCAAAGATTATTATGTTTTTATGTTTTAAAACTTTTTTTAATGATATCCTACTCCAGCTTTGCATTAATTCTGACTGAGATCAAGATTAAGTAAACCAAGACATACTCCTACTTGCTTTGCTAACTTTACTTAAAACCTTTTGTTTTTCTGCTATTATTTAAACAATACTCATACTTATCCACCTGTTAATGAACTTACACCATGGCTAAGCTTTTTTCCAATGGTAATACTAGATTCATGCCCTCAAATCTCTTAAGAAATTCTTATTATTCCCCTAATAATAATGATGACATTACAGATGCTTTTTTCCCTTCAGAGGTGATCTGGGAAGGAAGCAGAGCATGAACGGATAATCACAATCAGCACAAATAGAAAAATGTATTTAATTTTATTAATACATTTAAATAATGTAATTAGTATTTTAACAAGCTAATTTAATTAAAATTTAATATAAATATATTAAGGAAGCATTAAAAGAATCAGCAAAAGCTGTAGAGACCCACATTTTGTTGTTAATAGTTGTATATTCATATCAATGTATTCAATATTTTAATGTTAGGTTGTTACTGTTTTGTTCATACTTTCCATATCATCATAGCTCCTTCCTGCCTGCATTTTCTGTGTCCACTGGAAGCATGCAAGAAAGCTCATTTCTCTTCTGCTTGGATTGCATCTACTACATGACTGAAGCTCCTTGCTGCAGTGTGAATAGTGAAAACATAGGAGCGTAGGAGTGTGCAAAATGTTTTAATTCTTCATTTACATAAACACATACCATACTTGAAAGTTAGCATATTTACAATTGTTGACTATTGATTTAAAAAAAAAAAAAAAAAAATGAAAAACCCTCCCATGTCCATCTTTCTGTTCATTACAATCCCTCTTGCAATTACAGAACTAGTTAGCTTCCTAATTTGCTTCCTGAGAACTTAAACTAATGCTTAACTTTAATTTAGGTGCCAATTCCATTGCAGATGTTCTGCATGCTGCTTGGTTAAAGATTTTGCAATTACATTTTGTAGATTTGTTTTTAAATCTCAGCTCTATTATCAGTAAAGCAGAACTAAGCTCTGGCTCAGCATCATTCCTGCCCTCTTGAGTTCTACATGAAACTGAGCTTTTTGCTTTATGTTTGGAAAGAAAAAAAGCCACAACATGGGAAAAGGCAGGACAAGAAATTATGGAGGATTTTATAATTTAAGCTTTTACCTTAATGAGAATTTTTATATATATATTATATACATATAACATCATATAACATCATTTTGTATCTATGTGGAGATTATCTATATCTATTATTATGTATCTATCTGGAGATTATGTATGTGTTCATTTTTTCCCCACACCTGGTCATTCAATATGCAAAGCTTGTTAAATTTAATTATGATATTGTGCACCTGTGCTTCCTTCAACTGCCAAGAAGCAACCCTCTCCCTTGAAACTTGCAGTTTTCATAGCAAAATGGAAGTATTCTGCGAAGTAGCTGCATACCTCCTCCTACCCAGCATACTTCACAGCAAGGCAACCACACCAACACAGTTTCACAATTTAATTACACCTTTGGATAATGTCTTTAAAATCAGGTTAGGCTTTTGGAGATTGGAAGCCCTGTGAAGCCTTCAAAGCAATGCCATAAGTCCAGCAGTCATTACATAGCTAGCACACATTGCACAGTCATTTTCTAGTCCTGGGAGGCCTTATAGGCTGAAGAATTTCTGATATCTTCCTTTTTGGGTGCCTCAATCAAAACCACAAATCAAAAAAAAAGAAAAAAAAAAAAAAACTTTCTCAATAAAAGTTTTTCAGAGCAGAGCCTATTTGTATGCATGTCTTCCATTTGAATTCATAAAATCAGTTTTACGTTTAGAAAAATTTATCATTAGCTATAGAAAATATCAAGACTTTTTTTTTTTTAATATTGCAGCTAATTATACCTTAATGCTATCACTAAAGAGACTAATTTACTCTGAAGAATCTGCAATCCAGTGCAAAAGCTATTTAATAAAAGATGGTAGACACTTGATTTATTACTCAAGTCTCTTTTAATTACACCCTCTGAATAAAATGGAATCATTCAATTTTGATTCTACACCAGTTTGTTTCTAAAAGAGAAAATAGATCACTTCAAAAGCCCACCTTTCCCCTGGCAACACTTGGACCACAATGCACATGACAGGTAAATTCATTGAACTCCATTATTGCATATTAGGTTGCAAAAAAAAAAAAAAAAACAGAGACTAAGGCACAGAGACACTTCAGTGAGAGCCAGACAAACTGAAACATCTCTGAAGTCTTTTCTGGCACCCACTTGAACAGTCTGCTATGGATGCCCACCTCCCCCATGGAAGGCGTTGTCCACCATGAAGACTTTGTGAAACCCAAGCAGATCTGAAATGAGGGTTCTAGAACAAGAGAAACCCCCAGATCTGACACAGGGAAAGCTGCAGGGGCTCCTGGCTGAGAAGGAAGAAGAGATAAGAATCACCCCAACAGGGACCTGCTTGGTTCAACCATAGCAAATTGCACCCTAAAATTCACCTCTGAGAAGACCACGTTAGGTCAAGCATTATGCAGCTGCACAGGCTCTGATTTCAAGACCTGTATGGTTAGCTTCATTCTTCTAAAAAACAAATTAAAAATATAAGTTTTACATGTTGCAAACTTCACTTAGGGCATTCATTTTGCAAAGGAAAATAGGGAGTGAAACTTAAAGGAAAGTCTGAAATTAGTGTTCCCAATATTCCCAGAATTTTGGCAAACTGCTTGATCTGAGTCTTTGCTGAAGGTGTATTCCACAAAGGGTGAAATTTCACACACACACACACACACACACACACGTACACTGTATATTATTTTGTTAGGTCAAAGTTGTATCACTTAAAAATGAAATGGACAGGGAATTAATTGTTTATATGGTTCTAAGAAAATTATTACTCTAACTTCCCTTTAATTTTTTTTTTTTTAAAGTACAAAAAAAAGTACATCTGCATTTGTCATATGTGTAGCTGCATCCTTAGCACAATTTCTTTCTCCATCTTAAATTAAATGGACCAGATGGACTGGTCCAATGGACTTTTTCAGTTAAGGTATTTACCATACTGCACAAAGATAGATTATTCACAGTGAAAGTGCAACTTGTTCCTACTCTGCAGTTTTCTCATTCATATACAATGCAATAATCTCATGTCAAACCCACTTCTAAACATTATACACTTTTTCATCTTAAAAAAAAAAAAAAAAAAAAAAAAGCACATCCTCTTACATGGTGTTTTTGCTTCAAACTATGAGCTTCTGAACATTAAGAAAAGCATTCAACAATCATTAGTACCACACGTCTCATTAGGGTCTAAATGGTAGGAGATCAATGAGAAGAAAAACATTGCCACTCTCCACTGCAGAAGAGTAATTTATTTTTTTTTTTTTTTTTTACAGTTATTACTGTAGACTTGGTCCAAATCAGAGCAGCTATTAAGGCACCAAGGAGATTAAAGTTACAGAAAGGAAATTATACATCACTAGCTGAATACCAAGAAGAAGAGATAAAATTAAAGAAAATCATTTAATGAATGATTTCCTTGTGAGACTGCATCTGGAGTACTGTGTCCAGTTCTGGGCTCCTCAGTATGAGTGAGGCATAGACACACTGGAGAGAGTCCAGCAAAGGGCCACAAAGGTGATGCAGGGGAAGAAACACCTCTCTTATGGGGAAAGGATGAGAGAGCTGGGACTGTTCAGCCTGAACAAGAGGAGGCTTAGGAACGATCTTATCAAAGTCTATAAATACCTGAAGCGAGGGTGAAGAGAGGATGGAGCCAGGCTCTCCTTATTGGCACCCAGTGTCAGGACAAGAGGCAATGGGCACAAATTGAAGCACATGAGGCTCCATCTGAACACCAGGAAGCAGTTCTATACTGTGCAGGTGACTAAGCACTGGCACAGGTTGCCCAGAGAGGGCAAGAAACTCCTTGGAGATGTTCAAAAGCCATCTAGACATGTTCCTAGGTGGCCTCCGTGAGCAGCAGGGTTGGACCAGGTGTCTTCAAGAGGTCCCTTTCAACCCCAACCATTCTCTGATTCTGGGAATATAAATCTATGTTCATCTCTTACAGTCTGTGCCACATCTAACAGACAATGTCATATTTTTGTGTGTATGCATCCATTTTATTTCATATGTGAGATCACCTGGAAGACATTTCAATACAGATTTTTCAAACTACATAATTGATGATATTGGGTAGTACAAATTTACAACATGCAACACGTGAGAGGCATATTCCCACAACTATTGTATTGCTTTTTTATTATTTTATTGTGAACCAGTAACAGGAACTAATCAAATTATTATACTTAAAACTCTGATTTTATGTGTATTGTGCAGCTGTGACAGTATAAATACTTTCACCAACATCTAATTTTACCACCTGCGTTAATTGTCATTGGCTGAATGATTAACTGACAATATAGTCTCCTCAATTGAAATTATTTGACTTCAAAAGGGAAATACCTGCATGAGAATTGATAAAAGGCACAAAAGAAGATGTGCTACTAAGTAATTATTCCACATTGAGATGAATCTATTTTAATTAATGTATTAACAACATAGGCAAGGAAACAAAAACAAGCAGTGCTAGAATCTGTATTTAATATGTGGATCATGGCATGGAAAGCATTGCAGTTCCAATTGGTATCTTCAGCGGCAGCCCAAGGAATTCTGATAAATCAAAATAGAGGTTTTCACTTCTCAGCATGCTCCTTACCACTCTTTCCATCAAACAGAAACCACATACTTCAGTGATTAACTGAGTTATAACCCTTGGGGGCATGGACATTTATGCAGCAAGTCAGGAACTAAAATAGAAACAACACCTTGGAGGCATTTACATGTAGTTCAAAAGTGTTATTTTGCCAAAAGAAGAAGCACTGCAAATTTAAGCATTTACTATATAGAGGGTAATTTGATTGCTGTTGCTTGTCAAAGCATCTTGCAGAAACACAGCATTGCCCCTAAGAAGTCTGTGTGCAAAGTCATGCACTGAAAGAATGAAAATTATATAGGTTACCACCTTAAACCAGTCCTTTGTTCCTCTATGTTATGACAGAGCACCTTATCCCTATAGATAAGATTATCTTATCCCTATAGAAGACTTTCACATCCAGACTGCAGTTGAAGTTCACCACTGGGCATCACAGTCTGTGGCTGCGAGGTTGCAAACTGATTTCAGGCTCAAAACTTCTCAGAATTCAAGAGTATTTCCTTATGGGCTTTCACTACAGTATCTAAGCTGTAGAGTTAGACCCGGCCAAAAATGAGCAGGTATAAGCTGTCATTACAGTTCCCATAGCCTTAGCAGAAATATTCTCCTGCAGTTCTGTATGTGATTGAATGGGGCCCCTGATGATTATGGCACACGCTGTACTTATACAACACACACCTGTTATAACTTCATGCTGACATATATCCGAACAATTTTCTATTTTTTATAAACATACAGAGGTACTCCAGAAACCTGTTCCATTACACAACTGTGCCACTACAAATTAAATTTCCTACTTCTGTATTACATCTGTGCTCTGGTAGCAAGTGACTGCTCATCAAACTACTACATTCTGACATTTTGTACTGCACACTGCTACCAAAAAGCACCAGCTTGAATCCTTACCCAGAAACCTGAACAGCCAATTGCTGCAACAGGGCAGCGAGATGAACAAGCCTTCCCCATGCAGCAGCACGTTCCCTGGCTTTCCTAAATCCAACTTAATGCAGACACAAGGAAAATGGTGCTAAAAGAGAGCAGAGCTGAAATAACCTGTAACCCTCTGAAATCCAATCCTCCTGTTGCACTTGCAACCCTGTGATGAAGGGGTCATTAATATCCTCCTCTCCACGGTACACAGCAACCATGGCTCAACCTCAGCTTTGCAGTCCAACTCCTTTGGCAAGCCTGGAAGCCTGTGTCTTTCTCCAGGATTTCCTATGCCCACCCCAGCCCCAAGGAAAGGCACCACACAGTCACAATACCTGGGCTGTTCTCCAGCCAGCTTACCCAGAGATGGTAGCAGTGAGCTCATCACACCCAGGACTTTCAGCCTAAGGTTTACTTTTCAGTCTCACAGGCTTTCTCTGGCATATGTACAAAATGTTTGCCACACCATCTGCTCATCTATGATATAAGCAGGGTCAGCACTATGTTACATCAAAGTAATTTACACCTATTCACGCTGACTTACCGATAAATAAAATATCAGTACTAAGATGAAACCATGTACAGGCTTCCTGAGGTGTGCAAGCATTAGTGACAGACTTCCCTAGCTATACTCTATGCATAACCACCAAGCACCTCATGTAATACAAGAACCTACCACTGCTCCAGCTACCACTGAATGATCACACTTAAGCCTAGTTGCACTGCACAGCAATCCTGGCTTTAAGGGCTCAGCTCCACAGCCTTCTAACAGGCCGGTATTTTACTTAAAAAAATAAAAATAATGTGTTTTATAAAACTTAAGCTTTAAAATTCCTTTTCCTTGCAAAATTTCAAGATTTACCACAATGTCCCAGCCTATTAATGTTACTTTCAGACTGGCCCTGTCATCTCCCTTTGGTGACATTCACTGGGTGTATTTAGATATTTAGCTGGGGCTCCTGCATGATACGCTCTTGTGTTTGCTTCTGAAGGATGCCTGCCTCAGTACGGTACAAAAGAAAGAAGCCGATGGGGAGTCAAGAGAGCGAGCTGCATTAATGCAGGAAAATAAAAGGTCAGAGAACTCAAGGAGGGACTAAAAAAGGGAACAGGAGGAGAGGGAAATTCATTCTGAGGGAGAATTGACTCGGCTATTTAAATTTCATAGGAAGTTAAGACTTTTCTCTCCACATTAAAAGATTTCTTCAATACAACAGTACTGCTAAAATGATTTCCTTTCAACAAATGTAGTATTATAAAAAATTGAAATTAAACACACCAAGTCATTATGTCATAATGCAAAACATCGCATTGTGCTGAAATATTTCATTTCCCCCTACTACTACTACATAGGAAAATATTATAAACTGAAGTCATGCATAATTGAAATGTAAAATATTTTAATTATAGATAAAATTGATGTATTCTAGCACTTTTAGGGTTTTTCCTGTTTTTATCTGTAACAATTTCTCATATAAAATTGCAAATGTAACACATCATATCGATCATATTACTGACTAAGGACGAGCACTTGCTTAAAATACAGTTTGCTTATATTCATAAAACGTTTAAAACAAAAGTGCTGACAGACCCTCAACAACAATATTTCCCCTAAACACCTTGCATATAAATTCATCTTGTTTAATAAGAATGTCATCTAATAAGCAGGTCAGAAGAGAACTGCAAAGCAAACAGGGTAGTTCTGCCACTGCAACTACTCCCCAGACAATACTCTCATCGCATACGAGATAACTATTATGCTATACACATGTTTATTACAGAATAAGTCATTTTAATTGTGCATTTTCCAGATAGCGCATACTGCTGTAATTTCTCCTTTAAAAATAAATTTGGCTGTTAAAGCTATACTCCTGGATGTGAACACTGTATTCCCCTGGACTGTCTAAAAATGGAATCTTCCTCATTTCCACATCTGTGATTAGCATAGCAAAATAAACCTGTATATGTGTGGGAGAAAGGAAGAAGGATCAGAACTGGCCAAAAGGGACATCATG
The DNA here is from genome assembly GCF_964211825.1 of Aythya ferina. Lineage (NCBI taxonomy): Eukaryota > Metazoa > Chordata > Aves > Anseriformes > Anatidae > Aythya > Aythya ferina. The sequence continues at coordinate 10,344,083 of NC_140297.1, forward strand.
ATTCACAGACATTATCAGTAATTAAGAGGTTTGGTCCAAATTATGTTCCCAAATCACATTCAACAAAAGTCATTTCATGAGGGTTTTAGTTTGGTGTGTGTGTGTGTGTAAACGTCACTTCTGGTGAAAGGGCTTGGAGAAATATCCACAGGGCTGCATTAGGCTCATGCTATGGGCACACCCCCAGTCAGAGGAGGATTTCACAAAGCCTGGCAGGAATCACCCATGGTTAGGAGACGCCTCGCTCCAGCAGCACGGTCACAGCACAAGGGAACCCCACTGCCCGAATCCATGCTTTCAGCCACCATATACAACCAGTGCATACCCTGTTCTACCTGGCAGTCAGATTATTTTACCCTGAAGTGGGCTCTGAGCCTGGGCCTCTACCAGGTCAGGAGAAGAACAGTAAAATAGTTTGGGTTGGAAGGGTTAAAGACCATCTAATTCCAACCCCTGCAATGGGCAGGGCCCCCTCCCAGCAGCCCAGGCTGCCCCCAGCCCCATCCAGCCTGGCCTTGGGCACTGCCAGGGATGGGGCAGCCACAGCTCCTCTGGGCAGCCTGGGATAGGGCCTCACCTGCTTCATAGCAAAGAGCTTCCTCCTAATGTCTAATCTATATCTTTCAGTTTAAGTCATTCTCCCTGGTCCTATCACTATATTCCCTGATAAAGTGTCCTTCCCCAGCTTTCCTGTAGCTCCCTTTATGCCCTGGCAGGCCTCTGTAAGTTCACCCTGAGGCCTTCTCTTCTCCAGTCTGAACAACCCCAACTCCCTCAGGATGTCTTCATAGCAGAGATGCTCCAGCCCTCTGAGCATCCTAGTGGCCCTCCTCTGGACCCACTCCAACAGGTCCCTGTCCTTCTTGTGCTGAGGGCCCCAGAGCTGAACACAGGACTCCAGGTGGGGTCTCAGGAGAACCTTCCCTGACACTATTTTGCTGAGTAGGAGTGAAGATGGGGACGCTGCACTTCTGCTTCTGAATTTTCTGATCATTGGAGAAAATACCCTTACTGGGTAGGAAACTGCATAATGGACTGGATACACTCTAATTCAGGTTTAAATGCCAATATCATCTTAGCTTACAGACTTTTGAGGTTAGGATATAGGACATGCTTGCAATGTAGCCTCTGGCACACCACTTTCCATTTGCACAAAGGTCACATGCAAACTGTGTCTGGTCAACATTGACAAGCCTCTGGCCAAGCAGAATACATAATGCATTGCAATAGATCAATCTTATTCCGCCTTCTCTCTTTTCAGTCCAAGAACTGAAAACCTGGGTGAACATCTTCCTCCCTCTTGCCACCCTGCCAGCAGTTCTAAGCGGCAGAGGAGACACTGGTTCTGGAATACACCCAGGTCTTCCCAATGCCAACAAGAAGATTACTTCAGCTGGACCCAGGGTATTCCTGGCATGAAAGCAGAGGTACATGCCAAGGACAAGACATTTCTATAAGGAACACCTAGCTCAGCAACCAGCCCTTTCCATACTGATGGAAAGGAAGAGTATCAGGGCACTAGAGACCTCTGGCAACACTGCATATCCCTAATGACCACAAAATCTGGGCTCCACTACCAGCTTCAGCAGCCTCTTTTCACAGAAGGCCCATCACATCTGACAAATAAGCAAAGCAAATACAGCCTCACAGGCAGCCTGCCAGCTCTCCATCCCAACACTCACCAGGCTTCCCCAACCATGACGGACACAACCCTCATGGGGGTCTTAGTAGAAAGGTGAGCCCACATTATCCTTCTTGGCATCAGATCCTGACACACTGAGCCCAGACAATCTATCCACACTGCTCAGAGAACAGCAAGTGCTATTTACACATCAGCAGTATATATGACCAGAGAAAGGAAGGGAGAAAGGCAGACTTATGCGAATGGCCAGACTGTCTGCTTGTGCTCATGAAGACACCAAAGATAGTAGGGAGGGAGTGTCTGGAAGCTGGAAAGCACAGCTAAGAGTCTCAAAGGGGGCTTACAATTGGGAAAGGAGATACTGGCCACAACAGCACAAAGACTGACCTGCATGAGCTGCATCTGCTGAGGCCATGCCTGAGTCAATATTTTATTATCATTCACAGTAACAGCATAAGAGTTTTCAAAACTTATATACATTATGTCACAGGTATGCAAAACACAAACATCATTTTAAACTCCTTTCATGTAGCAGGAGAACATCTCAATACAAATTTTGTTCAAGGCTACATATCACATTTGATCGTGTTTATGTTGCTTACAGGTAGGTACATGTGAACTGTTTTTGTAAGACCGGTGGCACGTCACAAAAAAAAAAAAAAAAAAAAAAAAAAAAAAAAAAAAACTGCATTTCAACATCTTACTGATAAGACATTAGAAAATTAATAAACATTTTCCTGACAGAACAGTGGTCTTACTAAGAGAACACTTACTATGATAAAATGGTAATGATAAATGATAAAATATCAGTCACTGCTGCCACTTGCAGCTGACAATGAATCATTCTAAACAGCAAAGATTTGCAAAGTTCAAAGTGTTCGTGTACGTACTGGAAAACTTTGCCATCTGAATTACTTCTATAAATCTTAATATTTCTTTTCTTTTTTTCTCTTTTGTATCTGCCAGCTCTATCAAATTCTCTGAATTTTCTGCAGCTATGAAATTCCTTGCCACCTCTATTATCTGTTTCCAAAAAGCAGTCCTGAATCCATCAGACTTCCACATCCCATTGTGTTACTGCACACCGATTTCAATGATTCTCTTTCATTCTCTGACAACTAATTTCAGAAGGAAAAGGTACACGGTTGAATATAAGGCAAATTAACTAGTATTTCTAGTTCCCTCAGACTGAGCTCAGACATGACAATTTCATTGGATTTCCTTTGTATCATACACAATGCTGCTGTATCTTATAATTCATTTATCTCACATGAACACAAAAAGAACATACATAAAGTATTTGAAATCCAGTACCAAAAGCTACTTTCTAAGCCATGTTTTTGTTACTCAGGCTCACCTGAGTAACAGGTGGTTTTAAGAGACTAAACTTAGCATACTGAATTCACCTCTAATGTTCTTGCTTACCATCTTCACATTGTCTGCCACTGAAATAATGATGGAAATAGGAAGAAGGTTATTAGATAGTTCTGGAGCAGAACATGGCATCTGGCTTTATCTATTCATTAGGAATTGCCCTGTAATATAGATAGAGTTGCCGCTACGGCATCCATCCACAGTTCAACACATTGCATTGGCATCAACTCCTGACAGAGCATGCTGCTGCTTAAGTAATGATTTTTTATTTTTTTTTTTTCCAGAATCACTGATTCCATTGCTCCACTTATGCTGCCCTTTGCAGTAGCTTCTATCACAGCCCCGACATCACAGGGCTGTAAAGCGAGCCTGTCCAGCTGACAGCTCTGCACCACCAGCACCTCAGCATCCCAGCAACTGCATGAACGAAACAAACACTAATAGGATTTAGAGATTAGCTAATTCATCCAGTTACTGCTGAACCACTGCTGGTTAGGGCAAGGTGGTAACATGCTAAACCTGTTTAAGCAGGCACAGTGATTAACAGAGGTAGCCAGGCATTTTAACCCACTGTGCCTGCTTTATTCAGGCACTGGTGACAAACTCAACTACTCAGAAACATCAGGTGAGGGTTATTAAAATATATTAAAAAAAAAAAAAAAAAACACATATCAGCCCAGTAAAGAACACCTGCAGACCAAAAGGGATGTCCACACAGGTGTTGCATCTTACAGCCCTTTTTGACACATTCTCTCATAAACTCACTTCAGACCAAATGAATTTAGTTTACTGTTTTTTTCATGCTTCATATTCTCTGAGATTAAGATCATCAGACATCCAAAAAAAAGATTCAGAAAAATAATCCTTCTTCCCCTTATGTCTCTCCATCCTGGATATGACCTTCCAGAGCTCTGGCACTGAAGCTAACCTCACTGCTCAAGTAAACCAAGACTTTTAGCCTCTTCCTTATACAAGCACCCCGGATGCAAACAAGCTGATAATTACTCATGGAATAAGTTACAGAGTCGTTAATTTTATCCTTTCCCAAGAGCATTGCAATCCCCTCCCCACCCCCCAGCATTTCCCATTTTAAGAATAAGTATTATTTTGAAAATATAAAGTCATATTCTATATAAACTACTATAGATTGATTCAAATAGTACAAAAATCAAAGAATGCCTACAGAAAATAGTATGTATTTAGAAATAACATGTAAATTCCATTAATTTAGTTTCATTAACTAATAACTTTTACTAACAATTTAGATGAGAAATCAGTGAGTTGTACTTTTACTAAAACATTACACATCTCTTAGTCATACATAAACTTTTAGAAACTGCTGAACTACAAATATACTCTGACTCCTGACTCTGCTAGAAAACATCACTGTAGGACGTGTGGATGACTCCTGTGAACCTAAAGAACAAATATTTGAGATGAATATTAATTTTGGTTAGCCACAGCTTGGGGAATGGAAGATGCGGTATAAGGGGTGTCAATAGAAACAACGTCCATGGTTTCTATGGAGGTACCTGGCAGACTAAGCTATTTCTGTGCTTTTGACCCAACTGGCTGCTGCGAGAGATGATAGACAAGCTATTCCAAGAGCCAAGAGAAATGAATTATTTACCCAATAAGGTGAACCCCCACCTTCCACCGTCTGCTGCTACCTTTGTGAATCCCTCACTTCCTTCTCCCTCTCTTACACTTATTTGGGTCCCTCTCTAGTCTGCAGTCCTGAGGCATCTCCCCATGCAGTATCCTTTCAGTATTCCCATACTCAATTTGAAAAAAAGAATTACAGAATGGCTTGGGTTGGAAGGGACCTTAAAGACCATCTAGTCTCAACCTTCTGCCATGGGCAGGGACACCTCACACTCGGCCTCATCCAGCCTGGCCTTAAACACCTCCATAGCTAGGGCATCCACAGCTTCACCTCTTCCAGTGTCTCTGAGTGAAGAATTTCCTCCTAACCTCTAATCTGAATCTCCCCTCTTTTAGTTTAGAACCATATAATTGCATTCCCTTCGCATTCCAGAACATCTCAGGCCACATCAAGGAGAAAAGGTGTCAGGTCACAGACTCTGCTCTGATACCATGAGGACAGCGTGGCAGGACTTGGAGAAACAACAATGAGTCAAGGAGGTCTGGAGAACAGTTTTCTGAAGTCCAGATGAAAAAAAGAGCATGCTGCTGGCTTTGGGGACCCTATCCCATCCCCTTCCCCCCTCCTCCCCCCCCCAAAGCTGCTGCAAGGAACAGTTCAAGTCACAATATCCCATTGCTATCTTATTAATCTTCTAGAATCAGCTGTATTTGTTCACCACTGCTTTGGTTGGCACGGACATGAACAGCAAACCATGAAATCATGAGTAGATAAACCCCTACTCTGATTCTCTTCCACCTTCCATAAAAATGGCTGCTAATTAGTACTATTCACCATTTCTTCAAGTGCAGTGGTGTAAGACGTTTCCAAGACTCCTCTCTGTGAGCTGTTCATCTCCCAACACCCAGACACCTCTGCAGAGCACGGGTTCACCCAGCGCACACATGGGCACAGCCGGTAAACAAGTAGAAATCAATCAATCTTTTCCCCCATAAAATTTTTGCCACTTGATCTGCAGCATCTCCCACACTGATATTGTGGATGATTCGGTTTCATCTTGATTACGACCAGCAATAAAATTTTTCATATTCTCATTTTATTCAAGCCAAAGGACAACCCTGCTGCAGTGACATATGGCTCTGCTCCTCCGCGAATATGTTAGACTGCCTACAAAATCTCCTTGTCTAGCAAAGGATAATGGTTTTTAAAATCAATGACCTGCATTAATTTGTGTTTTCCATCGAGAAAACCTCACATATCATCATAATCATCTTTCTATACAAGAGATAAATGAGATTTCTCACATTGTTTGCATTATTTCTTCCCTTAATGGAGTGGTTTTAGACTATGTCATTGATTAGATAGCTGTAACGTGTGTTTTTTTCAGAAAAAAAAAGTCAGCTTGGGGTTGAAAGACTGCAGAAGAATTCCTGGTATAAAACTAACACATAGCTGAAATAACATAATGAACAGCCTAGGGGATATGGATTAAGTATGGGAAGTTTTACATCAGCTTGAAAACAAGAAGCAGTTCATAACTGATTAGTAATGTGCGATTTTCAGCCTTCGGGGATTTGGTATTGTCTCTGGATTTTATTTTATTCTTACTTTTTAATCCAAACACCTTTTCTATAGGATACATACATGTACAGCCATCCAGGTAAGTGTCCCAAACTCCATGCAACAGGATCAAAACAGCTCCTGCTCTTCTGGCTGCATGCTTCCTCACTGTGTTATTTACTGAAAGATGACCAGCTACTGTACCAAGGGTGGAGATTACCCCAGGTCACTCCCCTGGTGAGCAAAAATTAACATTTCCATCTCTGAGAGACAGGGACCCAAAACCAAGATCCCCCATGCTCTTGCAAGAGACCTTTATGAATGGCTCCTTTTAAGTGTTCCTTCATGAATGGATCTGTATTTTCACGTGGTTAGGAAGTAGCTCTCTGATGAAGATGTATGTTCACATAACAAGAGCTGCTGCTCCATGAAATTGTAACACCTGATGTTACAAGCACCAGTTCATTAAAAACAGGCATGAAAAGGTAAAAAGAATTTATGACTCCTCCTCTTTTTCAATCTAAAACTACACTTCTGAAAGCAGCTGATTACAGACCAAGAAAATTCTGTTTATTTATTCTGTTTTTAACGAAATGTCTTCTGTCTGTGCCAACAATTTTTTAATAGTAAATAGGATGTAAACTGCATGACATACAGGAGCAGATTTTGTTTAGCAAATTCTTAATGTCATTGTCATGGTTTCTAAAAAGGCAGCTTGTAATGACACTGAAATTTGCACTTACTGCAGCTTAATTAACAAACGCCCATTTCCCGTTTATATCTCATGTAGAGACTTTCAAATTAAAAAGGGAAATATTTACTCATGGACTACTGTATGCAGATAAAGTGTATGATGAAAAACACTTTACCCTGGAACTCTGAACTACCATTTCCTTTGGTCTGTGATGCAATATTGTAAATCAATACTAAAATACATTTTTAAATAAAAATCTTGAAATAAACAAATTCCCATCTTGCCTGACTAGTGAAAATCCAGGAGGATCTAAGATCTGGTCTTCAACAGACCAACAGGTACAGAATTGTAATTTTTGGACAACTAACATCAAGTGCTAATCAAGCACAGGAATAGCTAATATTATAGCCATAAACATAAAAAGTAAAAAAACAAGAATGATTGAACAAAAGCAGAAGTGTATGAAACATAACTGGGAAAAAAAAAATCATAAGGTATTATTTGACCACGCTGATCTGCATTTATGGGTTACTTGTTTAAGCAACATGGGATGGAACCACTACAATTACTTCACAAGACATTGCAGCCCTGAGAAAGTATGGCATCTCCAGAGTTCACAGTCTCAGTCAAAATATGTTGGCCAATTCATGCTCTGGGATAGAAAAAGTGTGTTTGTTTTTGTTTGGTTGTTGTTTTTTTTTTTTTTTCTTTTGTTGTTGTTCTGGTTGATTTGGTTCTCAGATTCTTTCTGCAGATTGTTTGAAGCTGCAGATGCCTTGCATTCTAAAATACGATGTTAACCTCTCTTCCAGTCATAAATTATTTTCAATTACTATGTCAATGCTAAACTATAAATTAAAACCTGTAAATCTTTTTTTGCATCATTTGTGGAGGATAATTTTTAATGACATGCCAAGCATCATTACCAATGACCTAAATCCTTAGGAAAAAAAAAAAAAAAAAAAAAAACTTTGGGGGGCTATTATAAATCTCTTAAATAAGTTGAAATAAAGCCCAACAAGAAGGAGTGACTTCTAACTCACAACACATTAAATCTAGGGAAGTGAAATGGGCTCCAAATGGCTGATTACCTTTTCAGTGAGCACGGATTTATAATTTGTACTGCAATGTTAAACAGGCCCATCAACACTTTGCCAATGAGCACTCTACCCTTCTGTGACCGCAGTGCTGAAACGGGTTCTTTACTACCAAAACATGTTTCAGAGATTTTCATTTCTTCATTCATAACAATTTTCCGAGTCAAGTGTTTGTATGAGTAAGCTCTAACAGAGGAGGAAGATTACCAGTTGGGATTCCAAGGCAAAGGTGATGACAGTACTGACCAGTAACTGATCTACTAATAGAAAATAAAATCTTACTGTTAGACTCAACTTCAAAAAAATTTTTAACAAAACCATTAAGTGGAACTTTGGTATCCAAAGTTAAATTTGCCATAATGAAACCAAAGTGAAAAATAAAAAAAATATTAATAATTCAGGACACAGGATAGGATTGATATTTCTTAAATGTATATCAGCATCATATTATATTAGTGGCCCATTTTTATTCAACCAATTTTCACAGAACTTGTTGAAATCAGAAAAAAAAAATGGGTTAAAAAAAATAAGAGATTACTTTCTTTAAGAATCAAACATTTAGAACACATTCATCAAAGAAAAATAGGAACTTTCTTGCATAAGTCTAGTAAATCTTTACATCTGGAACTGTGAAGGTAAGGGAACATTTTAAGAGATGAAATCATATTACTACTAGGTGACTATTACAAAGCAAATGCGCTTTCCAAACTCTAATGTCATCACAGACACCAGAAACAGGTAAGTTTATTACTTGAAGTGAGAAAATTTAAAAATCAAAACAAGCAGAAAACATCTTTTGGAGGTGAATTAATTTAGTTTTGCAAATCTGCAAAGTTAAGCTACTTCTTCCACTGTGATTGTGTATTACAGTTCATTATTTCTAAGTGTCCAATAAAATATGAAACTGTTGGCAAGCCTGCTGTCCAAATGTCCATTTACCTACCTGTCAATCTACCCCAATAGCTTTTTCATCCAAATTTCAGAGAAACAGAGATACAGCAGCAAGACAGAATCAAGAAAAAGAACTATATTACAAAGAAAGAAACTGAAACCTTACTTCAGATTTTACCTCCACCCTCAATTCCACCACCACCGCACATCAGCACATAATAAAGTTTTTGGATGGATAATTCACCTCTCATCTATTCTAAAGTTCAGAGAGAAAAGATCAATTACAGGTAACAGACCGAGAAAGATAGCAAAAGAGATTCTTACCATTGAAAACTGCAGTGTGCGCAACTGCTCACAATCATGCCTATCCTGCTACTTCCAGAAAACAACTATAATGGTACAGTCTCATAATCTCACAACGAGTCAATGAGATGATGAATTTGAAGGCTAAATAAAAGTATTTAAAGGACTAAAAATAAATAGAATAGATTAAGTTAGGAGTTTCGCTATAAAAATAGTGCAAGCTTGGTAGCTATATAAGTATTAGATCCATTACACTAAGAAAAATAGATAATTTCATCTTGATAGACACCTTCCCTTTGAAGCGTTTACAGTCCAAAGTGTAGGCAATGACCTGCAGTTCTTTGCAGCTAAATGTTGTATTCCGTGCTACCTCCCCCTTAACACCCACTGCTTTTACCAACCTTCTTAAATCATGCTGATCCTACCTGAGAGCCAATACAGGAACGTGCTGATGCAGCAGCTAAAGCAACCAAGTATTTCTCAACTTATGCACAGCAGCAGCCAAAGTTATTTAAGTAACGGACTACAATGCAACAAATAGTTTGGGAACATAAAATATATTTATTATTCTTTCTACCTCTAGAGCAACTTCTGTTGCTGTTGCCATGGAGGCTGCAGGGCATTAAAAAAAAAATCTGTTTAAATTAAAGGCTTTGAATGGCTTACAATGGAGTGAGACTTTTCATTAACAGGTCTTTACCTATTAATCACCAGTACTCCAATTAGTTCACTTTCAGAATGTTCCTATTTATTAAATGAGGACAGACACCATGAAAGCTTGCCACTTATTTATTACAGAGTTTTAAGCATTAGAACAAAGAGAAGGTGTATATTTTCTAGTTCTTTCTGGATGAATGATCTGCTTGGGACCCAATCCAACCCAAAATAAGGACTTCCTGTAATAGATCCACAGTTTAAGACAAACCTACATTCTTTTAAATAAAAATGAAAAATAAAAATGAATCTTCCATCTGTTTAGTTGATCTGTTCAGAACTAGCACATTTATCTAAAGCTATTTTCATATGTATTAAATTTGGTTTTCATATGCACATCAGCTTGCATCTCATATTTAGATTATTATAGATTAAAGTAATCCCCTCCTCCATAGCTCATTATGTGACATCGTGTTATTTATTATTGAATGTATTTTCACATACAAGCTATCTTCAGACCAAGGAGCCAAAAATCCATTAGTGGTTATCAAATGCTATGAAGTCTGCAACCAAAAGTGATTATTAATGCAACAGCAGTCAACCGATGCACAGTCTGGATAGGAAACAAGGAGGATTTTTGACAGAACTTCTGAAGAAATATTTATTTGGGGCAGGGGGGAGGAATAATGGCTATGACATCTTCAACATGGAGAATCTTGTAGTTGTCAAGAAACATTCAAAAGAATCCTATTCAGGAGACATTTAAGAAGTCTACAGATTTGCTTCCCACACACCCAACAACAAAACACAGTGAGTGAACAGTCAGTCATTAATGGCCTTGCAAGAACGGTATGTTTTTGAAAATATGATCTGATTCACTATCCCATATTTTAAGCATATGTACTACTAGACAGGTTTACAGAAGTTTTCAAAAAAGATACAAACCGTATGATGAAAAAGATTTTCTCAGGCAGAAAACATGTTCAAAGTTTTCTAGTCCATCTTAGTTCGGATGCTCTTGTCAATGACATTGTTAATTATCCAAGTAGCTTGATAATCAATGATAATAATTAGTCTGACTCACCCAGTTAACTACTGCTGCATTGAGACAGTATTCACTTATTGACATTCAGAAGAATAAAGGCAAAGACCACAGATTCACATCTAACAGAGATTAGGCAAAGAATACCAAAGACCAAAATAAGCAAATAGATTTGAAGTTTTGCAGATATGTTTTAAGTAGTCACCATACTAACTAGAAGACTTCTTTTTCTTCCTGGGATTAAAAAGAATAACCCTCTCATTCAAATGTGAAGTCGCCTAATAATAGCAATGTAACTGCATAGCGAATACTGCCAACTCACCAACTCCACCTCTACTTTGTTTTGTATTTCTTTTTATTATTATTCTTTATTCATAATTATATTTATGCAGGGTTTTAGTAGAGGTGAACAGTTCAAAGAAAGAAAATGCCTATTTTATTTTGTTCAGGAGCCACAATCCAAACACCTTAATCAAGAAGTAAACTGTAACTCTTCCATATGCCCCCTTGACACCAAGAAGGGAGAAAGCATGATGGACTTTCCACCGAGCCACACTGCTGCAGTGTCACTCCAAAACAGAATTCATTTTCTTTCCACCTCATTGCCAGCACATTATCCCTTGGTGTTCTCTTCTTCTCTACAGACCACACTGTCCTTTTCAGGCTTTCATGTTTCATGATTCATCAGGCACAGATTTTATTGAGACTCCCTAATGCCTTTATCAAACTGTCTGTACTTTTCTGTAGTCTCCCAGATGTCAATTTACAATTATTTTTTTGCACACACACAAAAAAAAAAAGAGTAATGAAATAGAGAACATCTCTGAACATCTCCAGTAAATGGGCCACCAGCTGCTACATAGCTTACCAAAAAGAGTTAATGAAGGGGTCTACCACATACTCATAAAAGATACATGTACAAACAGCATCTCAAATACATTTAATGAAAAAAAAAAAAAAAAAAAAAAAAAAGTAGTGGAACATACATTTTCTAAGTTACCATAGATTATATGCATCCTAGTAGAAGTTTCAAAAACCAAGGAAATAGGATGCGATTTTGTTTGCTTTTTGTTATAAAACACATACACAAATCTTGTAAAAATAAAGATTTCATATCAACTAAATTATTCAATGAATAAATACTAAATATTTTCAAGAAATAGCAAGTCAAAGAATTTCAGAACTTTGGATATGCATCCACATTATAATTCCAAATACACAAATTTGGGTAAAAGGAAGAGGTATTAGGTAAGTACATCTATTCACTGGTGACCTATGCCCTCCCCACCCTCCTCAAAAACCATGTATGGGTGGCGAGGCAGAATCTTTTACCAAATCACCATGAATTAAACACCAAACTCCGTTCCCATCCCTTACAATCATTTAAAATGGTTGAACCATTTTACTTGCAGTGCTTGCCCTTGTTTTGTGAAGCTCAGTACTGATATTTGGAGAGAGAAAATACACTATTGTAAGTCACAACACTAACTTTCCAGATGACGACACACCAATGGTCTTTCCTGAGTTGAAAGAAAAAAACAATGTCTGTTTATTGAAGTAACACTGTGCAACACTCAGCAGCACCAAGCCTTACCAGGACACAGGAACATAAAGGATTTGCGATGGCTGCTGGCAAATTTATGGGTGCACATACTTACAGACAGCAAGCCATCAGAGAAGCCTGAATGATGGCTTTGTGCCCTGCAGGAGCTCCAACTTGAGAGTCTTCACAAAAACCCACAACAGATCCTTTAGCAACAGCTGGAATCGCAGACAAGCATAGCTGCATTATCATACTAAGCTCCTTTTCCTAAGGAAAAGATCATAACTTGACCTGTCATCACTACTCCAGTTTTAATGCCAGTTGTGCTTGACACTTCTACCCCGCTATCACATAGGCAGCTATTTTAGCATCACACTGAGATAAACAGAAGACAAACAGATTGACTGGAAGATAGATGGAGCTTTTCTTCAGCATTAAAGAGAAGAAAAATAGGCACTCTGTAGCAGAAGTCATCCCTGCGCTGGCGTTCTTAACCTCATGGTAAAATTGTTATTTCTGTCCCCCCGCCCCATGATTTCACCTCAGATAGCTCAGAAATTTTCAGCAACGTTAAGAATGTTCTTGTTTGTGAAAGCTGGGCTGCGTACACTCCAAGTTTAGGAACTCAGCTGATACAATTTATTTGTGAGGCAGCAGCACAGTAGGGTGGAGGAGAGCTGAGAAAGCCTCAGATTCCTCCAGGCAACAGCTGCTGGATTATCACCAGTCATGCTCCTCGTTAGGTGCTGCAACTTAAATTCTCTTCCAGACCCAGAGGATCTCTGACACCATCTTTAATACAGGTGCCCTTAGAGCTTCGTAAGACAAGGGGAAGCAAGAGCTAATGCAAAGGGAGAAGGACTGCCCAGGCTGATGGGAAGTAAGAGTCTTCATCCCAAACAAACTGTATGCCATTGCCTTGCTCTTCACCATCATAGAATGGCTTGGGTTGGAAGGTACCTTAGAGATCATCTAGTTCCAACCCCCCTGCCATAGGCAAGGACATCACCCACTAGATCAGGTTGCTCAGGGCCTCATCCATCTTATAACATGACTGTTAAATAACCTAATGGGGGACAAGCAAGGGGATAAAATGAGCAACTTTTGATCTTGGTTTTTACTTCCACAACTGCAAGTACAGAATTATTTCAAGAGATTTGAACTCTAAGAAATGTGAATTATTTTATCAACTAAGGCATCATTTTTGCAACCAATACTTGGGAATATTTAAGTGTTGATTTGCCCTTGATTTCGGTTGAATGAACTGTGTAAATATTTCTGAACATTTGTATTTTTCAGTTTTCAGAATACTGTGGTACAATGGTAGATTTTTAAATATTATCTTTGAGTATCATACCAGATTCTGACATCCTTCCAACATACTTATATTTAAAAAAAACTCAGTGTCTGACAAAAAAAAATCCCACAGTGTCCTTAAAACAGTGTAGAGGAACCATTGAAAATAAATCATTGTATTTAATTCAATTAGTTCAGTTTTTACTCTAAACATACACATATTTCCATTTGCCTCAGATGTTATTTGTGAAGAGCCCTCACACCTTTGGAAAGCACAGACATTCTGTCTATACATAATAGAGCAGCAGTACATAGAGGTAACACTTGGCATTACTCCTCAGAAGTCTGAATTTAGTTATAACAAGCACTGTTGCTTACTGAAAAGCTTAGGCACAGATTTGTAGAGATATTTGACAAAAATTTGGTATCTTTTGTAAGAGCAGTGCCTAGCAAATGCAGATGTAGCTGGAGATACCTGTTAGCTAAACAATGCTGAGGTGCATCTCCCTCTGTAATTCTGTCCTAGTAGGCAATGATCTGGAAAACCTCAAAGCGGAACACATTAAGTTCAAGAAGCCATTTCAGGGATCCTAACTCTTCCCCTTATCATCTGTAGCACATGTTTACCATTTATGGCTCATCACCAGCACATGCAATCACTCATATTCCAAATGTTCGAGAAGCTCAATGGTTTAGGAAGAAAGGCCATTAATATTCTGAACTGTTTGGAGCCATCCAAACTTGGAAGGGCTCATGACTTTGTACTGCCATGCTTGGAAGCCTTTGACACACGTCACTAGCTTAAGTCTTTCCTAACAAGTACAGCTTGCATACATAAAGCAATATTGATTCAGCTGTGCATAACTGTTTATAAAGCCTTTCAGAGACATGGCATCTTCAAGCTTTACTGCAGACATTAGACCATGGCTTCCTAGGAGAGGTTTAGTGGCTGTCAGCAAGGCTTGACTTAATGATGCACACTATGCCAACCACTGTATTTAATTAACTTTCTTGGTTGGCCTCACAGAGCTGTTTTCTACAATCTGATCTTGTCTGCATGAACCCTGCTACAATTGTGTGCTGGAAGGAGACTTGCAGCCGCAACATTTTCATAAATAAAACTACCTCAATTTATAAAGGCTGTGCTGATAAGAAGCAAAGATATTGTGGTATTCACAAACAGATAAAACACAGCACAAAGCTTCTTTCTGAGGCAAAATATCTGGAGAGCAAGCCTAAAGGAGAAAATGCTATCCTTCTAAATGAGCAGTTCCAACAGTTTAATAAAGAGAGGATCCAGGACAATAAGGAATGGCTGTTTTGAAATGAATGCCTTTATCTACACCACATGGCATCTTTCCCAGTGGCACTACCAGAATTCAATAGTGTGGTTTCATAAGAAAGGATAAGCACTAGTCTTCACTGTGCTGCTTTCAGCAGCCTGTTTGTTTAAGACTTCCAGCTAGGAAGCCATTTAAGCTGACACTTTACATGAACTGCTTTACCTGTCACTTAAAATGCAAAATGGAACATGACTATGACATATTCCCACTTAACCAACTGCACTAGGGTTAATATATACATTTAATATATATAAGAACAGGGAGTGTTCAAGGATAAATGAGGGAGTTCTGTTTCAGAGACCATCTAGAATTCCTTCCTGATGTTTCTTTTTCTTTCCCTACAAGCACATTCTAGGCATAATGGTTAAAAAGAATGCCACATGCAACACGTGGGCTAGCTCATTTACTTAAACTTCTATCACAGGCAGTGAGATGTGTGTGAATGTGAGTGCTATAATGCTCCTTAACCACAGCTGTCACTACACCTGCCCTCACTTCATCTCTTATTCCTTATTATTTCCCCTTCTATAGATCTTGTTTAATTAAGACATTTTGTTACTTGCTGTCATTTGCATCTGTAACAGCTTATCAGCATTTACTGGGGAGCAAGCATTTCCAAATTTACAGTTGCCAGATTAGTTTCTATTAGTGTCTGCAGCTCATAAGCACATCCACCTTTCATTTCAAGTTTTTTAGCTTCACATTTTCAACCTTCAAGCATTTTGTACAGGTGAAAATATCAGTTCCTCCCACTGTAAATGAGAAGTAATGATTTACTAGAAGTGAAATAAATGACACCTAAGCCGTTTCACCCCTAAAAGCTCTAGCTTGGCAAAAAAAAAAAAAAAAAAAAAAAAAAAAAATCCAGGAAAACTCAGTCTTTTTGCTTGGCTTATCCTCATGCCATTAAAATAAACATGAAACAATATGTTCCTTTTTAACCACTTGATGAGTCAGTGCAGCTCAGGAAACTGATAAAAGGTTTATGGAAATAAATTAATATTGCATGAACACTGCTGGAGCTATTAAACAAACATAAGTGAGAACCCATCACTGAAGCCAAGAGACCTTTATATGATAAGAGAAAATTGCAGAGAAGTCAACAATCATTATTACAGCAGGTTCTTTGCCCTACAAAAATGGCATATGACCTAAACAGATGTAGTGATGCAACTGATAGAGTTGTTGTTTATACCAGATCTTACAACTGGATTAAATTGCTTTTGACAATTAAATAAGCTACTTTTAATATCCTTTTTTTTTTTATTCATACTAGTTATCACTTATTAAAAGCTTTCAGAATTAAAAAAAAAAATCTTTAAAAAGGTGGGGTGGTTTTTGTTTGTTTTGTTTTTTTTTCTTTTGAAATTGTATAACAGCATGGAACAGCTCAGTTACTGATGTTTTGGTTATTCTTTTACAAGCCTGACGCATGACTAGTACTCAAGGTCTCCAGATGATAAAACTGTATGAGATAACAACAAAGATTGTGACTGATGTTTTCAGTAAGCAAGCCCAATTTCATTTTTGAAAGCATGCTCAGTTCAGCCACCTTTGCTGGAGGCCAAGAAAAGATCAAAACTACCAGCCTTCCTGCAGGAGCCAGACTCAGACCTGCAGATCACAGATCCTTTAAACATGTTGCCTAAAAGTATGTCCTGTTTCTTACCCACATTGGCACTGTACTTAGAAATATGCACTTGTGCAACCACGAAGGAGACAAACTTTTCTGTGACCTTGCAATACACAAAGTAAGCTCTGCTCCCAAGCACAGAGACCTCCAAAGACTTAAGCTTCTGAGCTTTCAAGTCAGCAAAGTATTCTCATTTCAATATATCAGGATTTCTGATGAACTTCAGGGATGCACTTGAATGAGGAGGAGTTTGGGCAGGAAAAACTGGAAGGAATACGCAGAAGCAAACATGTTTTATCTTACATATAAGAAGTTCTGAAAGTATTTTAGTTCTTCAAAGTATGATCTTTGAAATATTGTGTTGATTTTCTCAACTATGATATATTTTTATTTGCATCAAGGACAGCATTTAAAATCTACTCTAGACACCACACATCCAATTGGGGAAGAATGAACCAAATGTTTTGCCGTAACCTTAAATACAGTGACAGAATCCCAAAATATTTTCCTTTTTTTTTAATTAAGGTCAGACATTACAACATATCATTGATTGATTGTCTTATTCATTAGTGATGTCTCTTTAAGTTACAGTTACACCAAACTAATAGTGGATCTACAGAAGGCATCCACTCTGAATTCAGAGACAGTTTCCACAGTTAAAGTTTGTACTCTAATGAAAGTCACGCTGAGTCTTTAGAAACCATGTTTCAAACTATGGAAACAGGTTTAGAGCAAGAAACTAAGAAGTAACCTTCATAGGAACATCGTTATTGAAGATTCCTGCTGTCAAAAGAAATATATATTTTTACTATCATCATCTCTTGCATAAATCTTCCATTACATATAGCTGTTGCCTATAATAAAACCCTGTTAGCCATAGCATTGGGAAGACCTCAGCTAGGTGCTTGAGATCATTGCTATCAGCAAAACACACCACTGAGGAGAACTGCCCTCCCCCCGTTGAGCACAGAAATCCTCAGTTTTAGCATAGTATAGAAACAACCTCAAATTATAATTCTGCATAAGAATTTTCTTTGAAGATGTTAACAAATCTGCTGTTTCTAACTATCAATTTTATGGTTGAGGAATTGGGAGAAAATATTTCTGTCTTTCATTCCCTCCTTTGTGTGTATTTAACTGACGATGAAAAATACTGGGAGTTTAACATCAAATTCATCTTAGATATTCATTAAATTAGGATTTTAATAAATTTCATTTATAAATAGACACATTATTGGCTCCTGTGTTTGATGGAAATAAATACATCTGCTTAATGTCAGACACTCACCAACAGAAATTTTATATTTAATAATTTTTAAAAATCCATAATTATGGATCTACATACTTCATGACAGTAATTGCTTCAAAAGATCTCTTTAAACAAGTTTTTTCATCAAGACTTAGATGATTTCATATAGCACATTAATGATTTTACAGTATTGTCCAAAGAGTCATTCCTAATCTTCCATTAGACTTATTCATACGTTTGTGTTGGCTTTTTTTTTTTTTTACTTACTGAAAGGAAATTGAAAGAGAGCAGAAGAAATCTGCTTCTGCAAATCTAGTTCAAGTGAAATCACAGAAAAAGGAAGCAGTATAATCAAGAACAATGGTAGTCTTTCTTTGAGACCTTCTATCTTATTATAATAAATAATAACCTTTTGAATAAAAGGAGACTGGTAATTACTCAACATCGTCCTCTTAAAAGATGAATAACCTGAAGTTATTTTCATCCTGTATTAAGACAAATTAAACGTTAGCATATTTCGGTGTGTTTAATTTAATTACTATCTATTTCTCATGAAAGGACATGTTGTTCAAGGTTGACTTTTTTTTTTTTTTTTTAAAGTCTATTAAATTTTCCCCACCTGCTGACCAGAACAGTCATGTCTAGTTGTTGATGTCCGTCCTACACCCTATTCATATATAGATTTGGCTTATTAAATTGACCACACAGCAATTACACTGCAGAGGACAGAGTAGTCAGCAAACTAAACATTCAAGACTTACCATTTACACAGATTTCATAAGATTTGCAAAGGTCATCTTCAAACAGGCAACCTAAAAACACAATAGAAAGGTAAAAATTAATACCGGTTTCAAACTGTGGATAATTAGCACAGACTGAAGTCCCCTCAGGCTATTAAATCCTCAGCAAGAGTCAGGCATTTGGTTGCCCTTAGGAGTCTAAATTGGGCAGTACAGAAAGTTAAGAACACAGTAACAAAGCTGGTTAGACAGCACATCTTTCTAACTGGTTACATCCAGAAAAACCTTTGCTTTTTTTTTTTTTCCCCCATTATTCCTCTGCTGAGGCTTTGGTTTTCTCAGTGCTCCTCTTATTTAGTAATTTGAGGAACTTTACATTCCCTGACTTTGAACACAACACACACGACAGTATAGTAATGCTGCTACACACTGCCAGAAATCAGGAGTTTCCTCAAGCTATTTACACTGCAATGAGACAAGACTAGAAAGCAGATATAAAATGCTTGAAATAGGTTAAAAAGCTGCAGGATTTGATTCAGTAACTGCAACCACAGACCATGCCTAGATCCTCAAGAGCACTTACTCTTTGGAGAGAGGCTTAAAAATGAAGCCATCCTTACCAACAAACACCATGATACCTTCACAGACAACTGACAAACCAGTGCTGTTCCCAGCGTTGTGGCACCCCCCATATTTGAAGCAGGAAATTTGTTTCCATGCTGGCTCCTTTGCAGCTCCCTGCTATGCCAGCCCACCCCTCACCCTAGAAACTGCACCCAGGTTGGCAAACCCAGCTCATCCACTTGGACACATCTTCACAGGTGGCAGCCACAGTCCACCTGTGGCTGATAGCACCAAATGAGGTAGAGACATTTGTTATTACCCCCTCTGTCTGCAGCTGAAATGAGCTCCTGCTGATATTCCTGAGAGCAGAGAGGCAGGCAGGGTGCTGTCTGGTCACTCCACACTGGGGGACAAGGACTAGGACTGAGGGCAGAAGCAAAGTGAAGTATCACTCTACTGGCAAGGGCATCTGCTCTATTAATCCAACCACTAGTTTCTTTACTTTGTGTTCTCACAAAGATAAACAACTAGGACTGGATAAACTCCAAGGAATGAGGCTTTATTTTGTGTACAGACACTGCCCTAGAGAACACATTTCTACAATTAAGCTTTTTAACATATCTGGGAAGTACCTTAAGTTGATAAATAACATGGAGTTATAGAAATCAAGTGGTCTTGAGTGGTTCCACACTGCTTCACCACACCTAAACACAAGAGCACATCCTCTCTTCCCAGAAGCAGAGTACAAGGATCTCTATTCAGAGTCAAACTGATTAAGTAGGTTGATTTAACCAAGAAAAAACAAAAGGCTCAAGACTCTGTCTATGAAGTACCCAAGTCTTAACCCTGCCAGAAGAAAAGTTCAGGAGGAGGGAGTGACTTATGTATGCCTGCACAGCCTTTCAGTAGGTAACTGTATTAGCACATCATTAAGCCTGAACTAATAAATTATGTCTCTCAGCAGGATTTATTAGCACAGCGCTAGGTCTGAGCTAAGCATCTACACAAATTCAAGTCACACTGGTGCACTGGCAGAACCACTTATGTCTACACCCACACCTACCCACAAAGACCACAAACACAACCTAACAAAGATGACAGCCTACAATATGCATGTTGATAAAAGTGTTCTCTTGTCTTTTTACCCTTGCACCAAGGAACTGTGAGTATTCCTTCGGTAGGTTGTGAAACGTGGAGAAAGCTTCAGATTCAGAAAGAATTCTGCAAGCAGAGCACAGCAGAACAGCATGTGTCTAAACAGTCCACAAATTCCAGTTTGTGACATTTCAGAGACATGTAAAGTTTTGTTCCAGACAAGTCTACTGTAGCAGCTGCTTGACCTGAAACAGCATCTAAAAACTCCCTGAAGATATCTGATTGCAGCCTTGGTGCCAACCCAGCAGAGCAGAAGGATGCCTTGACTGGGTATTGACTCATAAAGAACCTAAGAGAAGAACAGTGGCAGGCAGTGGCCAAAACACATCAGCACAGGCTACACAGCACAGAAGCTCTAATTAAAAGCACAGTAATGATCATTTCAAAAACTAAAATCTTGCAAGAAAAAAAAAAAATAACTTTGTGTACTACTAGATAAATGACAGGTGTACTTCAATATTTCCTTTTTCAGAGATTTGAGGTTGCCAAAAGGTTTTCTTCTAAAATAAAAGGTTGTTTTTTGAGGTTGTTTTTCTTCTAAAAGAAAAGTTCTCATGGTTAGGAAAAAACCCCTAGCAAAACCTGTCTGCCTTGATTTTCTGACTAGATCTCAAAGGGGTTAAAACCAGAATCCTGAGATGGCCTTTTCCTCCGAAGCACTACAGAAGGTGCCCTGTGCCCAAAGGAGAACAGAAGTCTTGTGGTTGATTTCTCACTCCACCGTGGCTGTGCTATAGGATCCTAAGGGCATCAGATGAGTTTGAACCAGAAGCGTTTCCAGTGGAGTCAAGGTAAAAGCAGTGACTGGTTCATGCAGCCCCTTCTGATTTCAAAACACCTGGCAGCTGCTAATGAGGTCCACAGCCACCTGCTGCCAAAAGCCACCTGATAGGCTATCCCACGGTATACTGAAAATCTGGATTTTTCTGCTTTTCAGATTGAAGAGGAACACCATGATTACGTGATACAAAGACACGAAGAGCCAGGCTACATGAGTACAGAACTCTGACTCAAATGCACTCTGCTTTTGCTAGATACACTTCGCATTATCACCTAATACATTTCTATGAAAAGCACAAAAGAAAACTGATTTTGTCATGTTTTGGTTCCTCTTTTGA
Source organism: Aythya ferina (assembly GCF_964211825.1). Classification (NCBI taxonomy): domain Eukaryota; kingdom Metazoa; phylum Chordata; class Aves; order Anseriformes; family Anatidae; genus Aythya; species Aythya ferina. Next base: position 10,365,587 of record NC_140297.1, read on the forward strand.
TAGTAGTTGCTTATCAGATGCTGACTGCAACTAGGCATTTGATGCCGTTAGCCTTGAAAATTTATGTCTTGGAGAGCAAATTAATAAAGTCAATGCATAGAAAACTATATCCATCTATGATTACCCTAAAATAGACTACAAGGACCTCTAAATTCCTTGGAAAATAAAATAAAAAAGTGTCTTTCAAGTTATTACTAGTGTTAATTATTATGTATATTTCACCCAGTCAATGTGCTAATTTAACTGCTAATTTATCTTTTGTTGTTATTGCTGTGACATTAAGAAGCATCGTATTTCATTTAAAATATCATCTACCAACTAATAGTAATGATGGCAATAAGTCACCACTGAAGAGTGAAGAGGCGTTGTCTCCAGTCAGCACTTAAATCAGTTCATGCCTCATGGGATTAAAATTAAATTTCATTTTCTATAAAATAAATCCTCTACCGGTGATCTTCTCCCAGAATACATAAGCCTGACGCAATATACCTCAACACCCTCCTGATCCCCCAAAAAAACACAAACCCACCCCCCAAATTTACTTCATACAGCAACGCTTAAATAAATTCTCCATATATCTTCAATCAGATGAAGGTACACAGATGCACTCCTTTGATTATATGCCAAATTAAGTTTTCCAAGAATTCAGTGCAGGCAGCAGTAGATTCAGATATGTCATTTATGCAATAAAATGTGAATACAAGGACCTGGCATTGCAGCACCAAGACTATTTTACAAGCCCAATTCTGCTAGCCCCATATGTCTTCTCAAGAAGAGATCTTTTTAGCATTAATTATCACACATCAAAGGGATAGTCAAGATTTTGTCACCTAATGAACTTATTTTAGCACTGTGTTTATTATTACTTTGCTTAATCTAGAACACAGGTTTGTTACTTGACCTGCATTAACAGTTCACTTTTTCACTAACACTTATATGGCCCTAGTGATAAATCCCATATCTTAGTGGTGACAAAGACGGCTGGAACAATGCCATAGGGGCACATAGGTGCACCAGCACCCATATAAACAAGTTCAATTGTAAGCTTCATCATCAACTCCCCATGTAACCAAGTCTACATTGCACGACTTATGACATAGGGAGAGTTTTTCCTTTACACATACAGAAGTTGTTTAAACTCCAAGTAGCAGAACCTTAAGGATTACCCTATATACTTATGTAAATATATACTTTACACATTCTTAAGCATAAAATTTTGCAAAGGTTTGTCATGCACCCGCTAATTTCTAGCAATGTAACTCAGTTGCTTACTATTAGACTGCGTCATGTAGCAGGACCATTTGTGTTAGACCCACTTACATATACACCTTTTCTCATTTTTTTTTAAAGCTTTATAACTGCCTAAATAAGGGTGGGTAGCTATGCTATATATTACATTACACTTGCATGGAATAGTCTTTGTTAACTAGACAAGAAAGTACATTTCATAGAGCTTATCAAAGTCTTCCACCTTCTCAAACAGTTTTTCAGACAATCAATAGTACAATATAATTGGAAAAAAAATGCTGTTGCAAACCCAAAATATTATACTATAGGATCCGAAAGTTTAAGCTTCTTTGTCAAGATACTCTTATCACAAGACACTATCAAAACTATTCCCCTCCTCTTTTCATCAGGCTTACAGCAGCTTTGCTTTTCTGAATTCAAAGACAAGTTAGGCTTATTTAAGAGTTTAAACCATTAAACCATACTGGATTTTTGTTTTTGTTTTTTTGATTTACAGGACACACCTCTGAAGATTGTAATAGTCAGGCATGAGCTGAAGTCATCTGAGCTTACTCTAGAAAAAAAAGCTGTATTTATTTATACATTGAGAAAACTATTTTATTGAATCCATTGATCAAATAAATTGTATTGCATTCATTTTTCTATCCTTTTCTGTTAACCAACCTGTGTTGATTTTACATTAAATACATCTCATATGAAAATGCTCAAAATTTGTAAGCAGCTTTACCAGCTACAGCAAAAAAGAGGCCTTGGGCTCACTTTATCAGAAATTATCTTATATTATCAAAATAAGAAAACAAATAATATACAATGAAAGCTAAATTTCTCCTATGCTTGTCAATCACAATTTAGGAAAATAAAAATCTCCAAAATCCTTACTGTTGTTGGGGCTTTCCTGTCTCTTCCTTCTGTGATCTTTGTTCAATAGCTGCGTAACCACCTAACATCTCTTGACATTTGCAGACCATAATGATCAAATGTCATCACAAGATTTTAATCAATAGAGGTTTCTTCAATTAAAAAAAAAAAAGTTGTTTGTTTGTTTGTTTTTTTTATAACTTGGGATGAAAATGCACTCCTCATTTATCTACTTCTTTCAAGTTTACTTGCTTTCTGGTAAGGAGACCTTGAAGCGTAAATTCTGCAAAGCACTGGTGATGGAAAACAAAAAGGAAACACCTGGCTGTGACAACTCTGGGCATGCCTTATGGACTTCACTAGTTCATTAGCACCACCTGTGAATGGCCCTAGATAGAGCTCTTTTTTTTTTTTTTTTTTTTCCTGTAGCAGCATGACAAAATAGGGCTTAAGAATTATATTTTACAAGTATTGAGCTTATATAACTTTAAACCAACAGAAAAAAAAAGATAGTGTATAACAACAACGAGCAACAAATTGATTGGAAGGAAGTATCAAGTATAACATTCTACATAAAACTGAAAGGAAAAGTTGACTGACAGAGAGAGAGATGCTCTTCTCAGTGGTGGAGGTGAAAGATAACATTGTCCAGCCTGCTGAAGCTGTGATTTATCCAATACATCCTCATTTGTCTACTGCACACTTATACTTAACAAGTCCAGAATTACACAAAATTGCAAGCATAGTAAGGAAGAATATGCTTTAAGCTGATCATGGGTTCCTCTTGTTTTCCTTATTCTACTGTATATGGTTACTCTGTGTGGTTACATAGGCACTATAGGTATAATGTATTATTCATTACTCAGAAATTGCACGTGGAAAATCAGCTAGTGCTAATTTTGTTCAGCTTTATTTTGGCATTCTCTCTGATAATAAATGTAGATATTCCCTATTTCTTCAACTTTCCTCTTTATCCCATTTTTCTTTGCCTTTTTTTTTTTTTTTCCTGTCCCTCTTTTTATTCTGTTCTATACTCCTTCACTGTCTTTCCTAGAAGTGTATTTTCTACCTTTTATTTGTTCTCTTCTACTCTCCAAAAAAAACTTTGTTCTATTCTTTCTGTCCCTCCCAAGTATTGGCATAGAGTACTCAGTCATTACACTTCCTACCCTTTCCCCTCTCTTCACTAGCCCTACAAATAGCCCACCTGTCACCTCTTCATCAGTTTCAATTGCTGGGAATTACTGGATCTCCACTCATGCTTTCCACTCAGGTGCCCTCCATTTCCCTTCTTCCAGCATTCTCAAGCATTCCTCATCTGTCACCCTGATGGTGAATGTGCTGAGTAGGCCAAGAAATGAATGAGAGGGGCAGAACTTGCGCCATCGTGCTCCCTCTGCTTGGTGCTCCTCAGGAGTGGAATATGTTTTGGTGCATTCTCTTTTATTTTTCATGTGTTCTCAGGATATCCAGAATAGTCCTCATTGAAATAGGCATTTCATGAAAATGTCAGAACCTCTGACATTTTATCAACTGCTTAAAATAGTAGTTTAGGTACTGGTCAAATAATATTAAAGGAGCACAGAATACTAAAGGATATTTCTCCCAGGAGAGAAAATAAGAAAAATATGTGACAGCATAGTAAGTACTGAGTTTTGATCTTCTGCCCTTACTCCATCTTTGATGTTTTGTGAATGTAACAGGTGTCTGATGTTTCTTGTAATACTGTAAGCTCTTAAGAGTAGAGATGTTTTTATTATTTTTAATCATGTGCATGTGTACAAAGCCTAGTACAACAAAGCTCTGATCCCTGGTGAAAGAATCCAGGCCTTCCTGCAATCCAAATTAACAATTAGGAAGATGACACATGAAATCCATGCAGTGGTTAACTGGAAGATAGTGTAGTCTCTTGTATGAAAAGTTTCCAAAGTAAGAAAAGATTTCCCATAAGTGTTAACATATGGCGTTAACACTTCCCTAACTCTGAGTTATTGCTTCTTTCAATCATTTTTCATGCACACTGTATATTGAAATATGATCCTAGCCAGGATAATTCACCACGGAATAAAGAGTTCTCATTCAAAAAGGGAAAATGTCAGTACTAAGCTTATAGCCAAGACTTGCCCCGAAGCCTCAATCACAGTTCATATTAGTACTTCACTTGCCTCCTTTATATCACCTACTATTCAGCATGTGCGGATTGATGCACTATGTAAGCAAAATAGAACAAAAATGCTGTGATGTAGGATGCTATTTCTCTCTGTGCAGTGGGGCTATTGTGTCTTTTCTGTGTTTAGAGGGGAAAAAAATAACATTTTTTCTTTTGCACGTAATTAGTCCTGAGCCTGTCCACCACTAAAGAAGGGAATTGCTTTGTGGTGAAAATACTATTAACTTATCTGATCACTAATGTCATGATTGCAATGATGTAGTTCTTTGCTGCTGGAAAGCACCAAGGAAAGGTCACTATTAAGAATAACTGAAGATGCAATCAGTAATAACTGTTCATGAGGGGAGGTGACAGGGAAAGGCCATCACTAGAAAAGCTCCAGAATAGCATTTGCTTTTTGCCCAGGGCTCAGAAGGACATGGCATGTCATGGACTGATACAGGCAATGTATGATTTAGTCTTTTTTTTTTTTTTTTTTCATAGTAAATATTAAAAGAACTTGCATTGTCTCCACCATGAAGAATCATGTTGCTAGCCCATATTGAGAAGAAATTAGCACCTCTACCATATAAAGCATATGATCTGTTCTTTCAAAATGAGGAAATGTTTAGTGCAGTTCTTACAAGCTGTATACAGTATCTCATAAAAATCCAGAGCTGTCCTTTAATAACTATGATACAGTATTTTCTACTTGTTACCAGCTGCTAAAAGAAATTTCCTCACTGGCCACTAAACTGCCATCACCCATTGAAATCACAACTCTGACCTAAGCAAAAAACTTTTTTGTGCACTTAGCAGAGTAGTTGAGGGCTGAACATCACTGAACCTAAATGAAGAATTCCACGTTGCTGTTGAAATACATCTAAAAGCAGCCTGAAATTTTTAGCTGCTGTTGCCTGCATGATATCCTGCCCCCTAAAATCTGTGTGCAGCAAGGCCTTCTAGTGTTTTTCATAGCCATAAGGTACTGAAAACTTAAAACTGAGGCTTACGTAAAGCAGAGAATGATGTTAGGCAGCAAAGCCTTCATCTGGTATGATCACAGAATCATAGAATCATAGAATATCCTGAGTTGGAAGGGACCCTTAAGGATCATCAAGTCCAACTCTTGACACCGCACAGGTCTACCCAAAAGTTCAGACCATGTGACTAAGTGCACAGTCCAATCTCTTCTTAAATTCAGACAGGCTCGGTGCAGTGACCACTTCCCTGGGGAGCCTGTTCCAGTGTGCAACCACCCTCTCTGTGAAGAACCCCCTCCTGATGTCAAGCCTAAATTTCCCCTGCCTCAGCTTAACCCCGTTCCCGTGGGTCCTGTCACTGGTGTTAATGGAGAAAAGTTCTCCTGCCTCTCGACATCCCCTTACGAGGAAGTTGTAGACTGGTTGATGATTGCACGTAGACCATCGCAGTTCAGTGGCCTCTGTCACATTTATTCTATGAAAGATCTCCTGCCATCATTATATCTGTCAATCTTGTTTTACCCATCAGTAACTGTCAGTCTCATCCTGTAAACATGTTTTACAAAACAGCGGAATGGAATGGATTCGAAGTCCTAATTATAACTCAATTACAGTCTTCTTCCACTCTCTGGGTTAAGACGAGCTGGGTTGAAGAAGTAATGAACTATTAGATAGAGGAACTAGGAACTGTCTGTCTGGGGGTCATGTGTTTTGGAAGATAGTTCTTAAGATAAAATTTTCCAGAACACTTACATGGGGAACAAGCTTATGACCTATCATCTGGCGTTAATTAGTCTCCACATCCAGTGACAGTTTTTTTGTTTTGTTTTGTTTTTTTTTTAATAGTTCTTTAAAGTTGCTCCTCATGCTTTGGGAAAACTTCCAGTATTCACATAATCAAAGGAAGGAAAAGAGGTATGTTTATCATTTTCCTCTAATAAGCACCAAAATTTTGTTTTCATTATGTGTCAGAGAATCTTAATGAGTATCTGTTTGGTGCTTGAAAATAGAGAAGAAAAAAAAAAAAAGATAACCAGAATTCGCAATTCTCATACAGTCATATCGCCTCCAAAAGTAATTACCCAATATTTAAGTTTAATACGCCTCTCCCAGTGCTGTCTTGAGCAGACTTCAAAAGCAGAAATAATTTGTAGCAGAGGACTGCTCTGGAATGATTGGCTTTTCTGTTCTAATTAGCAAACAGTACAGCATCTTTTAGCTGATGATGTCTGTGTGGACAGCGGCAGTACGACCAGTATCTGTCACATATAATTTTTTTCTTTTTCCCTTTCTCTTCCTACTTAGAAAATCACTCACCTTTTTGTTCGGTTCCTGTTGCACAGCTAATTATGCCATGGTAAATTATCATGCAGATGTGGTAAAAACAACTTCTTCGGAAGAAAAAAAAATGCAGTTCATAGCTCATTTGAGCCTGAATAGCAAGTCCAAAGTCATTCACTGCCAGAAAGAATTCCAAACTAGAGAAAACAGCAGAGAAATACACTTTGGGAGATACACTTTACAGATGAGCTCCAAACAGGGACACAAGAACCAACCAGGACTCTAAATCTGTTTATTTCTGCATACCCATATTGAAGTCTTCTAGATATTGAAAACATTTTAAACTGATATTATTGGAAGTGTGTGAAAAAACAGCCTCAGAACTTTATCGTGCAATTTTGAATCACAATGTTTATTTACAGTGATGAAAACACCCACATTCGTCTCATGAAAGAGACACTGCTATATACATTTGGTAATTTCTTTAATAAAGAGTTTAAACAGCCCAGGGTAATGCGTATTAAATATTCATGTGCTGGAGAAGAATAATGAAAGTCAATGAAGAAAGTCATAGTCTCAAAGTTCTCAAAGGAAAAAAAAGAATAATATTAGGTAAAATGCAATGGACTGTGGCACCAAGATTTATCTATAGTTTACCCTGGGAATTTGAATTGTGAATGAAGCTGCAGCACTATCTATCAGGAGACAGTTATGGGAAATAAATCATACAGGAATACTGGTAGCCCACCAAAATTGAGTACTCAGTGAAGATGCCTAAAACTTTTCCTTTTCCATAGGAAAAAATACAAGAATCTCATAAACATTTGTGTAGTAGAAATTCCTGCAAAGTTTCTAAGAACTAAGCTGTTCCAATCAATACAAATTAATCCTTGACATATAATCAATGTGCAGCACCATGTGGCTTTGTTCAAGTCCTGGTGGTTTTGTAAGGCACTGTGAATCTGGGCATCGCTCCTTGTTCTTGTCTGGGATTGACGTTAAGGGGCAGACCTGGGACCATTTTGTTATGCTGATAACATAGCATAACAATCTCTCCTATATTGATTCAAAAATCATTTCAGACAGTAGTTTATATTCATTACAGGGTAAAATGATTCCCTTCTACTTATTGAAATTACACCAATTTCAAAGAAAAACCAGCCCTGCAAATGAATGGTCCTGATTTTGACCACTAATTGTGCTCTAATTACTCCTGAATCACCCTGATGTATATGAGGCTGGCATTAGAAGCAGCTGTCCCAGCATCCATGCTGCTGATGTCTCTGTGAAGTAGCTCTGCCTACCCTGTAATACCAGTGAGATGTCTTTTTCTCTAGGCTAGCTGTTGAGAGGCAGGCACCATAATGACATATATCAGAGAACTAGTTAAGAAAAAGGCTTAAAGCAATTTGATTAAAACAATTTGTGGAGGAAGACAAGAAAATCAGAGATAAATATGAAACTTGAAAAATCTGACGTATGCTGAGTAGCATCAGAATTCATACTCTGGTTCCTTCCTAAAAAGTACACAAAAGACAGTTTTTCTCTCTCTAGGGAAAATATATATACATATATAAATGAATAAAATAAATTAGAAGACTTTGAAGTTTATCTAGCCATTAAAATCCTTCTAACAAGAAAACACTGCCCTTGAGAAAATTCATTTAAATGGGAAGTAAAACCCTGAAGTCTGGATGTCTTCAAGAGTTTATGTAGGTGTCTTTCAACTTTAAGAATAGCCAGAAGTCATTACTATATTATAACAACATAGTCCCCAACTCTCATTAACTTAGCATCTAACACCTATTGATTTTGATAGAATTAATGCATCTGAGCAGCTTTGTGAATCAGGGACCAAATGCCTCCCTTTTTATGTTGTTGTTGTTCATTTTCTTTGCTATTTTTCCCTCTGTACATAATAACCTCCAATGTGTGTGTGAAATGTCGGCAGTAGGAGGAAAAAACTTACGAGCTTTGATAGAACGGGTGAGAAAAGAATGGAAGCATGGTCATGTTTGGACTGCTATTGATCATCGTAGTATAAATAATAACCTTTGTATACCCTTATTTAACTTCTCCACATCACAGAAACATTTTGAACCTTAAAGAAAAAATAAGCAGCTAAAGGTACCAGGAAGCATTTGGTACAACGCAAACAAGCATCTCCCAAGGAGTATTTTTAAAAGGGTGATTTAAGTAAAGCCAATGCCTTCCATCTCTTCTCAAAAAGTGCTGGAGTTTCAACAGAAAATATAAATCAGCTCCTTGCCAGCCAGGGAACTCTAGAGCACATAAGCTTTTGATTTTTATTCCATAAGAAGCAAGGAAGGGGATGGCAGGGGAAGGAAAAATACCTCTGGGACAAGAATTCTCATTATTACCCTGAAGGGGCTGGGTAGCAGATAGCCAAGGAGACCTCCATGCCTCAGGAGGCAAGCTGTACACATCTGTATGGCTTCAGGAGCATTATCTGCCATTCTTGTTGACTTGACGTATTGATTAGATACGTCTAATAAAGGGATAGAGTGTTTTCAAGTCTCTGCCTGGATTGCTTCTTTCTACTCAAAGGTTGACTTTTCTATAAGTTTGATTTTAATGGAAAGGAAAATACAACATATATAAATACATGTCCAAATTATCTGTTCATCCTTTATCGTATTCCTTTTGAAAGATCAGGAACTACAATCAGCATGATTACATGCAGTCACAATTAAAAAACAACTGTACAATGCATGTTATATACAGCACACTGCTGTTCAAGGTCATGACAAACTTAATCATAATTAATTTCTGAAAACAGCTGAATGTTAGTCTTGCATATCTTTCATATTCCCACCTAAACTTGAGCTGAAGACTGAAGCTGAGGAAATAATCACTCAAAGTCTCCAAAGCATATTTGCCAAAGATAAATTCCGTACAGAGGGCAGCTTATCCCCCAAAATTCTTACTTCACTGAACTTCTGTGCATCTCATCTTGACAATACAACCTATAAAATACCGAACATCTTGGACTTCTTACACTTTTGTAGAAATCTTTACAACCGTCATAAGAGCTTCCTCTCTGCCCATTCCCTGTGCTCCTTCTTCTCCTGAGTTACTAGGCAAATAGTGGAAAAGAGAAGGGAACAGAGATTTTTGCATCAGTATTTACCAACGGAAAACTACCTCCCAGCTTCCTCCAATGCCTCACGAGGCTGCTCTGAACTCCAGAACTGTCTGTGCCTGCAGGATCTGGGCTCTCACTGGTAATGATAGCCCAAAGTCTGTGCAACAAAAAGGAACAGGGCAAATTAACTCCACAGAGGGATTATCAAACTTACTTCAGATAAATTTATTTTATTTTAGGAAACACAGAGAATGGAGATAGATGAGGAAACTCAGAAACTTGGAAAAAATGAGAAATTTGAAAGAAAACACTGCAGAGAGATGATGGCACACACTGCACTGTGATATGGAAGAGGAATGTGCAAGAAAAGAGGAAACGGGAAAATAAGAGAGTCTGAGAAAGGAAGTGAAGGAAAATAACCTTTGCAAAAATGTGTGTAAAGCATAATGAGACTAAAGTGATAAAAAGTCTGAAGTGCAGAGATTAGCCAGTAGCAGAGATAAGAACAGACCTGAGAACTCCTGATGGCACGCTGCACTGACTTTACAGTAGTGTTGCCTTCAGATTTCAGTGTAGCAAAGGGGGCTCTCTCAGTTCTCACAGGCATCCTGAGAACAGAAGTTATTTCACAACAATTCTACGGACAGTTCGCAAGCCTATTCTGAAGTTTCATTTATTCAAGACCAGGATTTTTTCCGAAAATTCTTAGTGATAATATTTCATGAAGTTCTAGTCATGAGTCTTCAGTCCACAGTTGACTGTAAGTTGAGTGGCATTTGCATAATTCTGAGAGACGTGATATTCAGTGAGGTTTAGAGTCAGTCTGGCACCTCATATGTGAGCCTTCTTAAGAATTCTTAAATTATTTTAATGAACCAGTATTATTCAAAAAATATTTTTTTTCCTTCAGGAGTTGAATTCCAGCCAAAACACTAAACCAGAGTCTTTAACAGCATACTTGGAAACTTTCTATTTGATAAATATCTTACAAATATGATCTTGTGCTGTTTCTGAATTTAATACTCTGCAGATAGCAAAGACCAACGTGTACAGTGCTCTGTACATCGATGTAGTGTTTACAAAAATTCCTAATTATAACACTGTTAAAAAACAAGTATATGAGAAAGAGAAAAAAAAAAAAAAAAAAAAAAAAAAAAAGGAGGAAAGGAAGAAAAGAATGAAGGAAGGAAAGCTTTGTGACCTTTATCCTCTGTTCTGCAAAGCATACATCATGTAGAAGAAGTACAGGAACAAGATTTTTTTAAAAATCCCAAATGCAGAAATAACTTTTTTTTTTTAGTGCCACCTCATTTGAGGTGTTCTTTCAAACATACAATTGCAATGAAAATGTCTGAAAGTTGTCAGCTCTGAGATTGCTTCATAGAATTTATGTCAATTAATGCAGAGCATGGCAGAGCAGGCTGTTATCATGTGCTAGCCTGTACAAGGACACAACACACTGCTTCTTCCCTTCATCTGGCTCTGCCAAGAACAAAGCTTAGCTATCACATTCACATCAGGTCCGAGCCTTTTGGAGAAACTGGCTTCAGTTTCCTGCAGACAGCTGAAGAGTACCAGGTCAAGGACCAGAACAACAGCCAGCGTAGCTGCAGTTCTCCTGCTTTTGTGCAATTTCCTGGAACAGTTTCACTGAGGGGCACATGGAAAAAAAAATGGAGTTCACAGAAGATGAGCTGTATTGTTGTGTTGCTGTAAAAAAACACATGCCCTTGGCAGACTTGGCTCAAATTTGGTTCAGGATTTTTACTGCTAAAAGGTTTTATCTATTAATTCAACTTCCCTTTTGCTATTTATTAATTATCAAAACAAATAGAACAAAAATTATTTTGTGTTGCTTTCTGTGTAATCACCACAAACAGTTTTAACAAATTCACACAGCTAAAAACGTGAAGTTAGGCACATAGGTTAAACAAAACAACAGCCCTTGGAGCAGCCACATTTGCTGGAGTCTTACATCAGGTTAACCCAGCTCTCCATCCTCCCAGGTTAAACAAAGCATGGGGACACGGCACAGCTGTGACAGATGGGCAGAGAGCAGCTCCTGGCTGACCATATGTGAACGTACCTGCATGCCCTTTCACTCCCAGAAAATCCTGGCTTTCCTGATCCTTGGCAGCGCTGTCCATTGACATAGGATGATTTAATGGCATCCAATTTATGTATTTATGGGTTAAAGGTAGAACACGAGTATAATATATAATTACTACATATTTACTCCTGGTTTTAGTTGTACTGCTTTATTTACAAAGATATGAAAGTGTTCGCACATTTTAAGTTTGGGGAAAAAAAAAAAAAAAAAAGACAACTGCTGGGTGATAGAGACTTTTGTCACTCCAGAAGTCCCAAACTTGTTTGCACTATGCATACAACCATTTTTTAGGGACATGATTTCTTTGTTAATGCTCTCTGACTAATCTGATCTCTTCAGAGATCTTCACCACCTCTCTGCCACAGCTCCATCACCAGCCTAATATCACAGCCTGTACAGTTTACTGACGTGGACCTTACAGAGAGGATCCAAGTTTAGGCCATGGATTTCCCCCCCAGCTCCTTACCTTTCCAGCTGTGTGAACTCATTGCTCATGCTAGCATAGTGTATGACTACAGAAAGCTAACAAAGAACCTCAGGAAACATATCCCAGGCTTCTTTCCTTTTCCAATCCACGTAGCTCACTTCACAACATTTACATTCCCGGATGGAAAAATGACTACACACTGAAGTTTTTTCTTTTTTAAAAGAAGGGAAATAAATAAAAAGGAGTGACTTACTAGTCCATTACTTCATAGAAGGTTTTTATATAATTTTTACTAAAATACCCTAAGAGATTTAAGGTGACTCACAAATGCCTAAAAATATGGAAGCTATTTTCTCCATGTGTTTTTTTCCCTTTATGACGAAGGCAGACTAAAACTACTCTGCTTTTGTTTCTTGTTATTTTCTGCTTCGTTACTACCTTCCTTTTTTGTAAGAATAATAACGTACATTATGCCTTTACTTGAGAAGCTCCTGACTGCAAGCCACCTGTAGCAGCAGGAGGCACAGCAGATAAAAAGCACTAACCACACAGTTGCAATTACAGATCAAACATGACTGCTAATCTCAATAATTGCTACGTGTTGGTTTTCCCACTTTCAGCCAGTGCCATCCACTTTGACAAAACAGAATCAATGACTGCCTTTGGAAACTACACGAATATATCCATATTTTAAATGTACAGATATGCATATTACATCTAATATACATGTACTTAAATGTGTAGGATTTTTTTTCTGATTCTTTGCATGCTATAATAAGGATGAAATTTTGTGATACAAAGACTCAAGAAGAAAGAACTAAAAAGGAGGCACTGTACAGCATATTTACCTTTTTTATGAGGCTTTAAGGTTTGTTCAGAGTTTCCAGTCCATAATAGCTCTGTTGGCATTGTCAGCTTGGCCTGCCTGCTTCTACATGCCTCATCTTATGCCATTGTGGGTGGCCATACTTCCACAGTAGAGTGCCACTGTCCTCAAAGGAATAATCTTGTTCCTGTTCATTGGCAAACCACTGACTTTACAGAAAAAGTCAGGATCTTGGATGTTCAGAACAGGAATGAGAGTTAAAGCAGGCTGGAGGAGTTCTCTTGCTGCCTTACAGAAGAGATTCCTCAACCAAACTAGGAACAACAGAAAATAAATTAACCTTTCTTTCTACTTGACAAAGGAGAAATACGCTTCTCCTTCCCTTCATTTTGCTTTAGTCCCACAGAAAGCCTTACGTTATTTATAAGCAGCTCTTTGTTAATCCAAAATAACTCCACCCTGCCAAGCATACAGTTTTTCCTGGAAGTATTATGTTAAAGATGTAGGGCTAGCACAAGAAAACGCAGGCCCACTTTGGCTTTTAAAGCAGAAAATAGTAAACAGCTAAATAATATGGAATCTATTTTCAGCATCTGTCCCTAAAAATGTTTTGTATTATCTAAATATTGTTGAATATTCTTAGAAGATAAAGACTAAGACATGAAGATTTTCCATGGAGACCTAAGGCTAAGAGCTTCAGTCAGCATGCCAGGTCACTGGCACATACTGAAAGACAAGTTTGTGCGATTAAAACAAACCTAATGGGTTTATTTTTAAATACATTCATTTCATAATGAATATTCAGCAAGACAGCTGCAGCCCAAAATCATCCACTGAACATAGCCAGGAATGTTTTCAAATAATCTTTGCAGAAATGAAAAAATCCAGAATATTCCTCACAGGTCTGTCTCTAGCCTATATATTTGGGATTTTTTTAATTTATTTTCTGTGCACGTGTTATGTATTTTTTAACACCATTTTTAATGGTGTTAAACAGCATTTAAAAGGCAGTTCGGGAAGCTAACAAAGCAACACCTCTGGAAGCACAAAGATTCCTCATTCCAGAAACGTTCATCTGTGAACTTAGGAATGTTTGTCTGTGGACATAAGGTAATGATTTAGATGCTTCAGCTTGGCTTTTTCTGCTTTCAGCTAATGGGAACGTAGAATCCTGTGCTTCTGCAGTCAGTATTAGAGCTGAAATTGGTTAATGGGGTTCACCTTACTTTGTGCTGGCTGCTTACTTAAAGAACAGTAGGGTAAAGGAAACAAATACTTCCATCCTTCTTGCATCACTTTTTTTTTTGATTTAATCAGTGTAGAACTGTGGGGTTCTACCGCCATACAACCAAAGGCTGTCATCATACAGGCATATATATGCTTGTGTGTGTAAAGAAAAAAGATAAAATCATTACACTAAAAGATTCAAGCAGGACAGTACTCACCTTCCTCAAGCCTTCACAGATGTTTATGATAAGGTACTAAAATTCATTTTTTTCTCCCATTTCTAAAGTTATTTGCACATGGAAATGGTGAAATCATGCCATCTTAAAATTATCAGCAAACTCCCACTTGTTACAACTGGCTCTGAATGTTTCTCTCCAGATTTATATTACTGATCAGGATATAAAATTTCATTTCTGGATACATTGAATAGGTATGACAGAATAACAAAGGGCATATTTCTAGACCATCATCTATGCTGCTAGAAATCAAGCTACATTTCACACCTGCAAACTTAGATATCACTTATTGCATTACGTGTTCAGCACAGAGCAAGAGGCTCTAATACTGTGCAACACAGAAAGTGGGCATGAAGAGAGATTCTAGTTATCCAAAGCTGCCTTAGTTCAGAGGTTAATTTTTAGCTGACAAGTGAGAGGTTCATTCTCTATTTCTGTACCCCACTGCATCTGAATCCCTGAATGATTCCAACAGAAAAAAGTGTGAAGGAGCAAAAATGTAAGGCTATTTCAAGTCTATTTCAAGTACTGTAGGAGTTTGACAGTATTTCATTTTTCAACATATGCTAAAATGCTGTGGGATAACTCTATAGATTCTACAGCTCCATGCAGATAAAAAAAGGCTAGAAGCGATCTGGATGTTTCATGCACTCAAAAAGATGAAAGGAACAGCACCAGCAGGTTATTTTCTGCAGGAAGGTACAAGTCCTTATGGAGAAGAGCAATGTAGGAGCCCTCCATAACTAGTTGCAGCAGCTGGAATCTAAGCACAAAGGAACAGCGAACACATTCAGGCTCATTTGCCCAGTTCACAAAGACAGGCTACGCAGGCTCTGAATTGTATTTAACTGTAGTAAGCTGGTTCACTTGGGGCCAATACCTCAAACATGAGCTGATGACTAATTTATGATGACTGACTGAAGAGGTTTCATTTTTAATGGAAATCATTCAAAGCCGGGAAAAATAATGAGAAAAGAAAAAAGAATAAATTCCTGCTATGTGACCCAGTTCAAGCTTCACTTATGTACACTGTTCCTGCACAGTGAGCTTTGTGCTCCTATTTTGTTTCTGTTCTTCCACTCGGTAGAAGGCAGCACTGCTGACCATTTACAGAAGAGACCTTTTCAATTTCCATACTCCAAGGGCTCTTTTATATCTCCTTGGCTCAGCAGAAGGAAACCCAGGCGACAGGAGATGTAATGTTTTGCTTCCATTTTTATGACAGCAGCCATTCGGTCGACTGAGGTGGCACTGATAGCACAATAAAATCACCAGCCTGAATCTTAATGCTTCCCCACAGCAGCGTGCAAATTTTCAGAACATCAGGGCCTGATTTGCATCAGGGGAGCTGTGTCCAGACCTGCACCCTGGCTCCAAAAGTGGCCAGTGGCAGATGTTCAGGGAGAGAGCATCCTTTCCAGTGTGAGGCAATGCATGGTTTAAAAACTTTGAGTTAGCAGCAGTACCTGGGCTGTGTTGTTTGAGAAGCACTGATTCTCCTTCAGGGCTCGTTTATTCCTTGGGTTTCCATAAGACTCTTCAAAGCCCTTGTGACAGGCAGGTAAACAAATATTATCTACTTTTAGCAGGCAGGAAAAAAAAAATGTGTTATATCATGTTTGCCAGATGTTGTGAAAAGTAAGCAATTAGCAGTCCTAGCACTGGTCTGTGTGCCACTTATGCATCTCTTTTTGCCTTAAAGATCTTACAGCCTAGACAGATGGCATAAAATAGTCCAGTATAAAAGGAAAAGTTTCTAGACTGACACTTTGTCAAGTTATTATTATCATGTTTAAATATAGGAGTGGGTGACTGCTGTTTTTTTTGGTATTTTTTTTCTCCTAGATCAGTACATTAAGCTTTCTGGTTCCCAATATCTAATACAACACTACACTGTTAAAGCTTCCCTGTTTTTCTCTTACCTTCTCAGTACATTACTTTTCCCACGTACCAAATTTGAACTCTTTTTTAAGACATCAGAAGATAGACTGCTTTACAGCCCAGAAGCATTACCATGTTCATTACAGTCCAACTGGACCATCAGTAAGGTGAAGATAATAGTGGTTTCCTATTCTTCACCCTAAAATAAGTTGTACAGTGTAAAAGATTCAAATACTAGAATTCGGGCTAGAGTGGAAATCAGGTTTTAATGTACTTCATTACTCTAAGCAGCAATTTTTGCTTTATTTAAAGTCAGGCATAGACTTCTGGGAACTAAATGCCAAGGAGATTTAGGTAGGGTAGGGTATTTTGTGTCCCTATAAGGAGAGTTATGCAAACATGCACAGATTGTATATAACTAACAGCATTTTTCATGCTAATGAAATGTTCTTCCTTTATGCTCTGAGCAATATTTTCAAGCTGAGTATTTTAAGAAAAGAATTTTATTTCATTTATCCAAGCAGTAATGTGTATCCAAAGGAAAATACAAATGCTAATGTTCATATATTAGAGTTTTACAGCTCTTTCAGCTACTGTAAAATTTCTGACTTTTTCTTTCCACTGGGCAAATACATCTAATTAAATTATTTAAAACTTGCTACAGATTTCCCAAGTACATGAATCCTTTGAGAAGAACAAAACTTTGAGAATTTAAGCCCTGAAGATGAAACTTTTGTAAATGTATCCACATGTGGTAGAAAAGGTCAAGAACAGCAACTTTTTATACTCACTGTGTGATCTGTGCCACCTGTTCTTTATGAAAGTGCTCAGTTTGCTTCTGCATTGCTCTGAAAATTTTATGTAAGTACAACGTTTTTGATACATCTGAGGATTAATTGATACTGGCAGTTTAGGTCTAAAGAAAATTGTAATATTTATAATTGTGCAGTACAGGCCTAACACTTTTTGGAAGACCATTTACCCTACAAAACAGCTCAGTGTACCTAACTGTGTAGTAGTACTCTACAAAAGTGCCAGGGGGTATGATATTTGCCTGCAGTTGCTTGTATTCAGCTTTCCATGTGACAGTTAATGACAAGCATAACTGTAAAACTTCATTGCAAGAATAATTACACTTTACATACAGATTTAGACAAAAAAAAAAAAAAAAAAAAAAAAAAAAAAACATTATCAGAATGTATAATCCCAGGTAGGCAACAAAACACCTTGTGTACTTCTTACACATACATTTGCTCAACAGCATTCACAATTGCAAATTAAACAACAAATCATCATATTTTGCTAGACAGGAAAGCAAGCCTCCAACTTTGAAAAAGGACTAAAGAAAATGTTTGCAACTGGTGCCTTTCACAATGGTCCCAATAGCCTCCCTCAATGATGGCAGAAAAATAACAGCGGATAACATTTAAGCTGCTTAATATGTTGGTGCCTTCTCCATTATGTATACAAGAAATTCTCATTCTTCAGAGGATGGCTTTAAGAAAACAATATAAAGGTTCATTCATTTTCTGATTATTAGAGGTCATTTTATCACCCAAATTACATTTGAGAACGCTGGATAAAAGGCAGAACAATTTACTACTAGCAAATGTGACCTGTTAGAAGTCCTATTTTTAGCGGCTTGTGCTATTAATCAGCAGCACAGATCCGCATTATGATAGCAAGAGCAGGTTCCTGATGCTTGACAAACAAGAAATGGAACAGAAAATACTGTGTGAGCAAACTGAAGGTGACAGCTGTAGTAGAGGAAACAAAACAGACCATGTGAGAACCTTGCTTTACAAGTAAAGCAGAACACCAACTTTCTGATGGTCAACTTCCCTGTATCTATTGTGTCCAAGGGATCAGAAGCCAAAGTAGAAAAGATTGTTCGAGAGTCAGAATTAGCAAATAAAAAAATGGAGTCTAGAGGAGTGCTAAATTGAAGCAAGTATAATATTCAGCTAAATTAAAGCTAGTGCATTGGAAGAAAGCGTAAGCACACAGAAATTTGAAACCAAGAATCTGTCAACATTTAAGAAGCCCAAGTGCTACAGCAGCTTATGATTTTTAAGAAATGCTTACTAAATGAATTTGCTTTTACTCCCTAGCAAACAGACATACAAATAAATAAATAAATAAATAGAAATCAGTTAATTATCAGTTAAAAGCCTTTAGCAAAGGTCTAGTCTCCATCCTACAGATGTATTACGTTCAGACTTTCTGGCACACTGACTGCATTTCATGGCACACAGTATCTGCACCTTTACAGAGGTAAATACACAATAGAAAAACTGAATATTTTATCTAAACTCACCTTTCTAGTAATTCTTTTCTTCAGAAATACCTAACTGAAATGCAAGCAATTTTGTATTTGGCATTCCTCTAACTTTTCAATATTTCTCATACAATGTTTGATTTCTAAAATAAAAATTAAGAGGTTTTCATAACCTTGCATGGTTTGCTCATAAAGAGTCCTCCCAGACAATATACTGCTTGAATGAAACAAAGCCACATGCTAAGAATAGCAGAAACAAAACACTGAGGATGATAAATAATACACATACTCAGCACAAGTCAGACAGTTATTATCGTAGGCTTCTATATTTAAACTGAATTTGCACTGTACATTTTCTAGTAATCTTAGCATGAAAGGAGACCAATCAGAAAGAAAAGCAGAAAAAAGTTCCTACCACTGATTTATTTGTAAACAAAATGTTTAAAGCCTACCCTGATTTAATTAATCCATATAGTTTTCTAGGGTGCAAGAAGTAAGCTATGATACATTCAATTACTTTTCCACGCTAACAGCAAAAATTAATCTATAAATAAATAAAGAGATAATATCTCTGCTACTGCTAGAGAAAGAAATGCTTAATGAATCCAAGGCTATTTAAAATATTTACATCCTAAATAAACATTCACCAGTCACCCTATTAAGTTCTTAAATTGCCAGGTGGTAACATATCTCTGGTTGCATACATCATTTTCTCCAGGAACTGGGATGCAGAGGGCATGTTTGCCATCTGTCATTTATCAACAGCATCTTACTTTCCTGGGAAAGATTTTAAAATTTCTTTGGTGCTAGATTGTGTATCAGAACCCTGAGAAATTACCCCAGCCACTGCACCATGCTAGTGCAGTGCTAACATTTGAGTATAGCAGTCTTTATCCATACGTAACAAGGGTCAAGATGACAGCTTAAAGAGACAGCAGGCCATCCAAGAGATTGAGAGGTTTTCCAAGTCCCTGTCTCTATATTCTTAAGCTGAATTGTCTGTTCTCACTTTACTCAGAGTGAAGAATATTCAAAGTATTTAAATTACCAAAGGTTAACTCCCAAAAAGATGGAGCACAGAGGAAACAGAGTAGGTATGGACTAAGCACATTATAGACAGTCTGGTTGGATTAGGGAGGAAATTTTGTCTACCAGCAAGCCCCGGAGTTGTCATGGCACCGCTCAAAATAACCAGAGCCATCACATGCAACTCCTACACTTACATTTCTTGGACAGAAACATGATGGCAGACTGTATACCAAGGTCTTCTGCAAACAAACACTATCCACTCCCTAGAGAGAAAACATCTACATTTCTATAAACAAATACAGGTCAGACAGCAGCAGGGGCAATTTTCTTAAAATAATAAAGACCTTATGAACAACAGCTCAGTTTTTATGACCCACTGACAACGAACATGGTTCAGGCTCATCCCATGGGCTGCTCTGCAATAGAGGAAAGCACAGTCTCCTCAGACATTTGTGCTTACAGGGATAAACAGGAGTACCTGAAATGGTGCTTCCTCTCAGAATGAAGCCCATGGGTCATCACACGGGCCCTATGCTCTCAGTCCTCTGACTTGCATTGCTAATTACTAATTACTAACTGGGCTAGCTAGTGAGAGAAATTGCACTGAACTATCAGCAATGCCTTGCAATATTCTTGCAATTGTTTCAATTCAGACATGAATGGCATATTCTCCTACTGTTCCGACAGCCTGGCTGAAGTCAGCACTTGACTGAAGACCAGATGGCTAATCCCAAAGCCAGAAAAGAATGAGGTGTGGAACTTGAGCAAAGGAAGCCTTCTGAAGAACATATTATAAGCAATAAAGTAACAATTAAAAATTCCAGATAATATGCCTTTTCCAGGCATGCCTCAGGGAATATATACCTTAATTATCTTTTAGCTTTTGTGTACATTTAAGTTCTATGTATTCATTAAATCAAAATTCTGAAAATTAAGGGATGGCAAGTGTGGCCAGGCAACCTCAAACCAAGACTTATTTGCTGAATGGAGGTTGACTACAAGAGAGATCTGTGGGAAAACTAAAAAAAAATGTCCTCATGCAAGAGGAGAGACTTAAAACAGGTGTTTTCCAACTTAAAGTGCCAAAGACTCAGCCACAAAGAAGAAAGCCTCGCTGAAAAGAAGGTCAATGGTATCCTGGGCTGCTGAGGCATGCTGCCAGCAGGTGGAGGGAGATGATCCCTTCCCTCTGCTCAGCCCTGGTGAGGCCTCACCTGGAATATTGGGCCAAGTTCTGGGCTCCCCAGTACAAGAGAGACATGGACATGCTGGGTAAAGTCCAGTGAAGGGCCATGAAGGTGGTGAAGAGACTGGAGCATCTCTCCTATGAGGAGAGGCTGAGACAGCTGGGACTGTTCAGCCCAGGGAAGACTCCAAGGATCTTATCAATGTGTTCTCTGAAGGGAAGGTGCAAAGAAGATGGCGCCATGCTCTTCACTGCGGTGCCTGGTAAACTGACAAGAGGTAATGGGCACAAACTAAACTAGGAGAGATTCTGTCTGAACACCAGGCAGCACTTCTCTACGGCGTGGGTGGCAGAGCCCTGTCCCAGGCTGCCCAGACAGGTTGTGGGGTCTCCTCCTTGGAGAGCTTCACCCACCTGGCCATGGGCCTGGGCCCTTGCTCTGGGTGGCCCTGCTGGAGCAGGGGATTGGACCTGATGACCTCCAGAGGTGCCTTCCAACCTCAGTCATCCTGTGATTCTGTGGGAAAAGTTAGCTAACCAGATAAGCTGAACTCAAACGAAAAGTGCTAAAGCACTTTACTTCTGAGCGCCCACACAGAGTGGGCGTGTAACAGATGTAGTACAACAAATCCCCTTGCAATTCACACATTTAATAAATTCAAGTTATCTTGTTTATGTGTGCACATGCAGAAAAACTCTAAGCAGCAATCTTTTCGTACTTTTTTCTTTCCTTTTTTGTTTTAATGGGAAAAATATATATATATCAATTCTAATTATATACAACTTCAGCAAACCCTGGCATCAGCAGCAGTCTACTCTGTAGAAGAGGTCTTTAACACCTAACCCATAGGACTACACCTTTGCTAAAAGGAGAAGAAGATTGTGAGACTGGCACTGCATCAAGCTGACCTTGATTTGGAAATTCATTTTCCGGAGTCCACCCTTTCCCTGTATATTTGCAGATTTCAGGCTTTCCTTCTGCAAGGAGTGTTATTTCTGCAAAGACGGTGAACTCAGGGTGGTTCATCATGTTATTCAATTTTGGCAATAAAAGTGCAAAGAACATTTTCAGATCAAAGCACAACAAAACATTTCCTGCCATAAGTTTAATCAAATTTCTAACTGCATAAAAAATATTTATTGCACAAGTTGATATAGCAGGCCAGTTTATGTTTAAAATACAGAATAGCACGTGATTAGATGTACATGTATTTCTTTAAAACATTTTCTACCTGAAGAAAACTAATATGAGAATTTAAGGAAAAGCAACATTAAAGGCAAACGATAGAAAGTGAAGATCATGAGCAAAGACATTAACCTGGTTTGTCACAAAATGTTGCAACAAGAATAAAACAAAATAACAGCAAATAGCATAAAATACTCTTTATTTGCTCTCCTTTTTTATTTAGAATGGGTATATATGCAAATAAAATATCTTTATTATTTAAAAATGGAAACATTGTTTTCAAGTTGAAAGCATTTCTTGAGCTTTTCCTTATATAAGTTAATAAGAAATTTCCTAACTAAAACTCTATCACTATTTTAACATTAAGACCACTCAAGGAGAAGGGACATCACGCTTAGGGAGATTCCAAGTTGTCAACAGTGCCTTATTTTTCACAGCTAGGTCTTTGCCAAAGCATTTAAAAGCAAGCTTGCTATTTTGCACATCACTAACGCCTACCCATCCTTCACATTTCACTCCACCAGTGCCCTTTTGTATTATACATCAAAGCACAGACCTCTTAAATAGCATGTTGGAAAAAAAAAAAAGAGACACTCTAATGTTACTTACATTCCATCACACTGTTACTCCTTGCTTTTACTTGTCATTCTCTTTGAATCCCCTATCGATGTGACACATCGGGACGTGGATATACTACAGATGCAGCATGATTCATCAGGAGTATGTAGCCCCACTTTCAAAACAAAAATGCTTTCAGAAGATATCCAAGTTCATTGACTCGCTGTTTCTCACTAGGAGACTCTTTTAACACTGGCTTTCTTAGTTTTCTCATGCCAGGGTAGTGTTGCTATATTTCCTGCATCCCAGCCTCTGAAGTCAAGTAGCACATCGCTGAGTTTCCCCAGGTGTAGGAACTGGGCTAAAGGAAAATAAGCCTCTGCTAAAATACTGGTGCTGCTTGCTAGATTGTTCTCTTCAGTCTGCATTCTTGTACTCAAAAAGAGTATTTGAATTAGCTTTATGAATGTATGTTAGCAAATTCTGATGACTTATTGACCTGACAAGTAACGGAAAACAGCCCTGGAGTTGTGAGTAACTGCAGCAACCTAACTGGGATAAAGGAGTAAAAAGTGATAAAAGGAACTGAGGGCAAAATAAAAATAATCCTGAAACAGGATATTTCATTAAGGATTTTAAAGCACTTGTGGCAGAAAATCCTCATAGCTGGTAGAAATTTCATCTGACAACCGTCTTGAACTTCTGACATCTGACAAGTTAATTGAGTCATTTGCAACCCATTACCAGCTGCAGCTAGTTTCATTTGCTAAGAAAAAATACCTGTCCTGGAGCAAATCTTTCCATGACACCAGAATATAGTAGCTGGTTGATGATAAGCAAGGATTTTACTGTGGCTCTGCTTCAGGGAGGAGAGGACATAATTATCTGCAGAGATAGATGGAAGGAAAGAAGCTCTGGAAAATAACAACTCCATGAGCATAAAGCAGCATGACCACAGCCCTGGTTATTCATTCCTGCCTGTTTCACCCCCAATGAGTTTTCACTGGGATCCCTTCTCCCAGCCAGCAGAGGACAGGGGCAGTGGAAAGGCTGTGGGAAATGACTGCCAGCCCAGGAGAAGGCAGACAAGCAGGACAGCTTGTATGGCAGCAGGGTAACTTTGTGCTAGCTTAAAACATGCGTGGAACTACTCTGTAAGTATTTATTACATTGTCACCAGAACTACTTCGTTGTGTATTTTGTAGACCAAAAGAGTATTCAGAAGCATCACTTCAAGTGCTCAACTCGCAGTTGTGGCCAAACCTAAACTGAAACCCAGCTCAGCATCTGTATTCCTTCCAGACTACATCCCCTCTCTACCCAAAGCCTTCCTGCTGCTTGCCCAAACTCACCTTAGCTCCCATGGAAAGATCCCTTACTCTAATGCTTAATTACTGCTAGCAAGCAATGCTGAATGAACTTCCACTTCCAAATCAAGGTCATCATTTTTGCAGCAGAATAATGTCTAGAATAACCCTACCTGCCATTGTTACCCTTGAATGACAATGACAATCCACAAGGAGGATGAGCAATCCCAGAAAGTCTTTCAGAGATGGTAAAACTTTTTTCAATACTCTGTTTAGCTTTGTCAAGTTTACTAGTATATATAAAGCTCATAAGCATTCACATCAAAGCCAATGTACATATGTTCTGTAAACTAATATTAACTTTGTAGTTGCAATTAACTGAGGAAAAATCTGGCTTCTTAAAAAAAAAATATCTAGGACTCCCTGCACGTTCCCTGGCTCAAACATAACTTGTCACAAGTTTCACAATTAAAGACTTTTTGAGGTATAAAAAATCTTCTAGAGGACATAAAAAAACAATCCTGATTCTAGAAGGCATCTCATGTTTTTTTCATTTTTGCATACTGAGTTGCTTTGACTATTCAAATCTTTCAAAGTGTTACATCATTTCTACTTCTGTACTTATTAGAAAGAAATTTCTAAACACATAATGGTACAGCTATCTCTAGCTCAACTTCTATTTGGAAATTATCATTAAAACTATTTCAGATAAAATTAAATTATGCTTTAAAAATGTATTTGAATGGAATTTTTAAAATTAAAAAACTCTAAGATGTACAAGCAACAACAAAAGCAACCAGATGTGGAAAATGTACAGCAATATCAAAAGAATCCAAAATAAGAACAAGCTTAGTATGAAAAGGAACGTTAGCATAAATTATAACCCAGGCCTCAAATTTGGCTAAAATACTAAATTAAATGTTAAAATGTTCACACAGGTTCTTGCAAAATTAAACATTACTCCAAATCTAGAAACCTGAGTAATCAAGTTAGAGTAGAAGTATTAACTCATTGAAGAATCTCTACAAATCTAGGGGATAGATCAAAATAATTACCTTTCGTCTGCTCTGATTTATATCAGTGAAGAGTCCAGAGCAGTTACATGTTTGCTTTAAAAGCAGTTCAATAAGTGAACGTGACATGCCCAAACCTGCAAGATGAATGATAACTGCTTGCTGCAGGAGGTCACCACTTTAACTCATCTCGGGGCTTCCATTAAATTCAACAACTAAATTTAACACATCCACAGGACATATTTAAAGGGAGACAGAAACATGTCACTTCCCTTATTATATGTCTAAACAGAAGACGGAGAGAGAGGTCTTAAAGCTGCAGATTCCAAGGGACAGTAAATAACAGTGTCATAATACCTTTAATAAGTCATAATATAATACACAGAAAATATCTACGGAGAATGAAGAATAGGGCTTTTTGTTTTGTTTTGTGTTTTGTTTTTTTTTTTGTTTTTTTCTCCTGGCCTGTTTGTAAATATTCACAGTTAGGGAAAAGATACAGTAATTTATTGGTGCTTGTCAGAAGAACAGAGGAGGATTTTTTCTCACAAGTAAATCACTGCTCTGCCTGCCAATAAATAATCTGGTATTCCACACTGCTACATCTTAGCTGCTCTTACTTGTCACTGTGATGCATCTCCACTTTGAAAAAAAGTCCCTAAATATAAAATTCATAGTACTTTATATTTAATGCAGTTTTTTCTTTGATGCAGATTTACTTGGCAAAGTAGCTCAGTGGAAAAAAATAATATTGGTCAAATTCTATCACAATATACTATATGCAGAAAGATGGCCAATGTAGTCACTCGGGCCCTGAGATGGTGAAACAGAACCTGGCAGACAGCTGAAGCTTTGGGGATGGGGCAGGTGAGGAGGACAGACAGCACCTGGCATCTCCTTCCCCAGTGACGCTCTCTGAAGCCAGCCAACTTCATTCCAGGGCTCAAAGTGAGAGGCAGAAAATCCCAGCTGACCTCACTTCAAAAGCAACTGGTATGTATCATCAGAGCTAAAACCTGCATTTCCAGAGCTGCCAGCTCTGCACCAGGCTATGTGCAAAATTAGCTACTAAGGCAAAAAAAAAAAAAAAAAAAAAAAAAAAAAAAAAGAAAAAGATGAATTAAGCTTAACATATAGTTCAAAGAGATGTAAAAAAATAAAAAATTCTGGCAATTCCATCCAAACAGGAAATTGACATTTTCATTCTAAAACTCTTCTGGATTTTGTCATATAAGAAAAAAAAAAGTAATATAAAAGTAAAATGTTAATAAATTTTAATTAACATTATTGACCTGATATTGTTTATTAATAGTAATTATAAGCATGAAAAAAAAAATAAAATTGTCATCTCTAAAGCAAAATATAACTTTCATACTGATATTGTTTCTTTGCACTTAAAAAGCTCGTTTATTTATGACCAAAGATTCACTAGAACTGTATTATCATTCACTTCCATCCAAATGCTTCACAAATTATAGGATCCTTTTTACCTCAACCATTCTGTCTGTTAGACTTTTCCAAGCTATTATAATTACTATAAAACTCTTCAAATAGCACACACACCATTTTCTAATTTTTACACTTTTCAACATAATTTGCAGATTTAGAACTAGGTACTAAATAGTTTAGGCAACAGCATCTTTGCAATTAATTAATTTCTTATTTAACTTTTCAAAGTCTACCTTATTTATGGTTTTCTAGCTGGAATGCATATCTATATGTAATGGCATGAACAACTGCTCTTTTGTTAAGCTTTAATATGGAAGTTAAGCAAGAAAAAAAAAAAATCAATACTAAACCATGGAATAACATTCTCAATTTGCATAAATATTTTTAACAGGAAAATATTTGGGTATATTTTGTTATATATTTACATATTTGGGTATATATTGCTATAGGGCAAATAAACTGCAAACATTTCTTGCTTCTATTGATATTCAGTTTTCAGCCTGAGTAGGCTGAGAAATATCTTTTATATTTAGAAAATATGTTTTAAGACATTCTAAATAATTTTCTTTTATTCTGATTTTCTGTTCCTCTTGATACCTACAAAACTGGAGTTAATGTTTCTAACAAGAACTTTCTCAAATACTGGTGATATGGAGATGTGATTTCAAGTTTTTGCTTCTTTCTTTGTTTTTGTACTTGAGTACAACAGCTCCCCAAACTCAGGTAGTTCATGGATATCCTTTGCTGCACATTATTGTTTATTTTTGACCTGATGTACTTTAATATTATGAACATAACAGTAAAGAAGCTTGAATGCAAGAGTTTGCTAGGGAACCAAATCAGTTTCTTATTGATTTAGAAAGCTGTGATTAACCTTAATTTTCTTTCCCCTTGAAAAGCTTTGATTATAAAATATTTCTCAATTTAGCAAAGTCCAAAAGGTAAAACCACAATTATTGTGAATGAATGCTTTTACTTACCTGCTCCCTATGAAGGAAGTGTATTTGACATCAGTGCAAGCTCAGATTAGGCTAACAACACTCAGGATGTAAACAGTGCTTGCCAGAACAGAGGTTAGATGAACACTTCTTCTTCTCACTATTATAACCAAGGAACAAGATCTTAGAGTTACAAGTTAGAGGAACAAGGCTCCATGAAAACATCACCTTAGGCAGTAGTGGCTGAATAAATAAAATCAGAAAAATCACTAACAGGTTTTGGCTGGTTCCCTAGCTGAGGGAGTGGGTATGAAAGGAGACTTAAAAATTCATTCATAGCATGAAAAAAAGTAAATAGAAAGTACATGTATTAAGTACATGGCCCCTTCTAACACAATAATCACAGGACATCAAATAAAGTAAATAATTTCAACTAAATTATTTTAAAACACTAGAAATTAGTGCCCAAGAATGTTATGACAGACACAAGTTTGCAAGAGTCCAGAAACCAGTGAGATGAACTCATGGAGCAGAAGTCTGTCGAAAGCAGCTAAACATAGTGATGTGACCTTTGATTTGGGAGTCCTTGAGCTCAAAATTTCAGAAGGCTGGCAACACACAACCAGAGAAATGTGACTATATACTTGTCCTGCTCTTTTGTGCTCTTCTAGATAAACACTGTAGACAACAGGCAAAGAGAGAGTACAGGGCTGGATGGATCCTGAGCGTGACCTAGAACAGCTCTTACCAGGTTCACTGGCAGGTAGCGATGTTCCCCGATTAAAAATAGGACCAAGGTTACACCGAAGTAAATAGAAGCCAAAAATAGATGAAGGATATGGGAGTCCCACGTGATATTCAATTCCAAGTATTATTTCTCCGTAACATACATTTCTGGGTGTTCGGTTAGATACAGATATTACAGCAAAGAAACAAATTTTAACTTGACACAGTCGATGGAGTGACCAAAGCATTTTGAAAATAATTGTTTGTTTAAAATGCAAACACTGCAGAAGTTTGTGATGAATCTGACTAAAGGCATATTGCTTCTGAAGAATGAAGTATCTGCAATAGATAACTAGCAGACACAAAAGCCAATAACTATTCAACTCCCTTTAACTTAATTACCCATATTTGATCAACTGAAAAGCGCTCCAGACTTGCCAGATTATACTGACTATAAGAGAAGCTTAGATAACTAATTCATGTATGGGTACCTAAATGGAGACATCTAAACACAGGTGTCTTAATCTGTAGCTGAATCCTGCTACACATAATTCAAATATGCCTTGACTATTCATATTTAAGTAATGAATATTATAATACTTTTATGATTTTATTATCTTCCAGCCAGGCTTTGATTGCTGACCCCATTTAGCTTCCCAGTTAATAGCTGTTTGATGATTTGCCAAAACCGAAAACATGTGTACAGATTGTTCTTTGCTGAAATGATTGATTCAGGTCTTATTTTCAAGATCATGTCTGCCCCATTTGCAGATGTTCTGTTCTCCTTAATAAGGACAGGAAAACTGACAAGTCTTGTTAGAAAATTCATATCACTTCTCTTCTGTTATTCTAGTCTGCAGCTTGTCTGAAGACTTGCTGCTACTATTCATTTTTTAGTCAGAGCCAATAAATCCCACACTTTATCCACTTTTTATTTTTGGATAGGATTTTCAGAGAGACCTGAAGGATTAGACTTCTCAGCTCTCATTAGCAGTCACTGGGAACTGGGCTTTTAACTCTTTTGAAACTCCTTATCTTACTCACGTTATAAGCTTTCACATTCTGAAGCTCTTACTCAATACAGACAGAATGTAATTATGGACACAATTCATGGCTCAAAGGGCTGGTTTCAAGTCAAGGAGCTACTTACCTTACCACAACCAAAACTATACCCTTACAGCCTGTCTTGGGGTTCCTTAAACACCTAACTTCAAATAACTCTGGGATGCTGTTACTAGTTCTTCCAGGCTTCTTCTAAAAATAAATGCGATGGGCCAGCAATAGTTCTCTACCCCTGATAATGATTAGCGCAGGATGGCTCACATCCATTTGGCTGACTTCTGTCACTCTACTCCTATCTCCCTGCCCTCCAAAACAGACCATCTGCATCCTACCTGCCTCTTTGGAGAGCTCTTTGGCCCATAATATAACCCAAATCCTTGTCTTGGTAGAGTCTGAAAAAGTACATGTTTGGAAATCCAAAACAGTTTAAAAAGTTCTATTCTGCTTTTATCCTTCACCCAATCTTCTTCTGGATGCCCAAGTTATGTATTTTGTATGTGAGTTCTTCCTTATGCGAACCACCACGTTACTGTGATGCTCTCAGGCACTGCAGGAAGGCAGTTCGAGGCCAGCTTGCTGACAGGAGCTGATGCAAACAAAATCCCTGTAGAAAAGCTCGGAGAGCTCCGTGCTCTGCCTTTGGGAGCTGCTGCTGTTAAATCGAGACCTTGGGCCCAGCCTGAACCGCTCTGCAGCTGTGTTGGTAACCATATCAATGCCTAGACAGGCACCCTTTTGATCCAGACCCAGACCTCCAGACTTAATATCCTGGCCTGACCTCAGGACTTTGTCATCACTAGGGGTTGCTCGGTGGCCTGGGCAGGGTCACCAGATTTTCCCCGCTTGCCTTGCTCAGGCGCAGTGGGACTGGACCCTTGGTGAGGCTACAGCCTCCTCCGGCAGCCGTGTTACCATGCCCAGCTTCTGGCTTCCCCTCAGGGAGCAGCCTGCCTTTGCTGCTCCCTCTCAGATTTCTTCTGAGCCATTTTCCATTCAGATATTTGCTTCTACTGAAATAGCACTTGGCTATTATCGTCTGAGAGACAAACACATCCAAGCAGCTCTCACTTTTTTGATTATTGTTCTTAACTACTTTATTTAGATGGTGTGTATCAATCTTGCTTTTCGTGATAGAAGCAGGTTTCTATTTAGTCATCATGACATCATTTTTTCTCCTATTTTAGCAAACTTTCAGGAAATTGGGGGATTATAATCTCCTTACGTTATTAATATGTGTCTCCCAAGAGCCTGATAATTTCCTCCTTACCACTTTCTAGTGCTTTCTTTCTTTCACGTTCCTTTCTTAAAAGGCTTTCTTCTTCAAACTTTCAGTTTCTATTCTTGAAGACATGCCTGTCCAGTATTTCTCCATTATCTTTATTATTTCTTCTCAATTTAATTCTATTGACTCCATAGAGACAAACAACTGAACAGAAATATAGACAAGGAAAATCCTAGTCTTCCCCAGCTGTTACCTTTCTTTACTACTACTTACAGGTCACTTTCTATCCACCTGCACGCCCCTTATAACCCAAACATCAATTTGTACTGGGAGATCTGGGCTGTATCAGCTTTCTACCTACTGACCAGTCTTTTAACACTTCTAGAAATATGGTTTTGACTCTTGCTTTCTACCTTTTTTTTCATATTTTAACCATTACTGTTTACCTCAACATCTATTCCCTTTGAACACCCCTTCAAATGACTGAAGCCACCAAGTCGTTTTGTTTCCAAAACTTTCATTGCCATGCCCTTCTGTGGTTCTTATCCATTTTTTTTATCAAAGACACTACAAATAAAATGGAATTCCATGCAATATTAGCAAGAATCTTATTTTTCTATTCACCTGAAAGCTTCAAGTATTCTCTAAAGCATATCCTATCCTTTCACATACTAGATGTTATTCTTCACATCTAAGCTTAATATGGAGAAAGTAGAATACTTACTCAAAGCTGATATTAAATTAGAAAGTATGTGTAACTATATTTTTAATAGAAGTTCTTTCTTTTACAGCACAAAAGCTGAAGGAAAAGAAAAAAAATATATACTAATTGTGCCCTTGGAATATGTCTTTATTGAGAACATTTACTGTCAATGATTCAATCTTTTTATGAAAGAATTTATGCTGTTATGATCTGCATTTGTGTAAAATCCTTTGCTGTGAGTCATTCAGCTGATGGCTACTTTCCAAAATATTGGAATTACTCACCACAAATCTATTGCAGTGACAAAAATGTAAGTTTTGAATAATGGATTTAAGGACTGTATATTACTTTTTGGCTCATAAAATGTATTATCGTAAAAGAAACATTAAATACATGTGTGCAGTGCGGCAGAATTCCAGAAGAACTCAACAACTGGGTGACACATGGCACAAAAAGTTTAAGATCTTCTTGAGTTTTCTGAAAGCAGTTGGGATCCAATTTAGAAAAGGAAAAAAAAAAAAAAAAAAAGCTAGTCTTGAAATCACAGACATCTAATCTTGAACACCAGAATTATTATTACATTTCTTGGTGATGTTAACTGAAAGCCTTAATCTATTTTTCAAAGCAATGAACAAACCTAGTGATAAAAGAGGTTTTCTTGATGAGCAAAAGTAACAGAGAATGCAGGATCTTCATCTTCTACCCTTCTTCCTCATTTTCGTTCTGACTTTTCCATTTTATACAAGGTTCTGCATATTAAATACGGATGTATTAAGATCCTCAAACAAAGGGTTTCCTCCTTTTTGCCAGCTCCAAGAAGAAATATTTTTATTTTTCTTACCAAAATACAATAAGGAGAGAAGGAACTGAAAGAAATTTTGAAAGACCATGGCATTTTAACAATAGCAAAATAAAGAGATTGATATACACTGAAGACCTTGACTAAACTGAAGAAGTAAGATAAATACATTACTTTTCTCTGGCCTTTGGAGGACTTAAATATTTGAATATTTTTAATATAGGCACTGTCATAAATTATTCAGAGTTTGATTTGATAGGGGATTTTTTTCCACAATGAAGTGATCAATCTGTGCTACTTTTGAAAATGTGAATGGCAGTTTGTGCAAATTACAGAAGTTAATAAACTCTGTTTTAATTGTCTCTGGTCTGTCACTGTGGGTCAGACTGTGGGTCAGACATTAGGTTTATTAGCATAGACTAATCATGTTTTGCTGCATATTTGAGAACCAGCATCTCATTGCATTTTTATTTTTGTGTTTAATAAGCTACAGAAGACCTTTCATATATATTGATGATTCTGTGACTCCATTTGGGTGCAGGTTTTGCACAGACTCTCATCATTAGCAGATAATTACTGCTAACCCTTATTTTCTGTCAAATTGCACTTCTGATCTTACTGCAGAAATGAAATAAAAATAAATAAATAAATAAATAAAAGACTTAATTTGACACCTACTTCACTACCACAAATATTTTAATATTAAATACCATGCTAATTTTTAGTGAATTGGGCATTTTCTATTTTACTCAGGAGATAGTTTGTTATGGAGCAGTACGGTCAAAGAAAAATAAATGACTATGCCCTCCAGCTAAGAATAAATGTCATCGCATGCAGCTGAAAGAAATATGTTAGCAACAATATTACTGTTAAAAAAAAAAAAAAAAAAGGAAAACTTTTTTTCAGGAAGTAACACATAGGCAAAAATATTCTGTATCAATTTTAATGAGACGTGGTAGTACACATCAACATTTCTCTTATCTTCCTAAATACTTGTAGATTTTTCTATTTGTTTTCCAATATCATGGCAATCTTTGGTTGGTTGGTTTGTTTTATTATGTTCTTTTCAATCCTACTGTTGCCCCTCTACATACATGCTCTTTGTCATACTGTTGCTGTTCTAAGCTTGCCCTCTCTCCTCATTTTTTGGCCAATCCTTTCAAAACTTGCATTACTTAAGGTTGATTATAGCAATCTTGATAATAGTACATAGCCATATAAAGTAGTTTATCAGAAAGTGGCCAGCTAGGCTTGTAATAGTTTTAAATGAAGAATACTTTAAATCACAGCTGATATCCAAATTTTAAACTATGGATATAAAACAGAATTTTTCTAAGTCCTTTAGTGTAGATTAAACTTTTAAAGGAAAGAGAGCAACATATGGGAACAATATCTCTTTTGTTTTCAGAAACAAATGCAATCCATCTGAATGAGGAGTTAGATTAGTTAAATTAGTTAAAATTAAGTTTAAAATTAAAATTAAAATTAGTTAAATAAGTTAAATTAGTGGTATATGTGCCTAGCAGCACATGGGTATCCCCACATTACATGGAAGTGGCTTGACTTAGTAGAGGAGGGTACAGACTCCTTGATCCCTTCAAGTAAATCTGCACCTGATAGTATTACGGAAATCCTGAACAGGAAAAAAAAAAAAAAAAAAAAAAAAAGTAATACAATAAAAGCAACATACTGACAACATCTGGAAAGCACGCAAAAACATTCTTAAAAATAATAAAGGGCTATGATGAAAGTTCCTTTGGGAATTGTAGTTCAGGCATTACTCTGTTCTTACTAGCAGTATCTTCACACACATTTACTTTGCTAAGATCTCAGGATTCACCGTGTAGCATTTATGGTTTTTGAATCTCTGGAAGCTAGGGAATTTTCTAGAGGTCTGTTTACTGAAGAGGATGACAAATAATTTAAATAGAATATAAAACGCATTTCAGGTGTTCCTGTGGTGACTGGGTAAAATCAAATGAAATTTTAAACCAGTCCAGTTTTACTGAACCATCTATAAGTTAAATTAATGGTATATGATCTCCCTGCAGTACAGAAGCACTTCAGAAACAACTAGAGAAGCATTTAAACCTAGCAACAAAATTGTTTTTCTGAGCTGCCTTCTATCCAGCATCCACACACAAACATTTTACACAGATCATTTCAATGACTTCAGGGCACATAAAGGTATAAATCTTATCTTTTCCCTCAAAGTCTCTCAGCACTCTGGGCTGCTGGAAAAGATAGAAGATTCCCAACATTTTCACAAGAGTTTTGGTCCCTAACTTGATTTGAATCGTAGCGATCGTAATGTCAATCAAAAATGTCAATCAAGCTGGGGATATGTCTAGGACATATTTGCCTTTTAGATGTATTTCATTTTTTTTATGCACCCATTCAAGCACACTTAAAGGTCCTCATCTATTTACATATTTAATACATGAAGTGTAAAAATATGGGCCTGGTCCGATGTTGTCTTATTCCAAAAGAATTCAGTCAAAGAAGCTCTCAGTAAAAAGTCACTGAACTTTTATCTGAAGCTCTAGTCTTTTGCTCAGGTCCTGGTGTGTCAGATAAGTAGTCTTTTCATTAACCTTCCTATTTTCCAGTAAGCTTCCTTATTCTCCTGAGCCAACAGCACTCCTGTCTTCAGCCTTGGATATCATCCAAAGCTTTTAACAACAGTTGCTGAAGTTCGCTTAATACATCAGTAAATAAAACAGTTTTACTTGCTGCTTCATTCTGGCTTTCAGCCATCTTCCATGTTCCCAAACAGCACTGAACCAATCCGTCAGCAATAACTTCTAGCTGCTACTTTGGAAGAGCTGAGGCTGCGAATGTCTCTTCAGATAAACAGTTAATCAGGGAGACCTTACTCCTGTGATGGTCTTAACACTGCTTTCACTTCTGTGTTTCGCTGTGAGCTGTCTATCTCCTGAGCAAAACAGCCTATTCTCATTGTAATAAATTATTTTGACTGCCTTCTGCTCCCTTACCATACCACAAAAACAAACCCGCATAACTTTTTTCCCATTAGTGGGTAAGAAATACAAACAGGTTTGGATTCCTTAGGAGAACCGCAAGATCATTCATTCACTTTCAAATAATAACCTGAATCTTGAGCACCCCTTTTACAGTTCACTGTGGTTTAACCAGGCTAGTCTATGGGGTTGTTTATTGTTACCCTACATGTTTATGATGTAGGTCAAACAGCATGTTTGCCTTCTAGCTGATCAGATATGCCTAATGGCTCTTTGTGGGGTTTGTTTTTATTTTTTCCCAGTTCCTATGTAATTCTTTCTAATTAATCCCTTAAAATGTATATTTTCTCATGCCACTGCTTTATATTTGGCTAGATTTAGCTGAAGGTTTTCAGCTGAACACCAATGTGCTTCTACAGCAAGGAAGACAGAAATGGTTTCCAGTTTGGAATCGCGTTACATTGTGTGTCAATGTTGATCTTTTCAACTCGTTTCTAATAAAGCATGAAAAGATAAAAAACATGTAAAGATAAAAGATGGAAAAACACACATCCGTGGAAATATAGACCTCTGCTATGCAGCCAGCCAGATCTGCACCTTCATTACTACTGCCTCACTGATAGCAGACTTAAAATTGTAAATTGGCTCTAGCAAGATGCTGGCACTTTCTGTCCAAGGATGAATGTAATTCCCAGTAATTCTCGAAAGAGTGGAAACTGTGATCTAGCAGGGTGAGGAGAAAGAGAGAAGGCTGAAGCAAAGCCAGTAGTCTTCATATTTTCAACATAATCACTGAAGACATATTTATTCATGAAAATTCCCAGTAAGGATGAGCATCTAACTCTCTTAGGTTTGTAAAAGAACCAGTGCAATCTTACTATTCTCCTAATCCATTTCAGAGGTAATAAAGAAAGACTGACAAATCCCCTATTACAGAGATTATAAACAGTCAGTCTGCTACATATTTACTATGGAACAGCAACAAAGACACTTGCTGAGATCATTCAACATCTGTCAACTAGTTAGAACTAAATCACTGGAGACTTTCGGGGGATTTTTGCCAGTCAAGTAAGAATCTAAAATCTATGCAAAACCGTCTGTCTCACTTTGCTTTTGTATTAGGTTTCACACCTCAACAGACTGTATTTTGCATTTTTTTCTATTCTCTTTAAAATAAAATAAAATAAAATAAAATAAAATAAAATAAAATAAAATAAAATAAAATAAAATAAAATAAATCTGTATCAAAAGCCATCTGATAAAGTCCTTCCTTGAGCAAAACAAAGAGAGTTGATAGTATAAACTGCTATTCCTGCCTTTCAGCGTTTTATCACTGTCCTTCACTCCAAGCAGACAGAAATATTTGAATTAAGTGTATATTTCCTGTAGGAAGATGAAGGCAGAAGAAGAAAATGCACATAGACACTTGCAATTTTATCCAAATTTGAATAATAGACAAAGTACATACTGTCTGCAACAGAAGGAAAACATAGCCTGTAGTTACCATTTCTGAGAGCACTTTCAGATGGTCAGAAACATTATGTTCAGTCCTTCAGCTACCAAGGTGTCTCTGGCTACATCTGCCATCTCTTCCAAATCACTGATTCAGACTGTCACGTATTAAATTCTTTCAGTCTGTGTTCGTGATCCAGTCAACCTGATATAACTCCTCCAGCCAGGCACTGTACATCCATTTGCCTCCTTCATTTGGATTTCTTTCTGCGCTGTTTACACTTGGAAAACTGGCATCTGTTTTCCAGGCATGGTGAACCTCTATTTGCATTGCAACTAAGCGTGAGTGTAGATCTGTAACAGTAGCAAAAATTTGCTCTGAAGCTGAAACAGCCATGCTTACTGGAAGCAAAATGCAGAGGCTATTTTCATGCAATTAATTTCCTGCTCTTTACTATAAAGCAAATCTATTTTAACATCAAGCTTGGGCATCACTCTCAAATTGATATGTCCATAGTGCCAGCCCATCAATGAACTGTATCTACAGAAGATGGAATTTGTTCTGTAAGGGCCACCTCAAGTAATCCATTATTGGGTTTCTGCCTTTATTATATAAGGCTCTGGGGAAAAGAAAAAGAAAAAAAGAAAAAAAAAAAAAAAAAAAAAAAAGGAAAGGAAGAAAATCGACCTCAAACATTTACTATTAGCTGGATAATAGCTGGATACAGAGTTTTTAGCTAAGTGTATAAAAACTTCACTCAGCTTTTTTCTTGCTGCCCACAAGTTCAGTCAGTGGAGCTCAATGTCTCTTTTAATCTTCTCTTTCTTCACCCTGTTTTGCAGGTAGGCTTTACCTCATTATTATAAACTCAACAATAGCCTGTGAAAAACTGGATTTGACAGCTCATTCCAATCTGCGCCTCTAGGATTCTGTAAAGCAGCAATTCTCAGGCTTTTTGGAATGGTAACCCTACTTTGGTTGTCTGTCTTGGGCATGATCTCTCCCCTTCCTGACAGCTACTCGGGTTTAACCTAATACGCAGCATGGTCCAGCAGTGCCAGATTTCATAATTGTTGGTGGGAGCTAGAATCCTCCAGGGCTGCAGGGTGTGAAGAGGCTGTAATTACCGGTTATAGGTGTTTCTTCTTTCCAGGGAATTGTTAACTGTCAGCAATTAAAAATAGTTACCACTCAAATGGAAGTATGTGCCTCCAGTACTGATAGCTGCTTGTAATTCTCCCTCCTGGATAGAATGAAATGTGATTGTCTTCTCCGAGGAGAACTCCGAGCAGTGATCCTGGAATCTCATTCTGGCGCTGGCTGGCACAAATATCATCCATATACAAAGCATGGATTTCTTACACAATTTAAAATTAACAAGGCAAAATAAAACAATACAAGCTTGTTGTTACAAGATCACTAGTTCACGGAAGCATTAATTCACCAAATTACTTCAAGGCAACCTCGATTTCATAAATCCACCTCTAGTACAGTTATTTGAGCTGAATTTTGTTTGTTGTCCTGATGGAGGAATCACAGTGTGTTTAGTGCTTTTTGCTATGCTCCATCTCAGCAATTAGGCCTATCAAAGACAATGGGAGGAATTTGGTTAAAAACACCCTTTTACAAACACTTTGAGAGAAAAGACCTGCACTAATTGCCTTCAACAACCCAAACCCCCAACTCTTCATTTCCAGCTTTATTTTTACCTATGAAATGTTTGTATTTTTTTCTTAAAAATTAGCCTAACGAAGCATGTTTGAAAATCAAACAATTTAATTTCAGGTCAACATAAATTCGTCACACCTCAGTCATTAATAATTTACGTTGCTCTATCCCTTTTATTATGGTTCAATTAAAGCAGTTTAAAAACAATATCTTAAATTTAAGTAGATTCTGTACATAATGGGTGTGACAATTCCAAACCTTTTTAACTATCATTTGTGTCACTTATCATCCCAGGTACCTACAGTGTGGAGTTCTATGGAAGAAACAAAAGCCCCCACTCTGCTGGAACGTCCCCGTGTGCCTCCTGGCTGTTGGTCACACAACACGTTTGGGGCAGGCTGATCATCCTCCCGGTCTGATTATGGCTGTGGTGGTACTTATTGGATTACCTGGGCTGCCACAGACACATCCCAGCTCCTTACTGCCTGAAGAGAAAACACTGATCAGAAGTCCAGACACACAGCAGCATTCTCCAAGGCTTCTCTCATGCACTTACAGATATCAGCTAGCAGCCTTTTTTAATGATCATCAAATATATTCTTTATTTCCCGTTTTTACTATCTAAAATTTTCTGGCTCGCTTTCAACATTTCCTGTCATTTAGCAAAACAGCCGTGACACTTATGCATCATGAGCTCAAACAAGCTGAAGATGGCCACACATGAAAACTCTCTGTCTACAAAGACATCCCTTTAGGATGACGTACTAGAACAGCACATCATTTTGAAGGACCTCATCACTATCACAGAGATCTCCTAATAATTTCAAAAGGATAGAAAATCTTCAGTAGTTTCATTACTTCAATATTTAGAAAAAAAAAAAAATAAAAAAAGTTTTTATTATATTTAAAAAATGCCAAAGAATACGGAATAAAAGAAACCTCTGCTGCTCCAAAAATAGCTGTTCTTGTCTCACTTTTTTACAGATATCTGCTATATCTTCTGGCATGAGAAAATTATACAATGATTTTTTCACTGTGAAAGCCAGTCATTTATCTCCTTATTGACATTTTCAGTTACACAAACTCTTGCATTGTAAAATGGAAGGAAGATACGGTTAAATTATTTTATATAACCAGTTTTATTATGCGAACCACAATTGCTCCTGCTGTCAACAAGAAAAGTTTAGTGCTGCTGGAAAGCATTTAATCTATTCTTGTAAAATGTGACATGAGCTGCATGTAAATTAGACCACACCTCCTAATGACTTATGGCCCATTTGTCTTGATAGCACAGATACTTTCACAGAAAATGACTTAAAAGGCATACTTTATATATATATATATAAATAAATATGTATTGTTGCTGTTGCTACATGTAACATGTTTCTAATGCAAACAAGCTAAGGGCAGGGAACATCTTTTCACATTTCTTTGGGCATGGTTATTGTTATTATTACTGCATTGTCTACCCGTTATTTTCCCTGTCATTTCTAAGAGCCTTAGAAATGCCAATGTCAAGTCTAAGAGACTAAGAGGCTTTGAACAGCAAGGGTGAGCTATGAGGAGACCTTTCTAAGCACAAGAAAGATGAGGGGCCTGATCCTGCACTGATTGGGTGTCACAGGATACGTTTGGCTTTATCAGTGAGCAACGCATCACGGAAAGCTGCAGAAAAAGGTGTAAAAAGCTGCACTGCAGTAAAAAAAAAAAAAAAAAAAAAAAAAAAAAAAAAAAAAAAAGCAGGCCAAAAAGAATAATGATCCCTCTTCTATTGAAAAAAAAAAAAAATCAAAATCCATTTAGTGCTTTAGGGTCGAAAGATATTACTGTGATATTTCAAATTCAGATAAGTAATTTTTCTCTGTGTGACTTCGATCCCAGTTACCATAAGACCAGCCAGCCATACTTGGATTATGCAACCCCAAACCCTGCAGAGGGAACTCAATAGACAAATGCAGAAGAATCCAGTGGTGGCTCCAATGCTTTCTAGTGCTGGTGGTGAATCTCAACATGAAACTGAAGAAGCCATAAGTGTACATGTGTGTGTGACACAGAGGGTGTTTAAGAAAACAGTGAGTAGCTGTGAGCACTACTGAGCCAGTGCTTGAATGCATGAGAACTTGGAGTGGGTTTCAGTATCAGTAACACACACATACGTACACCTACCTACATGGAAAACTGCTACATGTTGAGGATTTCACTGTCTGTCCCAAAATGTGGCAACCTAGACTGAGCACTGCAAGTGACATATGAGAGACCGCTAGAAGGTAATCCTCATTGATTCTGTTTTTCAACATTAAACTACTAAATGTTCTCATCTTAGCATTGCCTTTCCAACATGTAGCTCACACCAGTTTGGATTCATGTGACTTACTGCTTACTTGAAACTCCAATGCATCATGTGGCTGCTGCATGTTACTTAAGACAGAGCATCAAAGACAGATTTTAGTAAGGTGTATAAAGTTCTAGCAGAGATGAAAACCACAGTCCTCCAGACAAGATCTGTCCTTGGAAGAATCCAGGGACAGATGAAAAGCAAGAGCTAGGAAGAAGTCTGATGACTGTTCATTTAAAGAATTATTTCTGGTTTATTCCTTCAGAATTTATCTTCTTCCTATTGACTTGACTGTTTTAGGATCAAGTCCTCAAACACCAATTTAAAAATAGCACAAAGGGAACAAATAAAAAAATGCTTTTAGTTAGCACTCACTATAACAGAATATGAAGACCTCCATCCTTTTCTTCTGCAATTTGTACACAAACAGTAACATTTAGATATAAGACTGGAAGCAGTCGATGCAAAAATAATGAATACAAACTTGGTCAACGGAACCAACTTCCTACACATCATCCTATTACAGAAGACTTCAAAACAAAACAGCACTTTGCAACCAAAGAAGACTTTGACTGAAACTGATCAGCATTCCTGTCTTTGTTTTGCTGGTAAGTTTGGCCAGATTTTCTTAGAACCCATTACTTAGAACAAGCACAAATTGCTTTGCTTAAATCATAAAAGCACCGTGAAATCACTTGGCTGTGGAAGAATTATTAGGTCCCACCACTCACATTGTACCAACAGTGCAGGAACAGCGAAGAGGGGAAGATCTATACAGAATACATTTCACAGGGATATGTGACATGTAATGCTCCCTAATGATAAACAGAAGCATGATTTAGAGATTTCAAGGTCAGAAAAGACCGTGGTGAACACATCAAAAACACCAGAGAATGTCATCAAATGTCATCAGGTGCCCTCTGCAATCAGTCCATGATTTCTGTGTGAGTACAACTCTTGCATCATATGCTCCATTTGAATCAGTTCAATGGTTTGTCATCCCAGTGATTAAAAAACACTCATCTTTAACGATGAATTTCTTTAGCTTCAGCTTTCAGTTTCCTCAACTCACTATGGCTTTTTCCTGACAAATTTATCAATTTCCTCCTTTTACCAGAACTCCATAGCTGCAGTCAAGGAAACCCCCCCAAACTCTCTTCAGCTCGAACTTCCGTGTTTCAAAACCCATTTTTTGCACAGGTATAGAGAGGATTTCTATTGCACTGCCTCTTATAATTGCATTTTGGTTCATAATCATTAGTCATGATAATTGTAATAAATATACCAGGAATATTAATTGCAAGTTGTTCATTATAGATGAGAGAAACAGAACAAACCCAGTTATAACCATTTTCATTTGAATTTACTAAGCCAAACAACAGTCCCACATTTTCACGCATTCAGATATAGGTTTTTCCTAAATCGTGCACTCATTCTGCATAAAATATTATATTCAGAAAATACAATGTAAGTTTTTTCAAGTGATTATCATCTTCAAATATGAGCTCCATCCTATTTTTATGAAGAACTCTATATCATTATCTGTTCTGGTTTGCTGTCATGTCCAATTGCTTTCCAGTGCATGTCAAGTGATGTGACTAACATATAACTTCTGGAAATTGTTTTCTCTCTGCTTCTCTCTCATTTTTTCTTCATAAATGTCTCTAACTCTTGCTCATTCACTTCCTGAGATATTTGTTTTGGTGGATTTTTGCTTATTTGTCTTTCAGAAATGACGAGCATACTGTGCTGAGTATTTGTATTAATGGATAGAAAATAAAAGAGTGCAACCTACGTAAGGAGAGCATGTGACAGTTCTCAGAGGGTTCTCAGTCTTCCTTCACATTTCCTGTATAAGTCTCAAACTACTCAAAGTTTCTCTCCACTGTACAGACAAGATTTGTCTTTGAGAAGCAGTTTTTTACCAGCGGTCCTCATCCTACATCTGTGGTGGAGCCATTGCATATCTTGGATTATTAGAGGATCAGGAAACTGGCTGGTGAGTGCCTGGTAAACAAAGATACAGACTTTGAGCTTGGCCTGTAGGTCTGACCAGCGTTCAAAGCAGAAAACAACCCACATGAACTTACCTCAGACTGTAGATGAATACGTACAGCATCACATTCTGTGTTACCCTCTCTCTATTAGGAAACAGTAAGTTTAAACCAAAGTGTATTACCCCACTGTAATCCAGATGAGAGGCCAAAAAAAAGTGCATGAAACCCAGGTCTGATTATCATCTACCAGCACAAGACACTGTATGGTAGCCAGATGGAAACCATAAACAGCAGTGCTTAGAGATACTGCTGTGTGAAATCCTCAGGGACCTCACTCACAACCATTCTTCACACACTGCTCACAACCAGATTTAATTCTTTGCTATTTTCTGCCTTCAACAAAAGGAACTGCAGTCTCTTGCTGAAACTCCCCGTGCAGTTTCAATTTATGGGCTCTGTCTGTGGTGCAGATTAGAATTTCATACAACCATGGAAGAATATGTTCCAAGTAAATTAAAAAAGGGTACCAAGTAGCACTGCAAAATGGCACATGAGAAACAGGTAAGAAGGACATTGGTAGAATTCATTGTTTTCCTGAACTGTTTGAATATTTTCCTCTTCCAAAGCTGCATTCAGGAGACTCAGGCTCAACCTCTACAGTGAAACCTTAAGTAAATTACTGCTTTTATGCAATTTATCAAAAAGCAGTTGATTTCCTTCTGTCTTTGGCAAACCTGAATCATTACAACTTCCTCATTTGTCACAAAAATGGTCTACGTAAACTAGCAGTTCCCACCAGAATGATGCATTCTCTCTGCCATATTTTATTCTGCTTTTACAAAATGTGCCACTACAAGCACATCTTAGTGGCAATACACTGAGG
Source organism: Aythya ferina (assembly GCF_964211825.1). Classification (NCBI taxonomy): domain Eukaryota; kingdom Metazoa; phylum Chordata; class Aves; order Anseriformes; family Anatidae; genus Aythya; species Aythya ferina. The sequence continues at coordinate 10,408,692 of NC_140297.1, forward strand.
TTTGAATCTTATTTGGGAAAAAGATCAATACATCAGCTGATGCAAGGGTTGCTTCCATCAGCTGACAATACTATTTTGCATGTTTCTCTAATGTAATTAAATGAATAGGGACACTAAATGTACGAGTTAGTAATAATCTCATATCTATGTATGTCAAGAAAAAACTTAAGATTGTAAAGTCCAAAAAGATGCAGTCTTTCTCATTATGTCTTCTGTATGCCTACAGATTTTACAGAAATGCACCTTGCAGAAACTTACCTTCCATAAATAAAAAGCTTTACATACAGAAGTCAAGCTCTGCAGAAATCTTGATTATGGCATAATATGTAAATTGGTGCTACTGAAAAACAGAGCACAAGGTCAAGGAAATTGTAAATCTAACTCATTTACTAAGTTCATTCAAGTATTTTTGAAATTAGTACAAATATTTCATTTACATTGCATCACTAACAGAGTTGGCACCACAGCTCCTCTACTTGGTATGCAAGCATTATCTACATCATCTGCTCTTAAAAAAAATAAAATTAGAAATTTCATGATTTGCCTAATGTCACATAGCAGGAGACAAAAATCAAATCCTGTTCTATGACCACTTGACATTCAAATCTCTTCATTATCTGCTTCCTAGTATTCCTCTCCTATCTTATCAACCCCTCCTCGAATACCCAACTTGAGTCCTCCAACTTCTTGTATTTTTGCTTTTATCACCCTGTTCACTCTTTCCTTTCATGCAGCTAATACATTTGGACTTTCTTCTCTAAGACTCGACAGAGCTTCTCCTCTATCTGTTAATGCATAGCTTAAAACACGCTCCTTTGTGACTGTCATGGCCAATGCTCAGTCCTTACCCATACCTACAAAGAGTTTTGCAGCCTATCTCACCTAGTGCAGTTGAGTTGCCAGCACACAACTAAATAACAAGTCGCCTTTCTCCAATGAGCTGAAAAAAAACTCCTCTTACTACAGAAGAGCATTCACTGTCGTGACTTCAAAATAAATTAATGCAAACAGCATGTTGTTAACCATCTTTATACTACTATTCATTTAAGCAATTTCTGAATCCTTGCATTTATTACATTTTTGACCTAATCTGTCAACCCCTTTAGGCTGAAAGTACATCTTTCCAGAGGTCTTTAAAATTCCTGATACTGCCAATACTCAGTGGCAATGTAAAATAAATAAGCTTTATTATAAAATCATGAAGTCTGTTGTACAGTAGAATGAGAGGGAAGGAATATATTTTCAGTCAAGCGTGTCTGCACTGGTACATTTTCATGATCATTTTTTCATGGCCAATATGATTTTTTGAGATTAGAAACAAACTGGCATTCCTATGTATCTTTTCAGTTTAGAGTTAATAAATAGAATTTTCTTGAGAAACTGTTCTTTAATTGTTTATTTATATATATATATTGATTTGTATATATATATGTGATAGTTGTATATATATATGATTTTGTATATATTTGTATATATGTTATATATACAAATATATACAAAATTATATATATATATACAAATATATATATATATACAAAATATATATATATGTATTTGTATATATATATATATATACAAAAATCAAAAAGATTACTTAAAGAAATCAAAATAATTGATTTTTCAAAAATACTATTTACAGAACCACAGAATTGTCTAGGTTGGAAGAGACCTCAGGCTCATCGAGTCCAACCTCTGACCTAACACTAACAGTCCCCACTAAACCATATCACTAAGCTCTACATCTAAACGTCTTTTAAAGACCTCCAGGGATGGTGACTCCACCGCTTCCCTGGGCAGCCCATTCCAACACCTCACAACCCTCTCAGTAAAGAAGTTCTTCTTAATATCCAACCTAAAACACCCCTGGCGCAACTTTAGCCCATAATTTAATCTCAGACTTTAATATACTTCATTGTTGTAAAGCTGTAATGTACTTCAAGAGAGGGAAGATCATGCCACCTGTCTAGAGAGTTCCTATTACTCTGGTTCTCTACATTTTTAAAACTATGCCTGAGAATACATTCATCTCTTATGTGACATGTTTTTTAAGGTGCAACAAAGATGCTGCTAAGAATGACAGCATTAAGAAGGATGCAAACCATCCCATTTTTGAAGGCAGGATATGGATCTCAAGTTTTAAAAAATCGTGGAGATGTATTAGAAAGTTTGGATGGGAGTTTACACTTTGCCTTTAATACAGCCTCCACCCACCCTGTGCTTCTTCAGTAGGCGATGGAAAGCTAAGGAGTATTTAGCCAAATGGTTCTGGAGTACCATTCATCTCACCCTGAAGCAGACACGTAAAATAGGTCAGATCAATTATGATATGGAGCAAACCCAAGTGCTGACATATGAGAAAGTCCCATTAAGGAAAAAAATTCCAAATGTTGAACATATAAAATTTAAACCTCTCCAAACAACATTCACAGCTGCAATTAAGGAGTGAAAGCAAATATATAGAGAGAGTAAAAATCATCACAAAATAACATTTATTTCCTTGTTCTGTTTGCTCCTGTAAAACATAACTTCAGTACCTACACTGCATTTTTAATCCAAGTATCACACAAACCTAATGGCTCAAAAAGTTAAAAGTAGCAGCTCTGCGGTATGTGATAGCACTGGGGGCAATTTGAAATCTCTAGCTCTTCAAGCGAAAACTCAGTCATTGCTCAAATAACCTCTACACAACAGCCAAAGATGAGAAAAACAACAGATTTTCTGATATTAGTAATTTTGCGTGAGGATTTAAATGTATTTATTCTGTTGCATTGTATTTATTCTAAAGAAAGCAATATTTGTAGGTTTATTTTAGCTTAACAATCCTGTTCTGACAGCCAGAAGATTCAAGGAATTGCTCTGTCTTAAATTGCCTACTCATATAATTCACAGCACTATTACACAGAACAAAGATGCTCTTGTTTAGTTAAAAATCTCACACCTTCATTCTTTAAAGAAGCCTTCAAATGTTCTGCTTTTTTAAACTGTCTTTGAGGTTACACAACAGTAATGGATCTTCGTAAAGCTGTCTTGACTTTCTGTTAATATTATCATCTTTTGCTTGCTTATTTCCACAACTGACTATTTTTTCAGACTTGGTTCATCTGTGAAAATAAACCAAGGCAATGAAAAACGGGTTCAGCCAAGGTTACAGTATCCTCCAATCTGGTGTAAGATCATGGTAAATCAGTAAAATATACACCTACTGCACCTCATTTCTACCTTAATCAGTTACATATCTCCACTGTGCTATTATATATTTCATATTTACATACAAATTTTATGCATGATTGTTCACTTTTATTATTTCACACTAATTTGAGGGAAAAATTAAGCTAACAGAATTAAGAAAAAAAAAAAAAGATTCTGCTGTTAATTATACATTTTTTTCTATGTGCAAAATCCAGTACCCTGGACTAGCAGCTGACAAATTCTTACAAACTGAACAGGGATGGACCTCACCGGTGTTCACTCAAAACCTCTACATTACAAAAGCATTGCAGGAAGCAGAAACCATAATTTTATGAATGGAATGCATCTTCATAGAAGAGCAGTGAAATATTGCTCCAAAATTAGACAGAGGGTCTAATAAAAAATAGTCTTTAAAACAAGAAATAAAACAAATCCTTGACCTATTCCTTTCTAATTCTAAGGGCAAACAAATCAGCTGAAGGGTATATGCAAATCCTATATTTTGCTTACTCTAAAGTCCACTTAAAGTCATTTCAATAGCTTTCACATGCTATCATACAGAACTGCTACAGATTTTTATACTGCCTCCTTCTGCATCAAGCAGAAGGCTTTAGTGATGGGATCGCTTCAATGTATAGAAAAATCCAGCTCAATATGTGAAATCTGTCTTCTGTCTTAATGTGATGTATTTTCCATTCACACATCCTCACGTGTACTGGAATCCAAAGCATAATACAAAGGCATGGCATTTTTTGTACTGCCAAAGTTATATTTGTACTTCCCATGGCTATGGGAAGCCACTGGGAGCACTTTGATAGAGACACAGACTTCTGGCTGGAACAGTTCTGAAAACACAACATTTAACCTCGTGTATTTTCTGCCCACAGTGGCAAGAAATACTTAGCACTATGCTAACAGTTACTACTAAAAACTGACTTAATTTTATTTCTTATAAAATATTAGTGTTTCGGGGGTAATGAGCAAATTCTGGCATCATTTCCAATTCAGTTTCTGGGACTAAATCTTGTTTTTTTTTAGGAGAGTTTGTGTTTAGCCACATCTAGAATATTTACCTGCTTCAGGATTGTTCTGCCTTTAGTCAAAATGCCAAAATGTTACTGTATATAAGCATTTTAAAGCAAGAGTGATTATCTGAAATCATCCCTTTCCTTTTTGCCCCACTTGCCTATTTTTTGATAATTCATCCCACAAATACCATGTGATATTGACAAAATTCCTATTGTGAAATCTGGAAAAGATTCAGGCTTTTTATCAAACCTAAAAACTATCACTTTATTGTCGCTACATTATCATCTTCCTAACAAGCTCTTTAAACTTAAACACCAGCTTAAGAGAGTTCTGGGTCAAGTTAAAAGCACAGGGAAGCTCCTCAGAGGAATCAAGTTTATATTCAGCATGGATAAGAATGCAGCAGAAAAGGTGACTGAAGTTTTTAGCAATTTCCATAATGACTTCTCACTTGCTGCATTCTGTCCTACTTTCTTTCCCCACAGCCACCCAGTGGTCTCTCTTCTGCGGAGAAAATTCTCAATTGCCTCAAAGGGAAAATTCCTAATAATTTTTAATTCTATAGCAATGTACAATTTTCATAAAAAAAAAAAAAAAAAAAAAAAAAAGCTTACATTTGCAAAAAGATGTATTTGCAGATTTAACTTTGCACCTCCTGAGATGAGACCAAGAATAAAAAGTTATTTCCAATTTCTCACATATGGAGAATAACTACACATAGATAATATATGAACTGAGAAATTGCAGAGTGAATACAAAATTCATTCATCTGGAGATTATCACAGGAACGTATATTTATTTGCTCTCTAACTACAAGATACCTGGTGTTCTCTCCTTGATCTTTAAGGTCCAGTTAAAGTTATTCTTTTGAGGGAGAGCTGGCAATGTGCATACTGGGGATCAGCTTTGGAAGAGGAGAAACAAACTCCTTCAGGTTTCTTGCAGTTGTAAAGCATCAGTTTTGGCACTAATCCTCCTTCAGAGATATGTTCGGTTAATTTGCATCTTCTCAAATGTAGGTTTTTACAGCCCATCCCAGATGTCACCAGATACCTACCCATCAGAGGAGAATGAAAACCAAAGCTTCTAACTCATCCTAAAGTGGTGTGCCATATCAATTAAGAACAAAGTAAATGACAGACAAAGTATTGTTATTGCAGAAGGCATTCCAAATAGCAGATTCAAAGTAATTTGAGGAATTCGTACCTATTCTCAATTTAAAAACCCTGCTCTAATTATCTTATCTGGCAATACCACAAATTCTTTAAGTAACCCTAAAGATGCACATGGGTGACAGCACTGTGAAATTTGTTATTACAGACTCTTCCAGTGTGTGAAATTTGGATGTTGTTAAAGTTCTCAAATACAAATGAAACAAAGTCCTGATTATATACAAATTCAAGGTATAATCAAAACTGCTTTGTAACCTACAGTGAAAGCAAAAGGGGGGAGCAGTCCCATTTCCTAAGTGACAAGAGCACTTCCCTATAGTTAAGAATATGCCTAAGTATTTGCATAGGCAATCAGAATCAAAATTAAACAGGCAGGCTTAATCATAGCTTTCAGGTAACAAACTATTATAGAAACAGCTCTCTAGTGATTTATGACACGAAAAAAAACTATCATCATAATACCTGATGCATTATTCACAAATGAAATGTGACTAAAAATAGGTGTGCATAAACAGTGTGTAAAATACAGTGGAATGAACTAGTGTTGAGAAAGTACATAATGAAATTAATCTCTTTACAACAGAGCCGCTAGTTTACTGATTGTTTACTTTCGAAGACTAGGAAGAGGAGATGCTGTGTCCGGACTCCAGCAGAACAGAGAGATGACACTATGCCAACTTCCACCTTGTCACATTTAAAGGCTATTTATTCCTAACACTCTCTCTTCCCTTTTTTTTCTGTTTTTGTGTTTCCCACATGTCTCTATCAGAATTCATTGCTTTCATTTATACACATTTGTATAATTAACTTCTGAAGCTCTACTTTACAAGCAAGTTATGTACTTTATCTAATGTGTATTCAGGAAGTGTCACATTTGCAGGCAGCAAATGGTTTCTTTTTTTTTTTTACAAACCAGGAAGGACTTTCCAAAGGTTACACAGCAATGGTGAGGCTGGTCAAACAGAGTTCTGTTAGCACAGCTGACAAAAGCTGAAGGGACTCAAGGGTGGGAAAGAAAAAAAAAAAAAAAAAGGTAAGAATGAGTCTTCACTCAACAGAAACCACGGCAGATAGATTCTTCACCTGCTGGAAAATGTGGGAGCTCCTGAGGGAAGGCTGTCTTCCAGAATGGAAAAGAGATGATGGAAAGTTGGCTAGAAAGACAATGTTCAAATATTTATTTGCTAATACCCTATCTTAAATAGAGCTAATCATATTCTATAAAAACAGCTGTAGGCAAACCCTGTTCAAACATCTGATGTCTTAAATCACCTTAAATCCAGGAACTCTGGACTAAAACCAGCAACGTCAGAAGGAACTGGACCTGCAACAGTTCTCATTTACACCAAACACTGAACAGTTCCAGGAAAACTGGTGAAGCTCTTCATGAAAGGCTGGATGTTACACTTCTGTTGGGAGCAGAGTCTTCTCATGCAGTGATGAACCCTCACCTGAAAGCCAGCTAATACTACCCTAATACAGGATGGGTAAAAAGAAAGATAAGGAAAAGATGACCACCCTGTTAAACAAGCAATAGGTGGCCAAACACACATACACCTCGGTTCACATTCTGGCACCTCCATACTGAGGCTTAAATGAGTCCCTCCCTCTGTTTACACACACTCCTATTTAATTTAGTTTCTCTCTATATAAAATTCATACTGCATGACATAAACCTCCCTAAACTGCAAGCTCAGAGAAAGCAGCACAACTATGATCCTAGTAGCCAGCTGCACAGCCAGCCCGGCACTGGGGAGCTGAAAATTTCAGAGCTCCTTCCTATCTGCTGAACTAGAAAAACAGTTCCACAACCTGAAGATGATAATGTATTGTTCTAAAATCCTCTCAGGTAATTATTTAATTAGGAAAATTTGACAACTGGGTGTGATCAGATCCTCCATTCAAGCTGGATCGGATCCTTCATAAAAGCTGTGCTCTGCTTTCTAAAATGTCAGCCATTTGACAGCTGTTTATTCTCAAGCTTGTGTGCTGTGTCCATTTCCTCCTCCCTTCCCAGTTATTTACTTTCAGATTACCAACTCTATAGAGCAGGTGTTACCCAGAGAAACAAAAGCAAATGGACAGGGAAAAAAAAAAGCCCTCAACTGTAGATCTTTGTCTGGTAGGGTGGCATAAAACCAAACACGCAGAGTACTAAAACAGCCTTCCCATTCTGCTTTTTAAATGCTGTTTGATTATAGCATTATAAATTCTATCCTGCCTAAAAGTGTAATTGCTTCCGAAGAACGTTTCATTTTTCTGTCACTCTGAAGATGGAAAATAACAGACAGCACAGAAGATCGTAGTTAACTTTGTGTTTTTTTTTCTTCAACATTTGTTTTTACTATTGTTGCATTCATTTTGAATAAGCAACTTTTATTGCTGCAATTTGCCCATGGAAGTCATCCCCTGAATGTAATGCATGTTGGTAAATCATAACTAAGAGCTGACCCAGTTAACCAAAATAAACCTTCAGATAGGTAGTGCTAACGAGAGTATTTTAAAATCTTTGGAATTTCAGTTCACACGGAAATTTCATTCAGTTCAAGGAAAGGGAACATTGCAGAACTGGACCCCAGATTTTAAGTGTTGCAAAAAATAAATAAACAAAAAAAAAAAAATGTTTCTTAAATATGAATCAATATGATCAAATGAAATCAAAAATCTAAACGGAAAACACTCTGCTGAAGAATTTTTGGGGTTTATCGCTGTCAGCCAAGTCACTAACTCCAAGATGTGTTCACCTTCATTCATTTGCTTGATATTTACTTTGGGATCTTGTCTTCATTAACATTCGTCTATTTCCAGAAACCCATGAGAGATGCCTAATTCCCAACTTCCCCTCCTTCTTCCTTTCTTTCTTCTTTGAGGACAAAGTAAGAAGTAGGATAGTGCCTGGTGACTACAGCCTCCTCCAACAAATGGGAGCAGTCACTATAATCCATGCAGAGATGCCGTGACAGTCTTCTCAGTCTGAGAAGACATGAGGGCAGGACACAGAAGAAGCTGGGTACAATATTTTGCCAGTGTAAGAAACTAACTCCATACTGGAATACCGAGCTGTGCTCAAATCTAGAAAAGATTGCATGATAAGAGCAATAGCTCACTGAAGATGTTTGATAGCCTAACATCTATCATATCAGATAGCAAATAAAGCATTCCACATTCCAAAGTATAAATTATAACAAATCATTCTGCAAGAGAAATACACCATGATGTCCATATTCTTTAAAAATAGAATTAACATTCACATTCTTTGGTGGTGTCTTATCTCCATTAATCACAGATTATCATCCTTGCTGCTGCGTTTATAATTCACATCTGAAGAGTAAATAGAATATGAAATCTGACTTCCAAATCCTTTCTGACAGAGAGCTCAGGTTAATAGGAGACTCTCCTTTATAAGGACAACCCAAGTCAAAGTTTCATGCTGTGGAGAATTCAGGGGCACTATCAGCATAAAACAGTTCTATCCCCAAATGCACCTCCCTGTTGCCATTTCAGGGATACCAGCACTAACATCAGTCCTGCTATAACTCATGAAAGAAGCTGTGACTTTTTTTTTTTTTTTTTCATTTCAGCAAAACCAATACCCTGTCCAAAGGCAAGATCAAGCATTTCCTGGCAGGAATACCATAAACAGTTGCTACTGCCAAACATTCTGTATTGCAAAGCTGCTGCCTGGTAATAGTTGAAAAAACACAGACCATTTCTTAGCACACAAACTCGTCATCAGGCCTGAGGATGAGACCTTCACCTTCCAAGTAAAGCAACTGTCAGAAAGAACTGCTCTGAGTTCAGCTGAATTGTATTAACCACCTTTAGAAAGTTTTAGGGGAAAGATAGCCCTTCGGTGCAGACCAGAATGTTAATAAGGAAGAATATCTTTAGCCCTCTTAGGACAGCAAGAGATAGACAGGTAATTATCTCCTGCAGAATAATGGGAACAGAAAATGTTGATGTGCCAGAAATCCCAAATATCTATCTTTCAGCACCAAAGATTGATTTTGGTAAGGTATTTTGTAGAATGTGTTGAGGTGCAAGCCTGAGAGATCAAAGACAAATGGGGAGGAGGGTAAACAAGTTTTTTACATGTGTCTGGGTGTTCCTGCCTTTTTCTGAATTTTGTAAGCTCATTATGTAATGCATGCTTGGTCTCACTTGCATTATTTTCTCTGAGGGCATCTGGAAGTATATTACATTTTGGGAGGCATGTACATCCTTCTGCTTTACCTTGTACTTGTTGGCTCTGATTTCAAGCTTATGTAACCATCATTGCGTGCTGTTAAGCTATGACTGAAAGAAAAGACCTTACACCCACTACAGCCAGCTGTACTTCCCTTAAAACTTCTAGTTACTGATTTTTACACCTTAAAATAGCTTGTTTTATCAACTTATTAGTTTGAGGCAAAGTAGGTATGCAATGTTATGTGCTAACTACCGGTTGAGAAAGGCTGTGCATCAGCAGACTGTTTAGTACTTGTCAAGTATGTTGCACTGAAAGAAACTCTAGAAAAAAATAGGATGCAGTAATTTCCTAAGCTACTTTACTTCTCAAAAATTCCTTCTCAAAAGGAATAAATTCTATAAAGCTAAGCCTTGCTAATCTTTTCAGAAAAAAAGTTTTTTAAGTTTTTGATGAGCACAGCTGTTCTGAATGCCCTACTGTTACTGGGAATGCTATAGTGTATTATTGACACTGTGAAATTGTTGAGATAAAAATAGAGTCATCCCAACCCCCCTCAAAGCAAAGGCCCTAAAACTCACATAGGAAAACTCAGTAATCCTACAGACACATTAACCTCCGTGCCCTTCATGCTCTCTCTTGACTGTCCAAAACTAGGAAGTCCCATGGTGCCTTCCTTCAGCTCTCCCACCACCAGACTCCCCCACATTTTTCTATCATCTTACCTGCAGACCATTTACCTGCTCATTTACCTGCTTTATTTCCTTTACTCACTCAGTCCAGTCTGCGCATTTCTTCCATCTCATTCATAGGTCACTTTTATCTGTTTGCAATTACCAGAGGTGACTGTCTCAAGGAAAAAATTTTCCAGGTCTAGTGGAGTCCTTCAGCAGCATTACTCATTTCAGCCCCTTATGTGACAAACATGCTTGACAAATCACAGGACCTTCCTAACCAGCTTACTGGTGAGACCTACACATCTCAAAGTCATGCCTGTGGTTTTGAAGTAATACAGGAGGTGATCCTCACCCAACCTACCTTCACTTTAAGCTAAGTCATTAGGCTCTCTTCACTGGGGGAAGAAAGGTGAATGACTCCCCAGGTGTGCTTGCCTTTCCCCAAGCATAACCTGAGCGTCTGATTTTTGCATTGTTATGATGCAATACCAACCACGTAGATATTTATAGCCAGAGAGATAGTCTCCCTGTCCTGGGAATCTTACACAACAGAGGACAATACCAAGTGGAAAGGAATAGCTGCATTCTGGGAGATATTTATCTGACCCGTGTTAGCTATGTACATTTGGGAAAGAAAAATTGAAATGTATAAACTAGATCTAGGTTAAAAGGTACCTGGAGTGATTAGCTCAAATAATCACATTTAGTTAGACGAATCCCAGCTCTCACGTTAGGAGAACTTCATCCTTCTTTGCTATCCCCAGACAACTTTTCACAGTCTACACACATTACCTGACTCCCCTGTGGCCATAGGTTTGGCCTAAATGAATGAACTGATGTTTCTGCTTTTCCTTCCCGTCACCTTGCCTCATTTTCTCATGCCTCCATCAGGCCCATTGAACATCTCAATTTTGCTGCTGCGTTTGACTGGCTCCTCTATGAGAATGAGTAACCCCATCGAGTCATCAGTTTACATATTTGTAGAGCCTATACAACATATTAATCTTCATTCATGACCTTCAATTGCAATGCATTTACTTTAATACCTCATTTCTCATTTCCTTTTTTAAACATCCACATTCCCCAAATGCCTCTACTCCTTGGCCTCTCTTCTGATTGTTCCCCTGAAAACATGCTGTTTGTCTCTTCTTCTTCTGCATCTTCACCTGCTTGTTCTTCACCTGCAAACATAAAGTCATTTCACCAGCAACAATATTACTTAACTTCCTAAATTTATCAAGAATGACCATGCTGAGCCTGACCAACGGCACATCCAGCTCAGCATCCTGTCTTCAACGGAGATTAGCAGTGGCCTTTCCCTCTTGGATGCTTTCCATCCTTTGCCAGCTTTATCACCAGGACCAGGTTGATCTTTCCTTCAGTCTTCATTGGATGCCCTCCTAAATCTGCTTGTAAACACTAACACGGATTTTAGCAAGACCTTAAATATCCGGTACTTGTAAGAATAGCTTCAGAGGTTTTTCAAAATTTTAGGCTTACAGTGAGGTCAAAACATTTATTGTTTTGAGGAAGCTGGCATATATACTATTTTGGGCTTCCTTCCTGTGGATTTGGATATATCTGACCAAAGCCAATCACCTAAATGTAAGATCATATTCTTATGCTCTCAATGTAAACCTGATCAACAAACCTCAGCTCCCCACTTATCAGTGGCCTCCACTGCCTTCAGGGACTGCAGTTGCCCTTTTCTCACTGAGGGCAGTCTCTCCACACTGATGTTTAAAAACATTGCTGTTCACTGTGGCAAAGTTCACAGGCAACTGATTATTTATCATCAACGTGTCAACATCAAATACCCTTTGCTGTTAGCAGAACTGCCCACGTATTCCAGGATCTAACAGCTAAGAGTAACCTCATTTCCTCTTGGTAGACTGACTGATGGCATGGCATGATGATGGTACAGTATGATGAAGTTTTGGGGTCTGGTATTCTTCCTCGGTAACAAAAAAAGAAGTAAGACAAGTAGAAATACTATTTTACTTCACCAAACAACAATGAGAAATGTTTAAGTATGCTCAGGTGCGAAGCAGAAAGGAGCTTGTATTTCCAGAACTTCATCTGTTTTCTCTCAATCAGGTAATCAGATAAAAGAAGAAAACCTCTCTAGAAATCCCATCCTATGGACAACCTCCAGAACACCCTGCAATGACTTCCTTTTACCTATAAATGAATTAATTCACTTCCTGTCTATTTGACCCTCTCAACAAATACAAGTCAGATGACAGTAAAAGAAGGTGTGGACAATACATTTCAAGTTGGAAAGGATAGTGTAGAACAGTGGTGACCTGATGCCAAAAAAATCCATGCATATTCTTATCTCCTTTTTAATTGAACTAGCAGATACACATACCTTGGTATCAAGATAGACATAAGCATTGCTTTTTAACATGACTGCTTACTTAGAAACGTTTCTAGAATACAAGAAAGCAAGTAAATACTTTTGATGAAGGGAAAATTCTTGCATTGAATCCTTCACTTTATGAGTACATAGCACTGTCTTACTTAAATTATTGTCTTGTTAGGTTTCTTTGCTACCATTGTACCATAAATTACATATCATTGATAATTATATCAAAGCAATACGATACCAAAATAACTCCGTGCCTATAAGAAGTCCCAAATTACTCTGTCATGGCAAAGTCAAGCAATTCTATCTGCTGAACAGATGGTAACACTAATTCCCAACTTTCTCAGCCAGTTGCTGCAAGACTCAACTGGAATTTTGATCCAAATGCTGTGGAAGTCAATGGGAAGGCTGACATTGACTTCAGTGAGCTACAGCTCAGCTCAAAGTTGTGGCAGGAAGAAAAATTTAAGTCTGGTTTCAGCCATGGCTCTCCAAGATAGTTGACAATGAGAAATGAGAACAATAGTTAAGTTAATTTTGTCATGGTAACATCCACCCAATAAGAACTAAACCAAGATCCACATTTTTGCCATTCCCCATGCAACAGCCACAGGCAAAGGCTCTCTATCACGACATCCTTTGCATCATATCTGAAGCACTGACTCAAAGCCAAAGGTTTTCTATTTTGTTATTTGTCCTACTATTTACTTCATCCTTTTGTAATGTAAGAATCCACACTGAAGAAATTCTTTCCACCATTGGTAAATAAAATCCCTGTTCTTATTTCTTACTTCTGTTCAACTACAATCAAAGGAAATTCCTAACCTATGCTGAAATTATTTCTTTCCACCATTAAACATTCACACTGCACTTTTTGAGAGTCCTACAATTTACATGCAACGTTATATAAAAGTCTTTGAGTAAAGTCAACCTCATTTAAATTCTAATGAAATGTAACACGCTCACAGCTATGGATTTGAAAGAATCTTACATGTTTATAAGATGAAATTTGACCAACTTGTCTTTTTGTTAGTTAAAAATTAAAACCGTAGGCATGCAACTGGCAGAAATTTGCAAATGATGATTTGAATACAACTTTGAAGGAACTTCTTACATGGTTCATGGAACAAATGCTTCTAGAAATTTCCACAGCAGTACACATTTAAGAAGAAACTTCAGATTAAAAAAAAAAAAAAATCAGGATGATGAGCAGCACAAAGGATTAATTTCTATTCCCAAAGTATACTCGCATTCACTGAAGGTTATACGCATCATTTTACACATTAGAGGTCAACGCAAAGGCACTGCAGCATGCCCAGACTTACTCTCTTTACCAGTATATATCAGAATGATATATGGTATATACCAGTATATATTGGAATGACTTCTACTATAAAGTATTTTAGGACTAATGAAATAATTTGATAATCAATGTTCACAGTTTACTTTGGTCTCTACTTCACCCAGCATATCTACTACAAAAATTAGAAGTTTAACTATGAAGTTTAAATACGAAAATTTTAAGTTTAACTTATTCCTCAGCATAATCATCTGCTAATAAAAAAGTTACTTATAAAAAAAAAATCTATACAGCCATCATTACAGGAGCAGAACAATCCAAGTCTGAAGAATTTAGCAGGCATAATTGGGATAGATTGTTTACAGAAGATTACTTTGTAAAACACTTTTTAAAAAGTTCCACAATCTCAAATGGATTGTGTTTTATAAACAAATAAAGATTAATTTAGAATATTAAATTCCCAGTCCTGCTGTTTCACCAAAGACTAATGAACACTAAAATGTACTCGGTGTATTTTTTGTTGTGGAAAGATAATATCTTTCCTGGGCTAAACCTGGGAAAGAGGCAGAGAGAGAAGGGCCATACTTTTCCTTATTTGTTCACATTTTAAAAACTACTATAAATGTCAAGAAATGGAAGAAGCAGAAAACAATATGTGCTCTTGTTGAGAATAGCATCTTATAAAAACACCTCCTCACAGGAACAATCTACAAAGCCTCATGAATTATACAGGCAGAAGAAGCACAAATCCAAAGATACATTATTTTATTTAATTATGACTTTAAAACTTCCAATTTCCTAAACAAGTTTGTAAGTATGTGACAAAAGAAACAGATCGCCATTTGGAGATGACTACCATGATGGGAAGCACAGAGAAAAGTTGAGGGAAAAAAAAAAGACAAAAAGAACAAAATAAGATGAAAACACCCCATCAAATAATAAAGATCATAAACTTCTACTTCAGAATCAGCTTTTAGGAAGACTTTCTGAAACACTTAATAGAAACAAATTAATACAAAAAAAAAAAAAAAAAAAAAAAAAAAAAAAAAAAAAACTGTTTCTGTTACATGGCTTTTAAAGCAGTTTCCAGCACGTGTTATAGAGGTTTTATAATGCATGTGTTTAATTTTCAGTTAAAGAAAATGGGACTGTCCAAGAAGAAACTAAATGGGTATCTTCCACCTATAACCATAAAGAATCCCCAGACTCAGATACCTTGTAAAATTACATTTGCATCTCCTCTTTGTGCCTAAAAATTGCAGTCTACAGTTGTATGGAATCTACTATAATAGATAGTTCGAACTCGAGATTACTAAGATTGGTAACACTGGTCGATAAAAGAAAGAAGGGAACTCTAAAAGAAGGGACAGCTAAAACTGTTTCAGTTTCAGCAATGCAAACATTTTCCTGTATCTTGTCAAATGCAATAAACCCTTCTTGTCACATGCAATAAACCCAGAACTGTGAGATATCAGATATTTCCCCATCCCAGACAGAAGTAGAAAGGTTGAACTTGCTTCACTGCTATTGACAGATCTCTGAACCATACCTCCTAGACCACCGGATTCACTGTGTAAATGCAGCCTGCTCTGCCCCCACTCCTTTCCAAGGACAGCCTTTACAGGCTGGCAGGCATCCTTGCTGAGGCAGAAGCACAGGGAAGCTACAGGGAAGTGACAAACACACAAACATTGCTTTGTAGCTACAACACACTGAAAAATATTTTGTGACCCAGATTGATTGGCAGTTCATGTTCAGGGAGAGTGAATCAAAATCTGGCTAGTTTGAAAGCACAATGCATAACCCAGCACATTATTATTAAACATAAAAATTGCAGCTCTTACTTTCAGTATTTTTATGCAAGCTTTCTCCCCAGAAGATTAGGAGAAACAGTCTATATCTATAGCAACCAGGAGAGAGAGAAGGAAAGGAAGGGTATATCCAGTCCAAAATGTTTCTCCTTAAAACCTTGCATCACCACCTTCACTAGAGCAAGCATTTAATAGATCATTTTTATTGCCACTTGACTCAAGCCTCATTTAAAAAAAAAAAAAAAAAAAAAAAAAGTCAGCTGATTTTAATTCTTCCTTAATAAACAGAGCATACATGAGGATACTTTTGTGAAAGGCTTGCTTTGTTACTGAAAGTCATTTTATATTTTGTCTTCTGAAGAAAAGGTTTCTTAGAGACAGCTAGTTTAGCTTTCACTCTCTGATCTCCATAACCACTCTAGGTAGCTCTTAAACTGGGACAAAAAACAAGTTACGACCTTCTTGGTTTAAGGTGAGTTTGGGGAAGATACTGCAAGTGAAGTGAGACTGACTGTGTTAACACGTATCGTTGGAGACAATTCTGGTGAGCCTCAGTGCAAGGGGAGGACTGACTGCCTGGGAGGGTCACAGGGGAGAACAGCATCGACCCTGAATGCACGGAGTTTGTTTTCAGGACCCCTCCTTGCTCATGAGGAGGATTTTAGCAGGTGGGGAGTTCTCCTCTAGATGTCAAATCCAGAAGGTGTCCTCTAAAAGAGGAGGGGGTTTGTCTGGGCACATCTCAGCAGAAGGAGGCTGCTTAATGGTCTTCGTGGGGTTGGACTGGGTATATTTAGATGCCTCTAAACCACCCTTAACCACCTCAGCCCTGCTGATTCCCACCTCCAGCAAAATGACTGAGCGGTGGTCACCCCCAAAAGCCGTGGGTCTGTGGCCTAGGGTTCTGCATTTTCCTCAGCTGGGGCGAGGGGCAAACGCTTCAAGGCTGGCTGCCTCCCCACTGCACCACCCCGACTTCAGGGGCCTCGCTGGAACTTCGCAGCGCTGAGGGGAGCCCAAGAGCCTCGTCCCCCCCCGCGGTGCATCCCCCTGGGACGCGGGCGAGCCGGGAGGGAGCCGGGGAGCCCGGTGGCGAGCTGAGGATGCCGGTGGCCGTGAGGTGAGCGGAGGACGGGCGCGGCCGCCCGTGTGAGCCGGCAGCTCCCGAGGGAGGGCAGGAGGGGAACAGCTCGGCCCCGCTGCCCGCCAGCCCCCCTGCGCCCCCCGCCCCGCTCCCCACTCACCGATCCGCGCCTCGCCGGCGGAGGGCGGCTGGCTGCGCGGGGCGGCGGCGGCGACGACCTGCAGCAGCAGCAGCACCGCCAGCAGCAGCAGCAGCTGAGGGACGACGGAGCCGAGCGCCCCCATCATGCCTGGCCCATCGCAGGCTGCCTCCCCGCCGCTCCCTTGCCCGCCGCCGCCGGCCCCCCTCACTCCATGCCGCCCGCTTTCCCTTTCGCCTCCTCCCGCAGCCGGTTCAACACCCAGGACAGCGACCGCCGCCGAGCCGGCTCCGCTCCGCTCCGCTCCGCCCCGGCCCGCCCGGCGGAGGCGGGGGCTGCCCCTTCCCGCTCGGCGGCACCGCCTCCCCGCTGCCTGCTGAAGGCTCCCGGCTCCCTCCTTCCCCGCCCGGGGGCGCCCGGACCCTCGGGGAGAACCGGGGACGAGGCCTGGGGCTGCCCCCGAGCCCCTGGGGGCTCTGAGCCTGCCCCGGGTGTGAGGCGCCGGTCCCCTCATCCTCCACCTCCCGTCCCCATCCCCAGCCTCTCTGGGACTGGGAGCACTGGGTCTACCTTTGGGAGGGAGCAGCGGGCTCAGGCACAAACACGGAACTGAGGGAGCTGGGGTTTTTAGTCTGGAGAAGAGGAGGCTCAGGGGAGACCTTATTGCCCTCTACAGCTACCTGAAAGAAAGGTGTGGGGAGCTGGGGGTCAGCCCCTTCTCACAGGTAACCAGTGACAGGACCAGAGGGAAGGGCCTCAAGCTGCACCAGGAGAGGTTCAGGTTTGAAACAAGGAGACATTTCTTCTCAGAAAAAGCAGTCAGGCACTGTGATGAGTTGCCCAGGGAGGTGGTGGAGTCACCGTCCCTGGGGCAGCTCAAGGAAAGGTTGGACGTGGTGCTTAGGGACATGGTTTAGTGGGTGACAGTAACAGTAGGGTGGTGGTTGGACCAGATGATCGTGGAGGTCTCTTCCAACTTTAATGCTTCTATGCTTTTTCTGTGATTGACTACCTCTTCACTCACAAACTCTCAGTGTCACATACTGAGTCCTCAACGCAGCAATTTGCAGTCCCCAGGCTGAAATAGCACAGCTGCTGTGTTTGCTGGCAGGAGATCTGTGTTTGGACAGGACACCCAGCTCCATGCTGCTGTGAGGGATGACTGGGTCCCAGCCCTCTCCGTCACCCCAACATCCATCTGCCTAATTCCTCTCTTGCTGCTGAAGTTCAGATTCTTCCAATCGTCTTCATACTTGAGGTAAACAGCTCTCTACTCCCTGACAAACTTCATCCATGACTTTAGTCAGAGTCATGACAGACACACTCAAAGGTACTTTAAAGGATTAAAATTTGTAATACATGAAGCGACTTTGCCATAGACCAGAAAATTAAGAAAGCCCACAGAACAAAATGATCCTGGAAAAGCATGGGGTGGCTGAAGGGCTTTCTGCAGCCACTTTCCCACCTTCTTCCTTGCTCACAAAAGTGGCAGCTGGACCAGGGTCAGCACACGGCATCCAGCCACCACAATGGAACCAGCTGGGACCGTGAGGTGGTTAGGCCAAAGCTGGTGGCCCAGGGGCAAGCCTTGCCCCAGGCTCTGGGTACAGGGCTGCGTGGAGGTCTGCAGGGCCCAAACAGGGCTCTTACAGCTCTTGGTGCCCTGATGAACAGTTGCAGACTCCTGTTTTACTCAGGGAATAGCATGAACCTCTATGCTAGGGAAAAGTCATGGTTTCTAGAGCTTAGTGCAAAGTCCCCTCCTTTGCTGGGTGGTTAAGGCTGGCATCTTGGCTGCAATCAAGAACAATATTTGATTTGGAAAACAGAAATTTCAAAAAAAATATATGGACACTGGTTGCTGGGTGCTGGCCCAAGGTTTTCAAAAGGGATGGGTGATGTTTTGAAGCACTTCTGTCCTTGAGGTGTGTTACATGCTTGCTTACACCTTGCCTGGGAGTGGTTTCATGAACCCAAAAGGTCCCTTTAAGCCAAATGTTCTTTACCTCAGGAAATCAATTTAAACGATTCTGAAAGAAATCTGAGCACTGAAAGGGTAGAGGCAAAAAAAGGGGGGAAAAGCATTATATGGAAAGGACAAGATGAGAAATGAAAGCGCTGAAACATAAATTAGTATATTCTCATGGGTTATGCAAACCATCTGGCTTTAAAAGCTAGTAGTAGGAACAAGGAAAAAGGTCATTTGAATTAGCAGAGAACTGCAAAACAACTGAAGGTAAGAAAGGAGCAAATGGCAGGCACACCGAGAGAACAAGTTGTTCGTCAAAATACAAAATAGTGGTATTATTGGAAGTCATTGCAGCTCTGCATCAAACGATTTGCATAGCTCCTGTGAATTTATGGTCAAATACTATGCAGATTTTAAAATGAAATTAAAATACTCGTAGCCACTTTGTACAGGGGATTAGCAAAATAATCACATTTGTTCAAATGCATGTGAAGCAATGTGAAAAATTAAGAGAGAAAGGGCATTCGGTAAAGCCAGGAAGAAATCCTTGAGTACACGAGGTTAGGAAAGGCAGGAGCAATGTGTCAAGAAAAGAGTAAAGAGTCAATTGGTAGGTGAATGGGGCATTTGGAAATAACTCAAGGAGCAGTTCTCAGGACTGGCAAGTCTGAAGTATTCCCTGCCTGGCTGTATTTTATGGTTTTATAGTAGGCTGCACCTAGGAAGGATACACAGTGCTGTTTTAAAGCTCCGGGAACAGACAGATTGAAGTCAGTAGGATTACATAAAATGAGTTTGATTAATGACATGGGTAAAAACTGCAAGCCTTCAGTCTGTGTGTAAATTAGATGAATAACAGAATTACAGCGTAAATATGTTATGACACATGCAGGTTACTTGCCGGTTCACAATCTTTTTCTCAAGACATTTCTCGGTGCCAAGGTTTTTAATAGGCTGTATAATAAATTAAGCATCTGAGCTTAGGCCTAACAGCCTTTATGAGGTTGTTTTGATTGTGGTTTTTATTCTGGTGTTTTCCATGGGTTTCAGAACTGTGGAAGAAGAAATCCTGAAGGGTGTAAGTCATTTGGGAAAGACTAGGAAAAATGAAATTCTATTCTAGAAGTCAGGGATGCTGTGGGGCTCTAACAAACCTTTAGGACTTGACAGTTTTGAAAAAGGAATAGAAGAGTGCATCAGTAAGTTATTTCTGTAAGGACATATTTATATTTATTTGGTAAGGGGTTCTAAACTGGTAAAGACACTGAATGGTCACTAGGAGGTGAGAGTGTCAGTTCTCCATTGGCAATGTGTCTGGAGGTGAATGAGAGACTATATGGGAGGATGGCGTTGGGAATTACAGCTCTGAAAATTTCAGCACAGTGAATAACATTAAAGTTTATCATGTCCTTAATTGCTGGAGCTGAGTCTATTATTCCCTTACAGGTGTAAAAAAAACGTGGCAGGCAAAGTGAAAGGAGAGCTGGGTAATCTATATGATTTTATACATATGAGAGATTTGCATCCTTATCCATGGTAACCGCAGCTGAACAGAAGGTTTTCAACACTTTGCTGGTTGAAAATGCTGTGTTGTCTGACTAAGGCTTTTCATGAGAAACATATGTGGTTTAAGCAAACTTCCACTCGGAAGGGGATTTTTCTGAGAATGATCCCAGAATGACAAATTGCCTGGTAGCCAGGACACCTGCCCGGCATGAGATCTTAAAGGTTCACGTTTTCTCTGTTTGATTCAAAGAGGTGACCTAACACTAAGAAGGTCACTCTCTCGCTTTTTCCCTGTCTCTCTCTTTCACTGGGCCATTCAATGCTGTTATTAAAAGCAAACAGGTTAGAAAGGACGTTGGTAGCAGAGGTGGTTTAGCATGGAAGAAGCTGAGTTAATGATAGAGCTTTTAGAAATGTAAGAAGAAACGGTACCAAGATTACATGAACAAAAAAATGGATGGTGGTAAATAAATGTAGATAAATATATGATTCATTTAAAGTAGAGCACTGCCAGAGAATGATCTGGGCATAAAAAATACACAAAGAGAAAATACTCATAATAGTTACATAGATTCATAGCATATCTGAGTTGGAAAGGACCCACAAGGATCACTGAGTCCAGCTCCTGAGTCCCCAAAGGACAACCCCAAAAAAATAAAAATAAAAATAAAATCAGATCCCAGACCCTGTGTCTGAAAACATTGTCCAAATGCTTCTTGAACTCCTGCAGCTTGGTGCCGTGACCACTTCCCAGGGGAGCCTGTTCCAGTGCCTGACCACCCTCTCTACATGCTTATAAGCAATTAAGTGATGTGAGTAAAATGTAGTAAACAGGATTAAAATAATAAAAGCTAAGTGTGAGGAATATAAAACACAAAGGTAGCATCTGAATTTCTCCATGTACTCAAGTAGTGAGGTCATGTCTGTGAACTTTTGCAGACCTGTTTTTTATTTACAGCCGGGAATTATGTATACACAAGCACAGGTACATCTGTGGGATCATAGGAATAGTACACGTGTATTTGTGCACGGTACAACTGCATGCTCTGTCTCAGGATCACAGAGCTGTTTGTCAGTTTATCCAAGTATAAAGAGCCTGAACAAAAGGTCAATTCCAGCTATGCTTAAGACCTGCATAGAAAAACACACCTTTTTTTTTTTTTTTTTTTAAAAAAAGACATTAAAATTACCTTATTAATTTTTTCTTCCCCTTGCCGCCCCTTCCCCTCTCTTCCCCCCACCCCACCAAGGCCTCTGAGTGGGTTAATTGCAGATCATTTGTCCTGTTAATGGGTCCAAAATCCACAGGGAACAATATCTATCAGGCAGTTTATCTAAGATTCAGTAACCTAGATATCTTGGCACAGCTTTAAGATGTCTTGGCGGCGAATGAGGAGAGAAGGAGATAGAAAGGCTTATGCTATATCCATGCCCAGACAAGACAGCATTTAGACTCTTTTACTATGTACATTTAATGCTTCTTGAGGATGTAGGTAAAATATTCTCAGACTTTACATGAAAAATGTTAAATACTATTAACATCAGAAATAAGTGCAGTGAGATGATTTAGCTGAATAACGTCTTCTATAAAGACAGTTATTTAACCCTTTGTCATACAAGAGTCTTAATGGCGTCTGTGCACAGATTTCATTGCAGATTTTCTGTATGGACCCAAATGGAGCTCTTTAGAGGCTTGGCACTGCACATGTATTCTCTGATACCTTCTGTACTGGTTTCAGGGCTCAGAGAGCTGGTTGAGCTGCAGTAATCCTCCTGCATCTTGTTGTGACTTAAGAACTTCTTGCAGAGGCCTGTGAAAAATGAGAATAGAAAAACCATCAATGGAGCCACAACTTGGAGGACCATGAGGAATACAAGAGGAATGGTACAATTGCCACTTGGCATATTAAGGGTGCGAGCAACCATAAACTGCTTTAGGAGGCTGACGAGCTCTGGACCCTGTTCAGGACAATTTGACAAAGACAGTATTTGAACAGTGACTGAGGTACTGGTCACACGTTCAAATTCTTGCAATTGACATTTTAATTATTCAGTGTTATTGATGGAAAGTTGAAACAGACAAGATTAAATATATATACATATAGTGTTTTCCTTTTATTGCAACTGTATTGTGGAGGCTGTAATAGCTCTTGGGACTGAAAGTATTCAGAAAGTTACCAGTAATGTTGCACCATGCGCTTACAAGTAGCTTTTTTTATTCAGGGATGTTGAAAAAGTCTGTGCATGTTTATCTAGCTGTGTGTGTTCAACCCTTTCCTTAAGAGAAAACATCTCACTTATTTGTTCCACATACACATTTTAAAAATACTGGATTCAAGCAGGCTACTATTTAATATGTAGCATTTATTTTGAATATTTTAAAACTGTTAAGAATGAAGAACTTTATCCTGCAAATCCTGCCTCAGGTCATATCAGCAGTGATTGTGGTCTCTGTTTCTCAGGTATTGAATATTTCATGGTATTACTAAAAGTACTTGAAAGGATCTTAGCATCCAATACAGAGATCACTGATCATCAGTGTTAGATTGATTTCATATCTATAAAACTAGCAAAGTCTGAGAGATTTTTAAATGAATTCTCACTTGATCCAGTATTTGCAGGGTGTAGAAAATGTCAGATATTGCCATCAGATGAGTACACAGTGGTTTCTATACTTACTCTGTACCTTATTGCAGGTCATTTGGCTCCGGGATACCTCTGAGCAGTCTGGGACAGGGTGACCAAGTATTTGTTATATAATTACAAACCCAAACTACATTTTCCCTCATGTTTGGGAAGAATGGAAAACTTTTTTAAAGATAGTAAAGAAAAAATTGCAGTGGTATCACCCAATGAATAATACTAAATGAATGCCCTTTCAGCATGTTGTATGTAGTTAGATAAAATAGTCTCCGTTGACAGAAGATTGTGGTGGGATTCATTTTATGAATATCACAGCAATTCAATTGTATCTAGGAACAATGTTTTAATGTACTGTTGATTTCAGCTATTTTAAAGCTTTCCTTGCTTCTAAAACAGTATTAGAAAATGGCTTTACTCTGGAGCACGTTAGAATTTTTACTCGAGGTATTTCTGCATCACTGAGAAACAGGAGTTCAATACGGAGCCAGAAGGAAAAATTTTCAAGAACTGTGCAACTGGATGACTGACAGAGGTTTTTTGGAAAAGGAAGAAAAAAAAAGTAGGTTGATTTTAGTTATGACTGGGAAGCTGTGAGCTGGTCTTTTATTCCCTGTGCTGTAACAGAATGATAATGGTTTTTATGAGCTGCTGGAAAGAGCAGCTGGAAAGGAGCCTAAAATGGAGTCTTCAGGGCCCGAGAGAGGAAATGCAGCTAGAGAGAAAATTGAAATTACCTGTGAGAATAGCAGGAGATGTGACTTACATTAACTGAAAACTATAAATGTGACTTACATTAACTGAAGCCCTAAACACCTCAGTTTGTGAGTGCTTGCTTAGGTTAGTGCGTTTTGAGTTGGTTTCTAAAACTGTAGGAACTCTTGGTACCAGCCCAGCCACTTCAGTGTGTGTGGTGCTTTGGGTCTGTGTGAAAAAATTCCACAATGTTGTTTGCTAGGGAGGCAGCAGAGAGCAGATTCTGTAAAGGTAGGTCTGGACTGAACCCAGTTTTATTTGATGTACATTTACAATTCTAGCTGACTTGTTCAAATAGCACTTCTGGCAGTATCTACATCAAATGGGGTGCTATGGCTGTGCCTGATATCCATGTGGTGGGAATGAAGGAAAAGGTAGAACGAAGCACCTGCAAGCAGCAGTGTATGGATATTCCAACCCAGTGCAGAACAGCCCTCCGGCGTCTCAAGGTGGGGCTACAAAAACATGAATCCAGACTCTGAGCCCACTTCTGAAATCTGTGCATCCAGTGTCAGGCTGTGAAAGGAGCTTGTACTTCACTGGGGGAGGGACGGCCTCGGTGAGCACCAGCACAGGTCACAGACATGCACTAGAGCCAGAACTCCTTAAATCAGAAAAGCTTTGGCTCTTGCTAATGCCCACCATCAGCTCAAATCAATACAGAGGCTAAACGTCGTGGCTGGCCTGTCCAGAAGTCAGTGGAGACAAATTTCCAAGTTAAACCCACCTGAATTCCTAATGATTTCCATGGGTGTGTAGAGCACTTAGCACATCTGAAAAAATTACCATTTGAGCATATCAAGACGGTGTATCCAGATTAAATGATTAGACTTCAGATGTTTCTCTGTGAATGGATTCTTGTTCCTTGAAGAACAGGTTGAAACCCCTAGGTGTGTGATCCGTGATTACATTTGGTTGCCATTGCTCTGAACAGATTTCAAATGTCAAGAGGGAGCCACATTTTTAAATGCATTAGGAGCTCTGAGATGCTCGATGGGAGGGAGGTCAGAAACAGTTAAAAAAAAATAATCTGTTTTTACCCATCTGCACTGTGATCTGTAAAGTATGAAATTTGGTGAATGGATTTTACAACCTATAACTAATCCCCTGAGAAATCTATTCCTCAGGTGCTAAATTAAAAGATGAATGAGATTAATGCACCTCGTCATCCTGAAAGAATAGACCTGTAGCTCTACCAAGGTGGAAGCTGGAGGAGTACTGTGGCTAAAAATACATGAATGGGTAGCTGAACAGGAGAGAACTTTATAAAAAATAATAATAACAAAATTTAAAATAAAAATAAAACTTTTAAAAAACTTCATAAAAGAAGCCTATGGGACTGAGATGCTCCTCAAAGCAGGGCAGTGATGGAAGGATAAGGAACTTTCATCTTGAAACGATCTGAGATTTTGTTAGCATAGTTAAGATTATGTAAAGTTTTGCTTTCCTGATTCATCAATCACCAGGTAAATTAAGATGGGTGTATTATCAAAATGTAAATTAAGAAAGAAAGAAAAGACATTCAGTTATGACTGTTGAAGTCACAACCTAAAAATAGTTGTTGTGTAGGATATATGTATTCAGAAATAGCCTCCAAATTTGAGAAAATGTGACTGCCTCTCATTTTCTAGTAACTGCTAGATTTTTTTTAAGATTTAAGTTATGAATGAACATATACACATGTGTAACCTGACAGTGTTAGGCAATATTAATCCAAATATGTATAACTCTTACAAAGACACATCCTATTTCTGAAGGGCAAAAACAAGTTTCCAGTTGCTGAAAAATCAGCTGAATAGCAAGAATTGGTTATTTTGGCTGAAGGAAAATAGCAGCCTATTGTAAGATGTCAACAGCTGCAAGAAAAATAAGAATTACTTGGAAATTAACCAAAGGGTCATGACAACTGGAGAGATAAAGACTGTGTAATGTCGCTTTGTTCAGTATCTGTGCTGAAATCCATAGGGCTTGTTCTTACAGTATTGTTGTTTTCAGGCCTCTTAATTCCTGTGTTGCAGGACAAGATGACTTACTTGATAAATGTAAGCCTTTGTCCTGTAGGCTTCTTTTGGCTGACAGCATCTTTGGAGTCTACCT
This sequence comes from Aythya ferina, assembly GCF_964211825.1. Taxonomy (NCBI): domain Eukaryota; kingdom Metazoa; phylum Chordata; class Aves; order Anseriformes; family Anatidae; genus Aythya; species Aythya ferina. The sequence continues at coordinate 10,434,615 of NC_140297.1, forward strand.
GTGCTTCCCCCTTGAGTGCATCCCATACTCTCCCTCAGTTAATGACCAGTACAGGCCCCTTAGCAGGAGGAAGAAGATCAATGGAGTATGAAGGAACAGGACATCTTGGACAACCACACAGCTATGAAGTTCTCTCCTGTTCAGCTACTAATTCCTATATTTTTTAGCCATGGCACTCCTCCAGCTTCCAGCTTTGGGGAATTTGGGTGGCTCGCTAAACAGGATGGCTGTCTTTGCCACATCAGTTGAAATTAGAGACGTAGTTCGGGGGAAAGTAAGAGCATGAGGAGAAAATCATGGCTGAATCATTGGCACGGGGGCCTGGTGCCCCAAGGAATTGCTGTACTCCCCCTGGGCATTGTGGTTGTGTGCACCTCATGTTGTCTGACCAGGGCCTGATTCAGAGGGTGCTTAGTGCTCAGCTGCTGCTGAAGGCAGGTGAGAGCTGTGCTTTAAGGTAGGAAGTGCTATACAATGTGGCATCTCATACTGAGTTCCCAAAATTCACAGAAAAAAATTAACTTAGTCTCACTATACATTTGTAAAATGGCAACAAGGAAACCTACGGGGAGCTGGCAAAGCAAATGAATCATTGTGAAAATCTGGGGCTGTGGTGCAAAGTGCCATAGTAATGTCACCGTGGAAGTTAACAGCTTTGTCCTCAGTGCTGGTACGGATGGCATGCAGCAGGTTAGGTGTAGAGCTGTGTGCTGAACAATGAGGGGAGAAAAAGCACCTTTACACTGTTCTCAACAGCGAGGGGTTTGAATCATCCACAGAGCAGAGATAGAGTGAGATCTGAGGAGGGAAGTTCATGTAGAATAAGTAGCTTGTCTTATTGTAACTAAAAATACAATGACTTCCAACATAATCTCACTCAAAGGTGAGGTTAAAGCTAGGCACGTCCTCATTTTGGTGTCTCCTGACTGTTGAGTGCCTGACTTTTCATTTCTAGGAGAGCTCCACGCTGTGCTGTCAGGTACTGCATAGCAGGATCTGGTTTCACAAAGTACCCAGCGTGGTGCTTGCATTTTCCAGCCCTGTGCTATGATGGTGAGGAAGCAAGGGACAGCAAACAAAGCCACTTGTGCTCCTCTCCACTTCTTTCTTCAGCATCTCCCTCTTGGGCTGCTCATTGCTGAAGACTCATTGGGCTAAGCTCATCTCTCTGTCCTATCTGTAAAATATTCCTCTGCTAAAGACCAAAATATTTGCTATAGCTGTTGTACAGCTATAAGCACAGAGTATTACTGAGAAAATTTCTGGGAGCAAATCTAGAATTGAGTGTGTTTGATAGCAACTTAGAATGGAGCAAGAACTGAACTCAGCTCATTTTCACTTTGGTTTTATAGCTTAATTCTTGCTAAGATGGGTTATTTTGAGTAGCATAAATAAATAAATGAATAAAGTGCATAGTTTCTAGTGTAAAAATGCTAGAAATTCTTCCTCGGGGCATTCTGGTGTCTCAAAGCACAAGACCATTGCTTATGAGGTGTTTCTTTTAAAGAAAGGCTACTGAGGATTTGCTGTGACCTGAAAAATAAAAGTAGGGAAAGTTCATGGTAATGGCAGCTGGGTAAAGGAACATTGTTTGGACTCCACTGAAATTACATCGTGTCTTTGTAAGCACAAGATTACGTTAAGAATATTCATAGGCTTTGGTGCAACTATTATAAGTTGAAAAATAGAAGAGACAGGATGCTCTTTTCCTGTTCTGAATCACTGCTCTAAAAAGCCTTCGCTTTGCTCTCTGTTATGGTTCAGAGTGTTCTGGTGGAGCATCACAGACCAAACAAAAACACTTACTTGACTTCTCAAGGGAATCTTCCTCCTAGGCTGAGCATTTCTCATGAACTTTCCTGCTCTGTATAATGGAGCTTCCACTGCGTATGACTGGGCAGGTTGAATCATACAGAATTATTTTCTAATGCAATGTTAATAACCGTTGATCCATTGCTCTCAGTAAAGGCAAGGAGTCATGACAAACTTTGAAAAAGCAGGCCACTATTGCAAAAATCATAATATTTAAACTTTGTGTTTTCTTGTGCCATCCTAACATTCAGTGAGAAATTTATGGAGGGGTTGGCAGCTCCTCGCTTATTGAAAAACAGGGGCTGAGATGCTGGGCCCAGAGCTGGGGCTGAGCACTGGCAGCCACACAGAGGGGCAGGGAAGGCTCAGAGGTCGGATTTTGGGGGTGAATTTCTCCCTCACAGGGCCCTGGGCACAGCACTAAGAACCACCTCGAGTCCTGACCTGGCCTGGGCCCACTGTGCTGGAAAGAAGCCCAGAGCAGAAAGGGGAATGCCACCTTGCAGCAGGGGAATTTCTCCAACTGATTCAGGAGGCAGATGAAAAAGGTCCCTGCTTTGAGTTTTCTGACAGATATTTTAGTATTCTGCCATAAAATCCCCTATACTACTGATGAAGAATGGAATATCACAGTGAAAAGGTGGCAGAGGTACCATATGTCACTAGCAAGGGTTAAACATGGTTTGAAAGGATACTAAGACAAAAATTAACTTGTAACTGCTATTTTCCTTAGGAGGTGAACTGCCGCAGGAAGTGTAAGAGATAAAGGGAAGAAGATGGTCTTTGCTGTAGGTTTGTGAAGAAAGAATTCTCCTCTTCCCCTTCAACACTGTTAAAAATAAATAAAATTGTTTCCATATATATATAGTTCCACATATTTAACATATTTCAGGAGCCAAAAGCATGATGCCTGTTCCACTGGGCTACTTGCATAGGAGAACCTATGATAGAGCAGCGCTTTCTAATATTTGATCCCATTGAAATGAGTTCGCTTTCAAGCATTCAATCAACGGTTCGTGATACACTGATAAATTAAAAACTGCAAGCTGGGTTCCCTGCTCTCAGCATGCTGCTCAGGGCAGTTGAAGGCTGTGATCTTCACCAGGAAGATAAGAATTCCCCCGAGGCAGGCTGACTTGTGATGGATGGCTCGGGAACCAAATATTGCTGTCTATGCCCGCGCAGATCAAATCAGGGAACCGGGAGGGCTGTAATCAGATCCCTCCGTGAGCTCTCTCAGTTCCTTGCATCAAACAGGTCTTGATTTCCTTGCGAACTGACAGGTTTTACATTTCTTCCTTTTCAGTCTTCACATAACCTAAACTTTCTAAATTCTGACAAGAGCAGACATCTGAATGAGTAAACAAACAAACAAAGCCCTAGAAGCACCAAAAGTTAATACCCCCCCTTTTTTGGTTGTTGTTTGTTTGTTTAAAAATGAGATTATTGGGTCATATACCTCTAGTATGCCATGCAGCATAAGTCTCAGATGTTCTTGCTACTGTCCTTAAATTTGGATGTTGTTGCAAGGATCCTGTGTGGATGGACCAAAATGTGTGGTCATCAAACTGAACATTCCCCTTATAGCTATTGTACGCGGGCTAAAAGCAGCTGATGGAAACAGCTTTCACTGTAAAAGAAGAATTTTACAGCCCCACAAAAACAGCTGTCTTGGAGGTCAAGAGCAGCAGTCCATCAAAAGGAACCCAGGGACAGAGGAAGAGAGAAAGGGAACTAGTTTTGTTACTAAGGTTGGTCACTTACTAAATAAATGACCACCCTTGGAATTTCTTTTGGTGTGAAGAAATACCACAAGCAAAATCATTTTCTATATACTGTGTACTAGGAGCGTGCAATCCCAGAGAATCCCAGAGAACAGTGTAAGAAAGGGCACTGCTTTTGTCATTCGGGATGCAAAAAGAGCCCCCACAGCAAAAGGAGCTTTTCCCTTCGTGGAGCAGTCAGTGGGTGACTTGGGGCATGCTGGCCTTAGATAGCCTGGTGCGGGAACCAGAGTCACTTTTTTTTTTTTTTTTTAAGTACTCTTAGATTGGTCTAATTGGATTTGTACCCTCTTACAGATGCTGCATTTTTACTTCAGCTGCTATTCTGAGAAAATGAAGTTGCTAATACGTGCCTTTTTTAATAAGCACAGCAAGATTGCCGAAAGGTCAGCGCATGAAGTTGACATTTCTTGATAGTCAGCTGGTACTCAGGTACCAATTTAGGCAATTAGTAAGTACGGATTTTTATATTAAGAAACAAAGGGAAAAAAATGCCAAATTAATATTCTTCATTCACATGAACAGCACAAACAGTTGGGTTTTTAATAAATGCCCCAAAAGGCGAAGAAGCACATGGCAGTACATATGCAAAGAGCCCAAAAGGAGGCTGGGCTGGCTCTGTCCTGTATGTTCTTGGTTGTAGGCATACGGCCATACAGAATTCATGTACCTTTCCAGCAAAGATATACGTACTTAAAATGTTAGGCTTTAAAGCAAAGCATCTGTTACTGCAGCATGTAAAAATTATTAAAACCAGGACAAGGATTATTCCAGGAATAGTAAGGCGGGTGAGAAAGTGATTGAACAGAAGAGGGGAAAAGTACTGAAAAAAAAAAAAAAAAAAAAAAAAAAAAAGACTACGGTGGTCCTCTGGTAAATCATAGTGGAGAAAAAAGTTGGTAACAGCTTCTACTTCCTACAGTCATAAGCAGTAAGAAAGTGCCAGAACTACCACTGTGACACTGCTTTGAAAAAATGCTGACTAACAGAGCAGAAGGTGAATTTCCGCCATTAGAGCTTCCTCAGTGCTAATGGATGTGTAATTGGTGCAGCTTTTCCAGGACCATGATGTGCAAGTAGACAAACAACCCACTGGTATTGGAGGACTATGAACAAATCTATGCCGAACAGCAAGACTTAGTAAAAAAAATCCCACTGATTTCCAAGTAAATTGAAGCTACAATTAGAACATAATTAAAATCATGTAGCACTTGGTAGCAGCAGCACACGTGAGTTTGACTGCACAGTGATGTACAGCTGTCATTGGAGTAAACATCAAGAGGCCAAGGCAGAATTTTTTCCTTTTCCTTGGCAAGCCACAAAGTTTTTGTAGTTGGATCCGAACTTGTAGACATTTCTTAGCTAAAGAAAAAGCGTGAGGACTTCTCCTGGCATTTCTTTAGTTTATGATTTGAAGCTGTCATAGATGTAAGACTGCTGGACTTTGCTTCCCGGTCAGAAAACAGCAAATGAACCTTGTCATCAAAAAAGGGACCAGACCCTTTACAAAAAGAGATTAAGCTTAAAACAGACACAATTAGTCTAAAGCTATTGGTTTCTTCAGTAATATTTAAACTGGATATATGTGCATGAAGGGGAGAGCTCCAGACATGCCATTTACAGGTACAACTTTGACTAGAAAATTTATTCTTTAGGCAGTTATACATATACATTAACAGTGATTGCCAGTGCAAATTGCTAAAAGGTTGTCTTAGAAAGGTTTTATCTTGTTCATATTTCAAACAGTTTTATTAGTTAAGTTCAACTTGGAACAGATCTCAGTGGGTCTGTTCCAAAACTGTGGGACCTTCTCTGACATACAGGTTGGAGAGCACAGCGAGCCAAATCTACTCTGATTATCAGTCGTTCCGTAACAAGAAGCAAAGACCAATCCTTCTCCCCCAACAGCACTTCAAAGGCACTTTTAATCAGTAAGATAAAACAAATCTGATTTACAGGCTTCAAAACGGTAATTCAGCTTAAGAAATATACTATTTATTTATATATATATATGTATATATATATAAAGATAAATACAAGGATTCAACATTTTGGCAAGACTTAGTTTGCAATGAGAACACCAAGTAAAACCTTCTTATATTGTTGTGAGATTTACCACAAAGACCCAAGGAGAAAGCACTTGACAGACTTTGGCTCACAGAATTCAAAGAAAGAACATCATTGATCGTGTTGCAGAAAGCCCTTGGCTTTTCATCTATCAGAGGAGTTATAATAGAGCCGGACTGGATCTCAGGCTGAGGTCCCTACACCAGCTCCACTGCCACCACAGAACAATTTCAACACACTTGAGAACCACTTGAGTATCAGCCATGATAGAATACAGACAAAAGTTCATCTCTAAGTTTTCTTACCTTCCCTTACAGTGTCACCTCTTAAGTTCTTCAGAAGAAATCAGTCTATTTCTGATGTTGGTAGTTACCTTTATTTCTTTCAGGCTCTGGGATATTGGGTCTGTAACAGGTACTCCATAAAAAATGGAAACTGAAAAAGCAGCGCTATAGATCGAGGGAAAAAAAGGCAGTAACTTAAATTCTCTTCTAATCTAATATGAGCAAACAATGAAAGATTGAGAAGCAGAAAAAAACGAAAGTGATTTACATATTCATTAACTAATTTGTATAATCAGAAGATTTAAAAGGTCATTACCGGAACACCTGCCTGTTAACAGATGTAGAAGACTGAAGGCCAAAGAACACAGTTTTTATAAAGATGTTGATGGATAAACAGTTGGCAGATCTACAGCTACCTGCTGGGGCAGCCTTAGACTTTTTGGCTCAGGCTACCATCGTGGATAAAGTAAATCTTCTGGAATTCACATATCCATACTGACTTGCCTGTTGTAAAGCCTGACAGTTGTTTATTCAGGATTTGATTATTTTTAAATATCAACATTTCAGCTAAATATGCTTCTGTCTAGGAGTGAAATTTTATGCACTAAAAAGGTTACCAACTCCTACCACAGAAAGATGCCTAATAGATGGGGGTACAGCGCTATGCACAGATCCTAATCAAGAATAAAGAGTCTGTCTTCATTTAGCTAAATTTGCTAATTTCTGTGTCAGTGCCACTCTGTAACATTGGAGATCTCAATGAGCCATTTATATAGATACTAAATGCAAAGCATACTGCCACATTTTGAAGATAATTAAGTGTTAGATACCCAAGTTTAAGCTAGTCCCTGTATGGTCTTTACGGCCTTTGGCTGAATCATTTTCCTGGGGACACCTACTAGATCCACTTCTAAAATAGGTAAAAAAAAAAAAAAAAAAACACAAACAGTATTATGAACTTAGACATGTAATTTATAGATGCCTCAGTTAAGGCAAAATAACATTCTGCAATCAGCATTGTATGACTAGTTGTAGGAGAGCATCTGTTCACATTAAAAAGTTAGGTAACTGGCCTACATGTCTATGCTACCTGCAGTATTAATTTATAAAAATAGCCAAATGTAAAGCAATTAAACTGGAAGGAAGCTCAGAAGATAATATAGTCCAACCTCTAGATCAGACAGGGTAATTTCAAAATTCTGTCATGTTCGTCAAGGCCTTGTCAGTCAAGTTCTCCTCATCTCCAAGGAAGGATATTCCACAGTCTTTCTGGTAAACCTGTTCCTGTTCCACTTTCAGTTTCTGTTCACTTTCATCCTTTTTTCTTTCATATGTCCAAGAAGTACTTTTCTTGCTGCAGTGTGTCTGCTGCCTTATGTTTTCTTGATGCGTACCTCTAAGCAGTCTTTTCTTAATCCTCCTCATGTAGAGGAAAACAGTAAGGTTGCTCTTCTGCACTTTCTGATGCTGATATATAGAATTAGTCCACTACAGGTGAAGAAGGACTTTGTGCATGTCCAAGTTGAACTTTGAGATTTGTTGTTCCTTATGTCCAGCTTGTCAGGATTCCACTGAATCAGACAACCCTTCCCCTCAAAAATATCAACCACTGCCCCCACACGGGTGTCATCTGCCAACCGACTGAGGCAGCATTTCATTCTATTGCCCAGGCATTTAATTAAGATGTTAAGTAGCACTGGCAACAGCATATGCCCTAAAAATTGCCACTAATCATCAGTATGACACTGTAGCACCCTTATTCTTCAAGTCTGATTGTCCAACCAGTTTTCCACCCTTCTTGTAGATCATCCATACAGCCCATCTCCCTCCAATTTGGTTACAAAAATACTACATAAGCCTTGGTGAAAAGTCCTGCGAAGAACAGAAAAAGTGACATCCTCTGCTCTCCCTTTGTTCACAACAGGAATGAAATGAGGTTGGTCAGGAAGAATTTGCCCCTAGTGAATACATGCTGGCAATACCCCATCGCTATTTTGTCCTTCATGTGTCTCAAAATGACTTCTGTAACATCTAGGAATAGGCTTTATAATTTTCTCCAGGTCTGAGGCTATGTGCTACCTCAAGGTATAAGAATATACAATTATTATTTGTTTTATAAAAACAAAAATACTTTTTTTTTTTTTTTTACTTCCTCCCCATGTGACAGTTTGATACAAAATAACCTCCTTATGAGTCTTTGAGAATCTTTACTACTACACGATTTCTATACACACTTTTGTACATTTTGCCTGCTTTAAATGTACAGAGTAACAGAAAATAGAACTCTTAATAAATTTACAAGATCATATTATGCTTTTTAACACAGTTCATCTTCCTTCCTTTAATTTTCATGACAAAAGCTTCCATGTGGTCAAGGATTCAAAATTTCATCCAAAATTTTCAGAGATGATTCATACAGGATTCTGAAACTGCATAAAAGAATGCAAAACAGGATTAGACATGCTCATACTAAGATCAATCCTCACCTATTTGAGTCTAAGAGAAATCTAAGAGATTTCTTTGACAAGTTATTCCATATCTGCCTTTACAAAGTTAGTTTTGAAATAGTTGTTTTTCTTCAACTTACCCATTTTTCTACTGACCATTTCTAGCTCTACTGAAATCTAGAGAGAATCAGTTCAATTTACTACGTGAATTCAAGCACATTTTCAAATATTTAATCATCTGTATTTCATGTGTATTTAAAAGCACAACTAATTTTTTTCACAGCATTTTCACAACATTTTACATTTTTTAAAACATAGTCAAATCCTTTACTGCTAGTTTATAATAAGCTGTTTTTCAGTCTTCTACTTTTTTTCTTTCACCCTCATTCTTTGGTCTTTATAATTTTTCTTCTCAACTCAGTAATTTTTTTCCAAGCCTGAGCTTTCTGTCTTATCCTTATTAACTACATGCTTCAGCTGCTTGTAGATCCATCTTAGTCACTTTCTTACTCTTTTGTTTCACATTACTCCCTAAATGGTCTCAAAGGTCAGCTTTGAAATTTCCATTTGGAAGGCCCTTTTTATTTTCTTGCACCCCCAGAAATTGTCATTCACCGAGCCTTTGCAGGTGCATTCTCACACAACTTCTCCTAATACTGCTCTAAGACATCCTCAAAAGGCAGAACAACTGTGGTCTTCTGCCAAAATATTATTTTATTATTATTCATCATAAAGCACTATAAACTTTATTCTTCATGTTATTTTTGTAAAAGATTCTGCCACCTGTATTTCTCTCTCTCTCTCTTTTTTTTTTTTTTTTTTAATTACAGTCCTATACCGATGGCCTGGAATAAGCAAGGTTAGTCAGACATTAATCATGCTGAGTTAGGGCATTCATCAAGGAGACACCGAGACTATAAATACAACAAGAAGCCGTATTTTCTTAACAGTGTATTTGATGCCAGGTCTTCCTGAATTCAGATTGCCATGGTTGTGTCACATACTCTTCCTCTATAATGCTAACAGTCTTCAAGCCATAATCAATCTCTACTGACAAAATAACATAGTGTACTAATTTTATAGCACATTTTAATAATTAATTAGTTATTGTAATAATTAATAATTGTATATGACCACAGTGGTCATATACACGATGTTACTTTGTATAATTTTTATTTTATTACAATCTAAGGCTAACAGAATAATACTTCTGTAAAGTTGGTCCATTTATCAACACCACACTGGCCAAGCTGCAGACAATAAGCTATGATTCAGGATAACCGTAAGCCTCCCCAAACAAATTTAAGCTAATTTTACTAGGTACCACTACAGTGAACGTGCTGATAGGAGGCAGACAAGCCATACACAAAGTTATGTCACAAAACAATGCAAGAATCAGTATTTATAGATGCAATGAGAGCGCAATAAAGAGTTTTGAAAGCTACTTAAATGATAATACTAAGAAATATCTTTCAGCACGTCCATTAGCTCAGTTTAAATTCTAGTGCCTACCTACTAAGATGCTAAATACAGAATATCAAGAAAAAGGTGTTATTTTATAGCACGTTTGTTTCACAGAGCATGGAATACTTCTCTAGCCTCCAAATCACTGCACTGGAAGCTTTAGTAGCTTTTTTTTTTTTCTAGAAATAAATACTTGCATTTTATAAACTAAATTAATGTCTGTGGCATTACTCTTGAGGAAATTCTCTCAATATACAATATGCTGTCCAGAATTTTAAAGTGCGATGAGCAGCAACGTTAGACCCACAGGGCCTTTTTAAACTGCTAGCTCAGCTTGAAGAGGAAAGACTAAATTACAATGAAAAATTTTGCTTCTGAATTAGTATAACAACTCCTTGTTTAATGGCAGCATTTTAAGTACTCCACCGGACGGGAGTTTTACTTATTTATTTCGTTGCTAATATGTAATAGATGACTGCTACGTTAAATTTAAGATGCTGGCACAGAATGCCAAGTCTCTTGGGAAATTAAAGAATATCACTGTTTCGTGGTATACCTGGGTATTAAAAAGAAATAATCCATCAGAGTTGCTGTGAGGTAATGTATTCAGAAGTAAGAAGCAATAATACCTTAAAGTATGAATTAAAAACACAGTAATACGTTTTAGCATGCATCAGTGCAACATTGTGCCTTTCAAGATTATGGTCAAAGCAATTACCTGACATCTAACTTGCAGCATACCATAATTAACATTTAGGGGCTTGCTAAGTAGAGTGGAAAAAGACAATGATAAAATCATTTACAAACAACAGTGCACATTTCAGACTGTATATAATCACCTTTTAGCTATACATTAGCACGCTAGTACTAGAGCACTAAAAATAAGTGTCTTCAGACAGTAGCAGCCCAGCCTGTCCCAGCAGAACACCTATCTGAGAAAGGCACTAATAATTAATCAAATTTAACACAAATACACTAATAATTAATCAAGGAAAATCTAATCATTAAAGAACTTCCTCTTAAACTTTTCCTACATGAATTGGGGAGAGAAGGGAGGAAAAAACCCACTAACCTCACAACATATTTGTGGGAGTTCTTGAATTCTATAATCCTCCCAAGATCAGAAACAATCACACAGCTCTGCAGAGTTTTGTTAGCATACTGTAATTCTGATTTGGGTTACAAATACTTCTCACCATCATGATCATATTCCTAACCTTTTAATTTTATCTACAGCTATCTCTTGTTTTTGTATGATACAAAGGGAGTCATTCATATATCACAGAACTAAAGCACTGTGTAGCATCTTATGCTCTTCATCTGTCCCAGCTTGTAGGATGATTTGTCCCTGTTCACTGGGCAGAGATGTTCATATAGATCCACAAAGCAATTATCTGTGTTCTTACTGGAATTTATAGTCAGTAGTGCACTCAAGTGGTAGCAATTATTCATTTTAATGCGCCTATTTATTTAATCATGTTAAGATTTGCTTTAAATTCTCAGCCACTGTCTTGATTAAAAGAATTGCATAACCGAATCATGATACTCTGCTGTTCACCTTTCTTTTCCAGATCATAATTATCATTTTTAAAAATATTCTGGTAGAACACTTGGCAACCCAGCACTAAATGACTCAACGAAAAAAAATAGTTTATTTTTGCTTGATTTTGTTTCTAAGCTAAGTCCCAACCAAAAGAGCTTTGTTCACAGCCCAGTAACTAATTAAAACAAGCCACCCAGGAAGCAGAGTCACTTTGATGAAGTTTTAGAAATCTAACTATGCAGTGATTATTTATCTACTTATTTATTTTTGTTTTCATCAATTTTATGTTACACAAACACAATGTCCTCTGCAGAAGTCACTCTTAAAATCTGGATAGCAATATTTCTGTTTTCTGGTTACTTAGGTCAGACAGAATAGGGAATAATGGGTTGACTTTTATTTATTTATTTATTTTTACTTCATTTTTTTTTTTTTTAATAAATCTGTTTGTTTTGATTGCATATAACTGAGGTAGATCATATCACAAAACTTTCTGGTCTACTTCTTAAGATTATATATACCATTTAAAGAACTACATAACACCCCTTAGGCTCTGATATAATAGCAGATTTAAATGAGCAAGTAAGTGTTTTGTTAGCAAAAAAGCTACTGCTGTACTTCCTGCACTTCTGAATCACATCTAAATGCGTATTTACTGCACAGCCCTTTAAAAGTTCTACCACTGCCAGAACAAGGTAGTTGTAGCTGTTGGGCTTCTTGACAGAACTCAAGTGCAAATTCTAAGGATTTAAATAGAAAGAAATAGAGCCTATGTGGTCCCCTCAGTAAATCACCTGCTTTTTCATACAGTAGCTTCTCATAACTTTAATATTAACTTTAAATGAAGGACACAAGTTCAGTCACAGCAGAGCTGAGGAAGGTCTCTGTCTTGTCACAAAGCAACGTGCCTCAGGCCAATGATCCACCAGAAGAATGTGGTGTGTTTATGTTTGAAGGGCCATGCATGAAATGGTTAAATAAAATTATGAATTATTGATCGATTGATTGATTTCAACAGCCTCCTCCTGTTCAGGACGTGGTGCATTGCTAGCTCCTTTAGGTATGGATGAGTGTCCATAACCAATTTGGTTCTTTATCTAGTTATCCCTATACCAATTTGTTGAATATCTTGGAGAATTATTTTCCACAAAATAAGTTATCTGTTTTGTTATTCAAGAGTAGGAGAGAGAGAAAAACACATTATGTAAAGAAATCAGTTATCCTTCCTGCAGCGTGCCTACCCTTCTCAGTTACTAACCCTACCAACCAGGAGACACAGGGAACTATAACTTAGTTTCTGAAGTACTTAAAAATGTGTTACATTATTTAAATTCCAGTAGTCTTTTCTTCACAGTCTGTTTGTGCTTCTTAACGTCTACACTGCATGTTTTCTATTTCCACAGGCAGTTCAATAAACAAGACAGAGATCAAATGTTACAATTTTATTTTAGACTTGAACAATTCTGAAACATTTGAGGCTAAATTATTCATAATTGTCTGCCTGAGGCGGGTCTGCAATAAATGCTTGCAAATGCAACTTAGTCAATAACATTCAAGAAACCACCCAAAAAAATCATCCCAAAAAATCTAAAAGTCAACCACATGTAAAACAGAAATCTTAAAAATGACCAAAATAAAATCAACTGTGGAAAGGTTTGAAAGTCACTGTTATATTCACTTAAATGTTTAACATCTGCATATGTGTTCATCGATACACCTACTACCAAGAGCCATGAGAAAAATCTTCTACTAGTAAGAAACCTTAAATAGACTACCTGGTTTGTCCTACACCTGCTGCAAACAAAACTGAGTTTGAGTTCCGTGGTATAACAGGATGAAGTCATAATGCATTCAAATTAAATGCAAAAAAAATCTACCCCAAAATATGTAAAGATTACAATCACAGCAAATGTACTGGCAGGAAATTTAATACTGTGCTGAGCTCAATATCTCAAGATTTTTACTCACTATTTTAAACCTTGCAATCATTCAGAATGCTCCAACTGTATTACCTAAGTATAGAACACAGCCATTTACTGCAGAGAGGGTATAGGGGAGTTTAGTGTTCATTTCCCGTAGCACATTTACCTTTCTGTATTGCTAGATTCTTCTGTGGCAGTTTCCTTGTATGTTATCAGCTTTCTTTGAATGACAGGTGCAATATCCTTTAGAAGTGAAGCTCTGTGCTTACCTATTTGAAATATGATTATGTTGAAAAGTTGGACAAAAATAATGCTTTATCAAAAAATAAACTTGTGTATTTTCATAGACTATCTTTTTAACACTAAAGATTCTTCAATTAAAGATTAGATATGACATATATGACATCAGATTTTCACTGCCCTGGATTAATTACTGTGTGTTTCAGCAAACCAGAATAAGGAGATGGACCATATGAATTAGCAGATAAATGTATTTTTAAATTCACTGCAAAGATTGAAAGTCCTAAGCTTAACAACATCATGTACAAGTGATATGTCCTTAAATTCTTTAGAAAAATGGAAACTTAACAGGATGAGGAAAAGTGCCTGTTGAATTGTATAAGAACTTGGCTTTTAAAGAGCAGCATAGCAAAAAAAGAAAAATTATTGTACAAAAAGAGTTTGACTGACCTTTAATTATAATCACAATGCAGACCATAGCTGTAAGACTAAAAATCTCTTCAACTTCTTTGGAGAGAATGCATTCCATTAATTCATTTAAAAATGACCTAAAGAAAAAACAAAGGAAATATACTTAATAAATAATATTTCCTTCAAAACAGAACAGAAAACAAGAAGCTTGTGACTACGTTACCCTGCCACCATAGCTTCAAAGATACCATGCAGGATAAAGGATATTTATTGGGTGACTGAAAATTGCATGCTTGCCCTAGAACTATAAGAATATTTGAGTTAGCAGAATGGTAAATTGTTTGGGAAGAAAAAGTTTGTACACAGAATAAGTTTTTATGAGAAATGAAGAGCTCGTGGAGTACTTTAGGAAGGATAATCTGAAAAAGCTACTAGATTTACTGGAATTTAACTTATGCAATTTGTAGTGAAGTTTCTAATTTCAATTTCTACTGAAGTTTAAAATATATTTATATGGCTCCAGTGTATTATTAGTAACAACTCATGCCCTTAAATCTATTTCTATTTGTAGCTTAATTAGAACCTGGAGTTCAGTTGATATTTTAGTCTAAAACATGTATGTCATAAAAACAAAATGGAAACGTTTCCAATTCAAGAAGCAGCACTGAAGAACATTTATAGCTGAATATAGCCCTGAAACACTTTCCAACTACATTTTAGATATCAAAAGCATGGACACACTAACAACTTTTCATTGTGAAGCTTGAGATAAATACTAACAATACAATAAAATGTTAAGATGCAAAAAAGCGTCTTAAGATCTTCACTTTTAGCAAGAGATGATAGTATTACCAGGGAACTTCAGTAATATTTGAGGAGAATATATTAAGAGAAATGAAAGAACGGAGTCAAGAAAGAGGTCTGTTTCTCTAGTCAAATGCAAGGGTGAACATTTTCAAGACAGTTTCAAATTTAATGGCTCTTCCTTTTAGCATTTCAGCACAATAGAGCCCTTAAGTATGTCATTAACAAAAGAACCAATCTCCACTAATGATTCAGTGAATAAAATTTTGAAGCAAAGTTTGAACTTCTATAAAGATCAGAGAAGGATGACACCACTTTAAGCTCTGAAATCAGTATTCATGAAGCTGCTGGTGTAATGTATAGCTTTATTGTATCATTGTGGAATAAACTGACCAAGTGTCAATTCCATTTCATATCACCCTTAAATTGCTGACTGATAGGATTCTGCCTGGAGTTTTCACTTTGTTACCACACTGCTTACTTTAGTAAACACAGTCTTTAGTTCCATGAAGGAACTTTATAATAGTATTAACCTGTAATAAGACTCACTGCAGAGACAGCACAGCTGCCTCCCCAGCACAGGAGTCACAAGCTGCCTACCACCACAGGAGTCACAAGAGCCTACAAGCAGAGATAAAATAAGAATATTTCAGAACAAGAAGCTATTTCGGAATACACATATATAAGAGAGGTAAGTAATTGGTTCCTACACGGATAGTTTCCTACTAAAGAAAAGGACATTTGCTGAACTGTCAGATACTGCTAAGTGACAATATTATCACTGGTAGGAAGACTGAAATTAAAAGTTTTAAATTAAAATTTAAAATTTAAATTAAATGTAAGTGAAATTAAAAGTACACAAGACTGAGTCATTAGTAACTGAAAACATAACAGACACTGCGGAATCTGGTGCAAAACGATTGCTTGTCCACAAATTACAAGTTTGCATCAGATTCTGTAATGTTAAAGGCTTTTGCTTTGGACAAATTAATGGAGAAACATTTACCTGACCACATTAACTGTCTTCATAATTATGGTCATTAAACTGCTTGAAAGAGGTGGAAGGTCTGAAACAGTCTTTGGTATAGTTAAGTCTCTTTCACTGGAAGCCTAAAAAAAAGAAACAAATCAACTTCTGCAAATTAAGAACTATATGTTTGCAGAAAATATCCTGGCAAATCTATACTTCAGTGATTATGCTAACCAAGACATATCCTTAAATAATTAAAGAAACATTCACACGTATTCTTTGAGCACCCTTAAACCAAAAAACGCGTAGTCCAAATTAACAAAACGATTTTAAATTAGAAAGGCTAAAACTAAAACAAATAAACAGAATTTTTACCAAGGGAAATGTTTATTACTAGTTACTATTTGTAAAGGCATAGCACACTAAACAGAAATTAATGTCTTTTTTGTCTCCAAGTTTAAGTATGCATACATCATTTCGAAATATAACCTAGATAACAGCGATTCCCTGATTCCCTGTGTTAGGTCTTTTTGGTATCAGGTTCTGAATAGTATGGCAATGGTAAAGTTTCCTGTTTGTTCCATACCAAAACACACAAAATCATTATCTGCAGTAGAAAAAACACACTTTCTGAATGCAGCTCTATTATTCTAACATTAAGTTTAAGAAGAAGTCAGTGTAAAAAAGAGTCAGCATTAACTTTACCTTTTGTAACGCATAATTTATCTCCGCTACTATTGCATCTAGGAGAGTAGAGAGCACACCTTGGTGAACTGCCGGGCAAGATGAACGCCAGTACTGGACTGCATATATGAATTCTCCAAGAGGCATTTGAATAGAGCGAATTAACTAAAACAGAAGAAAAACTGCTGTTTGAGATTGCTTGAGTATAATTAAAATATTTCAGCAAACTGTTTTCTGCAAAGTGCAGATCACACCTTGAAAGCTATTGTGGTATTTCATTCACCAGGTATCAGAGAGGAAATCAGCAATGCGTGGAAAGTTTGCTCATAAGTTTGAAAGAAACAAACAAAACAACAGTTGAACCAAAAAAGAACTTTTTTTCAGAAGTCCTGGAAAGCAGATCATCGTATTTGCCAGTTATCCACCTGTCTCACTACTATCTAGTCTCTGTTAAAAAAAATACAAGAAGCTAACTTTTCTGAGAAGATAGGACAGTCAGAAGAACTCTGGGACATGACCCGTATATTGAAGCTGATACAATTCAAGCTGAAACAAATAAATAATATAGGTGTATTTTTTTCCCTCTGTCAAGATCATAACATATAGAATTAAATTCTTTGCTCTGGAATGAGAAAATTCATTTTAATTGCAGATAAGGTTATTAATCTACGAGTACTAGGGTAGTTCAAGAACAGTTGCAAGAGAATGTCTTGTTCTTTATTTTACTAGTTTTTCTGCTGCTACAAGACCAATAACAGTTTTAAGAAAAAAAAAAAAAAAAAAAAAAAAAACACTGGAAATGAGGAAACCTAGAATAATATTAGAAAAAATAACCAAAAATCTAATTATATATTGAATGGGACAATAACCTCAAAGTAACCAAGTGTAACACCACTTCACATTTGAAGTAAAAAGTATGAATTCATCTAGAGGTAGGTAGAAAATTTTAAGCATAATACCTGAATCCCTTCTTCCAGCTGTTTCTTGAGTCTGCATGAGACACATTCTAAAATTTTCTGGAAGACAGTCTGTACAGCATGGAGAAGACTTTCCACTTCATGTGTCTCAGTGTTTTGAGTCAAAGAAGCTTCAGTAATTTCTTTTAGAACACAGAATAACACTGGAGTACAAAAGCCACCTCTCTCTAGGGAAAGAGATGAATACAACAATATGAAAATTGTTATGAGATATTCTCCAGGTACAAGCTCAGAATGAAAACTCTGCTATATACCATAAACAGCGATAGTTTCCAAGTCTCGACAACACATATAGTTTCTGAGCACCTTTAGCTGAAATTTTCATACAGTTCAATCAATATTTCAAGTATAAACCCAGTGTCCCTTCCAAAAATTCTTGAAGCATGGAGATTAAGATTGTACATTTCTTCAGGAGCACTATTTTAGTGCTACAACGTTGTCTCCTAAGGCATACTGAGAATAAATTTTGTGATACACACAGAATCACAGAGTGGTTTGGGTTTGAAGGGATATTAAAGATCATCTAATTCCAACACCCTGCATTGGGCAAGGGCACGTCTCACCAGACCAGGCTGCCAAAAGCCCCATCCAGCCTGGCCTTTATTATTAACATTTATATAAAATATGTGTATGTATATAATTTGTATATCAAATAGTAGTAACTGAAATGTAACAGCAAGTAAGCAACATTAGTTATCAACAGTGTCCTGACTCTGGACTGCTTCTCTGCTTGTTTTCTGTTTTCTGAAAAGCTGCTGTTACTTCTGACATTGATTATTGATGCTAACATAATCTGTAAATACCATGTTTTGAGAAACAGACTCCAAAATGCAAATAGCAACAGTTCCGTTAATACAAAAAAAGTCATCTAAGCATGTGTAGAGATGCTAACGTTAGCACAAAATATCATACCTGTTTGTATAACTGCAAGTGCTATATCTAAAAGGTATGCTTGAAATTTAAAATTTCCAAGGCCAACCATTATTAGATCTTTACACACTGTCAGGTAGTCCTGGAAAAGAGATGCAAAAATGTATCAGAAAAGAAAAATATATATATATGTTTAAAGCAACAGTTCAGTAGTAGTGAAAAGTAGTAAAAATATCAAATCAAAGGAATCATTTAATTATCTTTTACATATTGAAATTAGATAAGGGATGGGATAGGGGAAAGTCTTCAAAGAAATCTTCACAGTATTAGCATTTTGTAAGACATTATATTAGATTAATATGTATAAACTCGTAGGTGTTTATCCATTTTCACTTTCACATTACAGAAGAGAAAAAGTAATACGTGTATTAAGAATTCCTGCCTCACAGGACATCAGCTTTTCCTCGACAGAGGTAGTTCATAGCTCCACAGTTCAGCAGAATAAGCATCTGTCTATCCTTTCTTGAAGGTAAAAATACTACTTAGTGGACAAATATACTTAAAAATGCAAATGATGGGATCCAGTGGTAAATGCGCTACCACACAAGGTTATTATATAGGTATAAAAATCCTGATATATATTTTTATGTTCTGGGACACTCCTATGTATGGACAGGAATACAGAAGTAGCATCATCTTCATTTTTGACACCAGCTGTAACATGTAAAAGGTCAAATGCAGTGTATGAGAGCAGACCAGTGTTATTGTTAAAGAATACATCCCTTTGTTTCTTGTTTCCATTTTTAACACAATCCTGTGTTCTCGACTAAATTTGAAAGTAACTCAGAGTAGGTGCACCAGATATGTTCTCAACCTTTGATAAGAAGGAGTTCCAAAGACTGTTCCAAACACTTTGCTCTTTCTTCCAAAGAAAAATGTTTCTCAAAAAGCAGTAAATCCTCTGTCTTTTTCACTCAGGCTTTAGATCAGAGGCACTGACACTGAGCATTTACCCAGGCACATTATGACCTCTCTAACAATCTTGAATTGCAAAATTAAAAAGGGCATAGTAAAAGAGCATTTTCCTGCACAGACACACACATGTTACATGGTAAGACTAGAATACTAATGCAGACAGCATAGGGAATTTCTAACCAGTCTATGTTCAGGTTAGTTGAGTCACTCAAGGACATGGATTGCAATTAAAGTTAGTCCAAATCCTTCCCTTGATCAAAACCTGAAAAGAACCATAGCTCAATGGTAAAATCCACACTGGGTTAAGTAATACATCAGAGAAATATAACAGAAGACTATTCAAAACTAGCTTAAGCATTATCTTATCAAATGTTTTCTGTGAAGGGTAACTGAAGATAAGGGATACAGAACAATATTGTCAAGAGACAAAAAGCCTGTGGGATGATCCAAAATCCTTTCTTTGTCCCTAGGAACTGAAGGAACACTCTGATGGCTGTACTAAAGGAAAAAGGAAAATCTTGGCACCAAGAATAACCGAGTAACAATGGTTTGGTAAACCCACATGACACGAAGAGACATGCTGGAATGTCACAATATGGTCTCAACAAACGAGCAGTCTAAATACAGTGACCCTCCAATGAGTCCCTGCCCATGACAGCAAGTGCAAAATTTAGGAAGGAAGGAAAGAAACAAGCAAGCAAATATTATTAGATCTAAATCCTATCTCTCACAATCACAACACCTTCCTTGCCCTTTAAGTCATCTTCTGTTGTGATCCAAAAGCTCCACTTTATTATGCCACATAAAATTGCCACATATACAACTTATAAATCAAGCTGTTGCCAATCCAATAAGAGACCTCTAACCTGGATAATTAATTGAGAAACATTACTCTGTTTTGAAATGCCGTCCTCTTGATCAGTTGCTAACAAACAAGGTACAACTTGACTTTCTATCCAATCACCTGTCTCCTTCAGAATTGACAGGTAATCTTTTCCATCTTCAGAAAACTGAAAAAAAATAAACAAAACACAATAGAAGTTTATCATTTTTATAATTTCAATTCTTTTGGTATTTCCTTATACTGCCAGCTGTAACTCCAGCTACTGCGAAACGTTATTCTGAAAAGATATAACCATACCTTGTTTTGAAGATGAATACTCAACCTGCAACATAGGCTGAAGGCTCTTAAGGCAGTTGTTTGATTGCAGCCAACAGAACTTGCATCGGTTGCTTTCAGAATTGAGTCAAGAACTTCCTGAAATATTACAGTTTACATTAGATTTTCCAGAAAGTCCTTTCAAACGTTTATTCTCTTTTTCTCAACAGCTTTAAACAAAATATTTTCAAGTAAGAAAAAAAAAAAACAATAAAACGAAAAGGTATAATTTCACTTTCATTTTGCAACACTAGAATGGATTTTCAGACTATTCCGTACATTGTAAAAGTCAGGTCTCTTAAAAATGCTCAACACTAGATCGCAAAAGTTGAAGACACCTAAAAACAATAAGGCAGTTAAAATCTGCCACCTATAAACAATTTTGAACTAATGTACTTCTAGTTTCAAATATTTGTCTGAAGTACAGATAAAAAGGAAAACTTTTTTATAAAGGAGAAGAAGGTAGAAGTGAAGCTTATTTATTTATTGTTGCAGAAGTTTAACTTGAGTAAGACAATATATGTTATGATATGAAGCACTCTTTTATAAGCATTCTTTAAAGGTACAATACCTTTGCAGCTCTCAAAATTTTGAAAAGCTGGCTCAGCTTCTTTTTAGGTGCAGAGAGTAGGCAACCACGATTAACAGGATGAGTCAGTAAATATTCAATGTAATCAAGCGCTAATTCTGGCTTTGATTCCTGTGTTACATGGATACGTACTCGCCGTTCAGATGTTTTAAGACTCTAAATGAGGATGAAGCACAAAACCAGTACAATGATGTTAGTATTTTAATTCTGAAGGAGGAAAACATAGCATTGAAGAAGCTCTTTCTTAAGAAAAAAAAAAGCACAATAAATTTATGTATTCTTATAACTCCTTGATGTATGCACACCTTTCTTGGGGTTAACATGTCTGACAACCAATCACCGGCTAATTCCATAATGTGTCCCACTTGTCCCCAGTGACACACGCAGTCTATCAGGGTAGAGTATTTGCTTTCGTCAGCTCCACTGTCAACATTTCTGAGTTTGGAGATCACACCACAGCTTAGAAGAAGGAAAGGAAAAAAAAAAAAAAAGAAAAAAGAAAAAAGGAACAAGATATGTTAGTTTTACAGCCATTAGTGCAGAAATAACCCAAAGATAATCAATCAATATAATACCAAAAAAACATACCACGTAGATTTTACTAACTAACTCTGCAAATTTATTTAGTGGATTAATTTATAAACACGGTCATTCCACACGTCAGCTTGTGAAAAATTAACAAAAACAGTCAGCAAGAGAGTTTTTGTCATTCACATTTTGGATCGAAAGATAGTACCTGAAAGTAGGAATAGCAGCAGGGGGCATAAAGGATGCAAGAATAACCAACGGAGTCATGCAACGGTCATCCTACAATAAAAAAAAGTGTATGATATGATGTACGTGTTCTGTCATACATGGAAAATTAAAGAGTACTCATTATGATTAAATTATCTCAAACTGAAGATTTTATTCTTTCCATTATAAATGGAAGTGGAAAAAAAATCCTAACAACACATGGCTCACAGTCTGAAACTTCTGATTCATATTGTTGGAGATCAATTATCAACTATTTTATCATTTAGCTTTCCAACAACTATCAGAACAACCACCAAAAATTATGGCTCCATTAGACAATAAACCATTGCAAAAGAAATAACAGCTCTAGCTTACACTTTTCCAAGAAGCAGCTGTTATTTAATTTCACAATTATGACACCACCTAACTCTTCTCAAGTAACTAGTGCCTCAAACAAGTATTCATTCAAATCAGAAATTTTTTAAAGGCGACTGTAAAAAAAAAAAAAAAAAAAAAAAAAGGTGCTTAAATAGTAATAGTAACGTAGAAATACACTACAGGTTGTTACAGCACATCATAATACAAAGTATAGACCACTACATAGTCTCAATTACATTACATAAAAGCCAGTCTATGTGAGAAACTTTTCAAAATAAAAATAGTGTATCTGTTGTCCAAACTTTATGAATACAATCAAATGAAATTATTACCTATTTCGACATTTGAAGAGCTGAAACCTTTTAAAGATGATTTTTAAAAATAATGTGTTAAAAAAAAAAAAATCTAGCTTTTCAGGAAGGAGACGTTTTGCCTCAATCAGTCTTTTAGAAAATAAGCCCCTGATGACGAGTCTTTTTGGATCCAAGCTGCTTACTCACATCAAAGTCAAGAAGTCCTATCCAGCTAAAGCTGGATATCTTGTCTGCTCATCAGTACCTATCAAGAGGGATGTTACATCCTCCAGCAGAAAAGATTTGTAACATCTTTGACAACTTCCAAATGCTTTCAGGGTAGAAAGATATTTGGTCTATCTGTACTGCAGAATATCATGTAGAAATGAACTGCTTTCCACTCCCTGATTATCTAAAACTGACTTGAATGTTGCTAAGTATAACAACCAGCATAACTCAGTAAACTTCACTGCAAAAGCCATAAGCAAAAAAAAAACAAACACTTCCACTAGACCAGGCTTCCAAATGCACTACAGGATGATGATATAAGCCAATGTCAAAATATCCCAATCTTAAGAATAACACAAGAACAATTAAATCCATCAAGGAGACTTGCCTTAAATACTTTTAAATACTCAGGAAGTACCGAAGCAAATTTTCTGATGGCATAATCTTTGGCACCTTCATTGTGATCTAGTGCTTTGCGAATACTTCTCCAGAGAATTACTATAATCTCCAATAAACTGGCCATGCTTGCCACATCATTTACTGATAACACATCATTGAACATCTGAAATAAAAACACTCAAATGATGTTACCTATTACATACTAAAATACAAATTTGTTAAAATAACGTTTCAAAAACATTGAAAATCCTTGCATTCATTTCACAAAGGTGTGGTGTTTATTGCAAAATAGCAACTCCATGATTCATTCATAACCTCTAACTCCATTCATCTTACTACATTATTTTTGGGGAAAATATTTAATTGCAAAATCTAGCAAACTTATTTTAAATAGTGGAATTAAAGAAATATTCGAGTATGCGCCACATTCCGTCTATCTTATTCTACACACTTCACCAAGTTTCTGTTTTTGCAGGGCATGAAAACCCCATGATAGTGGTTTTCCCCTTCTAATTCCACAGATGTTCAATTGCTTTTCTTCAGATTTCTGTCATATCATTAACTGCCTATATCTGAAATTAAGCACCACAAAGATATCAAAACTTATCATAAAGTGGACTTTCTTACACTTATGCTCTCCTTCTCAGTTTCTTCATCTTCATCATCATCATCATGAAGACTCTCTTTTGTTGCTTTCTGGATGCAGGCATTTAAGCAGCGCCGAATTGTTAGCATCAGTTTAGCTACATTTAAGTATAAGAAGAATAAATGAGATCTCTACTATTCCTGAAGAACATTGTTAGTAAATGCTTCTAAGTACAATGCTAGGTTCTGAAAAGCAGGCAACAGAACCAGAAATAGCTGGAAAAAAAGATGTCAAATTTCCTGGTAAACAAAAATGGAAAAATGGACAAATGTTTTATATACTCAAATATAAAGAAATGGCAACATTATCACAAGGCTCTTTAATTTAATTGTTAAAAATGTCTACTCAAAAAAAAGTCAAATCAGGATCAGAGGAAGCTCCCACAACTCCTACGTTCATCTGGCAGAGCTATTAATTTAATGAATGATGTCTAAAACCCCATTTCTTCCAATGTACATTCCAATTATTTATAAAAGACACAGTAGCCAAACGATTGCACTACTTAATGCGGATCTCATCTTTAGATCTAAGTGAAAAGGTTATTCTTACTCTGGTGAAAGTATGACAAGCTGAAATACCATAACAGGGTATTTCAAAAGTACCCTACTACAGTAATATGATCAGTCAAGGGGCAATGGCTTTATTTTACCCAAGTCACCCCATGCTGACTACTTTGTTTTTATAGCACCAAAATTCATCTGAAACATTTTTTTTCCCAATCTTACTTGGTTCAATAACACTTTTATAAAATCTCTACAGTGCATATATTTGTCACAGAAAGCCTTAGAGTATCAGATTATCAGACATAAATATTTCTCACTTCTTATAGAAACTTCTACATAGAGATCTCAAATCCCCCGAGACATCAGCTATTTTACTTCACTGTTTTTGCATGATAAATATATATTGACTTAGACAGTTTTACGGTACATGGAAGGAGAAATGGAAAGAGACACCAAATAACAATATTGGTTATGCGCACAGTACAACATCGAAGAGCAAAAACAAAAAGTTTACTGTAGAAAAGGCTTATGACAGTTGTCAGAGTTTATCACTGGTGTCAAAAACACAAAGACATATGAAGTAATATACTAAACCCCAAAAGAGCTACCAACAATGCGTCAGTGTGAGGTAAGAAATTTTGAAAAGCAATTACATTGTGTGGTTTTGGTATTTCCAAATGGTTTGTGCCTTACCTATATTGGTGGGGGCAGTATATTCATAAGCATATTGATAGAACTTTCTAGCTGCTGCCGAATTCATCTGGATTAAAGTAACACAGCGCTCACACCACACATACTCAGGCTGGTTAATGGGGAAGAAAGAGTTGAATAAGAGGTTCACTATGCGTCGTGACACAGGCCGTGAATCAACTTCAAGGCGAGCCAGAAGATGCTCCATAGGACAGATTTTCCAAAACTTTAAAAAATGAGAAAATACGTTAAAGTAACTGGAAAAAGAAAAAGGAAAACAAAGTCACATTTATTGTAGTCTGCATCAAAATTCTCAACAAATATGAATAGCATTTACCTGAAAAGGTATTTTTAATTTTACCAAAATACCAGGATATACTTCAAGTCATGTAGTGCTTTAACAATGCTACTTTCTTGTTCTGATGCTCCTCTAAAACTCCTGGTACCTCTAATAGACAGTAAAATTCTAGTTCAGGCAATTCCAGCTCAACACAACTGAAAAGCTAATTGAATTTCACATATATAGGAAGGAATTATTTATTCTAAAAAGATATCACCACAAAAGATAATTATTTGTTGTTATATGTCATGTTTTGTATTTTCAGCATGGAACAAAGTAGGACCAAAGGACTTAAAAGTATGTCATGCTCCCTAGAAACCTGTATAAAGCAAGACCCTTTCCGAAAGGTATCCCAAATGTTCATTGCATCCCCACCATTAGCAGAGTTCTAGCTTATTTGTAAAGCAGTAATTGAAGGCTATGAAATTCAAAAAGAACAAACAACTTGTTATGCCAGCCATAACACTACTCACATTTGCCACTTTTGTGAAAATATCTTGAATTAGTTATGCTGTGCACTTCCACATAAAAAAAAAGCGACCCAAAAAACTCCCTAAAACCACAATTTAGGATTTCTTGGCATTGAAAAATATTATTATACTCTTGAGTAAAAATAGCTGCAGCAGCTAATTCCCTTGGGATTCCTAACTATGGGCATTTCTACTAAAATTACCATAAAAAGAAAGTGCTTGGAATACACACTGAAGTAACCTCAGGACTTCAGAGAGATGTACATTACAGGTTTTAAATAAACAGCAAGTCAGTGACAAAACAAACATTTACTGTTATTTTTTTAAATACATAAACCTGATCCCTTTTTCTTTTTTAGAAGACACGAGTTTTTTTACTATGTAAAAACAAAGCAGAGTGGATGGAAGTTTTCCAATATGCCTGAAGAACAAATAACAACTAAGAAAAAGTCCCTAATAATTTTACACCTGCAGTTGCAAATTATCTTTTTCCTCTGTGTTTTATGGTATATTCATAATAATTCAGGAAAGCCAAAAAGATTGTTTGCTTGAAATTTCACACTGAATGAGAAATAACTTTTAAACAAGAATTTCTTATACATTTAACAGAAGCACAAGACTTCCTTTCTGTGTTTTGAAAAGACTATACACAAATCAACAACATAAAAATTTTATTTAGCGCGTTTTTGAGATTGTATACAACTTAAAATTAAGCTTGTTCATATTTTATTATACAGGTAAAAAAAATACTATTTTACTATAAAAATAAAATCTGATTTTATGATCTGATAACTGATACTAATGGATCAAATCGTGACTGTAGATGTCAGTCCTTTAAATCCTACTTGGATCAGCAAGCTGACATTTTAAAAGCAAAGTCTGCAGACTTAAAATTCAGCACAAGTGCCAAGTGCCTGTGAGGTTACAGAGTGAAAGGGATATTTGAAAATAAATAAAACAATTATAAAAATGACATGTAATCAGATTAAGGGAATATACGCTTGTTGAGTACTTTAAGAATAAATAATAACATTATGGAAATCGTGATTAAGATTTCAAAAACCTTTCAGAACTACAGTACTGTAATCAGTTGTTTCTGCTGATTCTGTGAATCAAGTGATATATCTTCCCCTACTGGTTAATTCACAGGCACAATCTCTGAGGTTCAATTTCACAGAGATGACTTCTGCCACTGTACATTTACATCCTTATTGTAAACCAAAGCCAGCATACAAAAAGCTGAAAACTCTATTCTGAAATGGCTTCCCCTTTATCCTGTGTTTTGGGCCTATTTGGGGAAATTTGGAAGGTACTGAGGTGGTCTAGTCTTAATATAATGTCTCTGAGGTCTTGTGATCAAAGCTGGAATGCACACATTTGGCAAGTAGGTGATTCTCATGTTCTGGGGGGATGTGTTTCTGGAGTATTGAAGCCTTAAAAAACAGACGGAGCATTTATTCAAAGGTTAATTCTGTCACGAACAACAGAGATTCATACACATGACTACAGCATGCATTTGCATAGAACAAGAGAGGCAATTCCTAATAACTAGGCTCAGCGAGAGACAAAACCATGATTAAAATAAAATATAAAATTGACTCTAGTAAACCATTAACAGCAGAGATTATTGCTCTATATAGTAAGAGTCCACGGCAGAACACAAAGTTGTTTAAAATCTCTATGAAAGGAAACAATATGCTGGAGGACATGCCCACCCACAAAAGGCAAATAAAAATTATAAAAATAGGTAAATAAAAAGTAAGAAAGCAATTCAGTAAAGGCATCAAGCATTTTAGGTGAAAGAGTCCTGCCTTGAGCTAAGCAGCTGTGGCTGTTCTGACTGTCCTACCATGGCACGGCCACAAGAGGGCAGGGAAGACAAACTCCCTGAGAAAACAATATTGTGGAATTGTTGAGATACCACCACTGAGTAAAAAGTAGTAAGCACAGAGAAGTTTGCTGGACCTACTCCAAATAATAATAATCCAGAACAAGCGAAAAAAATGTGGGAGAAAAGAGAACAAGAGTTCACTTGGCTCAATCAAGAAGCCAACTTTTCCACCATGTCTACAAAATCTTTGCCACAGCAATATCCAGACACAGCATTATCACCTATGGTTGTCTCATCCTAGAGGAGCAACTGTAGAAAGCGTGCAAGTTCATCAGGAGCAGTCTCAATTAAAAAAAAATAAAATAAAATAAAAATAAAAAAACCTATATATCATTTTTAAAGGATTCTTCATGAACACCATAATTTCAGTAGAATTCACAAAATCATTAATAAGAAGTACTTCCATACTACCACCTACATTTGGATCAAAATCTTTAAAATGGATGCTTTAAAACAGATTAATAGCAACAGAATCCACAAGTCTTAGAAATAAACTATCAGTTACATGCTTAATGATATAAGGAAGGGAAAACCTGAAATTAAGAGTGTTACTACATTAAATATGTATTTTTTTTCTTTCAATGCTAACTGCACTAGTCTCAAAGGTACAATTATTGTTAAAATAAATACTTTGATTTTATTTTCTGTCTGCTACCTATGAAGCAACACTTATCCTACCTTAGCTGCCTTAGTAGCTTTGATTTTCAGCAGCATATCAACAAAGGCCACTCGCACTTTCTCTGAATTGTCATGAAGGCTGTGTTTAAGTGCTGGCAAGAGCTGCTCCAGTAATGGGTGACTTAGTTTGTTGTCCAAAGTTATCGGTAGGCACTGCAAGAAAAAATCATTATGCTAAATACAAATTTTAAAGAGTAGATTTACAAAAAAGATGTAGCTAAAAATTGCTGAACTGGACCACGACACTTCTAAGGTTAAATTATGCAGGGGCATCCTGTGCACGCATATTTTTCCTGTTGTATTCTTTCACAAAAGTTACATCAAATTTCCAGTGAACCATGTTCTGTGAGCTCACTTCAGGTGAAGCAGCTTCAGATCTATGCTGAGGCCATAGTCCTGCCTTCTAAGGACACAATGTCAAATACTTTCTGTGGCAGCAATAATAGCTCCCTAAACTCTGCTGATTTCAGATTAATAATTAGTCTTTATTTGCTGAGCTCCTTTTGACTCAGCACTTTGTTTATTCAGTATAGAGCTCTGCTGTAGTGGAGTAAGCGTGGATTAACACAAAGATAGCTCCAAATTAAAAATTAATTGACATGCACAAAATTTTAAGTGGAAATACAACTTAGGGAGTTTCTCTAGGGATATGTTAAAACTAGTGACGCAGAAATGTACCAGAACCCACCTGCATACTAAGCATAACTTCTAATAGCTAAAATGATGAAGTTACCAGGTCCAAACAACATACAAAGAATATCAGACTAGAAATGCGAAGTGATTGGGATTCATAAAGCCAGTCACCATTCTAGAAAACATTTTGTTTGTTCTTATTATGTGACTTATAAAACGTGCGCAGAATTTGCTTGTACTAGGAACTTTATTCCACCTGTCATTTTGCAGAATAAGCAGCATCCTTGACTAAAAGTGGCCTATCCTAGAAACCTTTGCTCCAGGTGAAATGTAGAAACGACAATCATGATTTTACATTTAGAAAAAAGACTTACTTTAAAAACAGAGCATCGAACATCAGCAGATGTTACATCACATGCCAGCTCTATAATTAGTTTTTTTAAAAGATCAGCAACAATTGGTGGAGGAATCATCTCCCAGTATTTGGATGTTATCTGACTAACTCCAAGTATCCCTGTAGAACGGACAACTGGATAAGGATCTTCTAAGAGATTCTGTAACAACCAAAAGAACAATGTGAGTACACGCATTATTGCAAATCCGCTGCTATATGACAGATTTTTTTTCTTTTTTACTTCTTTTCAGAAATATTTATTAATACAGTACTAAACTTCCATTGAATCCTTACTAAATAAATGTAAAGCACTCTCCATCAATCCTGAGTTAAATAAGGATCACCATCATTACTCACGCATCTAGTCTTTCAAGAGCATTCTTCATTCACAGGTTAATGAATAACAATGCCAAATATTTCCTTTTCAGAGTCAAAAATGGTGCAACGTTGTCTGTTGTCAACATATTACAGAAAATTAAAATATTAAGTCTATTTTTGTATTTTCTGTATCTCAGTATTTCCCTGTGAATACTATCCTAAAATTCCATACATTTTAATTTTATCAATGCTTAATTTTAGTTAGTTTTCAGCATTTCAGCTTAATTAAAACTTACAAAAAGTTCTTCAAATTGTTTCTGTATTTCGTTGTCCATCTCTTCAACATTAAAACTAGGATCACGAATAGGAAAAGCATCAATAAACAAAAATGCTGCATTTGATCGAACTTCTGAGTTTCTAGCCTGTTAGAATGAAGGAAAAAGTATATTTTTGGTAAGTACAGTATTACCAAATTATTAGTATTGAAAAGCATACCCTAGGAAATACGGCTCTCTAAACACTTCTGGCAATCACGTATTTCTAATGTACTAGGCTGAAAAGATTAGCTTTTATATATATGGAAGAAGTTATAGTAACATGATTTTTTTGCACTTTACATTTCTACTCATTCAGTAAATCCCAAGCTAGTAGCACAATAAGCTCTCAAAGCATTATCAACTTTAATGATCCTGAAGAGTCACAGTCTGAGCCCTTCTGCTTTCTGTAATGCTGAATAAATTAAAAGCAGTTAGGATTTCTCTTGGTCACCTGACACACATACTTGGGCTTAAATCCTTAAAGCTGCTCTTCAGAATACAGGAATCTGCAATTCAAGCAAAGCTTTAACTATTAAGTTTACACAGAGAAAGGTAATTTAATTGAAAAGCTCAAGCCTATTTCTTCAAGAAAACAGCATTCAGAAACTAAGTACCAACAAGCCTGGACGATAACTTATCCAACGTAAACATATTCCGTTCTGCATCTATGCACGTAAGTAGTAGGACCATGTTTTTTGAGTTGCAGTCAGCTCATCAAAATTCTAAAGCAAGCCTCATAACT
The DNA here is from genome assembly GCF_964211825.1 of Aythya ferina. Classification (NCBI taxonomy): domain Eukaryota; kingdom Metazoa; phylum Chordata; class Aves; order Anseriformes; family Anatidae; genus Aythya; species Aythya ferina. The sequence goes on from NC_140297.1 coordinate 10,465,272, forward strand.
CTCAGACATTTTACCATTTGTAATCATTTTCAGGGTGTTACACTACATGTTTTGCTGGCTGTAGAGCCCCAAATGTAAAGAAAAATGAAATAAATGTATATTTAGACAACCGGTGAAAAATAATTGGCCCTGTGGGCTCATAAAGAGTAGTAAACACCAAGCAGTCAAGGAAATGAAGAAAAAGATGAAACTCAGTGCATCTCAGGAAGAAACCTGAAATATAACTACAAGAGAATATTTTATTTATCAAAGACAGTAGTCTTTGATAAAAGCCTGTGCTCACTTCTCTTAGAAGCAAGAGAGAAGGAAAAATTCTGTTCAGATTTTGGGTCCAATTAAAAAAAAAAAAAAAGCATACATAGAATCTTATGAAACAAGCAAAGTAGGCTTAATCTTTGGAACAAGATACTAGATAGTTCAGGGAACATCCTGCTATAATTATTCAATTTTCTTCTTCCCTTGTCATAAGAATATTCGGACAAAAGGCAGGGATGAGAAAAAAAATGTACAACCATGTAATATTTAGAACTAAAGAAGTTAATGCCAAGTAAAACCAGGAAATTACAATTACTTTATTTACAATTTATTTTCTATTTCCCTTCTGAATTGATCCTCATTGAGGGTGGAGAGGGAGTTGTCTCATCTCCAGGTAGAAAAAAAAAGAAAAAAGCCAACAAAGTTTTAGAAGGCCAAAAAAATTAATCGCAATTCTAAATTTAATACTGTCCAAGTAAAGCCCATCTATATATTATTTAGTTAAGGATTTGTGCTTTACTTGATTTTATCATGGATAATATAAACAGGCTAAAAGTGGAAAGATTATAAATCTTAATAAAGTCCTATAAAGATGCAGAAAATCTTTCAACAACAAGCTTGTCTGTATTGAGGATTTCTGGTGAGGAACAAGTCAGTATGTGAATTAAGGGTGAAATAGTTCTTTACCCTAATATTTCATATGAAACTGAACTTAAACCCTCCTTAAAACAACCCACAAGCTAGATATTGTCTACCATGACCACTCCAAAAAGTCAATTTTGATAAACTACATCACACTGAATTCCATTAAGCTCATTTTAATTCTGAACTGGATATCAACATTTTAAATTCCTTCCTTCAATTAATTGGAATTTATCCCTAATGTCCTTGCATATTCAAGTTCTTAATAGAAAAAATGCCTTCAGTTTAATAGTGTAGATCCTGGGTAGAACCTAGGACTATTTTATGTCACAGTGACTCTTCAACTTAAGAGGAGCCTTCAGTTATTCAAGTGATTTTACCTCTATGTACCTCTCTTTACCTCTATGCCCGTACTACTTTAAAGAACTGACAGAATCTTTTTAAGCAGCATTTTCATTTTTTGTTCAGTTTGTTTTCAGAGCTTTCTTGTAAGTTTCATCTGATCTTACAACTCCTGAAATTCACTTCCCATTATTTAAAACAGTATTTTTCACCAGTCAGTTAGTTTTAAAGCGTATGATGATAAAAAAAAATTAAAAACACCCCTTTAAAGAAATCACTTTCTTGAACAGCTTGACTTCCTGGAGGAACAGTTCTTGATTTTTTGAGTTTGTTACAAAATAGCTTAATCACTACTTATCTCACAATAAACATACACTTTCTGGTTAAAGAACAACCTACCACTGCACAACTGTTTCTGCTATCTTTGCACATAAGGATTACTTTTCATAATAAACATGTGAATACAGATGAAGAAGTTACATAAGGGTTTATATTATAAAAAGGTATATTAAGGTTGCATAAAGGCTATAAATGCATGTAAATAAAAGCCACAAAGTAAGCTTGTCCTAAGTATCTGCAAAACAAACAATTAGGAAAAACAGAACTATGTGTAACAAACATCCATTCTCAGTTTAAAGGCTTAGAGAGGAACACAAGTAGTTTCAAAATGAACAGCTCTAGAACACTTATTGTTACAACTGAAGTAGTTTTTCTTTTTGCAAGAAGGAGGGGTAAAGAGGCCCCTTTATGAGTTCTTTCTTTTATATAACCAGTGTTCCAGAACAAGATTTGTTCCTCACTATATTAAATTAGGGGTTTATACACTGGCTAAAATAGGAGCATCAAACTGGTTATCTAAAATTAAACTGACATTTCAAGCTTGGGAGAGGAATCCACGCTACTAGGAACAACTATTAGCTTCCAGTCTAAGTTCTGTATCTTAAAGTACTGGTGTTTCTGAGTCACAGCAATGGTTCTCTAAAAATGGTAAATACTTCGGCAGCACTATGAGAAATATTAGCTATACAAAAGTAAGACAGAGGCCTAACCAAAAATCAACACCCAAATTTTGATGTTCACTCACATAATATTTCCTTTCACCTACCACAAATACAGTATTGAATCATCTGGAATGCAGAATCTTTCCTTGTACTGAATCATTACATGATTCATATAATTGCCATATTCAATTTTTGAAGATCCTCCCTGTACCTTTTTGAAGTCTACGTTCACAATAGTTGGACTATTTTGCCATATTAAAGCAAATTCTCTGTGACCTACTTGATACGTCTGTTAACTTCTCAGTTAAAAGTTCTTTATTCCTTACATAGAAGCTGTCAATGTAAAATGCAACAGGGGGAAAAATAACAACAAAAAAAAGACAAACAAACTAAAAAGCCTTTGTTCTAGTGATGGAACCATTAGTAGTATGAAAATTATGTATATATATATATGTAATAAATAAATAAATATATATATATAATATATATACACACACGTATATTATTAAAAAAAAGACACGTGGGAGGGATCCAAAACTTGATAGCTGGAGAAAGGTAGCCTTATATTCTGAAAAGGATAATTACCCTCAGTGCTCTCCAAAGGATAGGTTGGTACAATCGATAGAGCATTTCTTCAACTCCTTGGCGAACTTTACTTTGTTTATGAAAGTAACTCAGCATCTGACAAAAACAAAAAGACCACAAATATTTTGTACACTGCTATATACATTCAAGAAAGGGAGTGTGCAGTGGTGAGGAATTACCTCATCGTTTACTTAAGACCAATGAATTTTCCATACTAAGTAAGGGACATGATATAACTAGACACATCAACTGACTCTATATTTTATTAGTAACAAAAATCATTAAAAAAAACAAATCTAGTAAACACCATTATTTATTGATTCAATAAGCCTGTATAGAGATCTACACATAAGAATGGCAAGCATGGCTACAGAGTCAGCTTTGCTGCAACCTTTTTTTTATTAAGGTAAAAAACTTGTAATTTGTTTAAACTAACTGGCAGAAATACATTGCAACAATGTAATTATCAACTGCAAATAAACGAACCCATTTCTATGTTAAGAAAAAAGGAATGCTATTTGTTAAATAGAATTATCCAAATAAAAATCTACAGATGTAATAAACATATAGGCACTGACGAAAATCAAGAAGTACCATAGTGCTTAGTTACCTAAACCCCCACTATATCCAAACTATGCAGGCAAAAAAGTAAAGTAGAAGACCAGGGCAGAGTAAGAGAAAGGACATCATGTAGCTTGGTATGTTTGTATGATATGCATACACTGGGCATTTTGAAAAGAAGGCCCCTTCAGTGTCAACCCTGACTAATTCAGGTAATCCCAACTACAGCTAGACTGGGAAGTCTGTGAATCAGTTCTACAGAAACAATGCTATAGTGGAAGAATACTTTTTCCTGACTTTCAGATGAATTTAAGTAAAGACATTATGTTATTTACAAGAGGCTATGTGACTATAATTTGTATTCAAGAAAGACTAATCTAATCTTGCCAGAATTAATGGCAAATCACTACTGTATTGCAATAGATTTCATTAGGAGAACAGCGAACGTCGGATATTTGACAGACTTTTTATAATCAGAAATTTAAATTCATGATGGAGGGTTGTACCTGTTGCCCCCACCCCCTTTTTTTTTTTTTTTGTAAATCTACTGTTCTTTCAATAACGTAGCCTAAACATTGTTCAAGCGAATAACTGTATTTTGTTTGTGCTATTATTTGTTACAGGAACTACTGTACTCTAACAGGATCATTTTAAATTAAATTCTTGCATACTGAAAAAGAATGGGCATCATTACAAATTTATTCCAAGACTCGTGACCACCCCTACAATTCAAGGCATTTATTTACATCACCGTCCTCTTTCCAGATCATATGCTTCTCTGATTCTCAATAAAATGAAACACCCTGTTAAAATCCTACTCCATCAAAATTCTAAACTTGAACTTTGTAAAACCTGTTTGTTTAATACGATACATTCCCAATATAGCTTTTGACATGACTTTATTTTCATATTCTTGGAAAAATCTGGAACTTATATTAGAAAATGAAAAACTATTTTCAATGCACCAACATTGCAACAGAAGCAACTCTGTGCAGAGCTGTGCAGCCATGACTAAACATGGTAGGGAAACAGGACTTCCCCCTGCTCGTATGTGGATTTGGCGTTACCACTGAACGTTGATAACTTTAGATAAAAGTAGGCATTCTGGCTTGAGTTCCTGAAAAATACTCACTGAGCTCCTACTCACCAACAGACTATGAAGTTGCTGAATGGGCACTCATTCTTTGTTGTTATATATATTTTTAAATAATAATCTCTGTTATTTATATATATGTTACATATATATATAAAATAGTCTCTGTTGTTTCTGTAATGTTTTAGATCAAAAACAAAAAACAAATACAGTAATTCTGAGCACCGTATTCCAAGTACTGGCTAATAATAAAAACGTGAATTAAGTTTAAAAAAAAAAAAAAAAGCAAGTTCTGTAAATAATTTTGAAACAAGAGCATCAACGAGTCAAATTCATGGAAGGGATAGCCACAGCTTACTGTGAATGAGAGACCTTACACAGTCTGTAAAACAGTTTAAAACAGTTTTTGCTCTCAAGTTATTAGGCATTTCATTTCCCTAGGGGCAATCAAAACTGGTAACGCTTGCTGGACCACATACTTAGTCCCTTTTTGCCTTTTTACACAACATCACTAGCGGCAGATAATGCTAACCAACAGTAGAGGAAAAAAACTGTGGCACACAGACTTGTATTTTTTCTTGATACAATGCTACCAATCGTTGGTAACAAATACGTTAGTTAACGCCTACACTTCTATGCCTTAACAGCTGAACATGTCTTGTAATGATAAAACATAGGATGCTTATGCTAGCTTGCTATATTTACCTGAAATACATTGGGTCAGAGGACAAGGGAACCCACTAGATATGAGATAGGATAAATATACTGGTATATCAAGCTGTTTACTGCACATACTGTACACTCTAGCTTCTACATATTTGGGGGAAAGCACAGGAAGCGTGAAGGTATAGATCAGATATGAGTGCCTTGTCTTAAAAAGCTACTTATTCAACTTTGGCAGGGAAATCTGTTGCCAAACTATAAGCAAATTCCTCTTAAAATTTGTTCTAATAATATTCTGAAAGACAGATACTACGTTTCAGATAAGTACAGTGGGTTGACCCAGTCTCCAGCTAAGCACTACACAACTGCCCACTCACTCCCCTCCTGGTGCAATGAGGAAAAGAACAAAAGCAAGAACACTTGTGGGTCAAGATACAGACAGTTTAATAAGTGAATGAAAGAGGGATTCAGAAAAGAAAAAAAGTGATGCCAATGCAATCACTCACTTTCCACTACCAGACCAATGCCCTGCCAATCTCCAAGCAATGGCTACTACCTCCTCAAAATCCCCCTTCCCTCAGTTCTTGTTGCTGAGCACGGCACTACAGGGAATGTAATAGACCTCTGGTCTATTTGGGTCAGCTGTGTCCCCTTCCAACTTCTTGCTCACCCTCAGCCTACTTGCTAGGGAGACAGAGTTGGGAAAAAAAGACAGCCTGGACAGCATGCAAGCACTGCTCTGCAACAGCTAAAACTTGGGTGTGTGTTCACTGTTTTAGAACACCAAACCACAGCATCATATGTGACTGTGCATATGTGGCTGTTCATAGCAGCTATGGCTGCTATGAACAAAATTATTTCCATCCCAGACAGATCTGGTACAGTATTTCAGTAGGAAATAGAAAATTTCTTATTTATGCTTATGATCTGAGTTTGATGCTACTAGATCATGTCATGATTTACAGGATCTTACCTCTCTAACTTTAGAATGAACAGAAGAGCTCCTGGGAAGATGAATTCCATGATGCATGAAATCCTGAATACAATTATGTTCGAGTATCTACAGTAAAAACACATACATGCTACTGTTAACACACAAGAAAACAGTAATAAGCAGTGGAGTGGAAATTTGACTGGGGCTTTGCTGTGATGCTGTAATTACACTTTTGATCATTCCCATGGAAATCTACAAAAACTTGGTAAATATTTAAGATACCAAATATGTAGCCCAGCACATACTGAGTAAATGTTTCAGTAACTCGGGTAACTCCTGCATTTACAAAAAAAAAAAACATTAACGTGCATAGTTGTATAAAACAACATTTCAGCAGCAGAATTAAAGCAGCTTAAGTACAACCAAGCCAATCACAGTGGCCAAACATTCATAGCATGACTTGCTTATTCTTTGGCAATGCAGAAGAGGCCGTTTTCTTATGGAAAGTACTCCTCGAGGCTTGCTTAGGAACCTTTCCTAGGTTGAAAATTCATATAATCTCCCCATGTTAAAATACAGAGTTATCCAAACAAAATTTCAAGCACAGTAATACCTTTAAAGCTTCTCCTGACACCTTCTTCCATGCTCTGAAGTAAACTTCTGAAATGTATTCCATTAAGGACCTGCATTAACATATGGGAAACACTATCAAACAAGCATCCTATGTAGACCTCATAAAAGTAATAACAAAGTTTTTGCTTAGTACCATTACTATTCTTAATTCTGTGAATCAACATTACTTTTAGAGGAAGTAAATATCTTGAAAGTCTACACTGATAATTACAGAAAAACAAAGTTAATTGTCAATTAATGAACCCAAACACTCATAAAAAAAAATTGCTTACAGTAGGAAAGTCAAAATTTAGCACAGATAATTTAATCTCTTAATGAATGCCTTAACTTGTTTACAAATGCATACACAAATTATTTTAACTGAAAGCATTAGAAAGCCTCTGATTTTAATTAAAAGAATAACCTATGTAACATTTCTCTGAATAATCAAAGGAAAAAAATCCATGCTTTTCACCCATCAATCAAGTTCTCAGGCTATGATCCTACAAGTTATTTCTTATTTAGACCATCTCTTGTTAGAATCTTACCATACTAAATCAGAGGTTGTTAACAGGAAAAATAACAACATCTTGCAGAAGCAGGAACAGACCTGCAGTTCTCTAACACCAACTTTGCAAGTAATGCAGTGCATTTTAAGTAAAAATCATTTGCTTTAGCTATTGCTAAAAAAGCACTTTACTACACCTATAATTGTATAATACAGGCATGTACAAAGCAACAATTAAATGAAATTGTTGAAACAATACGGTATTTATATTCAGCAGATTTGAAGGTCTCTGGATGCTGATATATTTTTTAATCAACATACTAGGTTTTTTAGCTTGAGACAAACAAAATTTTAGCCAAGCTCCTGAAGATCATTAAGAACTGTAGCTGTGATGCATACCTTGGAAAAAACTGTAATTGGTTTTTAACAGTTCCATGTATCATTTTAATGAAGTTGACATTCCAGCTGAACAAAAAGCTCAAGAATCTTCTTCCCTGTTGGCAGAGGGAGAGGGAGTAAAAACAAAAAAGTAAACAAAGCAATACAAAATGGAAGTCAGACCCTAGAGGAACACCCAGTTTAAGAGCCACTTCAGCAGTAAATAAAGATTCTTAATTTTTAAACCTAGTTCAAGTATTGCTGTTACTCTGCTGGATTGTGTATCTGCCTGTCTTCTTTTCCAATGTCCAATCTGTTCTGGACTGACTTCAGCTAGTATTCTATGATGATAAGGGACTGTGCAGCTCAGGACCCTCACATCAAGGTTCATCAGAGCTCTGTCAAGTGCAGCATCATTTTGGGATGACACTGTACTGCTGGTGAAGCTACAGATAAAATAACACAATTCTTCCAGCATTAGATGCAGAAATAATTTTGAACAAAAGCACAGAACAGCTGGGCCACTGAGGAAAATAAATGCTGTGATTAGCAAGGACAATTCCTTTCATATTGTCTCATTGAAGGTAATATTGCCAGCCTCCTAGAGATGCCTTAATTCGTAAAAGCAGAATAATTTTTTTTTTCTGAATTAGGTTTTCTTTCCTTTTAGCAAATTAGAAGTAGTAACGACAACTTTACTAAATAAGAAAATATTTTGCAAGAAAAGGGAGTGGAAGGCTGTGGAGAGAGGAAATAAAATCTTGCTCTTCTGGACTCAGCAAGAGCTGCCAATGGAGCTAGAACCTCATAGTATATCTGTACAGGCAGCCTAGCTCTGTGCCATCCTGGAGTGAAAGTACCCAGCTTCTGAGACTCTGAGAAGTCTGATCATACATAAGAGCAAGTCAGACAATTGCAAAGGTCCTTTGTACTTTTCTAGACAAAATAAAGCAGGAACACTCATAAGATGAAGTAATAAAGCTCAAAGACTCTTCCACTCAGAGCATAACAAACAGTTATGTCGAGACCAATGAGAAAACAGAGGCTCGAACAAGGCTGATAATGCCAGGCACCTACAACATTATAGATTAAGGACAGAGGGAAGGAAGTATATAGGCAGAAACTGCTTTAGTGGAAATGATGAGTTAAATGCCTGCAGGTCAAGAAGTAAATACAGAAGATCGTTAAAATCAAGACCTAAAAAGCTAAATACAATGTCATGATTCTTGTCGACAAGTCTGATAGAATCCTTTCTGTTGTCAAACAAGAGATGCTACCAAGAATGAAAAACACCAGATACAAATAAAAAGAGCCACTCATCTCCAGCTTTGGTGGTCTAACACATATACTGGAGTCCCAGTGGTATACTCTCCCATCAACATCCTTGTCAAACTGAAAAGTCAAGGGAGTCTTGACCTACAGCTCCTACCTCAACAAGGCAAAGGTTAGGCCATATTCAAACTCTTCTCAAAAGATAAAGAAAAAGAACAAAGTACCTTTGAACCTCCTGAAGCAAGGAGCAATAGAAATTTGTATTCAACTCTGTCCAATTCCTTTTTCCTTTGATCTCAACAGGCTGACCCTGATCATGAGAACAATAGCGAATGACTCTAATCAAACCTGCCACTTGTGATCAATGGATCTGAATTGATTAGCGCCATCAGCATCCTCGGTATCCTGAGACGTAAACCAGTGGTAGGCGATAAGACTGTGAACTTGTCATCTTTGGGGTTAGCCCATCAACATGGTGCAGAGCAACTCATACGGCTGTGCTTGCAGCCATAATACTTTGTGACTTTGGCACTTGCATTTACACACACGTGGCTAGCAATGAAGACAAGAGAACAGGCCTACCTTTAAAACAAAGTAATAGATGCTATGCAGGGCTCTCCAGTTGATTGGAAATCTCACCTGAACAAGAACGGCTTCATAAATTGCACAGAGATAAATTCAGAGGCTCACTCCAGTAATGCAGCCTTAAAATAAGCCTGCGAGAAATATTACTTCGTGGTGAATAGCATGGTCATGGAAGGCAGAAAAACTAAACTCCCTGATCTTGCAATGAAGCATAAATGTGCAATTCTGTATCAGTCTAGTCTGGTCTAAAAGTCAGGATACCATATTCCTGGCCCTCCCATTCTCTTCATCCTTGCATACGATAAACCACTCAAAGCAATTTATCTAGCTGACAATCTTCCTAGGAAGAAAACTGATCAGCTACCTCTTTGAATGAACTCATCACATAGCTGCATGAGCATTCATGCTGCAGAGAGGAAAATAGGAATGCTAGCCCATGGTAACACGGGATCATTGCAACTGGAATTACATCTCATTAAGCTGCGATGGAGTTATACCCATAGATGCACACTCCAAAAAGAATGAGGAATACTTTTGTTATGAACTGCAGAACAAGCCTGCAAGTGATAAATCTTTAAGGGAACATGAGCCCTGATAGACAATTCAGACATCATGCTGATATTAGCTATGACTATTAGCATTTTAGACACAGAAGTTAAGAAAAAGGTACAGCAGAGATGCTGAGGGTGTGTTAGACGTGTTGCTACAAGAAACCTATCATTAGCAAAGTGACCAGACAGGACGACTAGTGAATATGCATGAGCTGGGGTGGCACTAAAACCATACTCAGGATGCAAAATCCCCAAACAGAAGGATTTGCAACTGAAGCACAGTAGTTTCACAGCAACATTAAAATGGTTTTTGTACTGTGAATTTCAAGACACTAAATCTTCTGTCTGCAGAGCTACAGAAATCCCAGTCACTGTTCTGAAACTATATAGGCAGTTCACATATCGTAATTGAGCCGCAGCTGACAAACTGAGACATCTAAATTTGGATGTTTAAGTCTCCAGAATATTAATTGCCTGAAGAGTGATTCAGGTGATCGGTTGTCAAGTAACTGCTTTATGAAGATGAAATGTTCTGTTGACTCCATGGACGGGGGTAGTTTGCCACTGCCTAAACACAAAACAATTTTAAACTTTCAGGTGGTTTTCCAGAAAGCAGAGATCTACAACAGATCCTGTGTTTTACATGCCAGTCCCACATGGATGTCTGAAAGAGCTTAGGTCATTTAATGTAGCATTGGTCATTTACTTATGCTTAAACAATTAAATCCTTCCCAGGACTTGAAGTGATTTGGCTCCCACATAGATGCCTAAATTGGTTGCAGACACAATTTAACTGAACTCTATCTCAGAGTCTTCCAGGATGAGTTTTGCTTCCCCTTGTATTGTGGACTAGAAAGTAGTTTCCTCAAGCATGGAAAGTGACCTGCCAGGCATATAGAGGAATAAGAATTAGTTTTCTACCAAAGTAAGACTCCCATTAGACTGATCACTGAAGAAATTGCAAAGGTGAAATAAGTGATGGCAAAATACTGCACTGACCAGAAAAGGCTCCTGGGATGATTAAAAAAATAAAAAAGCTTCCCTGAATGTAGCAACACTTAACCACAGCACTAAGGCTGGTTAGACATTTTCCAAACGGAAGATAAGAGAAAAAAAAAAAAAAAAAAAAAAAAAAAACAGAAAAACCTGTCCTGCAGTAGCATTTTCAGAAGATGACACATGCATTACTCTGCACATGTTTGAACTTTAGGTCAGAACATGAAGTCCTCTGGGCAAAAAGACACAAGTAGTGTACCCCAGAGCATCAATTGGATGGATGGTCACACTCAAAGAGTTGCAGTCAATGGCTCAATGTCCAGGTGGAGATCAGTAACAGTGGTGTTCCTCAAGGGTCAGTACTGGGACTGGCACTGCTTAACATCTTTGTTGGTGACAGGGACAGGGGGATTGAGTGCACCCTCAGCAAGTTTGCTGATGACACCAAGCTGTGTGGTGCGGTTGACAAGGAGTTGACAAAGGTTTAGATTACATATAAGGACAAAATTCTTCACTCAGAGGGTGGTGAGGCACAGGTTGCCCAGAGGAGCTGTGGCTGCCCCATCCCTGGAGGTGTTCAAGGCCAGGCTGGATGGGACTTTCAGCAACCTCATCTAGTGGGTAGCATCCCTGCCTATGGCAGGGGTGTGAAATTAGATCATCTTTAAGATCCCTTCCAACCCAAACTGCTCTACAATACTGGAATAACACTGTTTAACATGTTCATTAGTGACATAAAAGTACATGCTCAGCAATTTTGCAGGTGATTCAAAACCACAAAGCACTGTGGTAAAACAACCAGCTAGCACACCAGATTGAGTGTGTTCTTAGTGGTATTCAGTGACAAGATAAGATGCAAAAGCACAAGATGAAATACAGGAAATTATTTTAAATAGGTTTTTGTTAATACTGTAACATGTTGCCAGAGAGACTATAAGGTCTCCATCCTTGAAGATGCTCAGAATGCAACTGGATATGATCCCAAGCAACCTTCTCGAGCTGACTGCCTTGAGCAGGGGTGTTACACAAGATGATCTCCGGGGTGCTGTCCAACCTCAAACTCAGTAAATCTGTAATTAATGCTTAGCAACATTACTTACTTAGGACTAGTCAGAAGAAAAATTAGGAAGAGCAAATGATATTTCACCTCCCTCCTGCATTAAACTTTTGAAAAACAAAATAAACCACTCCAAAATCAAAAACATTTGATTTTCAATAATCAAAAGCATTCCTATTCGGAGACAGAAAAAATAGCAAGAAGTCTGATAACAGCCCCAGCATCGTTGACTGTATGTCAGAACTTATCAGTCAAAAGGCTTAATGCAAAACTGTTAAGAGTAATCAAAGCCCACTGACAGAAGAAAAGCAAAGAATAAAATTTTGCTTACCTCTTCTTTTTTAATGTGTCTTACACTCATAAAACACTCAAGTAACAAGTCCTTGACTTCATTACTGTCCTCTGAATCATAATCAAAATACAACAGTGTCTGATGTAGATTCCAGAGACGAACTACATCTGCACCCTGACAAAGGAAAAAAAAAAAAAACATGTTATAGTGGTATAGGTATACCTTTAATGTGAAGAATTATTTAAAGAATTTAAAATAATGAATTTGAAATTCACTGTTACAGATAGAAGGTTTTCAGACTGCAAAATTATGAACATTAATTGATTTTCACCACTATAATTGGGAAAAGATTTCAAAAACGTGTAACTGCAGAAATACTGACTTCCAGCAATGGAAGACATGCTCAAGTACAGAAAGCTGGTATTTCATGCAAAACAGATGCAAACTGCACTATTCTACTTCTAAATCTTTAAACAATGAAAGCAGTTAACAGTGAAAAACAAAGGGAAGGAACAAGTAAGGGAGATATTTATTGGGTTAGTGCAAAAGATATGAAAAAAAAATCAGTCCATCAATTGAGAAATAAGCTAGAAATAATATTTGTAGAGAAATAAAGAGGAACAGAAAAGGACACTTTCCACTTAAGAAGTCTCTTATGAGTCACTGAGCATACCACTTAAAACCTGAATTAAAAAACAGCCAATTGCTACTCAAACCTTTGTCACTGGACTTTACAAATGAGTGAAGAAAAAAAATGATTGTAAAACAAACTGTTCTCTTGTAAAAATGATGCCAAAAAAAATCTTAAAAGTTCATTCCAGGGAAAGTAATATTTTAGTATGTGGTTTATGCAAGCAAGCCCAAAAAGACCATTTGTAACAAGTATGGTATCATAGGTTTCATTAACTGGGAAGCACTAAGACAGGGAAAATAAATTAACTTGAAAAAAAGTTTATTGTGGAGAGATTCTTCCTTAGAATATTCACTAATAATTTAAAATTTAATATATCTTCACATACCGTAGCAGCTTTATTCAGGCTTTTTTTTAGCAACATAATAAATACAGTTTTCCCTAGCTGCTCCTTCCCTTCCAGTCCTTTTTCCCACCACATTTCACACATATGTTGGATGGCACCCTGTAGGTTTTTTTCAGATTCAGGTAATGCAGGAAGAATACCTACAACAGGAATAAAGTAATTATTTATTGCAATGAATGATATTATACATGTAAAATGCTAGTCTCTTAGTACACTAAGTGTATCTCTCAGTCTATACCAGCTGTTGTCACATTTACACGTCTTAACAGCTTATTCTTACTGCGGGTATTGAGGCAGCTTTGTTAATTTTAAGGTTTTGGCCGAGTTTTTGGATCAGCAGCAGTAGAATCTCATTTTGCCTTCAAAATTCTATAAGCCACAGAATAAGTAAAGTTGGGTGAACAGATGGGGGGAAAGAAAACTATTTAAGTTCCAAATTTTAGGTTGTGTAACTGATTTTTAATGCTCCCTTAAGTTTGTTTCATAAATTAGAACTTACGTCAGTAGCAGCTCTGTCTTTGAAATTTCTTTTCCATAGACCACTTGGGTCAAACAAAAAGCCCAGTACACCCATCTGCTAAAAGCCAGTGTAATGATGTACAGTGTAACAGACAAGTACGCACCATTCAATATGAAAGCACATTCTAGAAGAACTTTGTAGTTTACAGTTTCATCCACTACGGGTATGGAAGCAGTAACGACAGCTGTCACTCCTTGGATCACAGCTACAGTTTGTTTCTGAAAGAAAGCAATGTCGAGGAAACAATTCTGTGGTTTATTTATATTCAGAAGAAAATTATGACAAGAAATCAACCTTAGCAACAGAGAGCAAAGCCGAGTTGCTATTAAGCTTCTCTTTTGAACAAAGAGTATACTGGCACCTAAAATCTATCAAGAAGAGGCAAAAGCAGTTTTTAAGGTACATCCTTTACAAAAAAAAAATTTAGAAAAGCTCTCAGGTCTAGCCAGTAGGTAACTTTTTGACTGTATATATTTATCCACTCCTCCATAAAAAAAAACTTCATCTGCAACAAAACAACTCAGACAGACACCCATTCCAGAGCTAGAAAGGGTCTTGAGTAAATGCAAGATTTCATGATTCCTTTAAATCTAGGTAAATGTGTCTACTTGTAGGTGAGGTCTCTGCACAAATGATGATTTCCTACAAGCCTCTAGGTCTCCCAAATTATTTCCACACTGAACTTCTTTTTTTTCCTTTCAGAATTAAATAAACCTTTCCCAGCAGTATTCTAGAGAGTTCATGAACTGCAGTGCAGAAGCAGTAAATGAGGGTCAGAGTTAGGATAATTCTGTATAAACCAAATATAATCCGGGGGAAGAGCACTGAAAGCTAGATTTCACAGTCTTAATTCAATAAACTGACATACTAAAACAGGTAGTGATTTTTTATAGTATATGCCAGATATTTAAGGCACATCGGAGATCAGCATTTGTTTACTGAAATAAAACATACAAAACAACCACTCAAGTTTTGACCAAACCAAGTCCCATCTTTTATAATCAAAATCATCAGCAGATATAATCTCTTATAGTGTAGTCCAATCATAACTTCAGCTTAATCCACGCACAGTAATTAAAAGGTCGGTTATGAACATTGTAAGGAGATGTCTGGAAGTGACTTTGATAACCTTTCCATGTTTCGAGATGCTATGAAAATATTCCATTTTATTTCCCAAGGGAATATGAAATAGCTATCATATTGCTGTTTTACAATATTGTTACCATTTCTGGAACTATGTCAACATCCATGCAATCATTATTTTCATCATCTCCAGTCATCTGCCATGTTTCCACAGGTTTCTCCACCAGGGTCTCTTTCAATAGGTGTGTCAGCTTCTCCCATAGTACTTCTTTTTGTTTTCTTGGCAATTCTTGAAGTAGTTCATTCAAGTCGAAAGGATCGAGTGTATTTTTCTGTGGTCAGAAGATATCACAATTCCACATTAGTGTTGAAGCTTATTTTTCATTATTTCATTTCCTAAAATTAACACCTTTCTTGACACAAAGGATTACTTCCCATTCCTTCGCAGTTACAGAGACAAAAAGCCTTCCATAAGATTTATTTCTTTAAAAATAGCACGTGAAATTTCTGCTGCTTAACTTTATCATGATACAAGGGTGGCTTTTTAAAGACTTTAGTCCTTAGCTCTTCATAGCAACATTACTAAGCATAAATCATCCCCCTGCAACACCAAATTCTGTCTCTCATGTTCCAAACACTTCTTTCCTAATGAAGACAACTCCATATCCTCAGGTAAGAAGCTAACAACCACATGAAATTGCATTCACTGATCACATCTTTGCTATCTTAAATATAGTTCGATGACAGCTGTTGAAAGGAAAACCTCATGCAAGGACTTGAAATGTAAGAGTCAGGAGGGCAGCACTACAGATTTTGGAGCACAAACTGCATAAAGCAGTGCTGTGCATACTGCACTATTTTAAAGCCCCTCTATCAAAAGTAACTCCTGAGCACAGCAACCCTACAGTTCCCAGCCTCTTAAGCTCTACTGAACGGGAAGCCATGATTAGTAAGAGACAAGTTTGGAATTTAGTCAGTTGAGTCAGTGGTCACCATATCAAACTCTCTTCTTTAGCCTTGTAGATCCATTCAGAGGATGGGAGGGAATTTTGCTGAGATACAGAACTCTTTGGACTTACTTAAAGGATGTACTTAATTACTTAAAGGATGTTTTACATGGAAAAATCCATTTTACTAGGAGACTGATCTGAATGATTTCAGTGAAAGAAACTTACTGGAAGAATCCACCTTAGAGATGCAAAGAGCCTGTTAGCATGAAAAAAGGGTGGGCAGCCGGCTAGGAAAGGGAACGCGCAGAGAAAAGGCAAGAAGGAAAAACAGACTAGAAAAATAAACAGACACAGCCAAAAGGAAGTACTGGTAATTTTTGAAATGTAATTTGCAATACTGAAGTGAAGGTTTATAGGATTAAGAATGCTTTGGAGAAAAGAGGCAAAATGGCCATGATCCAGTAATAAAAATATTTTTAGTTTGCAGATGCATTAACAAAAGAAGATTCAGAAAGAAAAATGTTGAAGGTAAAAAGAAAAATTGGAAATAATGAAAGAAGCAACAGTGAGTATTAGAAGGTTCCCAGAAGGCCATGAGAAAAAAGATCCTTTTACATATTTATAGCAGAATTTCTATTCTATTCTACAGTTGGAAACAAATACAATAAACCAAAGGCTGCACAGGGAGTTCTTCAGCCCTCCACTTCAAACAAACCCAGAAGACAGGATATTAAGATTGTACCGTTTTGAACAAAAAGAACAGATCCATAATAAGACTAGAGCTTTCTGATCTTTCTCTGGGATGATATGATAGAATTATTACAAAACCTTTGAGGGAAAAGGATGCCATTGTATGCTAGTCATATCTGTGATTCATGCTCTCCTCTCTAAGAAATACTGTGCTTTCTTGAATTGGAACAGGACTTAGTGGAGAAATTTAACAGCGCCTGATAACGACTTTGATAAATAGCACCATAATATAGAATAGCAATCTTCTAAAAACAAAGAAGTGTGAAAAGTTCAAAAGAAATCACAAAGGGAAAGTATCAAAACCCTGGCTTTGAAAGCTTTGAATGAAATAAAGCAACGAGAAGATGGAAAAGGAAAATTAAAGCAGGAGAGGGGAGAAATGAGAGACATTTGAAGAAGTAGCAACGCTAAGAACAGAACGTTAAAAAAAAAACTTTAAAAGGTAAATTCTGAGGCTACAGCACTAAATAGATGGAAAAAACAGAGCATAATATAACATGAAAACTATAAAAAAGTATGTCATACACATATACTTCCAAAGGACAGAATATACTATCACAGCCTCCTTCAGAAAATCAGTCAGGAATTTCTCAACAAAGATCCTAAAGTGAGGGTCCTCATCCTAAGATAAGATGTGGTTAAACACCCTTCATCACCAAAGGTTTGGAAGGAAAATGAACAGTGTAATCCAAGTCTCTTTAACAATCAAAAAGTAATCTGGAAAGTCAAATTTCCTTACGCTATGAAATCATGAAGACAATTTTAACCAATCTACTCATTACAGCTGCTGATACACAGTTTCCAGAAATATTGGCAAGAGTCAGGCTGATGGGAGTGGAACTGCAGTCTAGAAACAAAAAGGATACAGACTAGTAAATTGTGGCAAAGAAATAAGCCAACCAGTAACTTCTAGAAAAGAAAGGGTTGGCCCTCCTTTGGTAAAGGCATCAAGTTTCATAAAGACGTGCAGCTGAAATCTCTTGCAAGATAACTCTTATGCATTGGTGATGAAAAACATTAGGATGAAATAATACATTTTTAAATCTAAAAAGATGAAGATATATTAAGATAGATCAGTGGATGAGATGAAAATGGCAGAAACAAGATGACCAAAGTCAACAAAAACAAAACCTTGGAAGTACTGTATGTTATCCTAAATGGAACAGTTTCTTAATAAAGTGTTCAGATTTGGGAAAAAATGGGAAGGACATTTCAAATGATGGCAATCTGTCATATTGCTGTCATCTATAATTACACACAAGAGTGCAAATAAAAAAACAGCAAATTACTTAGAAAAATAGGTTCAGTGATGTTTGGGAAACAAACAAGCCTAGGCTCATTACATGGTGCATGACCTCTACTGTAGAAATGAGAGATTTAATATCTAGGCTATATTAATATATTCATTGCATCTCTATGTACACAGAGATGAACTGATCAACTTACTCTATCCTGATACAGGTAACATTAACAAAATACTGATTAGATTGGCAAAAACCCAAACCAAGTGATATCAATTGAAACTGAATAATCTTACTAATAAAATAACACAGATCTTTTTTAACATCTAAATTAAGATGATAAAAGGTAGGTAGCTAGGTACAGATGCTGAGAAAATGAAGACAAGAGAAACAGAATAAGAAAAAGATTCCCAGCTTAAAAAAAAAAAAAAAAAGAGTAGAGACATTGTATGACAAGATCCTCAAAGGTGTGAAACTAAAACTAATTCTTAAAAACAAAAACATCCCACATCTCTAGCTTTCAATATAGCAAAGCAGAACTAACCTGAAGACACCCTCTTTGTAATACCTGGTTTATAATAAAAGAATAGAAAGGCTGCTACAGAGAAAGCTTAAGAAACTAACCTGACAATACCATTTACTAAGGCTAGCAGAAGATGATTAGGAGAAACAGGTTGTCTTCACCGCAAATCGAAGCTTAGCAGCAAACACCACAATGCAATTTTTTTTAAGTGAAATATCATATAAAAGAAGTGACGCTGAACTTTTAATTAGTGAATTTCAGTGTATTTGTTTTCTTCTTCCTCATGCTTCTCTCCACATTGCATTTACAGCCAGCAATCACTCACATCTCTAAGATGTTCAATGGTAGCAAGAACTACCAAGTACAATTACACATGGACTAAAGAACGAGTATACAACCTAAACTATCAGATGAATGAATAAGCACTAGCGAAGCATACCTCTGCTGTGTTTGTGTATTAGCTCATATTCCTCACACAGGAAGACAGTGACACTTTCGCAGGTTAACTTTTTTTTTTTTTTTTTTTTTTTTTTAGTATTACCATAGTATAAATCATTATCTTAAAAATGCAAACTGCACATGGAACAACCAACTCTTAGGAATATCAACTGGGCTGTGACAGCGAAATTTCAGATTCCACACCTTTATATGTTCCATTAAGTGTCATAGGAAGTTCTTTCCTATGACAATTATTCTTGCACATTTGCAGATACCAGAAAAATAGTTTCTGTCCCCATGCCACAAAAGCCTGTGCACTGACAGCAGACTTTAGATCTTATTAGTCAGGTATGTGACTTACGGGAGTCTGAGTAAAACGGAAGAAGTCTTCAATCGACTCTTTAGACACAACTTGCAAAAACTCTTCACGTTTCATTGTGGTCTTGTTTCACCTTGCTTTATAAAGAAAAGAAAAAGAAACATATAAAGTTAGAGAAAAGTACTGTGTCTCAAAACATAATCGTTTATGGTTTCTGTGAATGGTATATAAGCATATATTTGTGTACAGCTTTATCTACGTGGTTGTGAGCAAAATATGTCCCCCGAGCTCATTACAATTACCAAAATCAATATTTAGATTTGTAACTGTGCTAGGCTGCCTTACTTGTATGCGTTAATTCACTTTAGATTGATTGAGAAAGCACGAAAAGCAGATTTAGAAGAATGTTTTGGTTGACGCTTCCACTTTTTAACAAGGACAGCGTTCCCACCACGAGCATTGCTAAGCAGGGCATCTACATGGCCGAAACTCCAGCCGGCAACGTCCACCCGCCCGAAAAGCTCTGACGGGCACCAAGACACCACAACTTTCTCCCCTTTTCCCTTGTCAAGCGACGACCCCGGGAGACGGGCTGGCACCAGGGGCTCCACCTCCTCCCCACAGCGCTCCCCCTGCTCCTGACAGCCCCGCTTCGCCCTTACCGGTTCCGCTGTCCCACACAGGGCAGGCTGTGGGGCCGGAGGGGCAGGGAATGGGGGACACGGGGCCGGGGGGCACCGGGCGAGGCCCCGCTCACGCTGAGGCGACGCCGGGCCGGGCCCCGCCGCGCGCGCTCCGCTGCCGGGTTCGAATCGTCCCGCGGCGGCCGTTGGGCGCGGGCGGGCGGGCGGCGCGGAGCTCGCGTCTCGCGAGAGCCGCGCTGCTTCCTTCTTCCCCTCAGGGCCGTCAGGGCGGGCTGAGAGGCTGCGCAGCCATGGCGGGCAGGGGCACTGCCTAATTGTGGAAGGGGGGTTCTGCGTGTGAAATCCAGGAGATTAAAGCGAAAAGAGAAACGAAATATGCGTGTTTGCCTTCTTTCTTGTGCCTGGGTGGGGTTTTGGGGGCTGAGGAATGTGGTGGCGGGGCTGGGGTCATGGTGGGATCAGGGGAGGTGGGGAGATGAGCTGGGTTACACAGTCTTGTTGATGGATGCGGCTGGACAGCCCAATATAGGCAACTCTGCTCTGTTTTAAACTTGGGTACACAGAAATGGTGCTATACTGTTTTCACCTTACAGTAAATACTCACTTGTCTTGAGACGTGCTGTTTAATATCTTTATCAATGATATAGACAGTGGGATCGAGTGCACCCTCAGCAAGTTTGCAGATGACACCAAGTTAAGTGGTGCAGTCGATACACCAGAAAGAAGGGATGCCATCCAGAAGGAGCTGGACAAGCCAGAAAAGTGGGCCCGTGTGAACCTAATGAGGTTCAACAAGTCTAAATGCAAGGTGCTGCACCTGGGTCGGGGCAATCCCAGACATGAGCAAAGACTGGGAGAAGAACTCATTGAGCAGCCCTGAAGAGAAGGACTTGGGAGGGTGCTGCTGAACAAAAAGCTCAACATGAGCCAGCAGTCTGTGCTTGCAAGGCCAACTGCATCCTCGGCTGCATTGACAAGGGGATGGCCAGCAGGGGAGGGAGGTGATTGTCCCCCTCTGCTCTGCCCTTGTGAGGCCCCACTTGGAGTGCTGCGTCCAGGTTTGGGGCCCCAGCACAAGAAGGATGTGGGGCTGTGGAGCGGGTCCAGAGGAGGGCCACAAAATTTATCAAGGGGCTGGAGCACTTCTATAAAGAGAGGCTAAGAGAGCTGGGGATGTTCAGCCTGGAGAAGGGTCTGGGGTGACATCATTGCAGTTTTTCAATACTTAAAGGGGTGATATAAAAAAGTTGGAGAGCAACTTTTTGCTCAATCAGGTAATGACAGAACAAGAGGGAATGGTTTTAAACTAGAAGAGGTGAGATTTAAATTAGAGATTAGGAGGAAATTCTTCACTCAGAGGGTGGTGAGGCACTGGCACAGGCTGCCCAGAGAAGCTGTGGATGCCCCATCCCTGGAGGTGTCTAAGACCACGTTGGATGGCCCCTGAGCATCCAGTGGGTGACATCCCTGCCCATGGCAGGGGGTTGGAACTAGATGATCCTTAAGATCCCTTCCAATCTCAGCCAGTCTATGATTCTATGATCTCATCCAGTCAATTACTGTCCAGTCAATTACCTGGAAGGGGCAGATGGAGTAAATCTACATACAGAAGACGCTGCTGTCTTTCTGTAGCTCTTAAGTCTTGATGACTTCATACTGGGACAGTATACATTGAGTTAAGTCCATGTATAAGAAACAGCCTAAATACAAAATGGAGCCTAAGTAAGAAACATGCCTAAGAAACAGCATGTCTTCTTCCACGGATCTCTGGTAACACAGATATAGTGTTCTTGCAAAAAAAATTTCTGTCAACACACAAAGCCTGCAACAGCCAGCTGATTACTTTGGTGACTTTTTCCCCCAACAATGTTCCTGTTGCTAGTGTTGACAGCTACACATTTAATCTCAGTCACGGTGAACAATACATGCATTACATATTCTTCATCCAAAATGATGAAGACCTAACCAAGCTGCTTGCCACAGGAAACTGTGTAGGCTAGATGATATTTACACTTTGATAACTTTTTTTTTTTTTTTTATAGTGAGCAGAAATAGTTGGACTCAATTTCTTGAATTAAACATAAGCAGGTTTCAAATTTTGTAAAATTCCCTGTTCCATTTGCTTGAGCTCCTCTACAAACCAAGAAGAGTCAATATGTCAAGAAGTTAAGGGCTTAACTTCTACCTTTCAATTTTGCATTTGCAGTAGCAAATAACACTTCTCAATATTTTTCAGTGTTGTTAGCTGTTCAGAGGAGATTCTTGACTGAAATTGTTTACTTTCTGTCTGAGAGTAGTACAGCATATGCTGCTTTTCTTCACAAACAAAAACCCAACAATTTCCATATAAGTTCTTACATCTCACTGGACTTTCCTGGATTGCTTTTTTTTTTTTTTTATGTGATCTAATTCTGATTAAGTTTAATATTATATGTACAAATTCCCTTTTTAAAAGTAGTGTTTATGTATTCTGTTAACATTTAATTTTTAACATGGAATTTTCTTTGATGTTACTCTCTCTCACGGCATTAGTTGATAATCAAAATTAAGACTGGAACATTTTATGCCATATATATTTGAATTACAGACTTTTCCTGTTACATTTTTAAAGTAAACTATATGTTTGTTTTTACATAGTTTGAAGACTATAGGATGAAAAAATAGTTTATTATAGGATTATCCCATAGTTACTGCTATTTTGTATTGGTTAAAAAATTTAACAGGTGACTAATATGAGAAACTTTTGGAATAACTTGATTTTAACACAAATATTTGCCAGATAGAAATTGCTCTTGGAGTTGGTGAATGGGTTGTGTTACTTACAAGTGGTAACCAAGATGATTGTGTACCCAAGGAACAATAAAGCAGAAGGAGTTAGAAGCCAAGAAATTCATTTTCTTGAGCAACAAAAATAACCTGTCTTTTGTGCACAGGCAGTTCAGTGCCACTCTTTGTCTCTACCTGAATCCGAAGAAGCACGTACCTCTTAACATCATTTTGCATCTGCCTGTCTCCTTTGAAGTGTGGAAGAGGCAATCCAGCAAATTACCAACACCAACCAACCTCCTGGCAGCCACAGAGAAAGGTCCCTGGAGAGACAAATCTCTGCCCAACCTTAATCCCCACCCTGTGAAAGCATTGCCTCCCAGGGACAGAATACCAAAAGAAGGAAGTATCTTGCTGCTCTACTATAAAGAAGGGTCAAGGATTAGGTTTGTTTCAGATCCCAAAGACCTGACTTTTTTTTTTTTTTCTTAAGATTCAGCTAACTGCAAAAAGATTGTGAAGTGGTTTGCTTGAAATAAGTTGTATGAGCAATTATCACACTTGGAGAATAGCAAAAGCAAATAGAAAAGTATGAAAACTGACATTTCTACATTGTGCTAATGTCTACTCTTTTTGCATATATTAAGAATCTTTGACATTTTAGATCCAAACTGATGGATTTGTTTATCATGTTTCTTGTGTGGTCTGAATATTTCATTAATACCTTGATTAGTCTTTTAATTAGATGCTACGTTAATCACCTGGCTACTGTTTATTTAGTCAGGCACATATCCATTTAGCAAATGAACTAAAACATATTTTAGCTTATAATTTGTGTTGCATAGCAACCACAGAAGGATTTTTTCATAGTATTGAAACTAAAAGTTAACATAGGTAACAACAGACTGAATAACACTGTATGATTCATTTTAAAGAACTAGGTAGAGAAACTAAGAGAGGCAGAATAGGGTTTTGTAGGTTTTTTTTTCTTGTTTTTTTTTTTCTTTTTTCTTCAAGAATCGTGCATGAACTGCAAGCTAGTAATGAAGCTATAACCCTATTTTCAGTTTCTCTAATGTTCCCCCGTTCACGAGTACCAAATAACATGCCTCTTTTTGACATGTCTGTTCATCTGTTCAAAATAATCTATACCCTTTGATAATAATCTCGTATTTATTATCATTTTCCTGTCAAGTCAAGTTAAGGCAAAAATGAAAAATGGGCCTTCCACACATGGTTGCTGAGCAACAGCAAATAAAGATTTGCTTTTGTGCTACCACTTCATAAACTAGTCTTTATTCTTGTTGGTAGCCTGTATGAGAGATCTCAATTACAAATGTCTCTCACAAGAATATCACAGGTTGGACTGTATCAAATATTCCATTTTAACCTGTATGAGTCTACACTATAAATACTTGTAAAAATAAACAAACAGGCAGTGCCCTGAGTATCAGATGCTTTCTTGGCACTTATTTATTTATTTTTTCCTATTTGCAACATTTTTTTCTAGATGATAATTTCTGATGAGATTATTGTACACGTTATCTACTAACCTTTTACAATTCACTTCTGTTTCTTTCCATTTGAATATATAATTTGTTATAGTTAATACAGTATCCATGAATCTGCTTATCCTCTGAGGCACACTGTTAATAATTTACATGCATTCATTTCATTTCCTTTTTTTTTTTTTTTTTTTTTTTTTGATCTTCTCATACTTTGATAAATAATCTGAACAGCATGGGAGAGAGATGAAGTTTCACACTATTCCACTTCTCCAGATCTCCCCTTGCCTGAAGGTAATACTGCCAATCATCCCAGCCTTTATTCAGGGGCAACTGTCAGTTTTCAACGGTGGCGTGATTAGACCATGAAACTGCTTATTTCCCTTAAATTATTAATATTAACATGGAACAATTTGGGAGTTTAAGAGATTAAGTAGAAAAAAAAAAATAAGAAAACATTCACAACAGATAAAAAAAAAAAAAAAAAAAAAAAAAAAAAAAAGGTACTTGTTAACTGGAACAAAAATACGGAAATAAAATGCGCCCAGGGAATGCAAAAGCTTTTCTTAAAAGCCACTCCCTGGAGTAGCTCTCGATGCTCTTTAAGTACTGAAGTGCCACCCTGTGGGACCTTACTGGTACTGCTGGGTGACTTGCACGTTCACACCAAGATGAGTTTCAGCTGTGAAAACAGTGCAACTTTATTTCTTTTGCTTTATTATGATGCGTTATGATCAAATAGTTGTTATTATGCTCTTACTTTTAGACCTGTTTCGTTAAAGGCAGTGATTTAAATCACGATAATTTTACTCCATTAAATATTAGTACCATCAAAATTAAAAGAGATTTCTGAAATGCTATTAAACGCCCACAAAAAGAAACTATCATGTCAGTATCTGTGTGGCTATATCCATCTTTCTGTAAACAAAAGAAGTATTAGTATTCATAACTACAGAATGTTATAGCATAAAGTCATGAGCATCTTCAGAATATTATGTATCGATGAGTACACTTAGTCACTTGTTTCAGATGCAAAACACTCCAGTCACCAGTCACATCTGCCATGTCTAGACTACTTTAACCCTATGAAATGCAACATTCTGAATTATAAGAGACCTACAGCTCTTGTCAGGGTTCCATCTCCTTTCAGCTATTTTAGACTTTATGGATAAAGAGAAGAACTGTTTCAAACGTACAAAAATACTGTATAGAGAGGCATCAGAGATAGGAGATTCTCTCTGTTCCATCTGTTTAGTATGAAACATGAGTACATTGTATATCAGAATGGACATGATTTGTTTATGGTTGCTTTTATAAATATATAGACATATATGTGCATATATGTGTGTGTACATATTAATGTGGCAAACTACTTTACCCTGGTTGTAGAACCCACCAGCATTTATTTGTCTCTCACATCGTTGTTGGCTTTGTCAAGGCTGAGACATGACTATTCCCCGTGTTCCTGATCCAGATCAGGAACCTAACCAAAGCCCATTGTACTATTTTTCTTGCAGACTGCATGCCCAGTTTCCTTCATTCACAAACAAATAAATAGGGAATTAAGGGAGTGTAATACTTGCTCAGTGCAATATCATCTGGGGTTATGTTTGGAGTCAGGCTCTTGGAAGTGCTCACAGATTTAGACATACCTGTCAATTATTCCTGGTCTGTGTATCAAACAGATCTAGCATCACAAGACCTGGTGACTATGTCATTTGGCATGTATTTTCTGATCGTGTCCTTAAGCAAAGGAAAATTGTTTCATAATATTTTTCTAGTACAGCCTTGTCTTTGCCCATTTTTCCCTATGTTTATGGTATTACTGCATGATGGATTTTACTGTTGGACATCCTGAGTTCCTAGCCTCATTCTTGAGCTAACAGTAGAAATACAAATTTAAAGTGTAATAATGTTTAAATATGCTGGTCAAGAACCTTTCCCATGTCTTAAACTGTAATTTGACTTCTGTCTCCCTTTAGAGTTGCATCAACTCCTCTAGGGAGTAATATAATCAACTCCAATTTTACAGGGCAGCTAAATTTACAGGACATGAAACACCTATCTGAATTGCTGACACAGATGTACACTAGATTTTGGAGAATGTAGAACCTGAATCTTCCAGAAGTTTCATGCTTCCTCAAATCATGGACCAGTTGTTTTATTTCCAAGTGCCTGATGAGCAGATGCCTTTATAAAAATGTTTTGGCAAAATGAATCCCCATGTTATTAACCCCATTATGAAACTCAGTTCTGTGCCTCAGATTAAAGAAGGAAAGCAGAGCACATTGGGGCGTATGCCCATTTTTCACTGCTTTTCAGCAACGTTGACTTCAGGCTCCACTTCCAAAGATACCAGGGATCTATACCACTTAACTGCTGTGCAAGAAACAAAGTGAACAGGCAGCAGATTTCAGAATAGGATCTGCACTACCATCTAGTGGTATATAAAGGTGTCTTCAGGAGGAAAAAAAAAAAAAAAAAGGCACTTATAAATCGCAAAACTTTAGTGTCTCATTGTGAAAGACAAGCAAAATTAAAATGCTTTATAAGCGAATTCAATGTTAAAAAATAAGTATTATTTTCATTCCCAATAATCTGAACTAGAAAGAGCATGTTAAATACAATGAAAGCTATGATGTAGAGCAAAGTTACATAAGACTCCAAGATTTACAACCGTTTCAGAAATCTCTCTTAGTATCTTAAGGCTTCAATTCCAACTCACTTTACCTGCATATTAATGATTTACCTAATGAAACATGAAGATTTAGCATTGCCACAAATACCAGTCTATGAGTCACAACCATTTCCACGAACTCATTTTCACTTAATTACATTTCATTTCATTTTTCATCACCTGTAGGAGCGACATGCCTTAAAAAAAAAAGTTCTTCATTTGGATGCTGCTGTCAGAGTCTGTCACATTTATCCAACTAAGCTCTGAACTGAAAGTCACAACAGAGCACCTGTTCACTGGTTATCATGTTTACTTTAGCTTAGAGAATAGTTTGATTCAAGCCAAACCAGATAAAGGGCCTTATCAATTCTAGGTTGAAAACACTGAAACCTGGTAACTTGAACTTAACTTCTAGATAGCAACTGAAAAGCACACAAAATACCTGGAGTATCGGTGAAGGTATTTCTCCCATGCTGAAGGCTGCATGGAACTGACTTGCAGAGTATTTATTAAATTATTAATCTGCACGAAGCTCCAGTTATCAGTCTCTGAGTGTTTGTCGAATAACACATGAGCTTGCAAATCCACTTGAATTAAAAAACAAAACAAAACACTGTTCTGAAATTCTGTGTTGGAAACAGTGACCATTAAATGTGAGCACTTTTTTTTCTTTACTTTAGGGATCTCTCCCCAGTTACCAGTAAAATCAGTGATCTTCATTCAGAACCTAGAGACAACTGTCATTTTGCTAGCATTATCTATGTTATAGCTCAAATTATATACGTAACATTTTTAATTACTAAATAATTTTTACACACTCGCTTATCGAAGATTGCAACTTTTCCCTGTTTTTGTGCTCAGCCAGTGTTGCTCCAAGCCCACCTCTGAGAGTCAGGAAGCAAAATGCCCATGAAGACCTGCTGCAAAGGACCAAAAATGCATTTACTTAACATGAAAAAATGTACTCAAGAGTTATAGAATAATTCATGTTGGAAGGGACCTCCACGTCTTCTAGTTCAAACTTCTGCTTACAACAATTCCATTAAGCAAAACAAAAATAAAACAAAACAAAACAAGTTGATCCACACAGCTACACAACAGGTTCTCACTATGCACTGGTAAATGAAGTCACAGGACAGCCAGGATGCTGGGACTTCGTGACTTTCTTCTGTACGTCACTTCTCAGGCTGCACAGCCATCAGTGGGGGCAGTTGGGTTATCAGGTTCTGGCAGTAGTGGGTCCCACGGTCCCATTGTCCCCATGCCAAGAATCACCCCAGCTGTGGTCCCCTGGGATGTTAACATGTACAGCCCCAGTATAAGGATGGCATCTTGACTGGCTTTGCGTCCTCATACCTGTTTCTGCATGGAAGTTAAAGGGAAGAATGGTCCCTGTTAGCCCTTAACTCCTTTGCAGTGAAGTGTATGGCTACTGAGCGCTCACAGGAACAAAAGGAGACAGGTTGGCTTCACTTCAGTTGCATCTGAGGAAACAGATATGCAGCAGTCTGCTCAAATTGGATCCCACTGTAGGTGACTGGCAAGCAGTATTCCCTGCAGATGGTGAGAACAGAGAGCATCACCCCTACCACATGAATACAGATGAGAGAACTTTGCTCCCAGAGCTGCCATCTAATCTGGCAGCTAAGCTCACGACATAGCACTTATAGAAATACAAGTGGGTTTCTTACTTCAGCTGCTTTGCAATTTTCAGATAATGTATTTCAGAAAATGGCAGAGAATATTGATGAGAGCCTGACAATAAGCCTTAGAAATTAGCAGGAGCACACAATGATAAAGGTAGACACTTTGTTAAGGTGTATAAAAACAATACTTGTCATGAAATAGCTCAAATCCTTCAGCAGCCAGCTACAGCCACAAATAGGTCTGGGGACCATCTGAATTTTTGGTTCTTTATACCAAATGTCCAAGGTACCATCCAACATTCAGTTTGTCTGGGGGGGGGGAAATACACATAATTAAAATAATTAAAGCAGAAACCACACAGGAAACTATTTTTTTATTCAGCTCTTAGCTGAAATAACTGTATTGGTATCAATATTGACAAATGCGCTCTAAGATGGAAACTAAAGGATGGTCCAAAACGGTTTACACATTGCAACCAATATTAAGAAAAGTCTAGGTTTGGCTGAGCCCATCAGATCAGTAACCAAGCCCATCTGGACTGTTATATACTCTGACAAGTTCTCATGAACACAGGCAGCATGCTTTGCAAGTGCGGGTCCAGTTACCACCTGAAGGGAAGGTTTGATTTGGATCTAAATTTGTCCTCCCTTTGATCAACAGAAAACATTTATTCTGCTACGAAGGAAGATACCTCCTCCAAAAAGCCCTTCTACAACCCAAACCTTGTAATTTTGTAGTTAGCACCAATAATGTGTATCCTGTGGGGCCCCTTCAAAATACAACAGTGTCCAGGTTATGAACATCTGCAGTTTTTATCTATGGATGATGAAACCTGATTATTAGGAATTGAGACACGTTTTAGCTGTTTAAGGGAAGAGGTGTTATAAATATTTAAGTTCCACGTGCATTTGAAAACATATTTCATGACAATTAGTATGTGCTAGAATTGTAAGAAATTGTTTTATTGATTATATTATGAGGAAAAAGAAATAAAGATTTAATATGTTCTTTGTTCAATTTAAGTGTGAACCTGTTCCAAACCAACAAGCATGGAATTCCCCAGTTCAGGGATTCATCCTGTACTTCTCACTCCACTTTCTCTCATGTAAAACCCCCAAATCTGCCTGTACACCTCACAGCAAGGCCACCTAGGTTGCAGTAGTTGGAACATGTGGCTATTTTAACAGGATAAAATTCGCTTAGATTACAAATTCAGACAGGAAATACAAAAGAGAAAAAAACGGGGTGTGTGTAGAGGGAAGCAAGACACTGACTTCCATATGAACCATTTATTGGATACATGCATCATAATGTAGAATTACATGAGCAAAAAAGGCAATCTGTACAAAATTGATTACCCTTTGTTCTCATTTCAACTCTCACCATTAGCTGCAGCTCTGATAAAGGATTCAAGACAAAACTAAAATTCTTTTAACCCAAACTTGATTGATATGCATGCTGATTTGAGTTTGGGCTGTATCACTGCGATAAAAGAGAGCTGGTTTTCACGTCAGTGAAGCAGAGTAATCCTAAAAACAGTTTCAATACTAGAGACTGTGGTTGATACATACATGTAACAAAGCTCATTTTAGCCATTTCTTAAACATCTTCATATGTTCGTATTTTAAGGCACAGGATAAACAAGAACTACATGAAAAGCTATCAGTTGATACTGAGTACATTGACTTGATAATGAAGTGCAATTTTTGCCCAGAGGAAAAGTGGTGTTTGTCCTCGCTACTTCCATACAAACAGAACACTCAGAACCTGGTAACTATGATACAAAGGTTTGCTTCCACTACCAACAATAGGCAATCTTATTCTGATCCAGATTCACTCTCCTAAACATTTCTAAATACTGTGGCATCCATGACTGCTACCTGCCAATCAGAATTATGGAATTTGCATTGTTGCTGAATTACATTCTCTCCATTTCGGATTCCTAAATAGGAACTGCACTTCTCTTACGAATCTATCCCTAATGGGGGGTCCTGAGCTTTTTTGAAAACCTGTCCTCTACAATTTATTCAGTTCCTCACTTTGTGGTATCATCTTGTGTTTACCCAAACACAGCACCTTTTCCCCTGGAGACTTCAGAAGACAAAATACGCGCTCTTTTTGTTCAAGTGCAGACTTCCAACATCAGTCCCCAGACCTCACTTAAGACTTGAAGCACTGTATCAGTCTAACTGCTTATCTGCATGCTTGGGATCAGATTCTGCTGAGTTACTGGCTAAGATGTAATGCAAAAGTCCTTCCACCTCTGGCTGAACCAAGGCAAAAGACAATTGTGCTGAACTACTGCATGCACACCTCTTTCTTAAAACACCTTTTGCTTTTTGTATTTCCACTGCATTAACGATAATTCTGTTTTTTCATTCCTAGCATTTTAACAGAGATCTAGCAAAGAAAATCTGTTTCATAATATATATATTTTAGATGAACAGATGAGTGTATATGTATATAGACACTCATACAATCCAATATAAAGTGAAGCCTTCAAACAGAAACATGTCTTACATAGAACCTCTCTCTATTGCCCAGTCCCTCAGAAAAACAGCAGCAAAATCTATAACGTAGGTTTGTTTGCAAAAATTGTCTTGTACAAAATGTGGCAATAAGAAGGCCATCACTATATAGAGGTGTATGTGTGTCACATCTATGTGAGAAATGTTAAATTGAATTTTGACAAACTGAAGTAAGTCAATTCTTAAACTTGAAAAAGACAAAAAGCTACATCTATGGTAGGCACTTTGGTACATCTAGTAATGTAGGCATATTCTACATCTAGAATTAAGGTTCCATCAGTAATTTTACAATAAAGCTAATTTCAGGAGTTTATTGTTATGCTTTAAAATTCTTTCTTGGCTGAGAGATCATTCTAGAATCTTAGCTAAATAATGTACTTCTTCTGTCTAATTGCATACTTATCCAAGAATGAGGCTGTTGGCTCTGAAAGAGCTCAACTGTTCTCTTGGATTCATAATGCACATTTTTATTTTTTTTTTTTAATAACAGTCTGAGAAAACTTACCAGCAAAAGAAAAATCAGTTCAGGATACAAAAACACCCCATAATTCATAAAACTAGAGCTGTGAGCTCAGCTGTTGAGGCTGATACTCTCCCGTCAACTTGCAACTGTCTACTTTTATCAGTTTGAGTATCACTACTGATCTTGCAGCAGACTATGGCAATGCTTCAGTAGAACGCCATTATTTCTCAAGAAAGCTGTGTGGACCACTGACGTGCATTTTCTTCATGCACCAAACATGCTAGGTAGCAATGAGGCAACTGTAAAGACAGTCACTTTCAACTCAGTTTCACACTTTCTTACATATTGGTGTTCCATTGTAGTATTACAGAAGGTATAGAATAATAAACCATTTAGCATAGTATTCTATAATAAAAAGAACATATGTTTTGTACGTATGCCTACTGTATGAACTTACATTGCACGCCGATTTGTATTCCTTATCGGTGAAACAAGGCAGACAGGACAGTTCTAAATAGAGATTTGTTTATAATACAGTAAAATCCATGTCCTCATGCCTTCAAAGGGTCACGTGTTCAGTACTGTAGAGTACAGGAATAAATAACAAAACCCAAGTGAACCTGTATAACAAACTGTACTGTTTGTAATGTTTACTCCATTAAATGAAAACTCAAATTTATAAATTGTGATTCATGGACCTCTCTTTATACAATATTTATAGAATTCTCATTTCTGTTTATAATATTCTATAGCATGATTTTCCAATAATACATTTATATATAAATACTAAAATGTTAATGTTTTGTACATTTTAAAGTTGCCACACTGGGCCAGAAGCACAATAAAGTAAAAACATTTTTCTGCAGTTTGTTTTTGAAGAATATCACAAAATGATTAACATTAAGACCATTGTGCTGCAAAGACAAAAGAGATTCATTTGAAGAAATTAACATGCATTTAGAAGAAAATACCTATATCCTTTATCTAATTTTCTTCTTAATTCAAACCAGCATGAAAGAATTATAAAAAAATAGTATATATTTACATGGTATAGTATAGCTTGGTGAGATATAAAACAAGGCAGGAAACATCTTTTCACTTTCTAATAAGTATAACCACCATAAAGATGAACTTAAACACAAAAGGTTACTTTACGATTGCACATGACAGTAACGTGGAAAATTGTTGAGCAAATTAAAATACAAAATTTAACAATGAGAAACTGTATGTCTACATAAAATGACCAAGTGTTATAAAATTATTGGGGATGTGTCTAACAACTAAATTGGTAAAGCTATAAAAATAATATTGATACATCTGTGAGAACAATGCTTAAAAAATATATAAAGGTTGGCAAAGGTATGTGTCGGGAATTCCCATTTTCCATGGACCTAGCTTGCACCGTGTGGTCTTGTACCATCCTCTGTTAAGTCATACCTGAAAACAAAGAGAACAAAGGAAAGTGTTTTTACATTTAGCATATATTATTAATACTAATAACATACAAGTTATTAGTATGCAATATTATTATTAATAAAGGAAATATACTTACCACTGGGTCCAGCCTTTAGCAAGTTCTTCAGATGCCAGAGGTATCAATACCTGTGGAAAGTTGAAATTAGTGATTAACACCTTGTCTCTTTCATTCAACATCTTTTAAAGACTAAATTTGACAATCCTGTCAACTACAGGATAAATAATACTATTAATAAACAACATGTTTTACAATCTCACCATCATAGCTAACTTCTATCTGTAGGCTTGTAATACAGTTTCAAACTGCTAGTTTTAAGCTAAAAATCTGCACCCTTAAACTGGTCCCAGAGCACCTCACAAGCATAACTTCTGAACAAAGGATATGGCAGTCAAATGATGTATTTATGCTAACAGACGTCCTTGTAAACAGGAAAATTAAGAACACCATTCGCCATAAACTGAGAGAGATTAGAATCGTGGTCATCCTCTTTACAGAGTTTGAATATGGCAATCTGCATGGGTGTAAGAACACACTGTTCCTATGTGTAGGAAACACAGTGATTTAATGAGTGCCTGTTGAACAGTGAAGGTATAAACACAGTAGCTGGTTCTGGCATTAGGAATGCCTCCAGTAGTTCTTTTTCATGGATCTTCTGGAATTTTAATTACTAAGCATAAATGTGTAATTTTTCTTGTC
Organism: Aythya ferina; assembly: GCF_964211825.1. NCBI lineage: Eukaryota > Metazoa > Chordata > Aves > Anseriformes > Anatidae > Aythya > Aythya ferina. Next base: position 10,498,863 of record NC_140297.1, read on the forward strand.
CTTTAGGTTTGACATAATGCAAAAACTCTCACCGCTGCTGCAAATAAGATGTCTGAACCACCTGTGTTTAAGACCAGCAATTTTGCCAGACCATTTCCTGAGATACCAGTAGTTTTCTACTGGCTGTTATTTAGTTTCTCTGACTGTATAATTAATAAATCAGACATGCAGGGTTATTATTACTTTTTTTTTTTTTTTTTTTTTTTTTTACTGCCAGCCTCAAAACTTACCATTCTCTAGAAGAGATTACTACCTCACAGTCTGATGTAGGTCCTCTCATCCTTAGCACTTCATTCCTTCCTTTACTGAAGCCTGACATCTAAGCCATCTATAATTTTTGAAAGCTTTCTACCTGAATCAGCTATGTCAGTCAACACTAACAAGCTCATTGCACAAGAGAATTTTAATCTTTATATAACAACATACAGTACTAAAGGAATTTGCTTATTTTCAACTTACTTTGCCAAGCAGCCCTTTATCTTTGGACAAGAAACCACCACTGTTCTTTACTGCTACATCTAGTGTTCTTCTCTGTACTTCAGGGAGGGAAACACTGAAATCAAATCTGACAGAAAAAAGTGATGCTTTAGAGAGAATGCTGTAACTGAAGTGCAAGTTCAGTTCCTACAGCAAAACAGCAATTCAAATCTAAAACAAATTATGCCCCTCCCCAAACAAATTCCCCCCAAAAAAGCCTTGAGATAAATGATGAGAGAAAAAATCCCAGTTTTGCCGAAAATTTTTCTTCTATACTTTGATCAATATTAATACCAAATCAACATCAAACATTTGATACTTCTGTCCCATTGCTAAAAGCAACAAACAAAACAAATAAAAGGCCAATCACTGACTCTACAGAGAAGAAAGTGAAGAATCCTACTATCTTGACAGCTCAGCATTATTCTCCAGAATGAAAAGACTGATCAGTCTTGATCTTCATTCCTCTAGAACCAGAGCTCATTTTCACACCAAGGAAACTATCAACTTTTAAGAAAGAACGCATTTTGTTTGCTAGATCTGAAACTTACAGAAAGTAAGGGCAGGATTGCACCGCAACCTACATCTGTTTGTCACTACAGTTTTTAAGCAGCTTTACCGCTTTGCAATACCTTTTACTTTGAAAAGCACAGAAGAACAAATCCTGGGATAAACAGGAGCGAGCTGCAGTACCAGGTGTATCTACCAGAGCCTCTAACTAACAATTTACAGATTTCCTTGGACAGAATGTACTGAAGTGTTTTTTTTCCCCAAACTAATTTCCTATCTATAGAGAATGCTCTTCGTTATTGAGAAGCGATGGGTGAGGGAGGAAGAGGTATGTATCTGAGTGAAACCATCATCAGAAAGCTAAGTACAAAGATAAGGATCTGTATGCAATGAAATTCTGCACAAGCTTGCACAAATCCCAACCTGTTGGTCAGGATTTAATCCACATGGAAATTTCCTGACTCACTGGATGCTGAGAAGTACCACAGAGTAGATTGACCAAGCAATTTGATCATGTACAAACACTGCCTGGCCAGTCCTACAGAGGAGACAAGCCAGCAAACTGGCCAGTCAGAATCTACATCTACATGCTTCTTGTCAAGAAGGCTACATTGGCAATACCAGCCATACTGGCCAACCAAAAGGCACTCATGTTCCAACCAGCTGCCCCAGGAGTGCGTGCTGCTTCTTAGCTACTCACACAAACAGAATGCAACATGGGATAAGGCAGAAGAGAGGAGTGGCTGGTGACAGAGTAAGAAGGGTTATAGTGAAAACAGGTAACAGAAGGATGGAAGGAGCTATCTGTAGAGGAAGAGAAATGTATGAGCAAGTCTGGTGGTGACAACTGGGAGTTTCAACAACTCACCCATTCAGGTAAGCTGAGAAACCTTGGTTTGGCAGCTTTATAATTACATGATATAGAACTACTACACACAGTTTAGAACATACATTTGATCAAACACTGGGTTTAAGGTCTTCTTTGATACATGTGTTTTTCTTCTTCCTGATCTTCTCTTATCAGGCAATAAATACATTCGAACATATGGATCGGATCCTTCTTCAGAAAATGCTATTAGATTTCTGTGACCAGTGAAGAACAAGGAAAAACATTTTTAGAAAATAAATGAGACATTGCTAAGCATGTGTCCACACTACTATCCCTTAATTTAGCACTCTATATTTAAACAAAGTTCACTTCATCACCACATACATATCTTTGATGTTTCCCATGCATGAAGTATCAAACTTGTGGAAAAATATTTCTAGAAACATAACACCCGTTTGAGAATCATCTGCATCTTTATGATAACTGTATTTTAGAATCCTTACATAAATCAGTTCTGGGATATCCTGCACAAAGTATGGCTACATATTGGCTACATTCTAATACATAAAACAGTGGAAAAAAAATCTAAGAACTGCTAAGCAGTAGCTTGTACAAGGTCAGATAAATGGTAAGTAGACAGCAGAGCTGGAAACTTAATGTTTCTTGAATCCAATTCAGTGCTTGCATGTGGCTTTCCAAAAATCATGCTTTTTGTCATTCCATGAAAAAGTCATGCTCTTAGATAAAGATTTTAGACACTTCTGGTAGAAATCTACATACCATTTCAATCTAAAATCTGATATAGGCAAAGGAAAAAACACAGCGAAATCCTCAGTTTTAACCGATTCTGTTGTAAGTCTAGCTCTGTATGATTTTGTATTTACAAATAATTACAGTCAGCATGTCATTTTAAAAGTAATGAAGACCATCCATGCAATCAAACAGTTTAAGAGGGTATGTCAAGATATGACAAAGTCATATATCAAGAACTAAAAATAAAATTTGGTGTCTTATGCTCACCTGCAGGAATGCACTACCACAATCAGTTTGTTTCTTTGTGAACTATGACGAATTGTTAGCTGTATCTGTCCTAATGGAGACTGCCCCAAAGTTGTTCCACTGTGGTGAAAAAGCAGAATATTATACACTTTAAGTAACATGTTTACAGTAAGATCCAACTGAAATTCATTAAGTACTTCAGAACAGTATTTCCAGAAATATTGTATTATCTATTTCAACTGTCACTGCACCAACGTGAAAGACGAGAGAACACAAATGTGAAATCTTCACATCAGTTTCAAATCTTCATCAGTTTCTCATAGTTTAGGCCATTGATCAATAGGCTAGAATGAAATATTCCTGTTCAGTATTTTCTTACTAAAAAAAATAAGAAGAATAAAGGTCAGAGTACCTAAATACATGGGGCTTGCAATAAAGGACCTCCTTAGCCGTAGCTTTACCACTCTTGGCAAATAATGAAGTATTAAATTTGTGTGTTAAATAATAAGTAGTATTTCAACATTTATCATAATTAAGTCTAACCCAGTTTTGGACTAAAAGAGAGACTGACAAAATGAAGACAAAGGACCCTAAAGATGAATAGGGAACTGGAGCACAGAAGCAGGTAGGCTTGTATAGATTGAAGAGACAGTCAACAGCAGATTAAACCATGGTCTTTAATTCCTTAAAACAAACGTTATATTAAAGACTGAGTCATACTCCTCTGAGTACTCTCTGTCTTTCTCTATGAATCTACTTAGATTCATAGAGAAGCTTCCAACTTAAACAGGGATCTAATGGCTTCTGTTCTCCTATTCAGAGTAGGATAGCTGCTCTGCTACCTTGACTGGTAAGTATAGCTGCCCTTTGAGGTAAGTAAAAAAAAAATAGAGAATTTAAGAAATCATAGTTGCAGCAATCCTCATTAACTGAATAACAACTGACCAGTCACTTAGCATTCTTTATAGTCAACTATCCCTCTGTGTAATTTATGAAGAAGACCAGCTATAGTCAGCTTAAATTGGCTTAATGCTAATATGATTCAGTGGTGAAACAAGCAACTACTGGCATGAGTGTGACTAATGTTTTACCAACACAAATCCTTCCTTCTCACCATTCTACTCTTTTCAGCACTACATAGTCAGTGCAGTAATGAGAGCAAGGTGGACTTTATCTTGCAGATCACAACAATGGTGTAGTAACTTCTAATTGCAAAATCTGTCTAACTGAGGTACCAAGAGGAAGCAGAAAGTTCAAAGGCTGATTTTCTAATTCCAGGCTCAATCTGCAACAGGAAAGATATTACTGAAATGCAAATTGAGCTATTTCTTTGGCTGCATAACATTTTCTTATAAAGGAACTTAGATGCATTGCAAAACAAGTAATTAACATCATACTTTTCAAGTTGTCGTAGTCTTTGCCGTAGCTCCTGTGTAGCAATGGGCAGAGATATGTCTGAGGCTATGCTAGGAGTTGGTTCCTTGACTGAGAGGTGGCTGGGAGAATAATTGAAGTTAGAGGCATGAAGACTCGAAGAACTTCGGCTGAGATCTGTTGGCCACTGAGGACTGGCATTGGGAGGCTGACTTTTTTCAGCCACATCTGTCTTTTTATCACTGTCAGTCACTGGGGAGGCTGGAACAGGTTTGTTTGAATCAAGTGGTGGTGAGACAGGAACCTGAGGCTTAAAAGATGATTTTCTTGCATCTTTGGAAACAGACGGCCTTTTTACTTGGGCTGAGTGTTGATGATCTGGAGATCTTGCTTGCTTTTCAAGAGAAAGGACCTAGATACAGTTAAAATACATACAATATTACTATACTACAAAAAAGAGGAATATATTTGTTTTTACAGAGAGTACTTAGTGACAAGTTGTTAAATTAAGACAGTGAACCAGGACCAAAAATTTTGGTCACACTCATTTACAATAGGAAATAGTTTCATATTACAAATATATTACATAAAGTGCCATAGAAAAGAACAAATAACAGAAATTAACAGAAGTGTTCCAAAGAGGTGCCCTGATGTATTATGCAAAAAAATTACCTGGGGGAAAACAAAAACCAACTTTCAAGCATGCAAGCTTTTTGATGAAGTCTCCAATGTACTTGAAAGTTGGTCTGAATTTTTCTAGTACTACGAAGGTACTTCCTTTCTGCGTAAACTTTATTATTTTTTTTTTGACCATGATGACCTCTGTTCCATTTCTGCAAGATAACGATTTCAGTGATCTTACAGTGACTGTAAGATCAAGATTAATTCATAAAAGACTAGCAGGAATTCAGATTCCATACAGTTTCCAAGCCTAAAAACAAGGGGAAACTCAGTCTTAATTAAAGCAGATTACTGTTTTGTTCCAAGAATTTCTGGTTTTGAAATAGAATGTATTTGAATTATAGAATATCTTTGTGTACTTCGTATCACTGCTGGCCAAAGGACACAAGGCATTGTGACAGACAGCCAAGGAGAGGTACCATCTTCTTCATAAAGACAAAGGACCAGAAATCATAATAGTCTTAAATACACTTTCATATATTTACAATGTGAAAAGTTTTAAGAGTACCCTGAGTGCAATCTTCATGTTTATAGTGCTGTTTGGACCAGAGTTGCTCAGGTGGAACCGCTGATGCATAGTTAAATCTTCACTCTCTAGCAACTGACTTAGAGGCAGTTTGAGGTTCCCCAGAGAACACTGGTGCTGTTCATCCCTCACCTGAAAGAACACAGAAGGTAAGTAATGTTGTTATCATCTACTTTGTAAAAAATCACAGAAAGAAAATGAAATGACAGTTTTATTTAAAAAGAAAAGCACAAAAGCACAAGGAACATAGATAGTTCTTCAATCAAGCTTCCCTGATCATAAAACTACTTTACACTGAAGAAGAAAATAGCAAATACACTTCATGCCTACTTTCTTCATCCCTATCTTCTACAGCAAGACATACTAACAAGATAACTACAGCAAGACAACTAACCAACTACATCGACATCTAGAATATATATCTAGTTGATCCCTGATCAAAATATCTGTGGTTTCCTAATGGCCTGTGCAAAATGAGTTCCCATAACTGTTAGAGAAATAGCAACTACGACAGCCCTCATTTACTACATGGATAACATTTCAGCAGTGTAAGGGGATATGGTATTTGGATAAAGCAAAGACTTCCTCAGTATGAGAAAGGTAACAAAATCAGCCATACGTAATGGTATTTCTGCTAGCAATTGAGAAGACTTAAGATTGAAAACAGACATCAAAAATTACTTTTCTTCTCATAGGTTATGTATTTAAATATAACAGTCATCAAGCATGTTCTACTGAAAGACTGGGTATAATATTTTTTTTTATTTTTAATAACATTTCATAGCCTAGTATTAAAAAACAATTTAAGCATAACTGTAATGGTGTTCACAATATAATAGTTATGTCGTAACAGCCTATAACATCTAAATATTTCTACTGAAATGTCTTAAAAAAGAAAGGTATCTAAAGAGTGAGACAATGTACCTCAACTTCAAGATCTTGTCTTTTGGGGTTGTGTACAAAGAAAGTAAAGTTTTCCTCCCATACTGGTTCATTGGTCTTGTATCGAATCTAAAGTCAGAGAACAGAAAGAACAGGACACAGACAAATTGTAAAATATGTTTGTCTAATAAAGCTCTTGTCAAGGCAGTGGAGGGGGGATCTAATCTAATATCTGAAAAGTAGTTATAGACCAGGTGGAGGTACTCATTGACAAGGATACATAATGGCAGGACAAGAGACAATAGCCACCAGCTGCTTCAGGGGAAATTCTTATTTTTCATATACATAAAATTCTTCACCATGAAAACAATAAAACATTGAAATAGGATGCCTGTAGAAGTGGTAGAATTTCCTCTGCTGGAAATACCCATGACAGCTACACAGCACTTTGGTTAATCAAAGGTCCTACTTTAAACTGAAGGTTGTACCAGATGAGCTTCTTGGTCCCCTCCAACCTAGACATTTCTGTCTACGCATTTTCAAATCCTGATCAGTGTTTTGAAGCCTGTGTTTTGCTCACAGTGTTACTTACACAACTACTGTGGCAGGAATCCCAGCTGCAGATCAGAACCTACTATGAAAGGACATTTACAAATCTGGTCTCTACTCACAGACATCTTGAATTAAGAACCCATTCAATACTTGGGTCCTCATCGGAAATTTCAGTTCTGGTGATAACTTTTAGAGCAGTGGATGTGCTCAAGGGCTTGATAGCCAATACCAATCACAATGTGCTACGAAATGTCTGTAGACAGAGACAGGTACAGAGAGCAGGAACTTACCTTACTTTCCTGTGCCTTGTGTCCAACTGACAGCAAAACAAGTGGGTTGGGATTGCTGTTTATTTTCTTTCCTGACTGGTAAAGAAAAAGCAAAAACTTTGTCTTCAGACTAAACTCTTCTCCTAAATGTCTCCTCTGAAACTTAAATGTCTGCATCTTAAAAATACGATTAATTTGCATTCTACTGTATGACTATCTATTATTCTCAGCATTTTATTCAACAGGCTGGAATGGCAGACTGGCTAGTGGCTGGTGAACACATTAACATGAAGGTGTCCAACTTCCCTAAATAAACTAAAACAAAACATTAGAAATAAACAGGAATTTTAGACTCTTTTCTGTTTTCTTTGGATGAAACTGAAAAGGTGCAAATCCTTTAATGAGTATACAACAACGCCCAAAGCCCATGAAGCATAGTTAAAATTGCAAAATGAGTAAGGCATATAGATGGAAGATATGGAAAAAACACAAACTCAGAAAGTTCACTTTATTTACATGGCAGTATTATTGTTAAGCTAGATGTAATACCAGAACATTGATATTCCCCACTTTCAGTCTGGGGAGAAAGAAGATTCACTATGATGTACCTGACGTATATTTCTACAGTTTACCAAATACTCTTTACTAGAGAATCAACCATCTGCCATATCTGAGCCTTGCTCACCAGCTGTATAGCATTACATCAAACTGTGAAAATAAACATCAGTTTAGAAACAAATTACATACACAAAGGAACATTCCCAATAACACATTTTTTCAAAAATTTTCAATTAACTACAAAAATTGTCAGAAAGAAAAGTTAGACATGAAAGTTAATCATCTCAAGTAGGTGTTAATGCAGTTTAAAAGGCCTAGACAGTACAGTATGCATAGTTAATATACTTTGAGTTCTACCTGTAGGAAACTGTAAACAGAAAGTTAGTTAAAATCTACTTTATGCATGTAAGGTCACAAATAATTCAAATAATTTTTTTTTTTTTAATTAATAATGAGTGTATTTTAAGGTAATTTTGGATCTGAATTTATGTTTTTGACATCATACTTCTACTAATATTAGTTGATTTTAATGTGACACTGTGACACACTGCTTATTAACAATAGTTTCCTCTAGAAAAAAAAGCTGGTAGAAATCACTCCTTTCTTGGATGAATGCTGCCTTTCTTTTGTGATTTCTAATAAAAGGTATATAGCCTTAATCAAAGACAACAGCCTACAAGGTCTAAGGAATACAAAGAAAGTCAGATTACATTCCAGCTGACGGTGGGAAAAATGGTAAGAGAAATTTGTTTCATTTTTTCTTCACCCATAAAAAGGTGTCTAAAGCTCCCTTTTTTCATAAAATGAAGAAACTTCACTAGTTTGCAAAAAGACCCTGTTGCTTATTCTCATACATAAATATAAATAATAATAATGCATGCTAAATAGACAGTAACACACCCCTAACATCTGCCACTTTGCTGTTGACAGGATATTCAGTCTACTATAGCCTGCCTATTGTCCAAGTTCCTCCAGCTGAGAACTTGGTTTGTGCCTTCCAAGTTTGCCAGTCAACATGAAGTCTTCCATATCAAAAGGCTGGGCTGAATTTATTCAGCTTTCATATAAAAGATGTAAAAGCTTCCAAAAACATCTAACAGAAAAATGATTAATTCAAAAATACGTAAGACATTGATTTTGTTGGCTAGTCATTCAGAGTTGAGCAGTAAAGTATCAGTATGTAAAAGATGTCTTAGCTTTCATGTCGGCTTTGTTCTTTAAATATTTCTTCACACTAGTTCTCAGGATTAATTTATTTTGGTCTTCTAAAGCAGCCAATGCTCTACTTGACTGATTTAAAATTCAGATTACCACACACCATAGAATTTTACCAGCATCTTGACCATTTCTTGAAATCAGATGGTAAATAAAACTGAATTGCACTAAATACAGATCTGGCATAAGAAATTCCATTCACTGTTGCAAGGAAAGTGTTGCAGGCATTTGTGCACTTCCAATTACTGTTGTGACCTTAAATGGACAACTATATTAGTTTTACCTTTAGGGCTTTCTGAACAGCAGCCTTCTTCAAGCCATCAGGGTTAAATTCTAATGGATTATGCTTTTAAGTCAGGAGAGAATGAACACAGGAAGGGTTAGTAAAGTCATGCAATGAAGCAATTTCATTAGGTTAATTAATTATTACATGAAAACATAGGACCAAAAAAAAAAAAAAAAAAAAAAAGACCACACAAATCTTTCAAACAAAACAATGATGGGATCACTAAAACAAACAAACAAAAATAAATAAATAAAAATGGACAAAGCTTTTTTTCCCCCATATCCTCTCTGAATGTTTGTATTCTGCTTTTAAACTGAGGTACATCCTTTCAATACACTTATCAGTTCTTATCAGCTCTCCTTATCAGCTCTTTTATAGTAATAAAGAACCTTCATAAAACGGATTGTATTGAGAGCTTGCTGTCCTAAGCACTACCTTCTATATTAACCTTTTTAAAATTTGGCTGCATATATTTTCCCAACATAGAAGCTACTGTGGTAAATCAAATGGTTATGTGAAGGAACGCTTTTGTAGGAGGAATTACTATGCTCGAAGTATTAACAAGACATAGATTATTATAAAAAATTTAGTTGTTTGAGACTCTTAACCAGATGAATGATATAAAAGACTGCATGCTGTCTAGAAATAAATATACTTTACTCAGTTAAAGACATGCAAGTAACTAACAGGAGGAGTTTGAACTGATATAGTTCAAACAAAACAAAACACCTGACTGTTTTCCATTAACTAAGCAAAGTTTTGCATTTTATTTTACTAACAATAGATTGTTCTTTAAGTGACACGTGTAAATTACAAAAATAGGATGGAAAATTTTTGATAGCATTCGATGCAAAAGAGGTAATTTCAGGAAATATATTTTTGACATAAAACCTATTTCACAGCAGGATACTTATGTCTGGCTTTTTTACAAGCACATATTTCTATTTAAAGGGAGAATTCTGCTTTAAAGCTGCAATATATGGCAAAAAAAATAATTGCATAGTGGCTTTTGTAAACATGCTGGATGATGAACAGAAAACAAGATAATTAATGCTCTGCCAAAAGAAATGCTTTCATGAAATACAAACTTAGAAGGGACTAAAAATTGAAAAAAGATTTTAAGCTTCATGCAGAAATATTTTTTTTTTTTACATTTTCTTTGGGGATGTCACATCCATATATTGGCCAGCCTGTGTGACAAGATTCCTAGCATTCAGTTTTGACATTTCTGTTTCAGAAGGAACATACAATATAATGAAACTGGGGGGGGGAGGAAGAAGCTTGGCTTTTTTAAACAAATAAATAAATATTTTTGTGTGTGTGTGTAAAATAAAATTAAGCAGTCTTCCAAAAGTACTTATTTAGATATGTTAGGGTCTAAGATTATTGTACTTAAGACCTTCAAACACAGATACTGCACAATATCCCCAGACACATTGATCAAAACGTTTAACTCTCCTTATCATTCAAAGGCTTTTTAAAGCCCTACTGGTATGTTCCTTGCTGGAATTTAAGCTTTTTGTTCTTTGATGAACATGAAAAACTCTCTGCAGCAGTCTTGTGTCCTTTCCTTCCTCATTTTTTTCTCCTAAGGCTCAGCGCATTCTTGTTATTCTTTCTCTGCTGGTCATGTTTTCTAGCTTACTCATTATCATCACTGCTGCCCTCCAGATTCATTTTAGTTGGTCTCCATCCTCAATAGCTGTGTCCAAAATCAGGGCCTTACTAATGTCAAAGCAGAACAGAAGGATTAGTCCACACATCTTAGAGGCGAGGCTACACTCCATTCTATAGTCAAGATGGTATTTATGTTTTGTAACAACATGATACAGCATGACTACAGATCTATTCCTGTCAGACAGCCCTTCTTATCCCATGTTAATATGGGATAACATGTCCTCTTTTGAAAAGCACCTAATTTTTCAGATCATACGTGCAGATCATCAGTATCATTTTAATTTATAAACTGCCCCTCAAACTTACTGGCCATCCTTCCCTTGCATTTTACCTGCAAATGCAATACACAGTTTTTCCCCTATGTTATTGTTCCAAGGGGTTTTAAAAGCCCAAAACAAACCTCTGTCATCAATTATAAAGGTAGGCAACCAGTGATTCCTGGCTATTGCACAAGTCTCAGTTCCTCTGGAATCATAGCAAGGAAGGCCAACAGGGATACCAGCTGGGGCAAATATGTTTAAGCCAGACTTCGGGTTTCAAGGGAAGGAGCTGCAGGTCCATGAGGAAGGTGGCTGAAAGGCTGGGAGGGAGGAGACTAGGAGAAGAAATTGGAGTATTCAATAAAAAAAAAGGAAAGGTCTTGTCTTGGATTACAAAGTTGTCTTGCTATGGTTCTGAGCATCTCTGAGTTACATGAAAAGGGGACAGTTATCCAAGAGTAATACTGACAACTAACACAATGAAATAAATCCAACTTCTGGTTAGTACTCTCTAATGGCTAATGACTTTTGCAGTAAATCCTAGTATAGCAAGGCCATAAGTTATATGGCACCTAACAAGCTGTTTTATTATTAAGCCAAATGCTATTTTGATACGCTGTGGTATGCAACTCATTACTTATGCTAACTCACTAACTTTTTTCTTGGGCTTCGAATGGTGCTTTAGAAGTTTCTAAATCTCTCAGCTGATAACCAGAAGACAGTGACTGACCTGGAAGAGCTGATTTAAAATACAGATAATTTAGATGTTATATATATATACACACTAAATTAATATGTATATATATGACAATATATCATAAAACTAGTATTATGTACTTCTGGAAATTATACTAAGAGCACAGTTCATAATCCTTAAGATAAATCAAATTTAGATGGGTAAACGTCTGAATTAGGTGCCATGAATCTAGGTTTCCAGCAGTCAATAAAAACAACCAGAAAGAATCTGAGCATTCAGGGCTTTGTTTGTTCCTCCCCTGCAAATGAAGTAAAAGCCCTTTTTAACAGCCACCAAACACATCCACAACCCCCCAAAATAACTCAGACATGTCAGTTAGATACCTGAACTTAGAGGTGTGTGCATAAGACATTTAAAATGATGGGCAGTTCTACAACTGTTATCTCTAGGCTATGACAGTCCTCTCCTCTCTCCCACCTTCCAGCCATAAATTGTCCCTTTGCTTGCTGCAAGACTGGTACCCAACAGCAACTGCAGAACAAGCCAGCTGACAGTGTTGTTGGAGAAAACCCAAACATAACTATCTTAAAACAGTTCCACCCTGACTTGCAAATAGCTTCATGGATTTGGAAAGTTTTGTCCTGTGTCTCATTAGGTGCTGTCATATCTAGATGAAATGTTCTAACAATGACATCAAGTCGACACTTTTATCAAACTTTTTTTTTTTTAAATGATATATCTATAGTTTTTATAATTAAAACAGCAACTAATCAGTTTTAGCACCAAGAGAACTAAACCATGCAGTATGTGGTTTGAATCCTTATGACACCAATAAATTACACGTGTTTCTCCAAAAATATAAGTATCTATGATTAAGAACTGTGTATCTTAGTCATTAAATTTTATTCGATTTGGTTAGTAGATGCAAAGTTTTTTGATACTGGAAAATGAATCCCTACAAAGAAACTAACTGAAAAGACCAAGAAAATGATTTGGTTTTGTTGGTTTATTGGAGGGAGAAGGAGGAAGAATGTTTTCAAATCAAAGTTTATGATACGAATGAAAAGCAGCCATCTACAAATTAAATCTGCACAATCTGCAGTGGCATAACAACCTCCCTGGCAAAAGAGTTCTTATTCTGAACAAACTCCTATTCTTTCTGGGAATACCAAGGTTGTGTTTACAGACTTAGGTGTAAGTATTCAGAGGCTCATTAGTTTACAATAATCTCCTATCACTAAATTAAAGCAAAAATATTAACTTTTGGTTCTCCCTAGCCTGGATTTTCCTGACTACAGACTAATTTGGAGAAAAAAAAAGAAAAGAAAAAAAAAAAGGAGCTTGGGAATTTGCAAAACAAGGAGCATCATGGAGTGAAACAGAATTTACAAGGGAATTTATAGTTTGGGATGCACAAAGAATCACACCCATTTTTAGCTCAATACTTGAACCTGTGTGGAAAGGTTGCAAGTTCTTAGAAATGTTGAGTGCATCACCATTAAAGATTCTGAGATGCTGGCTGTAGTATTTATTACATTTTCTTTCCTTTACAATAAAAGCCAACAATTGCCAGCACACAGCATACTAGTATAGTATGCATTTTGTTTCTCAATGAATCACCAATTTAAGTTAAATGTAAAAGCTTTTACAACAAACTTATCTTGGGTTTTTATCATGAAAGGTTAATTACTTACCCAATGATATGCTGATCAATGAAATTTAAATAGCCTTTAAAATGCAAGAAAAATAGCACAAAAAAAACAATGCACACTTGTTGAAACCATGCAGCAAAACAAATTGCATGCTCTCAATCCACTAGAGTGAGTGGCTTTAGTAGCACTAATACACACTCTGGCAGATAAAAGGTACAATACAAATAACACCAGAGAACTCACAAATAGTGCTCTATAGAGTGAGGTAGTGTTTTCACAAAAGACTAGTCCCGATGCTCTCCTCTCTTTTAAGTATCCACACCCAAAGTTTCCCTCGTAGATACTCTTAGGAAGATGGAAATGGAAGGAGAAAGCAGAGTGATGGGATTGTGGCAGAATGAATGCATAAGCAGCTTTACTACACAAGAAAGTTAAAGAAGACAGTCAAAGGATTCCAGAGAAAACAGCAGATAACAAAAATATTTGTCATTATGAACGGTTTCAACAGTTAAACAACTTTCTGTAGCACGGCAACTTGATATTTTTTTTTGCTTTTTTATTAATTAATTATTGAAATATATTAACACAACTTTCCTGGTTTATTCTTGGTAGTTTGGATTTATATGGCAGTTCCAACTAAGTTTAGAGACCTGACTTCTAAACCATTTCTATTTCACATAAAACATATTTCTGATAAATCATCCTAATGCTCACAAGCTCACAACTACAATGCATTTGTGAAAAAAAAAAAAAAAGTCTGATAGGGATCCACTGTAACTCAAACACAATAAGGCTGATGCTAAATCTAAAATGTATCAGTGATCAGCAATAACTTAAAAAAAATCCGTTTTGAAGGCAATAAAAAGTTCTTATTCATCCAGAAAATATTTCATTTTTATCATAAAAGCTGTGGACAAGTCTTCAAAACTATTAATAAATAGCATAGTTCTAAGTGAGACTTTGTTGTCTTTTAACCTTTTGTTCCCCATAAATATAAACAATCCAAAAAAAGCAATTTTACTATTACACTACAGCAACCCTATCAATGAATATGAACACAACTTGAGAAGCTAGCCTGTTTAGCCTATGTTTAATCTTGTAATTGTTGTTCCATATCGCAATCAAATGGACATAAAAAGAGCTGTATTCACTATAATTTTCTGTATTTTGTGTAGGAATTCCCTTACATGATCTAATTATTGTCATTACAGAATCTATAAAAATCCTTTCAGTCCTGCCACAAGAAGCTGTCCTCCCATGGTATTTTCCCTCCAACCCAATTGTAATGCCTTTTCCTATCTGTTCCTGGACAATTTGAATTTAAAACAGTATTGTATTTATTATTGTTGTAAGCGTGGAATTTTCAAGTGTTCAATGCTAGTTTCTATCATATTCTTTAGCACATTACTGGACAGAGAATGACTTGCAATTAAATACTGAGTTATTTGTAGCAACTACTTTTATGGGCTGGCAGAACAGGAAAAAAAAAAGTGATAAACGGGTTCCATGCTATGACCATCCTTATTCCCCAACACTACCCATGCAATGCTATACCGTAAACAAAATAGCAATAAGAAATTTGGGATTCTGTAGCTAAGTAGTCAGCTTTGGGCAAGGAACTTCCTTCCCCTTTCCATGCCCTAGAGTTTAGAGATCTACTGATCAGAAGTACTGATTGAAACACTGAAACAAAAATACCATCTCCAAAAGTAGGTAAAACATGAAGTTTGCAGCTTAACCTCTGTAAGGGAGGGAGACAATGCTAGGAAAAATAGGAAAGGAACAAATAGAAAAATAGAAAAAATAGAAAAATAGGAAGGGAACAAACCAAAACTTATGACAAAGCCTCTACATATTTCCTAGATAAACTATTGTAAAACAGAAAAGCAAGATTGTAAGGAAAAACTTAGGGGATTGTTAGGAGATGGTGGATGAGAGAACTATAAATTATTCCTTTTTAATTAAGAGGCTTCAGTGTATTTTAACAAACTTTTAGAGCTTCATTTAAGTAAAATCCAGTAGTTTAACAAAAAAATAAAGACGTGGGTTCAATTTAATCTAGCACACAAAACAGAAGGCAGACACATTTTTGTGTGTTGCAGTATTATGAAACTAATATTAAGCATGCCATAATTCTATTCTATTTATTTTTACTCTGTATTAGAGTAATTTTACTCTCTCTGCTAATTTATGGAGTTCCCCCAAATTCAATACAGTGAGGTTAAGAAGATAATACAGGACTATTCCAAATGAGGTACATCTCTTTAGCTTTTAAAATCTCCCATAATACTTCTTTCAAGCACTGCTCTGTACATGCTAGAACAGACTATTTACTAAATGAAATCACTAGTCAGTGATGTAAATTGTTCAGGCTACTGTGATTCGATTTGTTACACTTCAATGCAGTATTTTATTTTAACTGAAATTTAAGGTGAGTGGACAAATTTGCAAAATGCAAAAAAAATATGAGGCCTGAAAACTTCCATCTTTGATTAGTATTTTAGCCATGACTCCCAAAATTTCTCACCTAATAGCAATGCTAAAAAATGGAAAAATTCAGTGCTTCCTCTATCTATTTATGGTGGGGTTTACTTTATTACTGCCATAATTTCAACCATGAACAGAACACTGCTAACCTGAAATAAACTAAATACAGTTTGTGCTCACCACAGACAAATTACTTCACACTGCCATAGTATAATCCATATAACGACAGAAACATGTTTTATGTGCGTTTTACACAGGCAAATAAACATTACTCCAAACGCCAACCTGACAGAAATCTCATACAAATATTCTGCCACTGTAACATCAACCGCACGCCATAAATTTCATGTTGAGGACTTCATTTCCTTCAAATCTACCACAGATATCCTAAACCAAAGCAAGCAAGTTTACCTGAATTCAAGGAAGTAGGCCTTTTCCCAGTTAGTTCTTATAATTCCCCATGCTGATCCCATACTATTTATGGAAAACACTGCATAATAAAAACATGCAGCCTTTCAAGTCCAGGAAAGGAGCATTCTTTAAAGAAAAAATCACACTGATTTAAGAGTAATGTTTTATTAATTATATAAATATATTACCATACTACTAGAAATATGGACCTTACATTACACATTTTGAAAAAAAGAGAAAGAATAGAACACATAGCTTAAGGTGTGTTAGTGAAGCAGTGTGCCATACTACCAAGCAAGACATGCTGGAAGTAAGCAAGAGATACCTATGAGAAAAGGGCATCCATGAGAATATAACTTACAGGCAGGTTTCTTGCTGAGTCCAAATAGAGAATAAGTAATGCAGAAGAAAGTCCATCATTGGCTTGGTCTTTATCAGCTCTAATGCTAGTTAGCACCTAAATAAAAACCATACTGTGAGTAACCATACTGAGAAATGTTGGCTGATATTCTCAAACCGTAACATTAAGAGAAAAGAAAAAGAAGGAAAAAGCATTTTAAAAATCCCATGCTACAGAAGTACGTTGACAGGTATGACTCATTTGAGATCTCTAAAGACAGACAGCTTGGAATAAAGTTAGAGGTTTATCCAAATTCGCTACAGCTAAAGAATTAAATCACTTACATATTAAAATGTGCACACACACAAAAAAAGGGAGGGGGGGAGGGAAGATTAGGAGAAAATTAATGTGTTCTTTCAATACCTTGTCTAGGTTTTCTGCCGTTGGCATCAATGTGAGCCACTCCAGTTTTAAATGCAATTTTCCTTTGGACACTTCATCCAAAGTAAACCACTAAAAGTTAAGCAAAGTAGTGTGAAATAATCTGACACCAGAGAAATACATAACTGCAATCGGCTCTTCAGGAAATTTAGGAAATTTTAGAACACACTAGAGATCTATTAGAGCTGGAATTTGTATAAACTAAAAAGATCTAATATATTGTTTAAAATGTCCTGTATCACACTAAATTTTACGACAATGTATAACTATTCAGTTCTGTCATACAAAACCACCGATGCAGACCTCTATGTTGTCCTGTGAAGGCATTTTTAAAACATCAAGAGAATTCTTTGAGTTCTTTAAAGCTGTTCTACAAATACAAACTAATACATAACATCACTAATAACATTGCTGTTTATTGTAGGATAAAACTTCCACTTTCCTCTACATTAGTTTAATTAAAGTCTAAAAGTAGTTAATCCAGGCAAATAACTATTATCATGGAAGAAAAATCCCTTACCAAATACTTAAGTCACCATTTTTTGCATTCACATACTAGTGAGCTTAAAACTCAATGGCAGAAGAAGAAGGGCTTCATTCAACAGTTCAGCTATCCTTTAAACCACTGCATTATTCATCAATAATATTTTACTATCGTTAAGATTATTCAGGAACTATCTTCAGGAAAAAATGTGAGAACAACTAAATGTACAACATGTTTTGTTGCATTTTTTTTGTTTGCTTTTTGTTTTGTTTTGTTTTTTTTAAACCATAACTTACCCAACACTTACCTCATCTAGAAGTCGTTCCTTTTCAACTTCAATTAAATCTATCATCAAACTAGGAAAAAAAGAAAACAAACAACAACAACAAAACAAACAAAAAAGTGCTTTAGACAAGAAGCAAAAAGTCTAACACAGAGCTCAACCCCCACCCTGTGCTTGCTGAGTATCCAGGTTTCCACTGATAGCAAAAGATCAAAACAATACTATTCTTTTAGCCCCTAAGAGAGAAAAAAGTAGAGAGAAACTGTCTGAGCCAGGATGGAATGCAGGATGATAGAAAATATGCCTGTACTAGAGCCCATTTTGTAGCTATGAGGGCAACTGGCAAAATATGGTTCATACACATATGACTAAGCTCTCAAAACCATGACCACATCCAAACTACCCACTGGAATTAGCCCCTGGACATACGTTATGACCAAATTCATGCTTTAGAATTGTCTGACAGAGACAATTTGGTTTGGTTTGCACAAACCAAAAGTGTACCAGGGAATCTGCTAAAAATTAAATACTGCAGACAAATGCATGCTGGTGTATGAATATTTGTCTTGCCTTTTGTTTTACTAGTACTAGTATACACATTATGATCAAGTTGCCACTCTTCCCCCCCACCACTTCAATGTAAGATTAGGGAAGTGCAAAGAAAAGAAGCCTTAGTACTACCTACTTCTTTACTTAAATGAGAAGAGAAGTAGGTACTGTTGCTCCTGTTAAGAGAGAAGGAGCTGGAAAGATAAGGGAGTTCTACTCTGTATGGAAAGCAACAATGGGAAGCTCCAAAACTCTGCAAGAAATAAAGTTGACAAATTACTGGTGAAAGAAGCTGACTAAAACCCTGAAATGCTTATGGGTAAACACTAAACGTAGGCCTATGGAATCTAAGAGTGAGTAATGTTTGCGAAAGCATTATAGCAATACTTTTTCTTTAACCAAATTGCTAAGATCACCTCGTAGAGGAAAAATAAACTGAGCTAGCCAATTAAAAAAATACTCTCATGAGGAAAATACACATTTATAATTATTTCTTCAGATGAAGTTAATGTATTTTAAGATTCAATGCTAGCTTAAGAATATTAAAGCAGGTACAGTACAATTCATAAAAAATCAAAACACCCTTTTCTGGGTATCCACAACACTTACCTTAATTTATTTAGATGAATATGAAAACATACATATGTGTATAAATACACACAGCATATTTTAATACAAATTTGTTTTCATTACATGTAGAGTCCAAGGAATTAGGAAACTACTTAATAGCAAAATTTGAAAAGTAATTTATAAATGCAGTAACACAGCAGAAATACAAGTGCAATAAAATTTAAAAAAATTGAAAAAAAAAGTTACATCAAAATATTTAATCTCTTTTCACTATGTACACGCATTTTCTCCATAACATTTACCTTCCAAGGAAGTCATCTTTATCTGGATCTTCATCAAAGAGCTCAATCTCTAGCTCCTGTCCTGGATGTTCATATACTAAGGCCTGGAAGTAGAGTAAGACAGCATTGTCTATGGTAAAACTAACTGGCTTTGTCAAATGGCACAGTAACAATAAAACACCGAAACAGCAGTGTCTTTGTGTATTAACACATATCAACAAGCAAAAACTTTAAAAATATGTGATTTTATGAGTTGAGCAAGCGTAAGAGCTTTTCAGGTGTGTTTTTGTTTTTTTTTTTTTTTTTCCTGTTCACGTTGGTATTAGGGGACAACTTTTCAGAATTACTGTTGCTAAGTCTAGACAAAGTCACATACATCAATGGAGAATTGCTGTTTGTTAAAGAACTTTGGACTTTTAGAAGGAAACATCAAAAACTTCCTCAAGAAAGTCTCCAGAGTATTTTCTTTAGTAAAAGAAATTTTAGACGACCACATTACAAAATGTGAAACACATTTCTATTGATTATACCTCATAAACTTCATTCCATTTTGGATTGAGATTTTCTTTGATGACCTTGCTTTGGAAAATCTGGTTGCCTACACGGATGATTCCATAAGGATCTGACTTTCCTTTAACAATCCCTTTTAGGTAGGTATCTTTACCCTCCAGGTCCTGAGCTTCAATAAAGTGTATCCTTAGAACACCCTGAAAAAGGAAAGGATGAGTTTATGTGGTAATCTGAAAGTTTCCATGCCATGACAGTTCATGTAATGTATGTTTCATAATTTCCAATGCAGTTTCCTTAAGATGAAACTTGGTTTGGACACACAGTGGATCAAGAGATATCACACAAAACACCTAAGACTCAGAGAAATTCTTGAAGAAAAAATAAATTGTCATCAGTAATCTGAAATATACCAATTATATCAAGAAATGCCATGCTACTGGAACAGAGTAGCACTAAGTAGTAACAGTTTTCAAGTAAAAAGCACATTTTGCAGTAATAATATAAAACATGTTACATAATTTTTAATCCACACAGTTGAACTATGCTTTACAGGTAATATGTGAAAGATAACAAAACAAAAAAAGTCCTTCTCAGTGTTATTATCAAACACCATAAAATTATTTATAAATGGGGTTATTTAAAGCGAACAGATTCATTGTAACCTCTACTACTGCAATAAAAAATATTAGAAATTCATATGGATGTACATACCTCAGACAATTACTACAACAAAAAAATTAAATGCCAAACTATTACTATTAACAGAAACATACATACCTTTGGAATAGGAAACCGCAACTGAGCAATCTGCACTTCACTGACAAGGGGAACAGTAATTCTATTTGGGAGGACCAGGTAGTTGGATATTATATCCAATATTATTGTATCCGATAAGCCACTGTTGGAGAAAACAATACTCAGTTACTTCATGGGAATTAAACACACTATGTCACACTAACATACTGAGGCAGCTCAAGCATGAAACTTTATAGAAAACCATATTAACACTTGAGATCCCTTTTTTTAAGGGATAAAAAACCCACTGAAATAAATCTAAGTATTAATGTAGACTTTCTAATCACGTTTAGAAGCTAAGAGTATTTATTGCCACTTTTAGAATAAGGTAAACATGTCTTGAGGGAAAACAATGCAGAACAGAAAACTAATCTCTACATCCTCATAGCATTGCAATTTGTTAACAGCTACCACTTATATCTTTTGCTGCTTAACAACCTAAATGGACAAATATTTGCCCTTCTTGAGGGGTGTAGAAACCAAATCTATTCTTAAAAACTTTTTTTTAAACTTTTTCGTTTTTTTAATAAAGTATTCTTGCCAAAATGGCCACCAGGTGGAAGCAGCTGATATGTGAATAACACAAACCAAGGACGGGAATATAAAAGTTCTCCCAAGTTCCCCCTCGCCTTTTCAAAGCCACCCAGGGTAAAGGGCTATTGCATAAGTCTTCTTGCCTGCATTGCATATAACCAAGCAGATGTTAACTGTTAACCTACTTTTATATTTCAGTAATGACTTAACTGTCCCTGAAAGTTTGGCTAACTGCTGCTGTATTGTTATGAAGCAAGTTGTCCTCTGGAGCTAGAAGAACTGTCATTTAAACAGAAACACAAAGGAAGCATGCTCTGTGGACAAGTAAAATATAGCCTAGGGAAGTAAAACAGGTTTTGTGCTCGTAAAAAGGGAGTGGCGGTACAATCATAGTGGTAATGAATCACTAAATAACCCAACCTCCTAACATTTCCTAAGCCAAGGGTTCACCCAGTTTGGGTCTGAACTGAGAACAGATCTGGACGTTGTCAGACAAACACCCCTGATTAGCTGCACTGCCTACACTGGCAGAAGACAGAATAGGAGCGGAATAATTCACTGAAGACGAGGATTCAGGGAGAGGCTGGCAGTATCTAGAAAGGCTCAGAGAGAAAATGATGAAAAGTACTCGAGGTGTTCTGAACTGCAGGTGCACTCTTGCTAAAGCGGGTGAAAATGTTCCAGGGATAAATGAGTTCTCCACCTAAGTACACTTCCTTTAAGATTCTCCTTTTACAGTCTTTATGAAATTCAGATGCAGATAATATGTTTGATTACTGCATGCATTTTTTCAGATTAAGCACTTGTAAGTAATCACCTTGTGAAGCTTTTCTATGACTGAACCTGCAGCTGAGAGTAGTTCTGACTCAAGCAGCTAGCACATTTATACAGTGTATATATAATAAATGTACATTACATTATAAGTAATATATGTTACATTTTTCATTTTGGGAGAAAATTTACCAGATAACAATAAATAAAAACATTATGGTAGAGAAGGGTACCAGAATTAACCCATTAAATACAACCTGGCCCATTTTATATTTTTTTCATGTCAGAGACTTGCAACCTGTAGAGCATGCCTCCCCTTGGTGGCCCTTCCTCACCACAAATATACCCACTAGAATGGGCGAGGACAACTCAGGATTACAGCCTGTGAAGCTGCACTTTTCACTTAACTCATACGCAGCAGCCTGGTTTCTAGTTTATACGGGTAAACACACAAGGGAGCTGTCTGCGTGAAATCTCTCTCACTAAAATACTTCACTGAAACTTCTGCAGCAGTGAAGCAGTTCAAACTCCTAAGTGAAAATTTATCTTCATTAGATGGTTGGTCACGAGCTAAACAAAAGATCTGAGATGTGCTATGCAGAATTTCTACAAAAAAAAAAAAAAAAAAAGATGAAAACAAGATTCTTGAGCAATTTTTGCCCATAATGAGAGGTTTCAGCCTTCAAATAAAACATAGGAAAGTGAAGGCATAATGGTGTGACAACAACTGGAGCCTGTGATTACAGTAATGGGTGGAGTATTACCAGTTAACCTCAAATACTTACCATCTTAGCTCTGAGTGCTAAACTGTAACAGAACAGGATTTGCTAGGAATATTACTAAAAATAAAAAAAAATAAAAAAAAAAAAGAATAGTATTGAAGAACAGCCTGAAGGGAAGAAAACTTGCTATTGACCTCAAAATGTAACATTACTGTTGACTGGAAAAAAACAACGCTACTGATGCAACTGCCAGTACCAATGTCTTTTAGAAGAGCCAGTATGTCATTTGGCCAACTCCTATAGACAGTCGCTTTACATTCAGTGAATTGACTATAACAGACTACTTAATTTATTTGCTTACAAATCTTTAGGTTGTATAAAAAGTTGATTTTGGGGGAGGTAGAGGGGAGCAAGAGTTTTCATAAAAAACATTTACTGGTCACTTAGATCTGTGACACCAGTTTTCTTAAACACATCTACTGTAAATCCATTTGCTAGCTTTTTAATGGCATCCAGTACAACAGGAACAGAGGAAACTCAAGGTTACATCAAGACAGGGCTACCCAGGCACATGTTTATTCTCTGAAAGTGTCAGTGGATGATGCTAATACATTACATATAGGCAAAGTTTCTTCTCAAGTTAATTTGTTAAATTTAATTTGTTTAAATTTGTCCTAGATAGAAGTCTTCATTCCCTTTCCCTTCTTGCAGAGTTTATCCGGTCATATTTACAAAGACTTTTATTCTACGGGAATGCTAATCCCTACAGATTTACAGTTTCAGTATTTCTTAAAACAACTACCACAAGATAATCATATTTTTGAAAATAAATAGCTTCCTTTAGTTGTCACTGTAACACGTGGTGCTTTTCAAACTTCCTCAGTTCAGTTTTGCCGAATGTCTTGTTTTCAAGTTATGAATGCCAAACATTCTCTGACGAGCCGAGAAGACAGCTCCCATTATTTTGTTAGGGTTGACTCAAAGTTTTAAGATAAACATCTCAAACAGTCTTAAAACTGAAAGAAGACAAAAAAAAAAAAAAAAAAAAGGAAAAAGGAAAAGCTGAGGTGACGGTAGCTACACCAACAACAAGCATACTTTTCAAAATACAAATCTGATTACAAGTCTCCAACAGATAGCTATCAAACATCAGAAACTTTGTTCCTGCTTTTGTTAGTTTGCCTACCCAATAAGAAGAGAAAGCTCTGCCTTTACATTCAGTAAAGTGCATGCCCGAAGACAGTTTTTTCGATTAATCATTCTACATGACCCAGGTCAGAGAACAACAAGCAGGCAATGGTACCAAAGCTACCTTGAAAGAAAAGTTGTTGTGTTCTTGTAAATAGTTTTGATCACATACATTATGAAATAAGCTACAGACATAAATATACCTATCCCAGCCTAGCAAAAGGATCAGAGATTAATTCGTGTTGAAAGGGAGCTACTGAAGGCCTCCCTAAATAAGACAAAAAGACAATCATTTCTGCTAGGACCAAACTCCCACTCTGGGATTCTGAAGGTCGGTCTCACAGTGTTGTCCCAACATGAACACTTGAATTTTGCTAAAACATCAGAGAAATTAATATGAAAAATGAACTGGCATTCATGGAATTTCACAGAATTTTACAGAGAGAAACTGGACTCATACGAGGTAGTAGATACTCACTCTTTAAAACACAGAACATCCTGAAAAAGAACACTGAAGCTTGTAAATTATGAATTAAGTGAATTTTAAATAGCAACATGACACTTTCCAGATGTTTAAAACTTATCTAACCAAATATTAGCCAAGTGGGATACTCGCAGTTGAAAATCATTCTTTATAAATACAAGGTAAAAATAATATATATTTTTTTATTATTTCATTACTTAAACTAAGAAGTGTGACCTATGGAAAAGAGAGGCAAATTAATGGTCAAGCAATAGAGACAGTTTTATCTATTTAAATCTTTATGTTGATGTAAAAGTTCTTGGTTAATTACATAGTCTTAAACTGTTTCAGTTGTTGGTACTTAGTACAATTATTTTTTCAGTTCATGAAAACAATAGAAAAGTAAAATGCTTGAGGCAGTTTATTACAGCGTCTTCAAAAACTCAGCTTCACTGCAGAAAAATAACAAGCAGTTACCTACTCAGTTATATTACTCTCTAGTTAGAGCTCTCTAATTTTTAGGGGCAGAAAAGGCAGCTGTGTATTTTCTTACTGTATTGTCTTCTACTCATAGTGCAGAAATGGCACAGATCTGATTGCACAGAGTACTTTTAGTATATCTCAACCAGCCATAATAGAATTCATCTTCCTGTCCTCCACATCCCCTCCTGATGTGACTTGAGTATTCACACAACCTGGATCCTCCTCGTACAGAGACTTGAATTTGACTCCTCTTGTGAGCTATACTAACAACAGAATATGAATTATATTCTTGTCCTTTTCCTCATGGAGTTGTATAGAAAGAACAATGGAAGTTGTTACCAAGCTTCCAGCAGCAACTGCATCAAATTCATTTAGTAGGAGACATTTACAAAGTACAAGTAAGTAATGTGTAGCCAGCAGCCACAGGACGTGAAAGGTACCTGTGGCAGCACCCATCTCGTGTTCATCACTGTTTATAACAACAGTATGTCAAGCTGTCATACCCAAATATACAGCCTATCCATACAGATAAGAAAAACAAATACAGCACTGAAGAAATCTAGTGGCAAGGCAGAGCATGAGTCACCCCAGTTACGGTTACTATAGGAACCATACCACATCTAGACGGCCCTATTATACACATATGTGGCCAAGCTTAGTTGCTGTGGAAACCGTAAACTTGAGACACTTAATGAGACTTTGTTTACATTTGAGGTTTTCGTGTTTCCTGTCAGGCATGGTATGAATCTCAAGAGCCTTGTAAGCTTAAGTACTAAATGTAAATTTATTAGTGTTACCTCAAAAGAGCAAATTATTACTCAGGAGCTGTATTTTGGAAGCCATTTTCTCACTCGTCAAGAAAACCTCTTTCCTCAGAGGCAGTGTTAAGCAGGCTTGAAACATAAGCGATCCTTGCAGCCATTAACCTACTTCATACAAGTTCTAATTTCAAGCTGCTCAACTGGGATTCCATGCAACGGCCTCCCATGTCTCAGCAAAGCAGGAACCACTTCAGTCATGCAACTGAGCACTGCAGGATTAATTTAATACCTAAATTCCATCTCTTGGTTTGAGACGATCAAAATAAATCTGGAATCTGCTAACTCTTGAGAGTCTGGGATCGAATAAAAGGGCTAGTCGCAAAACCCAAGTGTGTATCAGATTCATTTATTATCCCCTTAGCCACTGCCTCAATATTAAAAAGCCCTCGAGTAACTATTACAACTTTGACAGTTATTGCAATGCTAAAAAATAATTTAAAAAGAATGGTTTTCCCCTCTACTTCTGCTTTTTCCTTTGTGGTTTTACCATTTAGTATTTTGAAAAGCTCTGAATAAGCCAAGCATTTTCCCTAACTATATATGGTCAACGTTTCTGCTATTCCATTTGATCCTCACATAATAAATTGAAATCTTTAAGCACACAAAAAGATTAGAAAGTTTATTTAACTTTATCACACTCTTAAGGTATTTCTTACTATCTTTACACAAGCAACTAGAGATTTATTGGCATACAAAGTCATAAGCCAAGATATTACGAACACTCTAGCCTGAAAAATAAGGCTCTTTATCTTTCTGCTGTCCTAGGAGATGGCACACAGGATATTCACAAGAATCTGGAAGTCTGCAAAGGCTGAGAACACTAAAAAAAAGCAGATTAAGAACTATCTTTTCAAAATATTTTTAGCAAGATCTGCTAGATATACTTCTGACATACATTTACTTACACGCATTATCATTACCTTTTCCATATTGAGCAATTTTGCTTAATTCTAAATTAAAAGATAACTGATCAGAGACATTCAACCTAAAATGATTTAGCTTGGTTTTATTATGGCTTTATGGGGGCTGGGGATGGGGGGAATGAAGTATCAAATACTGCTTTATATATACTCACTTCAGCCCTGGAACATCCAGAAGATTGGTCAGTCCAGTCCAGTTAATTTCTAAAAGCTGTGAATTACAGAGGAAAAATAAAAAAAAAAAAAAGGAAAAGAAAAAGAAACAGAAAAGCGACTTAGAATTCACAACACTGAGGAAATGAATCTGATGACTAAAGATTCTGATCAGTGGAAGGCTAATAACCAGTTTCCAGGAATTTTTTAAACAGCAAACCAAAACCTCTTCCACTCCAAATAATTTGTGATAGTTTTTAAAATAGGATAAGGAAGACAACGCACCATCCTCTAATCCATCCTTGTTCTTCAATGTAAATAAATAAAAATACACATGCACACTCCAACATACATAAGTATGTAGTAACTACTTTATGCAAACATCAAATGATGAAATGTGATTCTGTTCAAGAGTGTATTCACCACAGATCCGGTATAGATGAGCAGTTACTAACATGAATACAGCCTAGGTGGTATGTGGATGGAGAACAGCCCTGTGGAGAAGGATTTGGGGTACCGGTTGACAAAAAACTGAATACGAGCCAGCAGCGTGTGCCTGCAGCCCAGAAAGCCAACCATATCCTGGGCTGCATCAAAAGAAGCATAAAGAGATCTAGAAGACATGAGCAACAAAAAGAATGAAGGATTGGGATTAAGAAGGCCAAACGAGGACCTGACAATAGTTTGCAATCACAAAGGAGGCTGTTATCAATGACAAAAAGACAAATCCATTCTACCATTAGCGCAATATAGAAAAGTATCAAAATGATTAGATATTGAAGTGAGAAAAGTCTTCAAAAATAATTACTAGGCATAATTCATTGCTACATCATATACACTTCCTTCAGTGAAGATCTTTATCTAAATGTTAGACATAAAAACGCTGTAAAGGTACTTACTCTGTTTCAGTGCTGTTGGCATTAACGACTAAATTCTAATATCCTTTTCAGTCCTATAATCTTCTCATTCTAGATAAGAAAACTAATAGAACCAAGCTTGCTTCTTTGCTTTTTCACTAAAACCTTTATATTAATTGCTTAAAATTTAATTGAATATATGCAACAAAGCTGAACCCATTTAACTAACACCATGCTTCCAAATCCAAGTAACCCAGAAGAACTATGAAAGGTTGCATGAAAAAAAAATTAAAAGTATTTTGATATTCCTCAGTTGAGAAAGTAATCATGGTGGTCCAGTTAAATGCTGAAACAAAACAGATTTCTGCAAGAAACTATGTTGCATCTTTCTACAAACTAGCAAGAAGAATCTCCCCACATTCTTTTTCCACTTAAAAACCAGCACATACCATTCTTCATAAAGGATCTATTAATAGTTTATGAATACTTAGACTAAAGATAACACATAATACGGTTACTTACATAAGGTGCACTGTTACTTAATGTACTTTTGTAATAGTGGCCAAATATTTCAACAATGTTATCTATGAAGCACTTAGCCTACCTGTAACAGATAATTTGGGAGAAAAAAAAAATATATTCGCTCATAATCATTATCCTCTCTTTAATGGAAAAGTATTAAGATTTAATGCCTAAACATTCCACAGTAAAAGAGAAGCCATATCATGGGATGTACTGCAAGAACCTACATGAGCCAGCGATGTGCCATTGCTGCAATGAAGGGTAATGGTATCCTGGGCCACATTAGATACCATATTGCCAGCAGGTCACAGTGGTGATCCCTCCCTTCTATTCAGTCACACCACACCCCAAGCACTGTGCCCAGTTCTGGGTTCCCCAGTACATGAGAGACATTTTCCAGAAGGAACTGGACTAGTTTAAGAAGGGCCTGTGCGAACCTCACGAGGTTCAACACGGCCAAGTGCAAGGTCCCACACCTGGGCTGGGGTAATCCCAAACAGAAATACAGGCTGGGTGGGGAATGGATTGAGAGCAGCCTTGAGGAGAAAGACCTAGGGGTGTTGGTAGATAAGAAGCTCAACATGAGCTGGCAATGTGCGCTTGCAGACCCAACAGTCAACCATGTCCTGGCCTGTATCAAAAAAACACTGCGGGCAGCAGGGTGAGGGAGGGGATTGTCCCCCTCTGCTCTGCTCTCATGAGACCCCACTGGGAGTGCTGCGTTCAGCTCTGGGGCCCACAGCACATGAATGACATGGATCTGGCGGGTTGAGTCCACAAGGATTATCAAGGGGCTCCTGCTAAGACAGGCTGATGTAGAAGGCTCCAGGAAGACCTTACAGCGGCCTTCCAATACCTAAAGGTGGCCTACAGGCCTACAAGAAAGTTGGGGAGGGAGTCTTTGTCAGGGAGTATACTGATAGGACAAGGAGTAATAGTTTTAAGCTAAAGAAGAGTAGATTTAGATTAGATATTAGGAGGAAATTCTTCACTCAGAGGGTGGTGAGGCACTGGCACAGGTTTCTTAGAGAAACTGTGGATGCCCCATTCCTGGGGGTGTTCAAGGCCAGGCTGGGTGGGGTTTTGAGCAAACTGGTCTAGTGGGAGCTGTCCCTGCCCATGGCTGGGTGGTTGGAGTTAGATGTCCTTTAAGGTCCCTTCCAACCCAAACCATTCTAGGATTCTATGAACATGCTGGAAAAAGTCCAACAGGGGGCCAAGAAGATGATTAAGGGGCTGGAAAAGGGATTTGGAAAAGCTGAGATAGCTGGGACTGTTGAGCTTAGAGGAGGCTTAGAGGGGACCTTATCAATATCAATGCCTGAAGCATGCAGAGAGGACAGAGCCAGGCTTTTTCCAGCAGTGCCCAGTGACAGGACAAGAGGCAATGGGCACAAACTGGAACACACTCTAAGCATCAGGAAGCACTTTTTTACTGGCTGACAAGAGCACTGGCAGTGTTGCCCAGAGAGGTTGTCAAGTCTGCTTCCTTGGCAGCTTCAAAAGCCACCTGGACATGGTCCTGGGCAACCATCTCAAGGTGGCTTTGCTCAAGCAGGGAGGTTGGAGAGGGTGATCTCCAGAGGTCCCTTTCAACTTTGAACATTCTGTGATTCCACAAACCTACTACAAGAGAAAAAATTGCATCTGGTAACATCCAGGCTATAAGATTAGTGCCTTCCAAACTATGATGTTGAGAAGGGTGAATAAACCCACAGGTTCCAATATATGCTTAATATTTAGCACTTGCTCTACTGGTAGCCATTCAGAAAATGCCTTCAAATTTGTTTTAACCTCCTTTATATTAACACTCTTGCATCTCTGTGTAGTCAGAAGACAGACAGAAAGAGGTCTTCTCTAATACAGACATCTACCTTAATCTCTGGGGAATGATCCAAAGCAGCTTTCACTCCACCTCCGTCAACTAAAACGTGACTTAGTTTAACATTTAGAAACCGAGGCACTTAGGACTAAATAACTACAAGGTTATCCAGATCATTGCAATTTATCTATTTGCTTCCATTAAATGCAATTTTTCTAAACCCTTGAAGTTTCCCAGACTGCAAAAGAATCAATGTCAAATCCATTTTTCATTCTGTCATTACATAATCAGACAGAAGGGAACAGCTCTCAAAATGACAGCAAAATTTCATTATTAAGTTCTATTCAATTCATTTTCTTTCTTCACATAATTCTATATTGTGTGGGTTGAAATGCAGTAAACAAGAAATTTCAGCCAGATGTATGTATTTAATTATAGAGTAAGAGAAGCGAAATGGGCCTTTCTGTCCTCCCTTTTTCCCTTCCCAATTATGAAGTATTTCCTTTACCCATCCATTTCCTATAGTGATTTTTGCCCAAGAGCTATGTTCAGTATCTCAACAGATACAAAAATTACAAAAGTGAGACAGCAATTAAAAAAACAAAACAAAACAAAACACATTTTTATTGTTCTGCCTCAAACCCCAATAACGCTTTCCCAAAGTGTCCACAGCAAAATAGAAGCAGTACAGAGAACAGAAATGTGAAGTTTTAGACACTGCTCAACTATGAATAACATTCTTCCTTTACCTTTAGAAATAGCAGGAGCTTTCTAATAAGATACTGCAGAATCAATGCTACTATAAAAGCTTAGGTCCATTTTTAAGAAATTTCTAAAGCCATATTTTGCAAGTTTCATCAAAAAGATATTGTACTAAAAAGTAAATTTAAAAAAAAGAAATGCATTATTTGCCAGTATCACTTATTTTTTAGCTGTTACATCACTAGAGAAATACACAGTTGGAGAAATTGAATCTGAAAACTTTTATTTGCCTGGTAGTAATTGCATTTCATAATTAAGTTATTTTTGTCTTTATAACTAGTATGCTCCAAAGACATCCTCTCACTTACTTACTTGTTTCTGTGTATGGTAATTATCTTGCAGGACAAAGCAGAAACATAATATCAGATATTATCTAATATAAACCTGAACTTCCAAGTTCGTGCTTCCAGATGCACACAACAGTAGAGGTAAATGAAATAACATTATGAGGAAAGATATTGTCTGAATGTAATACAAACTCTACTGACCAAATTGCATGAGCAGATGGTAAAGGGTAGCTTTCCAAAAACAAGTTCTGTGATAAAATAATTAATTTTTGGACACTAGAAATTGTAATTACAAGTGTCATTACTTATAGGTTGGAATACCTCTAAAATCCCAACTTTTATAAACACAGGGTAATCAGTTATCATCTATTTGCTCATCTCCATGGTATAAGCAATTAGTGTTAGATGGCTACTCCTTAATTATTTAACATTACATTATGTCTCACTTAGAAAATTTATGCAGTGTAGCAAGACTCGATGTTACACTGTTTTAAGACAAGGAATCCATTTTGTTGCAAGATTCATTCCTTTCCTTCATTATTCATAAGCGAAGTAGAAGGAAAATACACTCCATAAAGTAGTCCTTTATTCTAAAGCGCGCATACCTGCATCACACATACCTGCATTTAACAGTTTTATTTACTGATATTTTCAGAATAAATAGAAATTCTTTGCATTTCCTTTTGATTTTTTTCATGTTTCATTTGGCATTTGCATACAGCAGTTAACAAGGCAAAGTCCCTCACTGTCACCTAAAGAGGCTTAACTGAATTGAGCAACATAATGCATGCTGAAATTCAGCATTGAGAAACATCTCCTACATTAGGCTGAAACATTTATAATAGTGCTCTCTGTATTAACAGCCACTGCTCAGAACGAAGTAAAGAACCTAAGAGATATCATTGAGAATGGAAAGATTTTCAATTAGTTTGACTAGAAAGTATTCTGTAGGGTTGCATCATAGCATATAAAACACAATCATTCCTATGGTACAACCTCATTAGCAATAGTTTGATTATTACACGCCTCTTCTCAAAAGCACTGCAACCAGTTCAATGTCATTGGTTCTTAGCCCCCATTAAGCCATGAAGCATGTCAAATTTACACATACAAAGAAACTGAAAAACGATTGCTAATAATAGTGGGCATTTAGAGAAGAAAAGCAGTAAGTATTAATCAGAAACTTCTAATCATCCTTTCATTGTACAGGAACAATTACAAAAAGCAAAAATCAGGTCAATTTCTGAACTGTTGAAGACAATTCCTTTTCCATTCAAAGCTGGAGCTAAGAAAGTCAAAAACATTACTAAGGTTAAGCACTTTATAGGATTAATAGAAGAGCTTTGCAAATAAATCTTAAGCCATGAAATGTTTTGGAAGGGATATAAGCCTTCAAACTCCTGGCATAAATCAAACTTTAACTATTTGGGTTTTGAAGGTAAACTCCACTTGTGGACAAGACTTGCTACATTTCCCGGTACTGTGCATCCTTTCCAGTTCTACCTGAAGAGACCAGTAGTAATTGGAAATACACCTGACATCACTGTAGTAAAACAAGCTGCTCTCTGATCTTAATCTACAGCTGTTAGTGACAGATGCGCTTTGTTTGTTTTTCCTTCATGTTAATTCCTCTTAAAACCTTGGTTTACACTTTTGCCTTCCAAACACAATCAGTCTCCAGCATAAGATACACATTTTGTAATGCACAAAAATAAGAGTTTTCCAAAAACCAACACCAAATTCAGGCAGAGAAACTTTTATCTGTAGTACTACACGGATGAGCACTGACAACAGAAATACTCAGTGAAGAAAGAAGAAAGGAGTCAAATTTACAGCACTGCTTGGTATGCATGATGAAGGCCTTCCAGTCACAGCCAAGTAACAAGGCTTTTCATTCTACATCCCATAACTTGTGGGAGAGGAAGAAGAACCACTAAAACTTGTGGTTCTAATAGCAAGCTAAAGGATCATCGCTAACCTAAAGTGCCCTAAGGAGGAAAAGGGAGCAAGGAAGACTGCCAGTTAATCAATCGTTTTATGAAGTACTGCATACAGAAAAATCCATACTTAAACATTAATCAGAAAAACGTCTGGCCTCTAAGCATCCAAAATAGCTGAGCAATAACATTTCCTTCTCTGTCAGTACTTTAAGCAATGCATAATTCTCTTGGTTTAGCTAGATTCAAGGGATGCCAGCTGGTTCGCTGCAGCAGAATGAGCAGGGCACTGGAAAGACTGCATGCAGAATTTGTCACCGGGTGAAACTCTGCCAGGAGCCAGAAACAGCGTGGTGTCTTTCCATAACTCACTGCGACAGAGAGGTGAGATGCGCTGCAAACAGACAGACTGCTACCAGACAGCAAACCAGCCTAGGGCAGGATTTCAGACAGCCGTTCAGGTTCTCAATTAATGAGTACATTTGTCATGTTAGTCAAACTTCTTTCAATTCTTCCTCAGCTCACAGCAGTGGGGAAAAAATGTTTCTTCCATGAAAACCAAGAAATTTGTGTCTTATCTAGGCTATACTGAAGACTAATGCAATACACCTGAAAGTACAGTCGTACCAAGACACAAATCCTTCTTATTCCTGTAAATGTTTTATTATGTAAGCTGGAGGAAAGAAAAAGGAACATAAAATCCTTATGTGGGGAGCCAGCGATTGTCCAACAGATGTCCAACAAACTGATTAGATGTACTTGTACTCACAGGGTTAGGTGACTTTGTTATTGCAATTGGTACTTCCTTAACAAAACATGTCTATGTTTAAATGCTTGGTCCAACCAAATTTTCATACCACACACAAAGGCCTATTTATGTGATGACCTTGCAGTACATCTGCCCAAGAGAGTAGATGAGACAAAGGAAAGAAAGGTCCCTGGATGTCCAATCAAGGCAGCACTAAGTCAGTAATCAGAAATGACATCTCCCTGCTCGACAGACTCGCACAGGGAGCAGTGGGAGGCCTGCAGAGGCAGGATGCTGCATGGCCAGGGCAGTGATCTGACAGCTTCTCCTCCCTTCTTGCAAGGTGGCAAGGACCCCAAATGGAAAAACACTCCTAGCAAGTTTTTAAACTTTACTATTTGACTGACTCAATATTAAAGCTGGGATCTGTTTGAAAAGTACCCCGCCTACTTTGTGTTTTAAGAAAACTCAAGGGTTAAAACTGTTTTTGGGGTACCTTAAAACTCTGGCTGACTTAAGGTGTGATCAATTGGTTATATAATTTTAGAGTTTATTAATCAAACATTCAAGCAAGATTGGACATCATGCATAACCATGTCATATACCATATAATAGAGTAGAAAATCCATCATAAGCTGAGTTCTAAATATTTACTGAAATTTCCTTTGTTTTCCTTCCTGACATCTATCTGCAGTATTTGAGGCTTTAAAGCATGCCTGGTGTGGGGAGCCCTCAAACACACTAGTTTGGGAATTCACCTAGATAACGCAGGGGCAGAAGCACCACGAAAAGTGGAAAGCTTCTAAAGCCTATTCCAGAGACAGCTTCAGAAAACAGAAATGGAAAGTTCCCAGATATTCTCTACATGCGAGAGATGGGTTGAATTGGTTACACATAATGCTTATTAATCATCTGGAAAAGTGACAGTAAAAAGAACCAGAAAAACAGAACAAAGGAATTTGCTACTTTTGCTATTTCAGGAGACTGTGAAGGAGTTCAAGAGCATCTAATGTGCAAGGTGCATACCTAAGTGTGGATAAAGCAAAACAATGCAAATGAATAAACAGGTGTTATTTAAATTCTGTTGAAAAAAAAAACAAAAAAAAAAACTTGCAGATGTCACAGTAACCACATAAAGCTCTCCATCAATCTGCTACTACATTAACAAGTTTGCTAAATCCCTAAATCAGTTGTATGCAACAGAGAACAAGTACCAGGGTAATAGACAGAATAAGTAACAGACAAGAATAGTTCTGATATTCATAGATGTTTAAACCAATGATAATAGGACAATCCTCCTAAAACAAAGTGAATATCAACAGCCTTTACGAATTGAAACAAATGTACTGGAATATAGTAGAATACAGAATATACAGTGCCATTGCAATAGCTCATCACAGTACAAAAGGCAGCCTCTAAACACTGCCAGAGTTGTGGCTTTATTGGCTGCCAAAAGCTCTACTAATTCTCAGAAGAAAAGCCACGAAGTATTTTAAAATGCTGATGGAAAGCTTCCTGCTAGTCACATTATGGAAGTGGAAGGTTTCCACAGAGCAAATTTCAGCCCCGCCAGTGATACAACTCCAGTGCTAAGTTGTAATTTTTCTTAGAAATTTATTATAAGAAGGAAAGTAATATGCCCTCTTCTATTATTTGTGAATGGTCATGCAGGAATACAGTAAAATTTGTCTGCGTTAGCAGAACACAGCCCACTACCACTGTACTGCAAAACTGCAATATTACTGTAATAATTTAATAAATGACATTCCCCAGTGCATTTCCCCAGTAAACAGATGATAAACTCAGTCTCTCAAGCATGGCTAGATCATACAATGTCACAAAGTGGAAATTACACTGGTTTTCATCATTGTTCTAAGAAACAGATGTCTATCTTTGCACAGGAACCGTGTTTACCAGCAGAAGGTTTTTCAGTTGTAACTATCTAAAGATTAAGCAAGAGAATAACTACACAGATAAGGTGTACATTGGGGGGAAGACAGCAGAACATTTGAATGAAAGTGACCAAGAGAAGTTTCATGGTTCGTCCTACAAGAATCCTACGCACCTTGCTATTCTTCTTAGTGTCATCTACTTGAAGTTACAATTCAAGCTGATTGCCTCTTCTTTCTACTGTTTTCTATCCTTCTACCACTCCTGCATTTTTGCTCAAACCCTCACACTAGTATGGGCACACTGACTCCTTAGTGAGACAGCTCAAGGTGCTAAAAGACACAAAACAAGAAACTAGTCACTTCTTGCTGTGTTTAATATTCTGTGTGCTCACCTCCCTGAGCAAGCTTCCTTCAGGATCTGAAATTTCAATACTGGTAAAAGGAAGACACTAATACTGAAAGGAAGGAGGGCATAGGGAGAGGAGACTAAGGTACTGTGGAAGCAGCAACATTTATTTATTTAAAACAGTCATGAAACCATCCCACTGCCTTTAAATTTAAAAATAAATAAATAAATAAATAAATAGATAAATAAATAAATGTTAGAGCAAATTATAAGCATTCAGTGTAACAGGGCAAATGATTTTCACTTTATAATCAAGAGTAGCATGAGTAATTTAAATATATACATGTATATATATTGTAGCAGTACCTACACTCCACAATTTATCCAGGTGTTCCACAAGGCCCTTTAAAGAGGTTAAAAAGTGAAGATACCCATAGTCCTATACATCCTGAAGGCTTTTTTGATCAACTGAGAGCAAACCAAACAATATTCTTCTCTATTCCACATAATCACTTCATTATTTTTTTTTTTTTCAGGCATTTCACTACAGAGTACTTTTTGGTGCAAGGATTCCTTTAAAGTCTAATTTTCATCATTACTGATGATTTTGAAACTCACATCCAGCACTGAATTTTCCAAAGACAGCCAATAATAAATGAAACAATAAAACAATATTACATCAAGCACAACGACAGGACAGAATCAATCTGTAAAGAGTGCAGAGCACAGCTTGATTTGGCAAGTGAAGGGCAAAGTGTGAATATAAAAATAAGTGCTTTGGAATAATTGCCCACTTTTCCTGGAAGGCATCTTACTTTCCATCCTTTTTTTAGAACAATAGTATTATGATTTGCTGTGTTTTTTTTTTTTTTTGGTGGTGGTAGTGTTTTCTGGGGGAAAGGAGAGGGTGGGGTGTGGCTAGAAGGTTTTTTTGTTGTTGTTGTTGTTGTTTTTTTTAAGAGAAAAGGACTGAGTTAGAAAACCAGTTAGAACTGGTTTTCAATATTAAGTATGTCACTAAACAAACTTTTGAAAATTACCAATTCACAGTACAGCTGTAAAAGCCGTATACTTTTCTATAAATGAACAAAAAATCAGATTAATTATGTGATAATTTGTTCTAAAGCTGAAAGATAACTACACTTTGAGAAAGAGAACATATGCTAAATATACATTGTACTAACATAATGATAAGTCATGAAAAAGACCTTGTGAAAGACCTTAGCCATTTACACAGCACTAACTTCTCTAGCATGGAAGCTCACAGATTTAAAAGAAAACTTCAAAACGTTAGGAATGCACATATTTCTCTCTCTTGAGATGTCTTACAAATTTGGGCATACTTTATAAGCTGATGAAAATTTTAATACCTTCACAAAAACAAGAGCAAAATACAGCATTTTAAAAGTTTATGCAAAGTAATAAATAACTCTCGCAGCATCAAAAGCCCCATGAATTACTTGGAAATATGATACTGGCAAACTCATTAAACAAGCACGTTCAGAACTATTAATTTAGGCAGTGTTGCCTTATATAGTCATTAAGGCCAGCAAACAGATGATACAGAGCAAGTGGAATTGTTGCCAGTTACTTTAGACTGGAAAATATGCAAAGAAAATCTCCGGCTAGCTGCCAACTAATTCCTCATCCCTGCTAACAGAAAAACTGAAGAAAAGCTTTTCTTGGCTGCAGTCACTTGCTCTCTAGTAAGGTGACAGAATTTGGGTACTGCTATAATAAGCCCTATTTTACATTTTTCTACAGAAGTCAGAAAAACAAATACCAAGAAAGTACACTGGAGTGTGGAAAGAAGTCTGCTTGGGAAAAAAAACTGAAGAGCTGTGTATAACCTAAAACCATGGAATAAGTTGCTTCCAGATACATTTTCTGTACTTTAGGTTTGCTTGAAACTTGACCACCAAGCTTAGTTTTTAAACAGAAGTAGGGTGAAAATACTTCCAATAATTTTGTATTTTTTTTTTTTGGGGGGGGTTGGGGGGGAGGGGTGCTTTTTAATGTTAGTAGTTTAGTCTATTTCTCATCCTTTTTTGTACCACTAAGTCAACCAGACCCGTATTAAGATGGCACAGGGGTAGGACTAAAAACGAAATTACTCTGGACAAAGTTTTTCCCAAAGTCACTTGTTCAGCAAGCTACTGACTACAAATGAGAGGTGTTTCATTTGCT
Organism: Aythya ferina; assembly: GCF_964211825.1. Taxonomy (NCBI): domain Eukaryota; kingdom Metazoa; phylum Chordata; class Aves; order Anseriformes; family Anatidae; genus Aythya; species Aythya ferina. The sequence continues at coordinate 10,536,873 of NC_140297.1, forward strand.
ATACTTTCAGTTTACTAGCTAAGTTGCAGGTTGATTGAGATGAGCACTTCACAATTGTGTAGACCTTAGAATGGGTGAGGGATGGAAACATTTACTGCAGCTAAAATGCAACCGGAGAGGTCCTGAAAGTACCAAGAATGAAAGGTTAGGACAAAAGCTATTAGAGGATGATGCCGAGAGGGGGAAACAGAGGAAATATTTGGGACAACAAGCACGCCAGTTGTTGGTCTCTTCCTTTAGGGCTATGCTACTACGTGAGTTTTCCTACCTCTCCCCTAGAAAGCAATAAAGAAGCAATAGCTGCAGGGCATACCCTAAGGAAGCAGTCCAGACATAATACATAATAATATTGTCATGGCTCAAGCACAGAGTGTGCCAGGAGAAAGGCTTCTGTCTGCAGGAGGAGCACATGCTAGCTTCCATCTTGGTGAAGTCAAAACAGAACAGAGAGATGACACAAGCCACACTGACAACATTAAGAACAGGTCATGGATCATTCTTAACCCCATAGATAAGAAATAAAGCCTGTGATCACACAGCTAAACTCTTCTCCCTGCTGCCCCAGAAAAGATTGTTTGCATTTAACTTGCCCATTGCATAGTCCCTGTAACAAACTGTGTGCTGTACTGAGTCTGGAAGTTGTTTGGGAGAGCACTAAACAGCAAAATAAGAGCAGGGAGCAGCAAAATAAGAGCAGGGGAATAAAATGCTAAGGATTACAAAGTGCAGACTGTTGTAATGCATTGTTCAAATCCTTGTCATGGCCCTACTTATTTTGCCAATGTAAACATGAACATTAACAGATGCCCTAAACCCATACTGCTCATCTCAGAGGATAAAAATGAGACAAAACTAAGCAGACGTCTCCCTAATGTTTAGACCCACTTCAAAGAAACGTGTGGAAATTGAAATTTGGTGCCCAATTCTCTCCAAATAAGAGCAATGATGTTTTTATCAGTTTGGCATGAAGTACTTCACTTCTACAAAAGAGCTCACTAAATTATCTGCAAACCATTTCCTATCTCATACATGTTTTACTGAGACTTCAGTCTATATTCCCCCTACCAAAGCAAACATGGTTTCGCTACAGAGATGAAACAAGCCACATGAAAGAAGAAACCAGCACTAGAAGGTTTTGTTATACCATACCTGAACACTCTCAGAAGCCCATCTTTCCATTAAGTCAGCAAAAATTTACCAGAGGACATTTGCTCAAAATAATTGTTGAAAGAATGGGATGAAAGCATGATTTCTGATGTTATTCAAGTAAAGAATACACGCACATTCCTTAACACCTTCAAAACTAGATCAACTTTTCAAAGTTGCAGACTGATGAGGAAACCGAGGTGATCAATCTGAGACTGTTTCAAAATGCCTAAACCCATGTACTTGCAATGTATGACCTGGCATAGTCTGAAATTGTTAAATGTTGACACGATTTTTACAGTGTAATTAGAACATATCTGAGACACAAAAGCTTCCAATGGAATGTATACTTCTGAATCATAGATGGAAACGATACTTTTCTTTAAAGAAGTCTGCATATAATAAGAATTTCCATTATGTTCCTAATTGCTGTTAACCCCTCTTACTGGTACCTGGGTCTAGCCCTGTTTAACATTCTCATTAGCAACCTGGACGATGGGGCAGAGCGTATGCTCAACAAGTTTTGCAGATGACACAAAACTGGGGAGAGTGGCAGATACACCAGAGTGTTGTGTTGCTACCCAGAGGGTATTCGATGGGCTGGAGAAATAGGCTGACAGGAATCTCATGAAGTTCAAAAGGAAAAGTACAAAGTCCTGAACCTGGGGAAGAACAGCCCTATGCACCCTGCTGGGGACCACAAAAGCAGCCTGGCAGAAAAGGACCTCTGGTTCCTGGTGGACACAGGGTGGACACCATGCCCTTGCAACAAAGAAGGCTAACGGTATTCTGGGCTGCATTAGGCAAAGTATTGCCAACAGGCTGGGGGACAACATCCTCATCAGAACCTTGTGAAGTGTTAAGGGTTATACTTATGTATAAATCCTAATGGATGCACATCCAATCTGTTCTTAGAAGACATCAGAGATTCAAAATGTCTCTAGGCAGCCTACTGCAGTCCCTCACTAGCACTACCACTCAGGCTTTCCCTTATTCCACTTGTCCATCCTGAATCTTCCTTGCTGCGATTATTTGTTATCCTATCTGCCATGGATATGCAGAAAACATTGTGTGCTGCTTTTCTGTAACAGCCCTTCACATTTTTTAAGAATATGTTCTCCTCAGTCTTCTCTAAACTAAACAATTCCCATTCTTTTGGTCTGTCCTTGACAATCAACTTAATTCTCATCTCCCTAATTTGGATACTCTCCAGTTGGTTAATATCTTTGCTGAAATGCCATACTTGAAACAGAACATGTCTTGCAGGCTCTCTTCTTGTTTACACATCCTGGTCTAGCTATGGCATTTTAACTATTTTATGGCATTAACTAGCAAGACACCGCTGGCTCAGCCTTGGCTAGTATTCCTGCTCAAACAGGCACTTTGGCCCAGCACTTCTTCCAACTGAATTACGAGACGTATTCTCCCCCTCCAACTTCTGCTACTGTCACAATTGACTTGAATGCCAATTCCATCTCTGGGCTTCACCTGTTTTCATACTTCGGTCTCTGGTAAATGTAATGGAAATCACCTACCTGCTATCTAAGATAAAAACTTTAATCAGTAGAGTAGGCAATCTCAATACATCCACTCTGACTTTAATTTGTGGTGAGTAGTGCTGTCACAGTTTTCCAAACAACCGCACAGATCTTGTGGAATTTTAACACAGACCATGCTCCCTAGCAGACTGTCAGGGGGAACAGCATCAAAAGCTTTCTTACAAATCACCTAGACAGTACCTATTGCTCTTCTCTTAATCATAAGTCTTGTAAGGAAAATTTGACAGCTCTGACAACACACTTCATAATTTCCAAGTAATTATTATTCACCTTGTTTTCTTCTAGCATTCATAAAATGTGTTCCACTATTTTTCTGAGAAATTAAGCTCAATCAAATAATAGTGATTTCCCAAGTTCTTTCCTTTTGCTGCTTAATTCTTACTCCATCATTTAGTGACTATTATCATCAACAATCTAAAATGACTAGAAACAGAGATAATCGTACTTACAGGTTTCCTAAGGAAAAAAAGTGATAGTGCTCCAATTAGAGGCATGTCTCCAATCAGTGGTTCCAGGATAACTCTCATAGTACCATGGATCTAGAGAAGGAGAGGAAAGAAAAAAGGCAATAGAATTTACTTTAGTTTGAGTTTTAAACAAAATCTTTTCACTGGCAATCCTCACACTCCTAATTCATGAACTTCCTGAGTATGGAAGAATTTTTTATATCTATCTGTTTATATCATCACACCATCCAAACCAAAAAAAAATACACAGGTTCTAAACAATTGGACTTACAAACTTGTTTCATTCGTCTACATGATACTAGGTCACATCAGTAGTAATTTTGTAGTAATTTTGCTAAAAATACAAAGTAGATTAATTACATAGTTCAACATAAACAAATATGGTACCAAACAAAACAGTAGAATCCATACGTATTAGAAGAAAAGTAGGTTCATGCTTATAGGCATCTCAAGACAAAAAAAAACAAACACTTTTTTTTTTTCTCCATGTTAGATAGATCTGTCACCAGAAATTTGAGGAAACTTGTGAAACATTACCAAAAGGTAAGAGCACCACTACCTAAAACTAATAATCACATCTAACACTGAGATATTAAATAAAAAAGAGTTTTGAGGTCCACGATTCCCCTCATGAACCTACATCTCACATGTACGCTTGCGCTGGTTTGATGTGAAATGATGTCTATCTTCTCCAGCAGAAAATGGTTCTGATTTAAAAATGTACCCTTTCAGTTAAGTCATGTCACTGAAGTTTACATAATATCAATATTATGCAACTGTGAAAAAAACAGTAAGCAACAAAATTACGCAGTTACTGGTGTAGTTTGGCAATGATTTCATCGGCAAACGACAATTCAGTGATGACTGGCTATCAAAATAAAAAAGGAAAAATAGTGAACTTCACCTGTATACTTTTCACACCAGCTCTGCAGAAGTATCTCTTGATCTCCAAGTCAATTTCACAGTTTCCAACAAAACTAAGAAAAAAAAACATGGAGAATATTTCATTTTTATAGACTAAACTGCAATAGTGTTAGTTTTACTCTGCATATGGCCATACTTTGCATCTGTCTACATGTAAAAATGCATGCCAACATTAAAACATAAAGTCAAGATAGTAAAAAAAAAAAAAAAGACATGCACCTCAAAATATCACCACTATCATCAAAACGCTCAGAAATTGATACAAAAAAGTATGTTAGCATCTCCAGAAGTATGCATAAGACAAAACACAGGTGTAGCCTTATTTAGGGGAAATAATGGACACACAATTCATATTCCATTTTAGGAAAACTATTATGCAAGTCTCATTGACACTATGTGCTCCTAAACCCACTTTCGCCTAGTGTAACCATGAGAAGCACTATACAGAGGCTGTTATTTTGCTACAAATCGAAAGTTGTCTGAATTATTCAAAGACTTGCTATAACAGTCATATTTAGAAACTCAATAAGCTGGACATGCTGAGCTGGATGAATTCACTAAGCAAGGCTTAAGCCAAAACAGAATCAAGCCCTTTCTGAAGGGAGAGGGAAGGAAACAAGAAAACAACATATTAAAACAATGAAGGTTCTCCCTTGAAGAGTTCTTGCATCCCATTTTGGGCAGCACCCCTTACTGGGTCAGAGGATTAAGATTGTGCACATGCTGGCCTACATATCAGGGAGAGATTTGTAGAAGATCATAAAATCCCCAACTATTTCACGCATGTGATAAGGATGAAAAATTAACTGCACAGAACACAGACTCAGATTATAGCTGCTGCATTCCCTGAAGCTCCATACAGGTCAAATGCATATCAGCAGAGAGCTGAGTGAATCTTCTCCTAGAACTGCAGATGCTGCGAGTGTATTGGGTTTACATGGCAAGGGTTTGGGAGCATGAGGCTGCAGGGATAGCCTCTGAGCAGAGCCCAGCAGCTGCCCCATGTCAGATCAGGGCCAGTTTCAACCCACTCCAAAGGGACCTGTCAGTGGCTAGGCTAGAGCTAAGCCAGTAAGCAAAGTTGTTTGCACCTCTATGAGAGCAGATTTAAGAAAAGGAAAAAAACCTGCACAACAGCAGCTGGGAGAGAGGGGTGAGAAGCAGCCCTGCAGCCCCCAAGGTGAGTGCAGGAGGTGCTCCAGGCACGAAGCACAAGTTCCCCTGCAGCCTGTGGAGAGGCCCCTGGTGGAGCAGGCTGTTCCCCTGCAGCCCATGGGTCCCACATGGAGCAGATCTCCACGCTGCAGCCCCCCCATGGGTGGAGGAGCCCCCGGTGGAGCAGGTGGATGTGGCCTGGAGGAGGCTGTGGCCCATGGAGAGCCCCTGCAGGAGCAGGCCCCAGGCCGGAGCTGCAGCCCGTGGAGAGGAGCCCACGCAGGAGCAGGGGGTCTGGGGGGAGCTGCCGCCCATGGGGGACCCGTGCTGGAGCAGTTTGCTCCTGGGGGATGGACCCCATGGGATGGAGCCGTATGGCAGCCCCTGGATGCTCAGTTCAGGAAGGACAGCATCCTGTGGGAGAAACCCCGCGTGGAGCAGGGGCAGAGAGGGACCGTGAGGGAGAAGCAGGATGAAGTGTCAGGGACTGACCACAGCCCCTAGGCCACCAGCCAGGGCAGAGCAAGGCAAATGAGGTGGATGGGGAGAGGTGTTTTTAGTTTTCTTTTAGTTCTCACTGTTCTAGTCTGCTAGTTATAGGCAATACATTACATTATTTTCCCTACATGAGTCTATTCTGCCTGTGACAGTAATTGTTGAGTGATCTCCCTGTCCGTATCTCAACCCTTGACCCCATTTTTCATAATATTTTCTCCCCCTTTCCCTGTGAGAAAGGGGGGTGAGAGTTTGTGGTGGAGTTCAGCTGCCCAGCCAGGTAAAACCACCACAGTGAGGCATATTAGGTCTAGAAACAAACTAATTGTGAGATTTAACAAGGAATGTAGGATGACAGCTTGTGACATTTCACAAGAAAATTAGTATTGTCAATGATTCTACAGAATGAGAGACAAGAACAAACTAGGAGCTGTACCTACTGGCTGGAGAAGAAGGCTACCTATGAAGATATGGGTTATAAGGAAAGGACAAATGAAATCTGAAAAGCTTCCTGAATAGGCTGCCTAATTAAAGAAAATGAAATAAGGAACTAAGAGAGGAGATAAAGCAGCTTAAGTGAGGCCAGACGCTGTTGAAAAGAGATTTTTCCTCTACAGGGCATCTTTTTCCAGATCCTGCAGTAGAAGCAAGGCTTCTGCAAGTTAAACTTTAGTCTCTTGGAGCAACTGCAAGATTTCCTATTCCCTTTTGAATTAAAGCTCAATCATCTAGCACTACTATTCCTCAATTTGTTGTAGTAATTGGGTGATTTTTTATTTTTATATTTTTAATCTGCTATCTGCTAATAAAAACAGGTAGGTAGTTTACTGTTCTTCCAAGCTTATCCTTAGAAGCCCAAACAGCTATAAACAAAAGCATGAGAACAGTGTTGCGTTATTAAAAGCTGCATCAAGATCAATTGCTTGAGAAATCCTAGAACTGATACACTTCAGTCCTGAAAGCTGAATTGGTTAGTTTTATAACTTAACTGTGGATTTTTTTTTTTTTAAATATTTGCAGAGGTTACAAATTGATACTGGTGGGACTTCATATGCTGAATAGCTCTGCTGAATTACATTTTCAAGTTTGAAATCTTTTCCTTACTATGGTGCACAGGAACACCAGCCATTACCAAGAAAGGGCTACCAGTGCAGGATTGTCATGTAAGGTATGCTAGTTGCAGAACTGTATTAATTTTGAATTCTCAAAAGGCTTCTTATTTTCCAGTAACTTGTACAGTGAAAAACTGTTCAGACATTTTTAGGAGTCTGGTGAAATATTATGGAAATGTCTGGGAAATAACAAAAAAAATGGAGTTGCTCTTCTCATGGCTTAAAGATCAACAAGATAAAATAAATTACTCTCACAACATAAGCAGGAGGGTAGGACCCCTGCCCCTTTCCCCCGACAACCAACAGGTGCAATCAAAAGAAAACAAAACTCAGAGTTACTGCATTCATGACATCCTTCATTCAAAGCATCTGCAGTCTCCTGCACTCCATGTGTGATGATGCCATCTATGTGAAGTCAAACAAATGCAAATCTTATCAAGCCATTAAACAGAAGTAAACAATAGTTCCAAAACATTCTTGTAATGTGCAACATTGGGATTTATTTCAGACTATTTTAAGTGTCCAGTTTGGGGAACTGGTAGATGACATAATGACAGGGGTCTATGTGAAAGGAAAGTGACTACTGCTTTCTCTGGAAAGAATGTGGAGTGACTGTACAGTTTAAAAATAGGTTTATATTTTTTAATTCACAATTTAAAACAATGTAATTTCTATCTATATCTTTCTATCTATATAAAATTATATGAAAACATGATAATGAGAGCAGAAAGGTTAACTCAAGTTATTTGTGTAATAAACACTGGGTATTAATATGTTCATTTGAAAAATCCACAATAACATGGCTACCAACTGAAGTAAAAGAATAATAAACTGCAGTTGAGGATATAAAGTCAACAACTTTCAACCCTGTAATAAAGTTAAATATGACATTATCTGCTAAGATACTTGGCTGGGTCCATCAACAGTCAGTGTAGTATAGAATATTCCACTGTAACATAACATACAACTTGAAGACTCATTTAGTAAGCAAATTCTGTACATTCAGATCATAATATCTGAGAAATGTGTGTGACCCCTGTACAGATCATAGAGATAGATTACTATTTAATGAGGACAGTATTGTATGAATACAGGAACAGCTGTATTCAATCAGACCAGAAGCAAAGCATACTTTGTAGTCAATGTAGCCAACAGGAGATATCCAGAAAAAAAAATAAAATAACTAAGAATAGCACTATTTCCCAGATTACGGTGATCTGTGATTCTGTATTTGGGACTATCTTCATTATTTTTTAGAAGGTCTCCATATTATTTAATAGTTAGTTTAGTTAAATTCTAACTAGTTTTTTAAATAGTTAAACTAATAGTTAAGTTAAATTCTAACATGAGTTTTGACAAATTTTGAACATAAGAGAAAAGCGAAGTGCTCCTTTGCAAATGTGATCCTGATACTTAATTTTTACAAATTTTTAGCAAAGAGAAAACTGAAGAATTTTTTCCTTTCAGTACTAACAGCATCCACCCAGTGAAACACTCCCTAGAAAAAATCCTGCTTGTATTTTGTCCAACACCACCTAGCACTGATGTGGATAGCTCTCTTCTTCCTACAGATACAAAGTGATTCAACTCAATAAAGACATTGGCCCCTGCTTGCAGAGGTCATCAGCCTCCCAGCTCTAAAATCCAGGAAAGTATGCAGCAGCCAATTTAGATCTTAGCACTCTGAGGCCCATCTTAGATAAAGAAGCCTATAATCTTCAACATAGTTGGGATTTAGATAAATCAAAATTAAGAATAACCAAGTTCAAAGTTCAGAACTGATTTTGGAAAATGGGCTGAGAGGACCAATCATCCTGCTGGTTACTGCCAGGGAAGCAGAAAGAAATGCAGAAGGCAGTTGGATGGATTATCAACTGACTGACAAACATGGTCTTTCCACAAGCTACAAAAAGGCAAAAGTAGTCACTGTAAGATTTATCTATGATTGCTAAATACACAAATGATGCTGGATTCACGGGGTGTGCTTTCAAAAAAACTCTGTAACTGCAGATTCAGTGTTGAGAAAGACTTTGGCAAGCATTGGCTAGATCTATTTATAAACCTATATAAAAGGGGTCACGAGGAAAGGGCAAAGAAACCTGAAGCTGCTGAGCATTATATAATACATAGATTTACTTCAGTTGGTGGTATGAGCACAAGTCACTTCAGCAGCTATCATTCTGTTTATCAGAGTGTGTTTATAAAGAATCTAAGTAACTGAGAAAAGACAAAAATACCTGAACATCTTATATCTGAAATTTTAGATTAGACTAAACCCGATGGCAAAGTTTTATTGCATTAAAAAATACAGAAACAAACAAAACAAACAAAAAACACGCAAAGGTCATGCTTTAGCTCTAGGAAGTTTTTGTTTTTAATTAAAAAATGTTAGTTTAGTGGTGCAGTCACACACTGAGTTGATACACTACTTCCCTCAAATTAATTCTATTTACAGCATGCAGTTCCTTCCTCCATTCATATGCAATCAATTAGAGGTAACTATATTTGTGCACCAAAACAATTATTTTCCTCTCACCCCAGCATAACTGCCCAATCAAACAAGGCACATATTCTAAAGTGTGGACACAGCTGCAATATGAAAATAAAGACTACCTGATTTGAAGATCCAAAATGATCTGCCTTTTGTCCACGTTTTCAGTGTACACTTTTACACCATTTATCCTCAGCGGCTGAAAAAAATGAAGCAAATTAAAGTTGGATGCTTCTGCTGTATACATCATATCAAACTCTTATATTAGAAATAAAGGCGAATAAACAAATATTCATGTCCAAAGGAAAACAAGTTAGACATTTACTATAAGCATTATTAAAAGGCATTAAGCATTATTAAAGAAGCAACTCTCTCAGTTCAGCTCTAAACAATCAAAAGCATCCACTCAATCACAACCCTCCTGGCAATTAGACTGGGTTTAGACTGCTAGATTTCAAGATTTACCAAAGATTTGTTATCAAGCTTCTATGCTCCTCCCTTCCCCCCCAGTCACCACACATCTGATTTCTCTATACTAGAGCACATCTGACACTCAGACAAAGCAATCTGTCACCTCCCTGTGCAACTAAACAACTACTCCTTAGGGGGAATTTGGTCAGAATGGATGGAAAATAGTCCATAATCTCCACAAAAAAAAAAAAAGTGAAGTACTTCGTGCACCTTTTTTAAAAAAATAAACTCAAAAAGTAAAATTTTGGTTCACAGAAGTAAGAATAAGTACCGCCCAACCTATTGCAAATAACGTGAACTTATTCTTAGCTTGGACTGGTCAAACAGGCTCTTCTACAGGCATGTGAGAGTTATATACCATGACCCTTTCTTTCATGGGAATGAACAGCAGGTGAACACACCTATCTTTTCCCTGAAATTCTTACATGCAGCCCTGGAAAAAGCTGAGCCAGCAGCCTTGTGACTGGACTCCATACATCACATGCTGAAAAGCGAATTTGTTAAAAGACAAGGTAACTGCACTTGGATCTTCTGATAAGAAAAGGATAGTGTTTCCTGCTTAATGAACACTTAATGAACAGTATTAAAATCACATTGCTATGTGCTCTTCACATGACTAGGAATTACTTTACTTTGAGTCTTCCCTCTTATTCTCCAGCAGATTTCTACGGAAGACACAGCAGGGAAAAGAACCCCAAACAGTGTTTAAAAAAAAAAAAAAAAAAAAGCCTAACACATTTTTATTTTAACGTTACAACAGAAACCAGAATCAGGCTTACCACCAAGTGTCATCGAGAAGTGGTTTTGTGTAGATTTAAACTAGATACATGAAAATGGTACATAAAGTAGAGCCTCTTAAACTTCAGCAGAAACTAACCTGATGACCAATATCAATCTTTGTAAAACTAAAGGTGCTGAGGTGGTTGTTTGCTCCTCTTACTGCTGGTTCTATGGTCTCCCGGAAGAGCTTCTCAATAAATTGGCAGATAAAAGGCCACATCTGTTTTACAGTCTAAGGAAACAAAAAAAAAAAAAAAAAAGGAAAACTACATTGAACATAACTTCAAACATAATCAAAAATATTTTTAAAGGCTGATGTTAAGAAATGTTTTGAACACACCAGATCTCTAGACAGTTCATTACAGACATAAGAAGTGCTAACTTTTTACATACATTTACATATACTTAACATACAAGAAAGCTATCTGGACTTATCTCAATTATTGTGTGTTTTACACACCTGCACAAGCCAACCACAGGAATAGGAAAGAACGTATTATTGAGAAGTCTTGTCTTTTATCACATTAATTCAATGCAGTCTGCACATGCTGAACACTAGAAAGAAGGGTGATGAGGGTTACGTCTATTTGCATTATTTGCTATTTTCTAACTTGTTCTCCTTTGTTCTTTGAATGAAAAGTATTTTAAAATATCCAAGCTACATAGATCTGTACCCTCTATTATTACAGTTACAAATCAAAACTGCAAAATTGGTTTATTTTTAGATTCTAGGTCAGGAACCTACAGTAACTGGAAAGCATCCCAGACAAAGAGAATATAAAAAACTGTGTTTACAGCTGGTATGACTTCCATGCAATTATAGCTGTCATTATTTTAATGTCATCTAAAGTCATTGTCCAAAAATCACACGCAATCTCAACATCATGAAAATAGAATCATGATAGATTACTTCTCATGGCTGACTGAATCAACAAGTAGAAACTTCAAATGTACACAGAGCATAGAAAGTTAAAACAATCCTGTTCTCAGATTCTTCCCCACTATTTATTTATTTATTTTAACTCAGATCCTCCTATCCTCCTATCTCCTCCACTATGTGTTGTGTTTTGGTTTTTTTTTGTGGACACAGTGCTAATTACTACCCTTACCTTGTTGAGCCATTCTGCTCTCTCTGTATCTGGAAAATGGACCTAAAGAAAAAAATGAAAAATTAATACAAATACAAAACATGTTTTAGTTAATCATGTCCAGTCATTTATAATACAGAAAAGTTTATTGATTTCCATGAGCGGTATATACAAGCAAACAACACATTAAGTACTCAGCGTTCTTGACAAGAATATTAGAATTCAAGGAAATAAAATATGAACTCATTTTTGAACTACATAAGTGCAAGTCCAAGAATATATTTAATAGTGACATCTGGAATAATGTATTGCTTTAACACTAGAAACAAACTTAAAAAAATAAGCTTAACTGACACAGCTAATCCAAGATGTCAACAAAATTTACCTCTCATGTTTCAAGGGTTTCTAACATGACATACATGACTGCAAAATTTTTGACTGCACTTCTTCCATTTGTTCCAGATCTTTTGCAGTATCAATAAATTATAGTTAGAAATATTTATTCAGTGAAGCTGAAGCTCAGGTATACGGATGGAAGTTCTACCAACAGCCCTCCATTTTCAATAATTTATTTTTTTAAGCAACTGCAGAAGTCAGCGAGAGAAAAAGAGAAAGAGATATATAGTGGATGAAAGCACCCATCACAACAGGAAAATGCCAATTAAAAGCTGGAAAAACAACTGCAGCTTTCTAGACACAGAAGGAAAGCATGGTTAGTAGCCTTACATACTCCACATACAAAAGACAGGTAAAGAATTGAAGTAGTTCAGCTGAAGCAGACCTATACTTTTTTTTTTTTAAGCTGTGAACAGCTTCAATGACAGGATGCAGATCACACTTGTGAAGCACAAAAAGCCTCTGAGCACACGAAAAAAATATGACCTACATCTAGCAACTTTTGTGAAGTAATGTCTCTGCTTAACTGATCTGCAAAGTCTTCATCTCTTCATAGCACAGCAGACTGTACTACTGGTTTTAACAGCAATGCCTACTGGTTATTTTTATTACATACACATCTCAAATGAGAACAGTAAGTTAGATACACACTTCTTAAACTAAAGTTTAAAGTACCAGAATTTGAAAGCAAGCCCCCTTAATAATTTGAGTTAGATTTTTATTGAATTCTTGCATTAATGATGAGCGCCACCATATTCTTGAGTATGCTCAAGGTATCTTCAGAGCACTCCTTAATTTCTACTAACCACACGCGTTTTAGCTCTGCTGGAGGATTAGACCCTGAATCAATATTGTCAGTTATTTCTCTAAACAACTTTTTACAAGTGTCTCACAGATCTACCAAACCCACTACAAGTGGCACAAGAATGATCAACAGCATCTGCTTCTGACTGCAACAATCCTCACCAGCAGGATTTATTTTTATGAGAAATTCTATCCCTTAGTGATAACAAAAAAACAAATAATTATTAAAAATTGAGTGGTTTCAGAACCGTATTATCACTTCTTTTTATTTAAATTCCTAGAAAATTATGGTGAGTAGGATGTCAGAAGTCTGTATTTAGAGGATGTTTCTTGCTTTCTTAGAAAAGTACTTTACATTTTCACATTTTCAATGACTTGGTTACCATATGTACATGAAATTACAGCTGAATGAAGCTTATGCCCAACTTTTGTCTCCCAGGATTCTCGAGTTGCTTCCAGTGGTCAAAAAGTCAAAGGACAAAAAAGAACCAACACTACGCCAGCCCTACTGTTAATAAGCAACATTTTGGTCTCTTTCCTAAAACATTTGCCTGCTGAATCTGCAGACAGCAAATGTGCTAATTTGCAGTAATTACTCACCTCTGAAGCATGATGTTGGACCCCCACATGTAATTCATTCCAATTTGCTGCCCAGATTTAAGGTTAAAGCACAGGCCACACGAAGGATGCTATGCACACAGCTGACACTCAACGCACCTGAATGCACTGACAGAGGCAGCAGCATCTCCCTCTTGTACCCACCAAGCACCCTTCCCTTTCTGTCCTGAATTACACAAAATAACAGTTTTGGAAAGAACCAAGAGGCCACTGACACAAAATTTATTATTTTGGAATTTTCTTTATCTACGTTACAGGCTTTGTTACACCTTAACAAGGCTCAACTCTTAATTTTTGACATATTAATAGTTACTTGTCCTTTAGCATGCAACACCCATTGTGCTCCTACTGCTTAGGTTAGGACTACATATACCCAGTTTACTCCTACAGTTGCACAAGTTAAAGGGTAACAAACTGAGTTTTAAAGCACAAAGAATAATTTTGATGCCTTAGATATAATTCCTAGTTCTAAGCAAGAGAATATCAACATAAACCAATCATTTTTTTCATGAACAGCATATTACAGCAACGTAGGAAAAAAAAAAAAAGCAATAAAAGCAATTCAGAATTGTTTTTTTTTTGTTTGTTTTTTAAAAAAAAGCTATCCTATGATATTGTAGCTATTTTTTTCCCTCCTTTTATTTTACCTCAAGGATTACAGGTAGAAATTTAGACTCCAGTAAAAATAATGTGTTGTATTAGCTACGTTTAAAAGATGCCTGTCTGAGGCCACATTATTTCATTTATGTCTGGTTCCTTCCAGAACTTAATTATTTATTGCTCCAGCTGAAGATCCAAAAGACACTTGACCAGTCACATCTAGTTTTATTATCTGGTCACACGACATAACCAAGATCCTTGATATAGTTACGATATAACTAAGTATTCTTGAACAGCTTTCCAGTTACTTAAAAAAATAAAGTCTCTCCAATGAGATACCCATCCCTTCTGCTTACTTTGGAAAGTTAAACTGCAAACAAAAACCCTTCTGTATCAAAAGCATGGCTGTCCAGATTAAACATTAAAACTTAAAAGGTATCCCACCTAGTCTTCATAGGCCCTTCATGCATCATCAGTGGAGGGAGAGCATCCTGAAGGATGCTCAGAACAGAAGTGCAACTTTGCTGCTTTAAATCACCTCCTGAAAGTACAGCATAAGCAGTTACTTATACTTAGCCTAAAGCTAAATGGCATGGAAAAAATACCAAAATTATCTGAACCTTTGAATTATAACTGTCAGATTAGTTTGTCTAAGCTCATTGCACTTTCAACTCAAATTGACTGGAGAAATTTGGTAGAAGAATCAAAAAAAAAAGGAATCCCAGCACCGAGAGAATTAAAAGTATAACATATAATATAGTCTTCTACTCTGAAATGAAAATACTGCTCAAAATACGTGAAAATACTGCTCCTCAAACATAGACTGGGGACAACCACTCTTTTCCAATGAGAAGTAAAGTAATTCTAAGTAAATTTAAAGTAAAATGAGGGTGAGCTGGAAGGCAGAGCAGCCGGGTCTGCCTCCTCTGACACTGTCCATCTCCATTTTCTCTTCCCAGTAATTCACCTCCACTGTTATTCTAGAAATTTTATCTTTTTCAACCCCAGAAATGCTGCAGCTCCCTTATCTTCTGAATTACAAGGAAAAAAAAACTCACTAAACATCCACTGTTGCAGAACTGCTGGATTCAGTATTCCTGAAAGAATCTGAAATAGTTAATAATTAGGGTTCTTGAAAGCACTGCAATTAACCACAGGCACTTGCTGACTAAATTAACAAACAACTGCTGTTTCCATTACTTTCTGGCAATCACAGTTTGTTGCTGTTCAGCATGCTTTGGCATGGATTCTGTGTTTGCAGTCTTAAATATATCAAAATTACTAGCCTTTGCACAGCAAAATTCATATTCAGTATTATAAATGCTGTAAGCTGTCAGTATGGGAATTAGGCAAGGACCCTTGAAACAACTTTATTGAGAATCGTTGGGCGTGTGTTGCATACGGAAAGGCTTTCAACAGAAACATCTGGGAGATCCAGAAGCCGGCTGAATATAGGAAATCAGTTCTGTCATATACACTGTCACAGCCCACAGGGTACTCCTCAGAACTCTAATTACAAAGGCCTATGTAAATCAGTGAGACTAACCACATCCTAGAACTAAAACCTATGTAAAGTAAGCAGCACAGGTTTTGACAGTAATTGCCTGTACCCAAAACTCAAACATCTGAAAATCTAAAGGAGTGGGGGAAGGGCCCTAGGATCGATTGCTACGACTCTCTGAGCACTGTAAAAACCTGAAAGTAAAGTGGAAATATTAGAAAAATGGAAACTTATCTAAATGGAAGAAGCAGTCACAATGCCAAGCAAGGTTAAGGATTGTATTTATTTATAAACTGGAATGTGAGCCATTGAAATGCTTGGACAACATGTTGGAAAACAAAATAAACCTTTAAAAAAAAAAAAAAAAAGAATTACATGCCCTTTGAGTCAGCTCTGCACCTATGAGATGAGAGCGGGATTAGACACACATACTTGGTATCACATCAAATGTTCCTACGACGTTGTACCGGCACAAACATCGTCATCCCACGTGAGCTGCCGCTGTCAGTTCAGCAAGTCCTAGGAGCTGCCACGACAAGCTACAGAACTCTGCTCAGCACAAGCTTTCCAGCGCAATGCCTGCTGTGTTGTTCCCTGTCCCACGGGCTGTCTGCCTCAGAGTCCATGCGAGCACCAAGGTGAAGAAGTAATCCTTTCAACAACACGACAATTACACACAAAAAAGGTTGGCTCTAGTAGAAAGGCTGAAACAGATTTTCGACACCTTTGGATTTAAATAGTAACATAGGAAAGCTACTATAACAAAAGTGATATCCCTCAAGTATTGGAACTGAAACTCCTTAAATGGTGTAAGAAAGTTGCATTGCACTGCAGCCTCCTGTCACCTTTGCTCCTCTCCTCTTCTTCTTAATGTCTAAAGAAAGTCCTAATGTTGGCCCATTTAAGATTGAATGGAACAGTAGCTCACAGAGACGGGATAAATATCCTGATAGTTCCTAATGGAAACTTTCTGACATTTATTTCTGCGTATTATATCTGGAAAACAAGGAAAATGATTAGCAGTGTATAGGCTGGTTTTGTGGCATAAAACAAGTCTTCCTGAAATGCTGCAAGAGGCTGCAGCACAGTCACCTATACACACACTGCTGAATTTCACTAAGGCCCAAACTATAGAGAGGGGTCATACACCCAAACTTTCTGCTGTGCTAGAATTAAATTGAAAATACTTAATGTCTTTAAATGCACAAAGTACCGGTATGTAAATTCTTTTTTCCTCAGTGATTACAAAAGCATACAATCTTCTCATTTAAGCAGTACAAGGATTCCAGTTTGTTTCAATATTAAAAAAATACCAATTATGCACATCTGACTAATTGAGAACACCGTCCTGTTTCCCCAGCCCAGCCCCTCTCATTTCTGAAGGCACTGGGAATCACACTCAGAAAGCTGACAATCCTGCAGCTCTTTGCTATCTGGATGTTCCACCAAGCTGCAATGGCAAACACTGTCTTCAAAAACTCAAAACGATGCTGTTATTTGCAAAGAAAAGCTCTGGTGCCCTGATACAACTGATATGGTCGCCCAGAAGCCGGTCATACAATTGAGAACTGAAGGACGCTGAGGCAGCACAAAGCCCAAGTTCAATTTTCACCACGCATACCTCTCACTTCAGCATCTGTTAAACATGCTTCACTCATAATGGCAGCGAGGCTTGTTGAGAACTACATAACTTTTCATCAATTTGACTCACCAGCACGAAAACTAAATAAAATTTGCTTAAGTGCTGCTATTTTTGCATTCGAGTACAAAGAGATGGAGCGAGCGTGCTGCAAGACAAAGTTACCCAGAGCCCTCCTATTTAGCAGCAGCTTGCCATAATAAAATCCTCCGGGATAAGCATTCTAAGCAGCTGCTCTGGAAAAATGACAGAACAGTAGTCTGCTAGCAAGGAAACTGGGAAATCCTACTTCTAGCCTAACACTCAGCCTCTGCAAGCCCAAGTGGAGGAACGCCGTTCAGCCTAAAAACTCAGCCTCAGTAGCTTCCAGAACACACAAAGCAAATGCTATACCCTTGCTGTGCCGCTCCTTTTTACACAATTTCCTTTCAAACAGCATGGGTTTCTGTCATATCTGCGTGCAAAACCCACCCTACCCACAGAGCAGACTGCTGCTGCCAGAGGAGCCACGCAGCTTCCCTCCGCCTGTTCATCCCCAGTTGCAGTGCACCTCTTTATAGATAGAAAGCTTTGAGCCGTCAGTCCTCCAGCACCGACTGATCTACTGCAGCCTCATTTCAGAAGCATCTTCTAGTGCCAGCAGATAGTACCAGGTACCAGAAATCAGACTTCAATATCAAGATGAAGACCACCAGCTAACTGTTTCATTCCCATTGTAATTTCAGAGGACCTCGTATCACTTTTCACTATTGTTGTATTCAAAGTTCTTTTCTACTTTCAGCTCAAAAAGGATCCTAAGTTTGCAGTGATCTATTTGGACTGGGCCAGGAAGGCCAAAAACCAGCCAAATGAACAAAAACCATCAGAATAAAAACAGACTGGGAAAATTAAGTTATACTTCTCATAGTTAGATGGCAAGGCTTTTTATTTTCATTTTAAAAGTCTAATCTAATAATAAAAATTCCATTATACTTCATGTAAAGGGATTTCAATTTAAAAGCACTCAGGAAATCACTGGATACAGTCGCAAAGCATGGGCTAGAAGCCTGGTTAGGTACAATATGCACAGAGACCTAACAGACCCCGTGTGTTCACCCCCTTGACACCTGGCCTGCAGACCTGCCAAGAGCCAACTCTCCCATCACACCCTTTGGTCACAAACCATCAAGAACAAGGACTCACCAAAATCAATCCCCAAGTTTAGGGGGAGTGGAAAATTCATAACAAGAACAGTTCAAGGCATCCATCATCTAGTGGTTGAAACAAAACACTTACTGTTCTTGGAAACTACCACTTGGTACAGAAGCGACATTGAGCACTTCTTAATAAAGGGAGGCGACACCAGCTCTAGGGTTTGCCATTTTGATCACTTCCTAGCCACGTTTAGAGCTGTGACTTTCACTGCTTAAGTGGTCAGAAGGCCAGAGCTTGATCTCAGCTGCTAGGAAAACACAGTGCCCTTTGCCCATCTCACCTGCATGGAACATTCACCACTCTAAGTTAGATTTTAAATGCCAATGTCCAATGACAGTCCAGGACAAGCACAGTTAAATAAGTGAAGAACTGAACAGCACGACCCTCCACACGAACAAAACCACCAAAAGCTGGATTTACACTCCAAGCCTTGCTGTCACACCAGGTTACAGACATCTGGTGTAAGCAGTAGTTACAGGGCAGGGCATTGCATGACAGCCCCCGTTAGCACATCTCTGGATTCCCACAAGCTTTGCAATCACTGCTGGCAGCAGAAACCCAGGTTTTAAATGGTGAGGCTGAGAAGGGTGCAGCATGAACAGCAGCTGTAAGGACTCTTGTTGAATTCTGCTACCTGAAGCGCTGCACAGTCCTACATCTTGACATGTTGCCTACTTTATCCTGTTAGATGTCATTTCACTCCTCTTCCTCCTTTCCCTAGCAAGCTTAATTACCTTGAAATTTTAGCTTTCGGGCTTTGTAAGTTTTATAAAGGTATTAACACCTTCTTTTCAACTTGTCACATTTCAGGAACATCTTTTGTATGTCTAAGCCTACATGACAAATGCCTTTTCAGTTCCCTTGGGAATCCAGACACGTTCCCAAGGATCCTGCTGCATACCAGATCGTTTTGCTGCCTTAATGAGCAACAGAAGAAAAGTTTTCCTCTCCGGATTGTTAAATATTAGCTTTCAAACTGCCTTATACAACCAATGTGGCAGCACAACTTCATGTCCTTTGAGTTGTCTACAGCTACGAAAAGAAGCGCTGGGCTCTGCACCAAATTGCCAACCACTCTTAACAGACTAAAGCAGTGAAAATTTTGTCTTACTTCACTGACACACCACCCACCTTCCTAACTAACCCCTGCAGTCAGGAGCTCTGACTCATTACACTTAAGGTTCCTCGCTAGGGAGAACTTACCCTGTTAACACTTGGTAAATTATACAGCTGATCTCTAACGAGACCGTGCAGGCCTTCTGTGCAGATTAATATGGACAACAATTTTCAGAAAAAAGTGTTCAAGAATTACTGACCATCTTCTGCAAGACTCAGTGCCCTCCTTGGCATGGAAATTCAATTTCCTTTCCTGTTATTTAACTGGCTTACCAGCTGCTAATTACTGAAGAGTACAATTATCTTCTTGACTCAATGTGCACATCTTGGCATGAAACCTCAAAAAAAAAAACAAAACTAAGTGAACTCAGACAAATATCGACCACTTCAATGTTACTGGTTTGGGGATGAGCAAACTGCGAACCTGGGCTTGCAACAAACAAATGAGCAAAAGGGAGAACTTCAATTTTTTGTGCAGTATTCAAGCTAAAAAAAGAGTATCAGAGCATGCAAATCCAAGCTGGGTTAACCTGCATCCTGAGAAGTCAAACAAGTCTGTAGAATGTGCTCATTATTCAGTTTTTAAACTAGAAAAAAAAAAGTATAAATGCAAACTCATGTTTTGACTGACTCATAACAGAAGCAAAAGTGTGCAACATCGTACATCCTGTACTTCATCCAGTACATCTAGCCAGTTTATTCTTTGTACTAAAGCATATTTTTTAAACATAAAAATCATTCAAAGTATAATGGACATTTTGAAATCCCCCTGTATCATTTCTACGTGCACCACTACAAGCATACAACATAAAATCTGTCCGTATGCCTTTTACTTTATAGACGATGTGTGGCAGCGTTGTTGAACCTGCAAATACTCCGTGATAAACTCTCAAGCTATACTAAGGAAGTGACAGAAAGCAGAACATTATAACAACGTGAACACATTATTTGGGTCTCAGTTAACATAGCAATAAAAATTAGCAGGGAGGAAAACCTGAGATAACTTGACAGCACCAGGCGTGGCATTGCCAGCTTACATGGACACGTGTATCTTTCTTGCTCTTGGGTTCAAGCACTTCATCAGCCACCCACCAGAGCCCTCTGACACTTAGCGGGCTCTTTGCTGTCTGTGTTCATTTCTTTCCTTCATTGCTTTAAGTACACCACCCACTCCACAAATCAGTTACAACATGCTCACTGGTAACACTACCATTTGATCCAGAAAGGGCAAAAAGCTTGCCCAAACAAGTTCTGAAACATTCGGAAGTCCAAGCAAATTTCTTTAGAAAGTCGCAGACACAGAAAGGAAGTGTTATTTGCATATTTCTGTACTGGTTCTTATAGAAAGCTCAACCGTTTTCCTATCAGATTACCTAAAAGCAGATGCACTACAATTTCTAACATCAGTTCTCCCTATTTTGTGTTGTGTCCCCAACCTCCCACCCCAGCAGACTGTATTTCAGCACAACACACTGCTATTTCTTAGAAAAAGACACCCAAAACACATCCCACGCTTCCCTGGCACCACTTAACATAAGGACTCCTGCACCAGGTGAGATCAAAGGCCCAGCTCACCCAGCGACCACAACTGATGTTCAAGGGAAAGGAACAAAAGCAGCACTGTGATGCTACCCCTCCCTGAATATACTCACAGATTCTGCAGGGGCTGAGTAACCCTCGTGGCAGGACCGTGCTGAAAACAGGAAACCGATGAAATACGCAACTGGAAGACGCTCTGACCATTGAATTCCAACTCAGTGCAATCGCAGGCATCACTGTGCTATTTCTGGTTATAAACCCCACCCCAACACCATGGGGTTTGCTGCCATTGCTCAGCACAGAGCAGGAACAACAGCCTCGGTGTGGTTTGGGTAGCTTGGGTTGCTAAGGAAAGACTGAAGCATGCCCTGCCAGACCAAGTTTCTAAGCTCAGGTGTGTGACATTGTGTGTCTGAGCTGCATGGTGGAGCCAAAACCCAGCCTGCCACCCAGATGATTAACTGTTATCCTCATACACCAGCCTTACTGTTTTGGCTCTAGGTGAAACCACTGAAAAACACATCCACTGGTGAAAAGCAGCACACTGGTTTTGCACATTGAACCAGTGCATGTGGCATCAGCACATTTACACCCACCAAGCTGCACATCTGCCACAAGACCCATAGTCAGTCACACAGCATCCAACAGAAAGATAGTGTGGGAAGGTCAGAAGCAGTAGGGTTTTCAGATCTAAATGCAACTAAATTTCATTATTGTGGCATTAGGAAAATAGGTAAAATACTGGCTCAAAGGAAGGAAGCCACCCAGCTCATACAAATTCTAGGAATTCTGCAAATTCTACACTGCAAAAACTGCTGCGGGAAGAATCCTTCTGCAGGTGGGAACAAGGCATGGGCATGGAATGGGGAGACTGTGTCTATGACAAATAAATATATTAAAAATAGACAAAAACAGACTGACAGCCAGCACTGAGACTTAAGTTTGTTAACTTTGACACCGAACTCAATTTTCATTGAAGTACAATTTGAAATAAACAGGATTTAAGCCTTCTAAGAGCTGCTATTCCAGACCACACACAGAATAAGCAGGAGGGCAAAGCTTGCTTTCAGTCTGTCACTTACCAAACAGCTGACCAAGCCCTTCTAGTACATGGACACCAATGGGCACGCAGTACCTTTTCTCCAAGGCACTACAGCATGTTGCAATATTATAGTTAAAACACTCCTAAGTATTCGAATGTCCCATTGATCCTTTGACTTGTGTACACAGCAGCATTTCTCCAGTCACTTGACCTTCCCTGCAAGTCTTTACAAGTCAACAAAACCAAGGAGAACAAAATATTGCTATGGGTAGGAAATCTGGAGTTTAAAAATCAACATTTGACTTCTTTTTTTTTTTTTTTTTTTTAAATTATTTGCAAGTAGATTCCAAGATGATGACATCTGTTAAGGTATCAGTAGAAAACACAAAAATATAAATGACTAAATAAAGTAAAAAGCCTGGTTGTCAGCTGGCAATGCTTTACCCTACTAAATTCCCGCGGGCCTTGGTTCCAGATAACATCCCCTGAGATTCCAGCTTCCCGTGGATACAGATGCTCTCTCTCATGGCTGCAAACCAGCAGCAATGCCATCTCTCACAACAGTTGTCTTGCAACACTCTCTGCCAAAACATTCTTCAGCCTCTGTTATGAATTCCTCCATCACAAAAACAGGGGAAGAAAGTAATCACAAAAATCTAAAAAAAATAAATAATAATGCAAGTGTTCTTTCTAAGCCCGGCTATTTTTAAAGCAATACTAAAAAAAAAAAAAATATTAAAAATGAAAAAACAAACAAAAACAAACAAACAAAAAAAAACACTAAAGAATCTGCCTCCTCCTGTTCAGGAAGCTTAACATTTAGAAATGTATTTCTTGAAGGATACTTCATTTTCATTTCTCTAGTTTTAATATAAATTCATGATGCTTATTTTATTTGCATGTATTTAGAGAGTAAGACGTCCATTTTTGGAGAGAATTGGCTGTAGATTTACTGAAGCAGTTACAGAACCAGCCCTTCAGTGGAACTTTAAACTGTGAAATAACTGCCCTCTTGAGTATACAGCCAAGATTTTCAAGAACAACACTGGTTTACTTCCAGGTACCAGGCCCAATCAAGCATGAGCAGTGACGTGAACCACAGAAAGTTGTTTCTGTACACACAGCCACGGCTCCTGCACAGCAAGTGCTTACAGCTGCGGGTATACCCCAGGTAACCAGCACTGGTCTAAAGGCAGTTCCTGCCCTCCAAACAAACCCTGGGTACCAAGCAGGGGAATGACTAAGATTTAGTGTTGTCTTGGACATAGAGAGGGGACATTCCAGCATTAGACTGCTGGAGTTGTTGGGTGTTCAGACAGCAGGGAGAGGGAGCAAGAGAGTGGAGGGAAAAAAAAAGTTGGATACATTTTTCCTTATATGAACGCAGCACAGAGCTGTTATCTCTTCCCTCATACTGCTGATTAACATCAATCCTTCAGATAACCCAAGCATTTAGGGATCTCTTGAATATCCTTTTATCCTAAGCTCTACCACTACAAACAGTCTGTATTCTTCTGCTTCACAGTTTGGCAGTAAAAGTGGTCAACATAAACTACTACTGCTTTACTTGGTGACAGCAGCAGTAAGTCACTTTGTAAGCACAACGCCTGCAATTGAATCATAACATGAGGCACACAATGGGATTTTTAAAGACTGAGTCACTTCTAACTGACACTTCTCCATTTCTGCATTTTGATCTCTATCTGTGGTCCCACCTTGGATGTTTGCACGTTGTATGGCTGCAATGGGGTAATCAGATCGCGCCCACTAGATCCTGGTCGCAGCTCCACGCCAGGAAGACTCCTTTTACCTCTCGGCAACTTTTCTCCTAAGTCCAGCTCACAGCAATATCAAAGGTTTCCAATTTTAAAGATTCAAATATTGGTGATCACTAGGATGATTTATTCTGCGCTAATTTTTAAGATTTCTATCTTTTACACGTCCAACAGAAATCTAGTCAACCTACACCTGCTTTATCATTAACAGAGAGAAGGACCTCTGGAGATACACACCTGGCATCTTGAAACACTTCCCCCAGAGGCAGATAGAGTCCTCTGGAGATGCCTGTATTGATCATAAAGAAAATCTCAAATGAATACTGATTTATGTCTAAATTTCGGTTAAGCAAATTCTAGTTCTGAATGGAAACCAAATGTCCTAGGCCTAAAACCAAAGTGAATATCAGTTCTATGAGTGGGAAGAAATTTCTATCAGTTAAAGACAACAGTCTGAGCTGACAAGAATCAACCACCTAGTCCAACAGTTCGCTAAAATCTAGCTTCAGGGAATCATGCACATGACAGTGACAGAATAACTACAGCACTTAATTGGATTGCCCCTAAGCAGAACATTCCTTAATCTGGACTTTTCTTGAAGGAGGTTATGTTTGTGCACGTGCAGGGAGTAGTATCTATCTGCAGCCCAGCCATTCTTATCTCCTAAACTCTGAGCAGATTTACAACAGAGGCTTGCTTCTGTACCATACTAATCTTTTTTTTTTTTTTTTTTTTTTTTTTTTTAAGTTCTGTTGTAGAATATTTACTTTATATGTTAATTAAAATCTAACAGCTGTGGCCCACAGCACTCTTTCCTAATTTTAGGCAGGTAAAAAGTAGCAATGGACTTTCAACCTTGTTACTCTACATTTTTGTTTTACAGAGATTCTCATTATACAGAGAAAAGGGACCTTGTGCAAAAAATTCAACTCACTCCTTCCCACTGACTGAAGACAGATGGCAGAAAAAGGCTTGCACCTCTCAAATTTGGTGCCCAAATTCAGCAGGATGAACCTACATTTCAGTCTGCAATAGCAAACGTCATTATTTGTACTAATCAGCAATTGATTTTTTTACAGCTTTTACTGCTGATTGTGTTGGTTTAGGCCTGAATCCCAGCCCCATATGATTAATAGGCATTTTCAGCAGTCTATGGGCTGTATCCAGCTCTTAATCGCATGTAATAGCTTTCTTGCACAAGATACCACTTGAATTTAGAATGCAGCGATGACAGTTAAAACAGCTTCAAACCCCGAGTAAAATACCACAGTTACTTTCAGATATCTGCATAAATAGTAGTTAATTTGCAGCTATACCATTTCAACTTAAAAAAGTTATCTTGAAGAATTTGATAGACTTTTCCGAGTAGCCAAAAAAAAAAAAAAAAGCAAATATTTTATTTCTTTTCACTCTAAAAGGGATGCTCAATCAAAATGCACCATTCCAGTTGCCAGATATGATTTGTTGCATCCAATACAGCCCAGACTCTGATCAATATATTTGAAAAATTATTAGGACATCAAATAGTCAGCCAGCTTACCATTCACCTACAGATGATTTTTGTTTCAACTAAGTTGATTTTTTTTTCCTCTTAACTACATTGTTAAGATTTGTTTGCCTATGTAGAAGTCCTCAATCAAGTGTCTTGCAAAGGACAGTGGAAAAAATTAACACCATCTTTGAGATATGTATTTCCATGTCTCATTCTCAATGTTCTTTTTTGTCCTCAGAATCTCAATACAGTTACTTTCTGTTAAAATAGTGACATGCCAAATCCTATGTCGTTACCTGATCTGAGCTACCCCAACTCAGAGATTTTTTCCATTTCTCTTACTGAGCGGGACATTGCAGCATAACCGTCTTCCTTAGACATTGTGTTTGCTATAGTAGGACAGACGGGAATGCAAACAATCACAGCAGCGGAAAGCGGAGCTGGAGTTCATCACTTCAAATGTTGGAAGAGACTGGAACAGCAAAACCCACAAAACGACAGACTGACAAAAAAGGAAGATCATTGCCCCAAGCAATGAAAGCCTCAAGCAAAGAAGTAAGCAACCTTCTAGCTTCTCCCAGGTTACATCTAATCTTGGATCTCGTGTTCTCTGTTGGAATCAAGAACCAGAACTTCAGAGAAGAAATTCCAAAGTGATTTGTCAAGAACTTAAAACCCATTAATTTTAGGAATAAGGAATAATCTCTCTCTGGCAAGTGGATACATTTCTATTGCTTTTCAAGGAGTCAAAGTTGAAGTGATGTTCTACAGTTTTCTTGTTTGCACTGTGAGGACACAGATGTGAATCAATGTCATTACAGTCAAGGGTAAGTGCTTTAGAGCAACTTCAAGGAAAAGCTACCATCATCTCCATCCCTTCAGGAGAGCTTCACTTCAAGCAGAAACGCCTCCACTTCTTACCGGAAGAAAAAAGCTGCCAAATATTCTACATCTCAAATACCAGATTCACTTGAAATGAAGATGAAAGTCTGGATGTCTTCAAGGAAGAACAACCACTGCTCCTTGGTATCGCATAACAGGTTTCCTATTACCCATTTCCAGGGTAAATCTTTAAAAATTGTCCAGCAGGTCCTATAGCCACTCACTGCCCACTACAATCCCTCCCCAGTTCTGCATAACGGAATGATATGTGCAGGCTCTCCCCAGACTTAACATAAAAAGCCCTAGGAAGAAATGGGAAACAAAAAAAATAAATAAAGATACCTACTTTCAGGTATCTCCACTTCCAGTGACAGTTTTGTCAGAAGCACTGTTGTGGTGTTACTAGTACAGACTTCCCTTCCAGCAGCGCCACAAAACCAGAAAGCTCAGTACATAGGAAGCAGGTACACAAAAAACAACACACGTGTGCTGGAAGGGAAATCCTGAATCCCTGCTTTAAAATAATGTTTTTGTAGTTTTTCATCTCTCATACATTAAAATTAAGGTTGTTAATTGAGGTTTTTGTTCTTATATGAGAAAATGATTTGTAAACAAGCAAACAAAACGCTATTTTCCAAAACAAATCCATGGTTCTATGGATTGCTCTAACGAACTAGAAAAGAAAAATAATTCATTGGGGAGGTTTTCAGTACATCAAAGTAACCAAGTGAACAGCTTGGTAACATTTTGTTATTCACAAATACACTTTGGAGAACTCGTAAAAGGTAGGACACGTACTGGAAAAAAATTCGCAGACAAGTTCAACCTAACACAAAGGAACTGGAAAAACACAACTGTTGGCAGAAGTTTTCAATTACCATACGTCTGTAAGACCAAAAATAACACAAACACTTACTATGCACAGCTCTTTAAAATGCTTTATGCATAGCCAAATCTAGCAGGGAGCTAATTATCACAATAAAGCCTTAAATGATCAAGACAGAAGTAAGAAGAGTGATGTTATCAAAGCAGCACGGACAATTGAAGCACGTTCACATCACCACAGTGCTCATACCTAACACACCCTACAAAGAGGAGGGGGAAAAAAGACACATTCCAAAGCTCAAATATTTTCCCTAAAAGATAAACTGGGGTGAAGACTACCACGAGCAAATAGAGACAGAGAAACAACTACATTTTAATCTAATTTATCAGCCGTACCTCATCAATCACCTGATTTGTCGCTATCAGATATTCTTGTACCACATACAACTCAAAAGCCAGAGCCCTGATTCCCCCCCCCACCTCCCTACCGCATGGAAAAATTCCCTTATTTCCTGGCTGCTATTTGACATTTAACTGGCAGAGGGTGGGTGGGTGGAAAAGCGTTCTCTTTCCAGTTCCAAGTATTTTAGGAGGAAAGTAATTGGGTGAGGAACACAGTAGTTTAAAATATATATAGTTAGTCAGCACCATAAACCTGATTACTAGGCTAAGACAACTTCCTAGCCACGCACACAAGAGCGGTTAGCATCCTAGTTCAACGACTAACCGGATCCATCAACAGCCTGGGTGGAGGGAAAGGAAAGAAATTAGAAGGTATTTCTTGAAACGAAATATATATTCTCTGCGGTAATGACAGTCTGCTTGGAAACATGCAAACGGGTGAAACGTGCTAACTCCCAACAAGCCCCGAGGGCTTGCTCTGTAAGGCTGCACAAACACCTCAGAGCCTGTCTCATAAAACTCTTCCCTGCAGAGGAATGCCACACCAGTTCTCGTTGAGATTTTGGATGTAAAGTTGTAAACTTACTCACTGTTGGATTTCAAGGCTTCGCAGCCCGCAAAGTATGCTGTGTGAGAAACGGCAGCCGGGAAAGCACACATGATTTTATATCGAGGTATGCAGAGCTGAAATAAGGTTTGAAGAACGACATAATACAAAGAAGTAATAGTGCATAAATACCAAACTAAGAGCTTCCTCAGCTGCTAAGCTCTACCTGAGTTTTCTTCCTTCCCACAAGCCATTTTTTCCCAGTAAGCAATTCCTAACTGAACACGTACAACTTTTAAGAACAGAAGAGCGGATGGTAATACTGCAGGGCTAATTCAAACCAGAACACTTCAGGATTTATGGGCACCTTCACACTTAAGCATATCCTGTGGTTACTTTTAAAAACAAAGCAGGAAGGCACTGCACTTCTAGACAGTTTCACCTGCTTTCCTCCCACCTGCCCTTTAAAACAGTGATGGGATACTGACAGACAACAGGTTGGGAATACATTTTGAATTTCACATGTTAATCTTCCAAACCTTCCCCAAAGCAACTATTTCAGTCGGTCTGGATAACTCACGTGAGCCAGTATCTATCGGAAGGAATGCAAACAAAGGTTATGAAAACAATAGGGCTGGAGCCTGTACTGAACTCTCTAATTCAAGTCTTCATTAAAACAGACGTAAAAAAGGTGTGCAGTTGAACTCACAAACACAAACCTCTCAGGGGAAAGAGTCTGCTTTTGACCTAACGTAAACTTGACCCAGGCTGCTATATGATAAGGACAGCCAAATGACAATGTAATGCCCGTCCATCATGTGACGGCTATTTTCAGCCAAGTAAATCTAGTTTCGTATTTCTAGTAACAACTTCCTGAGGCAGAATCCTGGGCTGCTTCGGCTGAAAACCGTTAGCCCTGCTTCAGGTTTCCAAGCGCTGACAAGAGTCCTGTAGTCACATCAGGAGTGTAGCAGACAAAACTTGGTGCAGTGACTCACGCAAGAACGCTCCTCTCTGAAAGGTTATTTATATAACTGGAGTTCCAGCGGAAAATGCTGTGTTTTAGCAATTTGCTGCACAGAGCCTTAATACTAGCTATTTAGCTGACAGGCATCTGAATGACTTCAAAAGTCTCACTGCCTCCCACAGAACCTCTCTCTAAAGATAGCCATCATCTACTTTTGTTGCTGGTACACTTAATAGTTAAGTAAATACTGGTGCTTTATGCAGAAAAGGTTTCTTACTATTTGTAAGCCGCAGCTGGAGACTGAAAGCTAATTAAACGATAGCTTAAAACAAAAACAATCATAGAATAACATGTTGGAAAGGACCTCTGGAGCTCATCTGATCCAACCACCCACTAAAAATGGGGCTGGCTTTGAAGTTGGCTCAAAGTACTTAGGGTTTATATGTTTGATAATTAGGTATGTTAACAGGCCTGTTTCAATGTTATCAGAGAAGCTGGATGTGCAGCTCGGCATTATAAACTGGTCAGGTTCACACTGTGCTCGCCATCAAAGGTATCTCGGCAGGGTTACTTGCCACTCCCTGCTAAGAGGGTCTTCTCACGAAAGGCATTGCTTCATTTCACATCAAAACTGACCACAGGCTTTGTAGTATCACAGAATGGCTTGGGTTGGGAGGGACCTTAAAGCCCATCCAGTTCCACCCCCCTGCCATGGGCAGGGACACCTCCCACCAGCCCAGGCTGCTCAAAGGTCCATCCAACCTGACAAAACCTGTGATTAGCTGGCCAGGTAAATGCTAATGATGGCACAGGAAGGCAGTGGGAAATGCACCTGGGTGTAGGACAGCTAAAATTTTGGCAGGAGTGCACTTTTACTTTGTTTGGAAACTGCAGCATCACTTTAACTATTTTCATTGCAGAATCATTCACTTTAACTACTGGTCTCCCTGATTCTCTCTGCAGTAAGCTTATCGAAACACAGAGGAAAGCAGGACTTTGCTTACAAATAAGACTTCACGATGCTGGTTTCTTCCTAATAAGAATGTATATAAATCTTTAATGGGAAGAAGCTTGAAAATTCTCACTTTCTTCTTTTAAGATCACAGGGAGCACATAAACGGAACAGAACTGTCAAGAGGCTGCACCATTTAAACTGCAAAGAAAACAAGAGCTCTGCAAGTCCAACAAAGACTGGTACATGGAGCTTGGTAGAAGCTATGTGGGAATAAAAATTGGGCTGGGCATGGGGATCAAATGACTGCAAAAAGGCTGAGGAGCATCTCCCCTCCTAAAACAACACCCCAATGGGACTCAAGAAGAGACAGGACACAGCTTACCTGAAAACAAGAAAAAGATCAACGCAAAGTATCTTGAGATGAGGCAAACGGAATGGATTTAGCACAACATACATGCTGAACGCAGGCCCTCAAAAACCAGTAAGGGACACAGTGGGCTTTGGGCAACCTGACCTGGTGGAAGGTGTCCCTGCCCACGGCAGGGGGCTGGAACTGGGTGATCTGTAAGGTCCCTTCCAACCCAAACTATTCTGTGATTCTACAATTCCGATTCTTGAACCTCACCTTTGTAATGAAACTTCCTTACAAAGCAAGTTTAATCTTGACTAATTGAAGTCAATGGAGAGGAAATCTGTAAGTGCTACCAGTTACTCCATTAGCTCATGCGGAAAGTTTGAACAGCACCACTATCCAGCCACGACAATGATCCATTTTGTGATTGGATCATTTTAGTCACAAATTTTACATTAGAAGCATAGTGAAGAAATGACAGAAAATGACATTCATGGAATCAGAACACAGAAAAGTTGGGAAATGCCAGAAAGAAAAAATTAAATTGCATCCTTATTTTCCAAAACAAAAACGTCACGTACATCTTCAGTCACACTGTCATCCTTCCCTGCTTGCCCCAACAGAACTCTACTCCCATCCAGTGAGAAATCAAATCTTCCTCAGAAAAGGTATTAAGACTGCATAAGAAAAGCAACTGCTGTTTTGATCCTCTCATCTTTTGCTGCAAAATGAGAAAAGCATTTAGCGTATGGCACAGGGGACTGAAAAGGGTCCTGGGTGAGTTCAAGCCATCCTGGAAAACCACATACACTGTCAAACACACCACGCTGGCAACCAGCTTCAACCATTGCACAAATGGCCGATGTTAGCAAATTCTTGATTTGACTCTTTCCCATCTAACATCTTCTTTCTTTACTCTAAAGAATACTTTCCTCATTCAACTGATAGAAATCTTAACCAGAAGTACCAAAGTGCCATACAATCCAAAAGTTATACAAATGATAAGATGTTCGACCTAAGTAGTTCAGTTTCATAACCTATTTAACTCAAACAGCTGTTTAAAGCTAAGACACCCCCCTTTTCTTACCAAAATACCCTTTCCCACTGTTCTTACTCACACTTGAGTAACTCGTATTTTATTTTCATTAAGTGCTCACACACACCATCAAAAGACAAGGATTGAAGTTTGGCTGGTGGGGTGACCATTCCAATCTTCCACAGGAAAGAATAGTATCAGATTTAATTTATATTGTCTGAGAATAAGGAAAACAAAGAGAAAGATGAGACTTCATGGGCTGAAAAATGTACGGAACAACTCTCTACCTACATTATCAGTGTCTAATACAAAAATCTCTTGTTTATGTAATGCTTCCAGAAGGACCATACTCTTTATTTATTGATTCCTTTGTGTTTACATGCTGAAACACACCAAATCAGTGACACAGGTCAGTTTATAATCATTAACCATTGCTTTCAGAATCTGATACACTACATAAAGCTCTACCAAAGCATCTTTCAGACACTACAGGGAATATTTAAAAAACAGCATTCTTTTAAAACCTCACTTCAAAACACGTTTTGAAAACAGCTTCCATAAACCCATACCTCATATTCAGGCATATGGTCAGCAAGAAATTGCTGCAAAGCTCCAAAAAGTTACACTCGAGGCAATTTCAGCAATTAGAAAGCTTTTTCTGTGCTATAATTAACGTTGGCTGGATAAATGGGAAATAAACTGCAATATAAAGCAAATTATTTAAGACAAAGATTTTTATCTTACTAAAAACAAAATGCTACCTCTTCTTTCATTTTAAAATACAGGAACGAGACACCAAAGAATTGTTTTGAATGCTTAAAATTTCTACAGCAGGCTGTCATTACTGTAAACTACTATGAAAATGTTTTGATAATAACCTTGATTCATCTTCCTATTTTCCAGCAGGCTCTCACATGCAAAAAGATAAAAATAAAAATATAATTTAGAATGCATATCCAACTACACTCTGTGATGTGCCAACAGTCTCGAGAAGCAGTAAATTCTTCTCTAAAGCCAGAAGCAGCTTGTGGAAGAGGCAGAAAAGGATGACTGTTACTCTAGCCTTCCTTCCTCCCCCCCTCCACAAAGCTTCAGTCTTTACTGACAAGATCTTTATGACTCCTACCTATTCAAATATGGCTCAAGGTGGCCCCACCCCTGTATTCAAAGACTATTCTGGCATGGAAACAACCCTGGCAGACCAAAGTGAAAGTAAAATTTAAACAAAATACAAAGGCACAGAACTTCAGTTACTCAGACAAACAGCACATCACAAAAGTCACTGATAATTGTTGGATAGCATCAGCTTGTTATATTGAAAAAAAAAAAATCCATTATACACAGACAGTTAGAATGTCTGTTGTACCTAAAAACAGTTCAAAAGCATACTAATATTTTCAGGTCAATATTTTTCTTCTACAGTATTTTGATATGTTGATAAACATCAGCTCATCACATGGTTTTCTACCATAAACACTCTGGAAAAGGATCTTTCTGTATGAATCATACAATGATGCTTACCCCATTACTACGTGACAGAAAGCAGTATGAGACAGAAATCAGCACAGCATCATTTTGATACAGTAAATTTGAAAACTTTATTTGAGAAACAGAAGATATTATCAATGTCAAACATAAAAGTGTCCCGTCCCCTCTCCCCCCCGCCACTGGTTCTCCATTCCTAGCACCATCGTTCACATGCCTCTTATCTATGGTGTTCTCTTAGAAGTCACCCAGGTTACCTTCTGAGGTACAAAAAGTAATACTGAACCAAATTAAACTTCTTTTTTTTAAATAGAAAATCCACAGCCACTAAACCATACAGTACATGTGTGCATACATACACTATCAGGCATCTAGAACAGAAGGCAGTTGTCACAAGCATGCGTCAGGCAGAAGGATGTGGACTTCAGTTGTTCAGTACTCACAAGTTATTACTCCATCCTCACTCACGCTGTTTCATGCTTTCCAGATGCAGGCTGGCAGCCCACAGGATATGGCCATCTGCAGCACTCACCATCGAAACTGATTAGATGCAGCTTAGCATTAAGGAGATAGACATGGAAGTCCTTTTTCTATTGAATCTAACTTTCTTAACTAACGTTTGGGGAAAGGATGAGGAGATGTGTAACAATGTCTCATATCCGCCATTTTATGTTTTAGTATGCTGCATAAAAACTCACCTATAATTCACGTAGCTAACAGCATTAACTGAAGTCACAAGTTGAGAGCAAGCTCTTTTTGTTCTATGGAAATTAAAAAACAAGTTAGCATTGCAGAAGTCCTTTTGCTTATCAGGGTTAATGAGTACATATTCAAGAGCCATCAGTACAGAGTCTTTGGAGCTTCCTGTCTTGAATTATCACTCTAA
Organism: Aythya ferina; assembly: GCF_964211825.1. Lineage (NCBI taxonomy): Eukaryota > Metazoa > Chordata > Aves > Anseriformes > Anatidae > Aythya > Aythya ferina. Next base: position 10,570,614 of record NC_140297.1, read on the forward strand.
GATCCAGTTCACAGGTTTGATTTTACAGCACTCAGAAGCTGTCATATCAAATACACGTAAGAGCACCACCACCTCGATCCTCTATACTCCGCAGATGCAACTCTGTACAGGATATGAATCTGCACTTAGACCTGCTTAACTGTTCTTCTTCCACGAACATACTGGGTCCGCCTTCCTAATATCAGTAAGTACTAGAATCTTACTGATTCCCCTAACCACATAGCTGCAGTATTTTACAAGAAGCTCATAGAAGGGTTTTAAAAAAAAGTATACACATGATTAAATACAAATCATCTCATAGTTACAAATCATAGTTTCCTTTCTCAAGCATGTTCCAAAGCCTGCTTTTACCCAGAACAGTCTGTGATCCTTTGAACACTAGGGGTTTGTTCAACATTCAATCCAACACTCAGCTAACAAGTATGCAATTACCACAGAAGCCATACTTTGCTGGACCACTGCAAAAACACTCATCTAATCCTGGGTTGGTAATTCATGGATTACTGGAGCTGTACATGAGCATCTACCAGAAACAGTACCCACAAGTATCTTCCCTACAGGTGTAGCGATGGTACAGCAATTCAAAATACTACCTGAGCACAAGAATTTCATACCACTTCCCAAGAGGAGTAAGTATCAAGTTTCTTTACCACTGTATATCAGCTTAGTTGAACAGGTGACTAGTCACACATTTATCTCAGTTTGGGCAGGTTTTTTCCTTTACCTTAAGGTAGATAAGAAAATCAGTAATGCCACCATAAAAATCACCCCAAACTACAGCAGAAGCTCAAGTCTATAATACGCAAAATACTACCACAAATTTGTAATCAATATATTAATATGACACTAATTTTACTACAAAGATATACACTACTTCAGTTTCTGTATAATATAATACATGGAAAGAGAAACAAAAAAAAATGTCCAAACATGTTTTCAGAATCAATTATCTAAAACCGCTAGGATTTGTTCCTATTTTGGTCTCCTGCTGACTGCTGACAGACTGCACAGATACAGGCCCTGGTACAAGGCCAAATTTACAATTAATCCGGGGGAAAAAAGTCAGCATGGCCTTTTATCTATACTTTGAAGAAAAGAGGAGTAAATTTTACTTATCCAAAACAATGCTGAACAGTAACTGCAAATATATCAGGAAAGTAACATAAAACAACCCCAAATCCCCTAAAATGGCAAAACGAGGTAACTTTTTTGGTTGTTTTGAGAAAGAATGAAGTAAATTGGTTACTCCACTTCTATTTCTAAAACAGTAATGGAATTTCATCATCTAAAGCAACATGATGCCTTGCCTTTAAAGTTTCAGTCCTGGTTTCCTACCTTCCCTATTCAAAGTAAGGATTCTTAATTGCTGCTTTCCTTATATATGTTTGCATCTTAATTACATTTATTCCAGTATAAAATACATACAGTGTATGAAACGTTGCTAAGACAGGGGAAACACTGACTTTATTTAAAGACCATTTTGATCTCAAGTCATTTTGCATTGTAAATTCTGTTGCCTAATTCAAATGATTTGGCAAAGTGCCCAACTCTCCTCCCTCCTACCCCATGTAACCAGTGACAGCTCCCAAACATGCAGCAGAGCTATAACTACACGTTAGCAGGCCTATGAGTACAGATCTTATTACAAGAGTGAACAAACTATTTCTTGATCCCATCCACTTGTATTAGTAATACAAAGTGCAAGGAACAGAGAAGAAAAATTGCTTCCCGCAGAGTTTGTGTTCTAGCGTGTGATCTTTAAGCATAATATTTTAAATAACGGAGTATTTACATTTCAAATGACTTATATTCATGTTGAATTCATTCCTTTCACAGAACAGAATGTTCTTATCATATAACCATCTGGTTATGGAAAAATTAAATCTTTTTAGGAAACTAATAATTAACATTACTAACTGCAGTGTGATAGCACAATAGTATTACTTGCAAATCATTACTAAGCATAGTCACAGGACAAATCTTAACACATTACTCCTGCAATAACCACTTTCTTAAAAATAAGTAAGTCAGTAAAGTATTACTGAGATAAATGGCTTATGCAGTAATCACTCCTAATGCAGGTTTGAGAAAAAATAAAATAAAAAACTAATAAAAATCACACCTTACATACATTGCTGCTCACCTGAGATTCTTTTCCAATAACAATAGAAAAAAAAAAAAAGAAGCAAGTGTTTGGGATGTTAGGTAATATTAATTGAAAAAAAAAAGCTCACTACATCTCAATTTCAGTCCCTGAAGAATAGAAAATGCCCTATATTTTAACTTACTTGGGTAGGACAGTGCTGCATTTTAACTATTTCCATGATCAGAAACCAGAAGAGCACACACTAGTTTGGAGCTCATATTAGACAGATAAACTGGAACAACAGTAATGAATCAATAGTAAGAGATATCAGGCTCCATACACTGTCTTACACAAAATGATTGAAATTTGTGATACTCTAGGATAACAAATAGAAAAGAGAAGGAAAGAGAATAGCCATTGTCCAAGACAAGTTACACAGATAGCAAAAAGAATAATTAGAAGCTTAATGACTATGAGAGCAGACAAAAAACACTTTTGAATGCAGCCTGGAAAACAGAAGTCCAATCAATCTGGAAGCTACATTTATTTGGATGCATGATATTTCCAGAATATAGAATACAGTTAGCAGAAGGAAAAGAAACAAGACCTTTAAGATTTAACAATATGATTAAAGGGGGGAGAAAAAGAAAAAGGAAAGAGTGATTTACAATACAACTGCCAACTGATGTATCAGACAGTCACACCTTCAGGGAAACACTGCATACTGATCAATTGCTTTCTGACAGCACTATGATATGCAGGTGCTTGCAGCCAGCACTCATTTCTCTCTATGAATTTCTACCCACAGCATACATTCAAGTCAAGAGGCCCCTTTCTAAATTTGTAGGTATTTGGCCAATTCCATGCAAGAATTAATTGCTATATTATCAAAGGTAACTAATTACAATTTAGAGTTTACACACAGCACTAAGCTGGAGTATCCACTGCCTAGTTACTGGCACATAGTAACTTACACAGCCCTCACAACAAACCCAGGTTCAATTAATTTATTTTAAATGCGTCAAATCAGAACATTTCCATTATATGACTGCATGGTAACAGGAAAAAAAAGAGAACCCATAGAGCTAACGTAAGAGCTATTGGACACTTTATTTAAGACTCGTATCTCAGCTTCAAGCAGTAAAATCACCTCATCTCTTTTTATACACAGTTCCCATGTTTACCACGATCTTGTAAAAAAAAGAACTAGGATAAAAGATGCAATAAAACAGAAGTAAGAAGCCTCCCATTTCACACCTATACCCTATATTCACTCTGGATGTCTGAAACTCACATAACTTCCTTGTTAGAGCTGGGATAGGTCACATCAGGTACAATTTGATGACAAGAAGACCACAACTTACATACTGAACATTGCAAGCCTGCCTGGTGCACAGGCACACAGAGCACCCTGCAGAGACATGCATGGCTATCACTGAGCAGAGAACAGGCAGCAACAAAATTCCATGGAAAGATTCAGCAGAAATCCCCAAGACTTCTGATGTGGAGACTAAGATAGCACCAAGCTCCTCACAGCCGATTACCCCAGCAGAACAGGACACCCGAGGCCTTGATGAGCGCTGCTGGGTGGCTGGCTGTTAGCTGTGTTTAAAGAAATTTAACGCCACAGGTAAAAATTACAAAGAGCTAGTAGCCAGCTGTGAAGCTGAGCTTCAGCTAGCTGTAAATATCCATTAGAAAGCCCCAAACTTTCACAGGAATGTTCCACTTTCGAAGAAAACCTTTTAAAGCCAACCACAGCGATGCTCGAATACAGCCACCTGAGCGCCCTCACCTTAGCCCTCCCCTCACAGCCCTGGAACCAGCCAAGAATCCCACCTCATTTTTCTGTCATTGCCTATTAAGTAACACTTTATTTAAAGCCGTTAAGACGCTGGTTTTGTCAGCCTCTGCTCTCAACTTTTCAAGAAAAAAATAAAACCTTTCTCCCCAGTCACAAGACATCGCAGAGACCTCGCAACGTCCCAAAGGCGGGCGTCGCTGCCATCCGAGGGGGGAAAAAAAAATACAAAATAATTAAAAAGGCAACCCAAAGCCTGAGGTAAAGTTTATTTCTGCCAGGGAAACCCGGGCCGCGGCGGCGGTCAGGGCACGGCAGGGCGGCCGCCTCAGGCGCTAACGGGCCGGGAGGCGGCGGCGGGGCCAGGCCACCGCGGCGGAGGGACGGTCCCGGGTCCGGGCACCCCAACGCCGGCATCTCCTCGCCTCCTCCCTTCCAGCTACAGGCCTGCAGCGGCCCGGGGAGGAGGAGGAGGCGGCCACCAGCGGGCCCCAGGCCGGCCGCGGGGCTCGGCTGCTCCCTCGGAAGCGCCGAAGGGCGTTGTTGGGCACTCACCCAGGCGGGCAGATCCGCCGAGGAGACGCTGAGCCGCACCGCCTCCTCCTCGTCCTCCAGGAAGGCGAGAGCCCGGCCCAGGCGGGAGGTTTTGCCGCCGCGGTGCCTGCGGATCCAGAAGAGCCCGCACAGGGCGATGAGCACCCAGCTGAAGCTCAGCCCCAGGTAGCCCAGCACGTAGACGGGGAAGATGAGCACGAAGCTCCTGGCGAACTGCGACACCAAACCCGTCACGTCCACGCTCAGCAGCGACGGCGGCGGCGTCTCCGGCACCGAGTCCCCGGCGGCCGCCGTCGCCGCCGCCTTGTCCGCGGACCCCGCTCCGGGGGGCTGCTTCGCCGCGGCCCCGCTCATGCTGCCGCAGCGGCGGTTCCTCCGACTGCTGCCGCTCCTCCCGCTGCTCCTCCTCCTCCTCGCATCCTGCGCCCGGCCCCGCTGGCCGCGCACCGACACCAGCCGCCGCCCGCTTCCGCGTTCGGCCCGGCCCGGCCCCAGCCGCGGGGAGGCGCCGGCCGCCCCTTTCCACTCCTGTGGCGGCCGCCGCCTCCCGCAATCCCGGGCGGCCCCGAGGTTCCCTCTCCACCGCCCCGGGCCTGCCCAAGGAAGAGCCGGGCCGCGAGGGGACTCCCCCGTCGCTTCCCGGCTCCCGCTCGGTGGCGGAGCTCTGTGAGGAGGCAGGCGATGGCGGGCACCTGGGCGCTGCTTCGTGCCCCCCCACAGACACGCCGCGGCTTCTCCCCTCTCTCTGTAGCCACGCGTGTGGTTGAAAGGTTTCCACCTGTTACACCCTTCTGTGGAAAGCTTCGTATTTTCCTTTGCTTGCTGTTGAGGGATGTTATTAAAAGATGGGCTGATACACGGCTTGGGGGAGCCAGGAGTTGGTCACTCCACGACTGAGTTACAACAGGTGCCGCCTGAAGTTTTGCTCGCACATCCTCAGATAAAGCTGCCTCCTTCGTCATCTTGTTAATATATAGGAGTACCTGGGGTGGTACCGACAATCCAGACTCTTGGGATTACACAAGTCCTGCTCTGCAGAACTAATAAATCCTGATTTTCTACAGGTTTGCATCCTATGTCCCTTTGTAGATATGCTTGCTTCACACACCTTCCTCCTACCATTCCTTTATCTTGTCAATAATATAACCCCACCAATTTTGGGAGGGGCAGCTGTTGCTTCTCCTTGCTTATCAGTTTGCTGGTACACCCTTGCTGATTAATCTCAGCATTTATGAGGAGTGTTATTTATCTGGATATAAGTGCCCAATCTTCCACTCAGCGGGGCAGTCAAGGCTCTTTCTCCTTTCTTCGGCCAACTTTCACAAAAGTTGCAGGGCTCTGAGACAGGCAGGGGAGAGCAAATTTAGCCCATAGGCTAAAAAGTTATGAAAAACATAAATGACAAGCAGGGAAGCTATGTTAGCTTCACATCCTTAAAAAATGAAAACAATCTCATCTCAATTATCCAGAGAAATGGAAAGTCAGAAAGGAAATGGCACAAAAGATAAAGCTGTTTGGCCAGTATTGTACAGCAAAACTGGAAACAGTCCAGATCTTGGTACCTGATTGTGTTGTTCTTGTATCATCTTTCCAAATTCCCTTCATGCTTGCACTTAAACACAATGGATGACTCGAAGAAAAATAAATGGCTATAGATTCACAGAATCCAGAGTGGGTGAGGTTGGAAGGGACCTCTGAAGTGCTCCCTCACATTGAGCCAGAACCTTCTGTGCTTCAGTTTGTGCCCGTTGCCTCCTGTCTTGTTGCTGGGCACAACTAAGAAGAGACCAGCTCCAACCTCTCAGCACTCTCTCCTCAGATATTTATATATATCAATGAGATCTTCCCTCAGTCTTCTCTTTTCCAGGCTAACCAGGCCCAGTTCTCTCAGCCTGTCCTTGTACGACAGGTGCTCCAATCCTCTGATCTTCAAAGCCCTCCTCTGGACTTGCTCCAGTAGTTCTATGTCCCTCTGGTACTGGGGAGCCCAGAACTGGACACAAGACTCCAGGTGTGGCACCACCAGGGCTGAGTAGAGGGGGAGGATCACCTCCCTTGACCTGCTGGCAACACTCCTCCCAAATGGTTAGGAAACTGCAGGGCAGCATAATACTCTATAAAAGCTTGTTTTTTGTTTTTTTTTTTTTTTTTTTTTTTTTTTTGTTTTGTTTTGTTTTGTTTTTTGTTTTTTTTTTGTTTTTTTTGTTTGTTTTGTTTTTTTGTTTGTTTGTTTGTTTTTTGTTTGTTTGTTTTTTTTGTTTGTTTTTTTGTTTGTTTTTTGTTTGTTTGTTTTTTTGTTTTGTTTTTAAACTGGGGATATCGAGTGTGACTGTGACCCATTTGGATCCCAATAATATCAAACTACTGTAAATGTGGCTGTGGGTTGTTTGTCTGTGTGGTTTTGTGTTGTCTGTTTGTTTGCATTTACTCTATTCCTAAATACTTGTTTTGCTTATATAAACTTTCTTGTGAATTCTTCAGTCCTAAGGTTGAGTAACACCTAGTACAAGTGGTCATATTCTTTGATGGCTCCTTCAATTACTGCAAATACTGTCATGATTTTCTCATTTTTTCAATCCCTTCATTATAGGTCTTGGACTCCATTGCTCCATTTTACTTCCCTATTTAGCTTCACAGTATCAGAATCAGGATATTACTGTACCAAAAACCAAAATTAAAATTCAAAATATGAGAAAAAAAAGTGATTGAATTAACATGATGTTACGCCAACTAACACTTCACCATATGCAACATTTTATTCTGCTGTCCTTTATGTCTCGGTGTGCGTTCTGCAAATGAGCTGGATATAGAACTGGTAGAGTACCCCGTACAGTCAATAATAATATATCAGAGAAGCACAGTAGAAAAAAATGAATCTTGTAGTAGCATTTGGCATGACGAACATATAATTGTAGGCCTGACAACCTAGCATTGATCCTGGCCAGACTGATGAATTAGTCGATACAGAAGTCTGATTAATTAGAATTAAAGGTGAGTGATACAGCGCCAATCAAATAGGAAAACAAAAGCAAGATCTTGTGATATTGATTTGAAAGCATTTATCTGTAACATCAAGAGAAAGTTCTGATAAAGAGGTTACAGCTGACTTCTTAGAACTTCTGCAGATAACCAACTTGGCCTCACGCAGTATTTTGGTGAAGAAACTGGGTGGTATGAAATTAGCATACCATTATTATAATAGAGACAAAAGAGTCTTGTTAAGATACAAACGCTGCTGCTTGAGGGTTAAGTTAAAGTCACTTTCTTAGAGTACTTGATACAATGTTCCTGATAAACAGAAGTTATTTGTTTACTCTTTCATTTATTTATTTATTTATTTGTATTTTTGTTGGTGTTGGCAAATTGCTGAATAATTTGCTCCAGAAACTTCAGTTTGTTAAGCTAATTCACATATTTCCTGATACTGCTGTTTTTTTGATACTTACAATAGCTGTCTTCTTGAACATGTCAAGAACACTTGAAGTACTTATACCACAGAGATCACTCTGGCTTTTTCTTAAGTATCCTATAGTGAATTATATCAGCTACAGAGCTGATTATGTTTATCTCAGATAATATTTATTCTTTTCATATCCTGCTTTGTAGGCCCGTTGCCTCCTTGGAATTTTAATTAATACTTTTTGATTACAATATTCCTTTACACACATTCTTAGTCATTTTTGTTTGTTTCCCCTTTTTGTAGGATTCCTTCTTTATTTGGTTAAAACTCAATAGCTTCCATTGGAGTAAAACCTGGGATTACAGTAGTTTGCTGTGATGCCTTTTATCCAGTAAGTACCAATACTGTATTTGAAAATAGCTTCCTAGAAAGATCCTGGTTATAAATCTTTTTTTTTTTTTTTTTTTTTTTTTGGGGGGGGGGGAGGGGTAGGAATGAGAAAAATTGGCAAATTTTAGTTCATATGGTGAAAAAGAAAAATCTAGGTTTCCCCCAACTTCTTTGAATTTCACACAACAAAATATGTTTTGGAAGCAATTTTAATTGTTGCTTCCAGATTAACAACTATTCTTCCTGAAGACCAGTATTTGATACTTACTTGATTTGACCTTATTTTAGTCAACAGCTTTGTTTCGGTATGCAGCTTTTCTCTACAGATTTTTAACTACCAAATAGAAATCTTTAACTATGAATAGAAATATGAGAATGGTTACACAGATAGGAGTTTTAGCTTTAAAAAAAAAAAAAAAAAAAAGAAAAGGAATTATTAATGTAAAACATATTTTTATTTAAGTGTACTTCTGGGTTTGATTTTGTCCTGCTGTCTCAACCTGCTTCAGATCATCTAGTATATAGCATGAATATTTTCTACCTGCTTCAAATTATCTAATGTGTAGCAGAGAAAGAGTTAGAAGACTCTACCATCAGTATATAGAGCTTCTGTTGTTTGGAACAAACCCATGTATCTCTGATATAACCCAATCTGCCTTCATTTTCACTGAATGCATAAATTCTACTAATGATAAGATGCTCAAATATTTATTGTTAGACGTATGTATTTTCCACTATATGTTCTTAAGTTTTCACCTTAATCATCATTTGTTTTTTTGTTTGTGGTTGTTGTTGTTGTTTTCCCCCTAACAGGACTCTTACAAATTATGGCTCAAAACTCAAGGCACATAGGTCACTTCAGAGATCCACGTTTTTGCTGTTTCTGAGTCTGGAGGAATGACTACCAAAACGATTTTGAACACTTTGTGAGAGATCATTTATGCACCTATACTGATGATAGTATTTGAGTTTTCTTCTTATCTTCAGCAGAAATTGGTGAATCTCAGAATTCACCAGAAATTCAGAATTCAACAGAAAAGGGGGGGGGGGGGAAGGGGGGAAGCTACAAAGTCTAGATCCTGGTAAGTCTCTTCCTTCATACAAAACATTTATTTATTTATTTATTTATTTATTTATTTATTTATTTATTTTTAAGTAAAGGAATGATCATTTTTAAACACGGTGTAGGGTTGACATGTTTTCCCCATGAGAGTACATATTTCTCGTATTTTTTTTGTTGTAATTCTGTGGTATGTAAGTCCATACACAGATGGAGAAAAAAGCGATATTGCATCATAGGATTAGAGGAACATCCAAAGACAAATAATAGCACATTATTATGAAGTGTAAAATGCTGTTATTATGTATTCCTGTTTTTCAGATAGTGCAGGTGAAGAACAAGCCACAAAATACAAAAGCATGTACTATCTACAATCTTATTAAAATTCTCAGGGCTACCAAAGGCCTAGCTTACAACACCTTTTTCTTTCCAAGAGAAGGTAGGGCATCCTTTTATGCTATATAGTGATAGAACAGATGCATGTCTTTTTTTTTTTTTCTTTTTTTGCATGTGTTCACATGACTCTAATACCCATTTTTAGAAAAACAGTAGAACTGACATATTTTTCTTTTTTTTTTTTTCCTCACTAGATTGGTGATAAACTATCATTTATTTTGATAAATGATGGAAAAACAAAGACATGCACAAATTTTAGCTCTGTTGTTCCACAGGTGTTCCTCCAACTTGCATTCTCATGCAGCAGTTAAGCTTGTTTGATCACTGGCTTTAAGCTTTGAAAAATTCTGTACAGTCCCTCTAGTGGTGCCTTCCCACATCTGTGATTTTTGTCATAGAGCTACTTGACTAGTATACTCTGCTAGGGGGAATAAAAAGCTACTGGCAGCCAAAACTGTTATTTTGTTGTTTGTTTGTTTGTTTTGGTATCTAACTCATACGCACCCTCTAAAGAAGTAGATGGTACATCCAGAATTTGAAAAAAAAAAAAAAAAAAAAAAAAAAGAGATTTTGTTCTGTCCAGTCTTTGGTATTGCTGTCACATTTACTAGTTTTAGTAATATGTGCTTGCTGTATTGTTATTAAAAATAAGTTGAATTAGAGTACTTGTAGGTAGCTTTTGTCCTTCAGCTTCTGTATGGAGGACATCACATGTGCAGAATATCCTTTACTCAGCAGATGCATAGTTCCATGCGCTTGTAACACTTCACCACCTTGGCTAAAAAGCTCTTGGAATTAATCCAGGATGATTTGTACACGCATTTCTGCTTTTTCAGGGAAGAAGATATAAAAAATGCTTATGGATTATTATTGCTCTGCCAGACAGCTAAATTATTCATATGAATGTTTATAAATAGTTTAGTATTCATAGACGCTTAGTGCAATATAGCTCTTAAAAGCCATAATGTCTTTTCTTTTTAAATATCATTGTTTTTATCCTAATTGCTTAATTTGCTTTAGTGATACATGATAAAGGAACATACTTCATATTCCAGTCAGAGAGATAACTTTACAGCTTTTTTATGTTATGAAGCAAGAAAATATGGATACGAGAAATCTGCATACAAGGATGTACTCCATTGTATATACTTGCCAAGTGACTATTTAAGGCCAAGAACTCAGGGTTAAATTTTATCTCTGAAGTCTAATGACAACTCCTGTTGAACTTCACGATTGTTTCCCACATGCCAAAATGCCTTTTCTTTTTCCCCTCGGTAAGCAGCTTTCTACAAATGTTAATAGCAAATACTTCAGTAAACTCACTCCCCCCTTTCATGTAGTTACAACTTTATTTTTTTGTCCCACTAAAAAGAAAACAAACAAACAAACTTCAAGTGCCCAGGGGAGTTTTTAGTCAGCCCGTTAAATCGCGCAGCACGCTGACAGGGTACAAATATTCGCCGTGCAAGCAGCGCCCGCCTTCCCCGCAGGCCGTCCTTTGCTCCCTGCTGCAGAAACCAGCTCTGATGCTATTTATACGATTATTATCATTTTACATTTGCAGCTCTTTACACGTGCTGCTGCGGCGCCGCCGTTTCTCCTCACGCCGAGGCTGAGGGGCGAACCGACCGCCATTTTACACCGCCCTCCCCTTCCCTTCCCTTCACGCTGTGCGGCCGCAGCACCGCCCGCTCCGGGGCGGGCTCCCCGCTCCCTCCCCGCCCGGCCCACCGCCGCCGGTCGCTAGGCGAGCCCGGACGCCCTCCCGCCGCCGTTTCGTGCCCTCCCGGTGGCGGTGGGACGCGGCTCCCCCTTGCCATGGAGGGCGATAAGGTGAGCGGCCGGCCAGCGGGGCTGCGGGTGCGGCGTGAGGGGACCGCCTCGCCCCCGTGCCCCTCAGGAGGGCCCGCAGCCTGAGGGGAGGAGGCGGGGGCGGCAGCCGGGATCCTCCGCTGCTGGTCGAGGCCGTTCCTCGTCCGGCTTGGCCCTGGGGGTGAAGGGGTGCAGCCAGCTGGCGGCCTCAGCTCTTCTGCTGCTGCCCTGGGACTCAAGTCTCCCGGTTTTGTCACCGCAACGATGAAACTGTCACCTACGTGGCGTGAGGAAGCCGTTATTCCTTGCATCCCCTGAGGAATAAGGGTTATTCCATTAGGGGAATAACTCTTCTCGTTGGGGTGGCTGCATCAGGCACAGACCTCCCTGCTGAAGGGATCTGGTTGTTGATGAAAACACCCGAAGCTGTTCCTGATTCAGATCTTGGATAGCTGCTACTTCTGTAACTGATGAGGTTTGGTGCTTTAGGGACCTACGTAACATTTGCATGGTGCTGCTGTGTTGTGAAAAGTTCATAGAGCTCCAAAACAAAGGGAAAAACAAACAAACAACTTCTACAATGTATCAGTGTGCAATTATGTTACATCTTCACTTGGAAAAGCAAGGGTATCACATAACTTTTTTGGAAAAATCATGAGCATTTTTGCAAAATTTAAATATATATATATAAATTGTGGTATAATTTTTAGAAAAAGTAATTTAGAAAATCACTTTTGTTGTTACTATTATTTTCAGTGTAGATTTTACAGTTAATTATTTAGTGAGCATACAAAACAAAGCACCATGAAAAAAAGCATGGCAAGGTTTGTGGCACTTCATTACATTGAAGTCTAAAGGCTTGAAGCACTCTAAAGGCTTTCATTTTGACACCGTTTCACTACCCGTGGTGCATCACAAACCTCTTTATTGAAAAGAGATGGGCTAGTGAATTGTGGTGGAATGCTAAACTTTGATCTAGTTTTTTTTTCAGGTGTGCTGGCATGTTTTTAAGACTGTCAAAGATCCAGAGGCATTTGTACAGCCACACTGTTTGAGAAAGCCTCCTTCTGTTGTTTCTGTTCTGTCAAATCAAGGCTCTCACTCATGCTGTTTACCAATTTGAGAGCTCTCAGATAGTTATCTCATATTGGAAATGAAAGAAAGAAGTATTTATATGTGAAGAATGAAGTACTTTTCTCTGGCTTTAAGACTGCAGAAATATATCATACTGCTTTTGTTTCTTTTTCTTTAGAATCATGGAATCATACATTCTTAACAACGATAAGAATAACATTTTAAACAGAATGTAAGAGTAAGTTCTGAAAAACTCCAGTTTTTCCAGGTTATGAGTGAAGAGCCCCCTCTTGATGTCTTAAAGAGGTTTTCTGAGGTAGTGAGGATGCTTAGTTTGCTGACTTCATAAGGCTTGATCTTTAGTTTAGGGGACAGGTGTTTAAATGCAAATTGTTTCATAGAACTTCTTGAGTTCAGGAAATTGTGGCACTAACGAGCTCTCTGTGTTCTCAGGTGCATGAATTGAGTTAAATCTCAGTGTGGCTTAAATAACTAATCTTATTTTGGATTTAAATGAGTGTATGGGGACTTTTAAATTAGTAGCCAGGTGAGCAATTTAGATAAATCCTTTTAAAGTTTGTCCTAAACATTTATTTCTATACGTACAGCAATTCCTCTGACACTTTTGTACTTACTGATGGAGGGACAGTGCTCTCAAAGGTATTACATTTCTTCAAACTTTAAAAAGGGTCCCTCTATTTGTTAGTCTTCTGCAAAAGCAAAGAATGAAGTGGGAAATCATCATATATAAAAAGCATCATATTCTGGTGGTGGTAGTGAGATGAAAATTGTTGACCTCAGAAAAGTGGCAGATGTACCTTTTTGGGCACTGGAAAATCAAGTCTAAATGTTGGCTACATTTTTTTTTGGTCTGTTTTAAAAATAAATCTCAAGCTGCCTTATCTAATATCTACCGACTATGCTCTTTTTAGGCTATTAGCATCATTAACATTCTTACTTTGTTTTCTGATATGTACCTTAAAAAAAATAACAATCATGCATTATATGTTTGGGATTTTATATAGGGTACTGTACTACTTGCCATATATAGCTTGATCCTTTCCTTTGAAAAAATATTCTTTGTTAAATGATTTTTCACTGCAAATTGATTACTGCCTTTTGCTGTCTTTTCTGTTCTAGAGAAGAACCAAAGAAGATACTTGGAAATCAGAAGAACTTAAGAAACATCTTAGGGTAATTTTATTTTATTTTTATTATTTTTGATGCTAAGTTACCTTACAGAAATCACAGAATCATTAAGGCTGGAAAAGACCTCCAAGATCATCTGGTCCAACCATCACCCTACTACCAATGTCACCCACTAAACCATGTCCCTAAGCACCATGCCCAACCTTTCCTTGATCACCCCCAGGGACTGTGATGCCACCACCTCCCTGGCCAACCCATTTTAATGCCTATCTACTCTTTCTGAGAAGAAATGTCTCCTAATTTCCAACCTAAATCTCCCTTGGCACAACTGTCATTTATTGACAATCTAAGCAGAGAAGATTAGCAAACATGAAGACTTGTTCCACTAGACACTATGCCTTGTCCATCCTCTTTAATATCTTTATTGATGATTTGGATGAGGGAATTGAGTGTATCCTCAGTAAGTTTGCAGATGACTCCAAGTTGGGGATAAGTGTCAATCTGCTGGAGGGTAGAGAGGCCCTGCAGAGGGACCTGGACAGGTTGGGTCAGTGAGCAGAGGCCAATGGGCTGAGGTTCAACATGGCTAAGGGCCGGGTCCTGCACTTTGGCCACAACAACACCTTGCAGTGCTACAGGCTTGGGGCAGAGTGGCTGGAAATCTGTGCAGAGGGAAAGGATCTGGGGGCGCTGACTGATGCTCGCATGAACATGAGCTGGCAGGGTGCCCAGGTGGCCAAGAATGGCATCCTGGCTTGTGTCAGATATAATGTGGCCAGCAGGACCAGGCAGTTGATTTTCCCCCTATACTGTGCTCTGGTGAGGCCGCACCTCGAGTGCTGTGTTCAGCTTTGGGCCCCTCACTACAAGAGGCCATCGAGGCCCTCGAGAAGGGCTACGAAGCTGGTGAAGGGCCTGGAGCACAAGTCCTGTGAGGAGCAGCTGAGGGAACTGGGATTGTTTAGGTTGGGGAAGAGGAGGCTCAGGGGAGACCTCATTGTTCTCTACAACTACCTGAAAGGAAGCTGTGGGGAGCTGGGGGTTGGCCTCTTCTCACAGGTAACTGGTGATAGGACTAGAGGGAATGACCTCAAGTTGTGCCAAGGGAGGTTCAGGTTGGAAATGAGGAGACATTTCTTCGCAGAAAGAGTGGCCAAATAAAACAGTGGTATCTGACTTGCCCACTGCCCAAATCTAAGCTGTACTTACTCAGTTTCCTACACGCATATTATATATTGTAATTGCTGTCATTATCTATTATGTTTGTCATGTGTTTTTAAACTGGTTAATCACTTTCTCCAAAGACGTTTGGCCAAATACGCATTCAGTCACCAGTTAGTAACACCATTCATATTCATTCTGTGCTGCATTTTTTAAGAGGTGTTTTACAATACATATATTTCTTTCTGTCTTGTGCAGATCCTCATTAATTCTTTGATAAAAGATACCCTACTTGTTCATCTTGTCCACCTAGCTTTCTGCCAATTACATTTCAAAGCTCCCCATTGCTTCAATGCCAGTGCTACAGTATAAGTACTTTGTACTTTTTAGATACTCAGTAACATTTCTTCTACTTCCAGATAGGGTAAAGCAAACAAATTTGAGACAAAATGGTTTGGTTCCAACAGAAGTAGTGTGGTTGGGCTTTCATTTCTGTGAAACAGATGGATAAAGTTTAATTCAGTGTACTCATTGACTGCAATCAAAGAAAGTTCTGTTTGTTCTGCATTAAATAAATAGCTGAAATCGTGGATGTAGTGAAACTAGTGGGAGTTTTGGTACTTGATTCAAGAAGGTTCAAATATGATCTGTTATAATGTTAAAAATAAAAACAAAGATAGGAATAGTAGCATCATCATGGGATCTAGGCCAAAAATTTTCTTTCACAACTTTTATATGCTGTATTTTGCCTTCTCTTCAAGTAAAAGCAAATCTTCTATTCTAAAGGCAGTTATGGGATGCCCAGTTATCTATCATTGCTCTTTATTTCTGTTACGTATTTTACAAGATGGCATAGTTTCTGTCTACATGAGCTAACAGCTTTAAGATAGTAATTTTTTGACCTAACTCTAAGCGGGATGCACAGTTCTACACTATTTGTTTTACCAAATTATTTCCACAGACATTGAAAATGCAGCTTATGAATCTCACTTACTAGTTCTCTTTACAATGAATTACAGACATGGTGTTTTACAATTTTACATACAAAGTAAGCCTAGAGATATATCAGCATTTTAATACAGGTAAGGAAATTAAATTCAGTTAGCAACCCAGAAATTGATTTTTTTTTTTTTTTTCACGTGTATATATTATATCTAAATAGATTGCTAAATTAATTGATATATTATTATTATTGTTATTTGTACTCCAGGCATCACAACTGGAGGGTCAAAATGAAGACAAAAAGCACAGAGAAAAGAAACTGCAGAAAGAGAAGGCTATTGATGACACAGGCACTCATAAAGATGAACGCAAAGACAGAGGGAAGAGCAAGGAAAGAACAAGAGAGAGAGAGAGATTTAAATCTGTTGAAAGAGACAAAGATAAAATGAGAGAGAGAGAAAGGGGAAAAGAACATCACAGAGAACGTGACAGAGAGAGACACCGAGATAAGCTTCGAGAGCCAAGTTTGGATAAGGAAAGATACAGTGTACCGAAAGATAAAGACAGGGAGAGTGATAGAGAACGTGATAAAAAGCATAAAATACATGAGATAAAGCAAACAGACCTGCAAAATAATCTGAAACCATCTGAAGGAAGAGAGAAAGAACATTATAGAAAAAGAGAAAAAAGCAGACATCGTTTGGGTATGTTGCTTTGTGTTGCTCTTTTACTTTGAAATATTTGATATTTAGGTAGAAGTACTGTGCAGCTGTACAGAGAGGATGAACACAGGCACGTTGGAGTAACTACTGAAATATAAATCTTTACAGAATCCTCTCATAACTTAGTTTTATTTTGGTGCTTTTTTGAATTTTGATGTTGGTTTCTTTTCCTCTGAAGAGATAGTGAATTTCACTGCTATTGTTGGTCAGTTGACTTGAAAAGAATAAGTACCTTCCTGCCCAGGCATTGTCTACTGAGTGATCAGTTTGAATCCCAAAGTTGCAGGGTTATTGCTGAAGTTAGTAGCATGTGTCATTTCTCTTACCATTACAAAAGACAATTTAAAGCAGATGGGTTCACCAGGAAGGAAACAGGAATAACCAGTTTTGGAGAGAGAATTTCAAATGAACAATCTGTTATTATAGAAAGCTATTATGTTTTAGAAATCAATATCCCTGAAATGCTCTTTTCTAGTCTGGAGCTAATTACATACAGAGTTTGAATATAATAAAGTCTGCTCATTAATTTTTACATATATTTTTCAGAAGAGGAGAAAATAAGAGATGAAGAGCGAGAAAGAAGACATACAGGAAAGAAGGTAAAGAAAGAGAAAGGAATGAAGTGTTTTGTAATGAAATAAGATAAAATTGCAAAATAATGAAGAAATCAGACCCCAGCCTAGAAATTCAAGATTGCCATATATAGTAAGGTTCTCACAAGTGTACAAAATACATAACAAAATATATCTGAACCATTCTGATTTAAGGAAATGTTTACTACCTTTTTTTTTTTTAAAAAAAAAATAATAATTAAAAAAAAAGTAAAATGAAATTTGGGTAGCAAACAGCTTTATTTTTGTACAGCTTCATCAAATTTTTCCTTCTGCTATATATATTACAAGGATATTGGTAAGTATGCATCCCATTTTATGATAGATCACCTAGTAAATAAAGAATTAAATTAGTGTGTAAAGATTACATAATCCAAAGACTTTTCTGTAGCCGACTAAGCAGTGTTTCTGAAGAACTATTCAGAATCTCAAGTGATGTGATAAGTTGTTAGTTGCTTCGCTATTATATTTGATAAAAAATTTGGCTGGAAGATCCGCGCTGTCAGAAAGAGATTTGGTATTTAACAAATCTGTCTATTTTTGACCATTAAAATGATGGATTTGTAAAATAAAACAGTCTTGTAGAACTTTCTAACTCTTTAATGTTGTTTTTCTCATTGCAGGATAACAATACCAAAAAGGGCATTGACAAATTTTTAGCAATTGGAGTTGAAGAAGGTGAACGGGGACACAAGTTGCAGAAAGATCAAGAGCTGGATAAAGAAGAAAAGAGGAGATACAGGGAAAAACAAGGACATTCTTTTAGGTCAGGAAAAGAGAGGCTTTCAAAAGAGAGAAGTCATAAACCTTATGACAAGGAAGAGGAAGAAAAGCACAAGTCAAAAGGATCTAAAGAAGGATCTTCCCATGGAGACAGACGACATCCAACAGAAGCTAATAAAAGAGTAAAAAGTGGAGAAAATGAAAGAAAGAAGCATGATCTTAGGGTTAGTTTTTTAACGCTAAAATACATTAACTTATCACTCTAATTGCTGATATATTGTTATTTATGAAAACACTAGGATCATATGTCAACATTTTCTGAAATTTGAGGCTAAGGTTGTAGGTGAACATACTACATATGCATTTAAGTGTCCTAAACCAGAGCTGATTCCACCCGTGAAATCTAAATGGGAAACTTGTGTATGTTAGAAGTTTATTTTTTCATAAAATTCTTGATTGCTATGACTTTGAAAATTTTCATTAACACTGTGAAGTAGAGATTAGGCTAAAGGTCCGTTAAAATGTAGTGACTGCCTGAAAAAAATAAGGATTTTTTTAAAGGCTATTTTGATGCTTCTTATAAAGGGAACACGTACATCTAACTCACAATTAGGCACATGAGTATAGAGCCCTTTATATTTGTTTGTTGTCTTGACTTCTGAAGCCATTAAATATATTTTATATATAAATACAGAGCATTACAATGTATCATAGAGATTTAATCAGAAACTTGGAAATGTTACTGTTTTCTGTAAGTTCTCATTGTACTAGAATGAGAGAGGAAATCTGTAGCAATTTTTAACTCTTAAAAATCTGAGATGAGTTTTATAGCACAAAGAACCATTCAGGTGGTCTAGGGTAGTTTCTTCTGCTTGTTAAAGAGTATGTACCTGTTTCTCAAAGAAAAGGTCAGAAATGTATGTTCTAGTGAAAATACTAGGCATTTTCAATGTAGGGACCCACCACAAGTAGTTCCTGTAACTGACTTTCTTCAGCAGAATTCAAAAGTCTATCCGCAGCTTGCTTGGGGATTGACTTCCTTGGAAATTGACTTCCTTGGAAATTTACTCAAGTAACTGTTACAATAATAGTCACCTTTGCTGATTCTTCTCTTTCAAAGTTCCTTTCTCTGTTAAAAGCAACTTTATTTTGAATCACCTGGTTAGTACATTTCCAAACATAGACAAATCCATCATAACAAAGTTTAAGAGGCAAGTCATATGCTGCGAATTAAAAGTGCATGAGACTGATCTTTGTCCCTGGGTCCAACAGATGTGAATTTTTGCAGTCTCTACTGTTGAAATACCATTCTTTGAAGGAGTCTGGCCACATTCAGATGCCTATAGAGGATAGCCCCTAGTCCCTACCAGTTTTTCAGCCACATCTGGGGATTGTTTAGGAAAATGCTTAGGAAATTTGGCCTGTGGCAAAACTGGACCAATAACTGGGCTAACAATTCACGTGTGGTCAAGCACTTTACAGTGGGCCCAGAGCATTCTTTAGCCATTGTTACTAATACAGTGACATGAAGATATCCTATAAAAATTATGAATGTGTGACTTCTTTTACAGAACAGTGACTACAAAAAAGAGGAGGAGAATCAACAAAAAGAAAAAATGAGCCATCAGCATGTAAGGTAAATTCAGAGATTTAAAATAAATGTGTATTGTATGGCATCTACTAAGATACAGTCACAACCGAAACATTAAGCATGAACTCATAATATCTCATACTAACCTCATAATGTCTAGGGCTTTTCCTCCAAGATGATTTATTTAAAAATGTGTATATTTTTATTCCATTTAATTTTTTTTTCTACACCAGGGTAGTATTAGATATTTTGCAGTTCTTGCAAACTACAGGTATGTTTATACAGGCACTTAGTTTGGGAGATAGAAATGCAGTGCTCTACCACGTGAAATTCATTATGCAGTCATGCGGACAAATGTATGGTTCATGACAAGCTGTGTAGGACCCTCTTCAACTGTTTATTTCAATTTGAATATCTCTACTTAGCTGCTCCACTGGATGATATCTAGTTGTTGTAAAAGGGGAAGGTTGAGGTTGTCCTGATTAGGAAGAGTAAATTTTAGGGTAATGTTTCCATTTTTTTATTTATTAACAAATGGAAAATCTCTTTTTGAAGTTTTCTATACATCCTAGTTCTCTTTGCATTCTTTAATGTTTCGGCCTTGTGAAATTCCTATACAGCTTTCTGAAGTATAACTCTCTGGGTATTTCATCAGTCACAATTCTTGTTCCTGAATCCTAGTTTAGCTTCCTAGCTCAATAGAAGACAGCCATGCTGGTGTCTGGGGACACTGACAGAGACAGTGAAGTCCCTCCTGCTGTTGGCTAAGTATAATTACAGTTTCTTAAGAATGGGACAAATCACTTCAGTGTTAGTCAGTTTACACTGTGGAAGTATATTCCTGTGAAAAGAAAACCGAAATAAACCCTCTGTGTTGGGATGCTTCCTAGCAGCAGCACTCAGCTGTGTCAAGCAGCACAGACTACAGAAGGTTGTATTTTGCAGCTGTTGCTGATGGGGTGCTGTGGGGTAGACTTTGGCTGTGCATAGCTGGTAAAAAGGAGTTAGCTATTTCTGAATGGTATTATAGCATATAGGAATGTCCCTAACTCCCAGTTCAGTATCCAGCAAATTTTTATTGTTGCTTTTTCATGTTCAATCATCTGTCCAAACACCAATATAGATGACCTCTCACTCACTTAAGAACTCAGAACGCTCCCTTCTTGAAGTCTGATACTCAGCTTCTGAAATTATCAAACAAATCGCTACAGAGCAGAGGTGGTTGCTGATCTACTCCTCCTCTCTGGCCCTGATTGTGTTGTCCTCATAAATAAAACCCCTCAATGAAACATCAGGTTTGAATGTCAGTCTGATTTACAACTTTAGAGCATATTACACCAGTCTGATCTTGATCTACAGTTGGCTGCAGATATTAATAAAACTCAATGATGTGTAGGTTTCACATTTTTTTCTCTTTATTTTGTATTGATGCAATTATAGGCATTACACTTGAACAAGTTTTTATTTCGATTCTTGGCTGATTAATCACTTGCTTTTTCATTATCATTTTATATCATAAACAGATCTATAAAAATTATTTGTAGAAATATTTTTTTTTTAATTTTTCATTTTTTTTATTTTGTGGAAAAAACAGCAATTTTTTCTTAAAGAAAGCAAACAAAATAACCCCAGTGCTTTCTTCTGAGTTAACAAATGAAATTTACATTATCTTTTTCAATAGGACTGCAAAAGATAAAGAAAAAATCAGTGAAAAAGAGAGAAGGGACACAAGGCAAGAGGTAAAACTATTTGGTTTTGGATCTTAGAATGTTGTGATTTTCTTGCAATTAATGACAGTTACAATAAGTATTTCAATATGATGATATTCTAAGATAAAATAATGTTTATGTATATTGATTGATCTTCAGATATTTATTAGTCTCTCTTTATGGATACAGCATTAGAAAACAGATGTATTCTGTATAAATTTGCCAAGCATTAAAGGTAGCTATCTACTCAACTTTATTTCAGTATCTTCTATGCATGAAAAGTAATTCTCAGTAGGTGGGAAAAGTTTAGACATAAGTAATATAAAAGATGTACACATACCTATATTATATCATTTCTTTTTATAAACAGCAGACATAGGCAAATAAAATGTAGTGCAAGCCAAATAAAATGCAGTTAGCAATGTAGTTTGTATCTGTTACTTAAAAACAGTTGCCATAAGAGAGAGGAAAGTATTTTTATAAATGGACAGTTTTTAAAAATTGTTACTTACCTAGGTTTTCAGCAAGTGTAGAAGTCAAGCTGTATAGATTTGGGTTAATTTGGACTAGTCTGTGCAGATACAACCTAACTTTATCATAAAAAAATAAATATGTATTTCGAACTGTTTGTAACCATCCTCAAGAAGCCAAATTCTCTTGGAATGTTGTAGGATTGTGGTCCTGATCTGAGAAAATGCATTAGTACCAACTGAAGACATGCTTTTCTGTGCTATGGGCAGACAGTTATCTTTCATATATCTTTCAGCCATATATCTTGCAAAAACATACTAACTTCTATTAGCTTTCATGCCATGAATATGTCTATTTCAAGGCTGATCTAAGACCTCTGTTATTCTTTCCTTCTAATTTCCAATACGTTTCTATTATTATTGCTTTAGGACTAACATTAGTTCAAATACTTTTTTAGGGTTTTCTTCCCCTATGAGTTTGTAGGAAGCAAGTTCGTTCTTTCTCTGACTTAATTTTGCTGACCTTTACAAGCCAAATTCTTCATTCCTTTCATCATCCTAGCAGCTCTGTATTTCAGTTTGCATTGATTTTTCTTGAATATGGGTGGCCAGACTTGAACTCTGTCGGTGCTTCACGTAATATTGTACGTGACATAAATACTTACATGTTCCTAAAAGAAGCCTTCCAATGTATTCTTTGACTTAATTTGAATGGCTTGGCTCTTATCCCTGTGGTGACTAATACATTCAAACTGTTCTCTTCCTCTGTTGCTTCCAACAGCTGAGGTCCAGATTCAGCTCACCTTTAGGCATGAGTTGTCTGCTGAGAACCTAAATTTCCCTAAATTGCCTCTGTAATTTGTGGGGAAAAATAAGGAGTTTGGATTTCTTTTCCGTTAACTTCTGTTTCTTCATTGCCAATGGGAGGCAAACCAGGAGGATGAGATGCTTACTTGGGAGCTAACTCAAAAGGAATAATTGTCAAATTCTATGGGTTTGCACTTTTTTTTTTTTTTTTTTTTTTTTTTTTAACTATTTGTTACTCCAAATGCCAGAGTCATTTAGGTAGTCCAGCTTGTCTTCCTCATCTTGCTTTGTGTTGACAGTATATTCTCCACAGGCCTTTTAAAGTAGGAACTAGCTGTGGTAGGGTGATTCTGATTTCCTATGAGAACTTAAGAGTTTCTTAGGAGGACAGTAATATTTTGACAACTACTGACAGTTGGAGGTTTCTGCTATTTAAAAACTACATGTGCAAAAGATGCAGTGTTATAAACATATGCGTTAATAAAAATGAAAGCTCTGTATACAAAGATTCAGAGATGTTAGTGTAACAAACAATATATCTATATGTGTATTACTACGTTGATTTTCACTAAATGGAGTAAGGAAAAAAAAACATTTCCATATAAGCTAGTTACTGCTGGGTACCTGCAACCTTACAGGCAGAAGTAATTGGGGAAATCTTGCCCAATTTCAGCCAGTTTTGCCCAGATGGTCAACCTGACAAATACAATCTATTCTTGATCCCAAGACTGATCTGGGAAATGACTCAAAGTGGCAACCAGAATGACTGAAGTACTGTAGTGCTAGGAGTCTGATATCAGACTCTGAAAAACAGGATATCCGTGTTAGCTGCTTATACTTGCATAATGTCTCTGTTGCTTAGGAGAGGAAGGCACTACATTCTGTGAAAAGTAGATGGCTATGATCATGCTGTAGTTGCAGTTGATAGAATAGGATTGCAGGTGTTGAGCTAGTCAAATTGCTGAAATAACCACAATGAATTTCATGAGTTTCCAATTTCTGGTCCTGGCAGGGACTGGAAAGATAATGGATTTCTAGAATGAAGCCTATTATCTGAGACAGAAAGCTCTTGAACAGTCACGAAAGGATCAAATGTGTGCCTAACTTGGTGTTTGACAGCTAGCTGTTATCCTTGGATTATAAATGAAGAAGGAAATAATAGGTGCTTCTGGATAATTTTCATAAAACCTCACATTTATTTTTGTTTTGAAGTCTGTTGAAATCCCTTGCATGTAGATAATTTAATTTATTACTTGGAGGAGACTACTGAAGGAAGAGGCTGAGTAAGGATTTGATATATTGGTGTGTATTGTTTAAACTCTTTATTTTTTGATCATGTTAGGGTAATTACCTGATGTTATTTTAATCAATAAGTTAGTGAAAGACAGCTTCTTTGAAGTTATTTCAGGGATGCCATAAATCTTATTGCAAGAAAATAGTAGTAGATAATGCAATGTTAACAAATTTATTTATGTATAAAACTTATTTTCTCATTGCATCCATGTATCTGTTTTCCTGGTTCCAACATCTGCACTCTTTTATTATCAGATAGAGTCCCTTGGTATTATTTAGGTGTAGAGATAGATATTTTGGTGTAATCCCCTCAAAAATTCAACAGTCTTATTTTGCTGTTACACTATCGTGAAAGCTACTGTATACTATTGAATTTATAGGCAACAAATCAGTTTTTGTGTCTTTTCTGATAAAATTACAGGTGGGAAAAGCAGTTGTTCCTCCCAATGTAGAGCTGAGTTCTCCTTTGTCATCTTAAATTATTATTTTACATCAGTAATAATCACTAATACAGCTTTTTTGTATTTCTAAACTGAATTTGTTGCATATTTTTGTGAAAATGTAGAAATATATTTCAGAAATAGATCAACTATTAGTCTATCTTTATGCTAAGATTTAGGAGATTAAAAAACTAATTCTTGATAAGATTATGTAACAGTTTCATTTATTACTTTTGTTTAGGAAATTAAAGATACACACATCTATAAATCAGACACAGGATTTGATAACTTCTCAGAAAATTATGAAGATGATTTTGAAGTAAGTAAAAACATACAATTGTCCTTTTTGAAATAATTCTTAGGTATCAAAATAATGGTTAATTTTATTAGTAGAAATGAAAACTACAGGTTGTTGCATGGTTTTTAGTTTTACATTCTGGGTAACAGTGACCTTAATGTGTCTAACTAAATAATATGTAAATACACTGTTATGTTGAAACTCTCTGCTATACACTTAGATTTCATTGAAGGTTGGGAACTTTCTCTTTTGTTGAAGTCTTCATAAAATTCTTTTTCTATCTTGCTGGATTTAAATTATTTAAATAGTTTACTGTGAAAAATGCTGAATATTTTAAATAATGGCATCAAATTATCAATTTAATTAGAGAGAAAAAGCCTCATTACTTTTCATTGAAAAAAAAACTTTGGAAAAGGTATTGATGCATGGCAATCCCTTCACTAATTTGTTTAATTGGATTCCCATTTTTAGCTCTCTTTTGTTTACTTTAAAGTTGAGATAGAAGAGTTTGCAGAGTGAGCTTTCATTGCTAGCTGAACCAATGACATTGTCATCTTTGTTCAGCCAAAGTAGAATTCATCTCCACTTTGGTTATGTGTGATGTCTGCCATTGAGACATTAATTACATTCCCTTTGCATTCAGTGGAGAGAAGAAAGCACTTTTAGGCTTCTTCATATCATTTGTGAGATGCTTACTTCAGCATGAGACGGATTGTCTTAGCTGTGCTCCAAAGAATTATTAAAGCATGTGTCTAAGCATGCACTTGCAAGCAGGTAGAATGGAAGTTATGTAAATTTGAGGGTGCCGTTGAAGGGCAACTTGAATTTAAACTAGCAAATAACTTTATATGTCTCTGAATCATTTATTCTGCTGAACACCATTATGTTCTTTCTTTAAAGAACACATAACTCACCTGAACATATAGTTCCTACTTTAGGATACTAAAAAAAAAATGTCTATTTTGGGCAGTGAAGGACAACATTGGGGGATTTTCTTTTCTCAGTTAAAATTGCCACACAATCAACACGTTATTGTTTTTATATCAAATGGTTATTTTCAAGTGCCTTTCAGTCAGAGGGTTGTAGCCATCTGTATGATAATTTTGTTTTACTGTTAGTGCATTTCATGATTTGTTAAAAAGATCCTGAAAAATACAATATCTGCAATCCATGTTTATTAGTACTATTACTTCTAAAGGATTATGAAGATGATTTTGATGATGATGATGAAGAAGACAAAAGTGGTGAAGAAAGAGACGCAAAAGAAAAACTAGGAGAGATTCCTTTTTCCAAAACATCAGAAATTGAAGAAATTCAAAGAGCAATTAATGCAGAAAATGATAGAATTTCTATTTCACTGCCAAAGAAAATCAAAAATGAAAAAGAGGAACCAATCATGGGTATGTGACTAGGCACCAGTCTTTTTTTTTTTTTTTATTAAATGTATGAGTAACATATAAAACTTATGAGTAAACACGCCCCTTCTTCTGGAAGTCTGCTCAAAGGCAGAAATCTGGTCCTTTGGATGAGTCACTTGGGTTTGTGGGTAAGTGCTGTAACTTTTCACATTGCTAAAGAATGATTCAGAGGCATTACTAATCGTTTAAAATGTGAAGTATAAAAATTTACAGACTAACATTTCATATGTCTTACTTTGGTTAAAAGGAGAATGAGAGAGTTTAGATTTTGAAAAATTGGAGGAGTGCTAGGCAGTTTGGGTCTTCTGGTGACGTTAATTGGCCTTCTTTTAAGCAAGGTTGAAGCCACTGCTCTGGTTGTGAAAGTGAGAAAAATACATCTACTACTTAAATGTGTAGTTTTATGTTACTTTTAAGATGCAGGGTTTTTCTCTGAAAAGTGACTGTGAAATTGCAGTTTTGCATTCAGTTGATCTGATACCTCTGAGCGCCCATTCTGTTTATTTAATGAATTGCATCTCTGGTTCCCCTTTGCACTCTCTACTCATGTGAATGGCAGTACAAACTGTGCAAAAAGAATCTTAGGTTTGTACTCCAGTTATCATATAGTAAAGCAGAACTAACACAGTGATGGAAGAATATAGCATGGAGTTTCTCTAAGTTTTTACAACATTAATACATATTCAGTTAAGTTGTTATTGCAAGTCAGAACCACTCTTGCAATATGGATTTCTTCTTGCAGATTTCTCTGTTCTTATTATTTTTCTAATAAACATGTGGAATCAATAACAGAGTTGAAACTCTAGATCTAATAAACAGTATAGAATTCTAATAAATAATATATTAGAATATATAGAGAGAATATATATTCTGAGCTATAGCACTTACTGCTGTACTGTAAATTACACAACAAATTTATTTGACAAAATGTTCATTGATCATTCTAATAATAATTTTGGAAGGTTAAGAGCACTTTAAAAATGCTACCTAATAAAAGCAATCTTCCTCAAAGGTAGTGAAACATCATCAGTCCTGGATGGAAGTTAGATATTAAGGTCAATTGGCTACGATCTAGCCAGGACAGCAAGTAAAATCAAGACAACATCAGATACTGGACTTACTCTATTAACTGCTGCTTTTAAAACAACAGTTTTCAATGTTTTGCTTATTCATTCAAGGTCATCAGTTATATTTCTGTTGATGAGGTTCTCTGGTAGCTGTAGAGATGACTTGAGGTGTAGTATGCACCTGGTGTAGTGTGTGTGAATTTAATACAATTTTTAAATTGGTCGTAGGGCATTTTACTGTATACAGGGTAACAAGGGACCTGCTAATGACAGAAGAAAGAAAGAGTCACTTTCTGCATCAAAGTCTTCTAAAAATGAAAATTACAATTGTCAATCATCTTGATTGACTGCTAAAGGACCAAAATAAGGGAAAAAGACTGTCTCATCACTTAAGTTAAAAAGCTTACTGTACTGATAGTGTGCTAGAGGTTGTGTAATGTGCAAAGTAAATTTTTTGGTAGCTTTGTGGTAATAAATCTGTTGCTTTTTGTACTTGCTTCTTTACATTTTAGTGCAGTGTAAAGTGTGAATTATAACACTAACAACATTTTATAATATCACAGAAGGGCAATATCCTCCTGCCAGAAACTCGTTTTGTGGAATATTCATGGATTTTGAAAAGGCAAATCAGCGACAAAGTAGCAGAAGTGTGGCTAGTAAGCAGAAGTAAGTGTGTTTTAAATAATCCATATAAAATGTCATCTCAATATGTGATTTGTCATTTTTTCATATTTGAAATATATGAAGTTTCCAAACTTGTGGGTTCTAGAGTCAAAATATAATTTTACAAACTAAAAGTAATTAGTTAAGTAGGCTTTCTATATGTCATTTTACAATGGAAATTTATCTGTGTATTAGTTTGTGTAGCATTTCATTACAGAATGAGTTGCCAGCATTGTTATTTCTCTGTATGTTTCATCAGTCACTTAATTAGATACCAACTTGCAGTACTAAAGAGCAAGCCTTTTAGCTGTTCTTGGGACTCTGCAGAACTATAATTTCTTGAAATATTCAAGATACTATATGGTATATACTGTTGCCAAAATAGCATATTCCCTTTTAAGGATAACACCAGTTGGTGTAAAAACATGTTATTACTGATTTAAAATTGATCTAGATTTCAGACTTATATGACATATCTGTTTTAAAGAAACAAATTGATGCCTGTTTCTTCTGGAACTTTCTAGGAGTTCCTGATTTATATGGAGCTTCATATGTCTCTCTGATTTTCAGTTAAATCAAATGGATGTATAAAACCAAGAACATTCAGTGTTATTGCTAATACTAGATTTCATTGCTTTGTGGCTGTTCATCAGTGGCTGATCTTCACATAAGGGAAATGTTATTGTCTAGGCTAACTCATCTTGCTTAAATTTATATGCCTAGATTTTATGCGAGTTCATTGGCTAGGCTTTCTCTTTACATAATGGAGAAAGATTATGAAATTCAGTAAGACCTCTCTGTGAAGAATTGCCTTCTGAAATGTTTGTCAATCCCTCTCCTGATTGTGGAGGAAATATGGGCAAGCAGTTCAGATAAATAACTTCGGACTACTGAAGTTCAATAGA
Source organism: Aythya ferina (assembly GCF_964211825.1). Lineage (NCBI taxonomy): Eukaryota > Metazoa > Chordata > Aves > Anseriformes > Anatidae > Aythya > Aythya ferina. The sequence continues at coordinate 10,599,157 of NC_140297.1, forward strand.
GTGAATCCACCAATCATAGTCTGATTCAAATGCCTTTCACACAAATGTATAGAGCACCACTGTATAGAACCTATCTTAGATAACTATGTATGTAACTTTCTCTACATGCTAACAACATAGCTTGTGAAGGGTTTGTGGAGTTTAATACTGTGCTAATACATTGCTACCAATTAATAGACTGAAAAGATCCCATAGATGAGCTGTGGCACTCTGTACTTGTAAGTATAATTATAAGGCTTATTCCTTTAATGTACAAATTTGTCTGAATGTGTCATTAAGATTTGTAACTAGGAAGCAACATGCATGAGTTTGAATTATATCTCAGCAATCTGTTCCCACAATAGTTGTGAAAAAGTAGTATATGAAGTGTATGAATGGCGTGAAGAAGAAGTAAAAATAGTAACATGGATAAGACAATGCAATATATATAGTTTAGTAGCAAAAAGGAGATGGGAAAATTTCCTGTATGTACACAGAGAAATCCAGCCTAAACCACTGGAGGAGCAATTCCAGTTCACGTTGCTCTAGTCTATTCCCTTTTTAAGGACTTGTCTTACTGAGAAGAAATTGCCATTAAAATATGCAAGACTGAAAGACTGTTTAGACATGTATTTGGTACAGACCCATAATTGTGTTTGGATTGTATTTGTACTAAGTGTATTAGAAAAATCTGAAAGTGGAAGAGAGAGACAGAGAAGTCAAGAAAAATTTCTGCATTGGCTAGATGTCTGTATTATGGCAAGAGCACAGGATTAACTTGTAAACAGACATCTATAATTCAACTCTTGAAATATTATCTTCAACAGTTTTATTACATTAAAATTGATGATTTATTGTGGAAATTGTGACGGAGATTGATTGTTTTTTCATTATCCACACATCCATACAAGTGGAACAATAGTATTTCAGATAGATCAATGGATTTTTAAATAGGTGGTACTGTACAATATCAAGTTGTTTTTCCTGTGGAATAAAACATACTTGGTCTTAACTATCTTTGTATTTCTTTCTTATAATGCTTTCTACAGAAAACGGATCGCAGAACTTCTCCCACTAATTGATCTGGACTTCTCAGTTACTTTTTCATTATTGGATTTGCCTCCTGTAAATGAATATGACATGTATATTAGAAATTATGGTAAAATGAACACTAAACAAGTGAGTAACATACATAGTAATATTTAAATCCTATAAGTGCTTTTTATTGTTTTGGAAAACAGTTTTCTTTGCAAAACAAAGCTACTAAACTAATAGGATAGCTTATTAATAAATAGTTATGTTTCATATGAAATCATTTCAATAAAGCAATAATATCAAAGTTTTTTGGGCCAGATACACCATTTCCTTTCTGTATTAGAAAAGGAATTTCTTGTTTGCCTTCCCATTTTATAAAGAAGCTTCTGTATGTTTGTGGCTCACTGTCCCAGGTACTCTAGGTTTTGTCTTTACATGTAATGGGAGAAGTTGTGTATTTTTTCAGTAGGGCTAGTACTCTTGTGCAAAATGTGGCTCAATACGCATTCACAGAATGCATACACATGCATGCACACTGTGTCAGCATGCTTAGGTCTGAATTTACAAATAGAAGAGGTTGAGCACATCAATTTTAAAATAAGTATTTAAACTCTGTTCGATTACGTGCTGTCATTCTTCACTGTGTTACCCATATCACTTTGTCTTTACCCATATTGTTATGTCTTTATACTTTAGGCATATGTTCAGTGTAATGAGGACAATCTTGAGAGAGATGTTCAGACTGAGGAAGTTGAGACGTTGGAGAAGTGGACACAGCATCCAGGAGAAGGTGCCCTTGTATCTGGAGGTAAAGAATGTTTTAATCTTAGTCAATTATGGATGTATGCACATAAGCTTTCTCTTTTGAATCCTCCTAATGTCAGAATTTGTATCATGGCAGGCTGTGTTGTATCAACTTGCAGTTTGGCACTCTGAAGCCCCTGGTGGAATAGGGTGGGGAATAAGTGGCAGAAATAGTTTCCTCCTCCTGAATTTCTGTTTCTGTTGGCAGTGGGTATGATTCCCCATCAGAACTTGTTATTCAGTACTGTAATTGCTGAAGAGAGGTTGATTCCTGCCCCTCTCCTCTTGTTTAAAAATTACATTTTTCTTATGGTTTTCTTAATCGATTCCATTTTGAATCAAGCTTCAAGTTTGTTTTTTGTTGTTGTGTTTTTTCTTAGGTCCCATAAAAAGCCAGGAGATGTCAGCCAATGCAGCTCTAACACCTAAAATTGATTCACAAAGATTAGCAAATTTCCTTCGGTCTGCTGGCCAGGTACACTTATGTACTTTATATCTTCTGTGAGTTGTGTGCAAGTATACTATACCATGTGATAGATCACTCACAGTACTTGTTCTGACTAATTTAAATAAATTACTTAAATAATACTCATTATCAGTGAGATTTATATCTCTTCAAAGGCATGGAACCAGAGCTATGCAACTTTTACGTCTGTGTTAAGCTGTATTTGCAAAAGTATAAAATTAATAAAAAAGTTGATAAAGGTTTATTAAATTCATCCACATACTTTTGAAAGCTAGAAGTAGCAAAGCTGAAAGATAAGACGACCCTTTTACTTCTGTAAATGTAATTATGTTTGAAAGGTGATTGCTGTTTTGCTAGAGGAAGATCAAGTTGCAACACAGCCCAGGTGGAAACTAAGATCTCGACAAACCAGTCTGTCTATTAGTGATAGCTGTTTCCAGTTAAATACTAACCAGCCATTCCTCCATGGTAAGGGAACTTTATTATACACCTTTTAGTATATAGCGTGAACTCTTCCTTACACTAAGTACCATGCTCTTAACATGTCATAACTGAACTGCAAACAGCACATATATATGTATATGACATAAAGCTCACTTTATGTCATATACATGTGACATATGTCATAAAGCTCACTTCTGTTTTAATTGTTCTAATCTTGCTGTAACTCGGTGCAGAATGGTTTCAAATGGGTTACATCAGAGCATCCTAGGTGCTGTGGAATCAGAAGTATAGCCAGTGATTAGCATGATATCAGGGTGTCCTGCATATATTTTCTTGCCCTGGTTGCTGAAGATCCATCCCACAAAGTATCACCTAGGTTTCTCGGGCTGAAAATAGGGCCAAAGTTACAAATAAAGCAAGGCCATTGAATGGGGCTTTGAATATCGCCTGATATATCTGAACCGCAGCTGTATCTTTCCCATATAAACAGTGGCAGTTCAGATGAAAAGAGAAACGAAAAATAACACATCTGTAATTGTGTGAGGAAGATCTATTATAATATGAAAACATACATATCCTAACATGAACACATGAGATGAACCAGAAGTCTGGCCTGTGCTGTTTCCTATTGGAGACTTAGCTTAATTTTCTGTGTATATAGTGACATCAGGTCAGACTTCTTAATTGGCTTGCTTATGCCCAGAATAATCAGACTATTCACTTCCTGAATCTATTCCTTTTTGCTTTCTACTTTACTTCTAATTTTGTTGGATTCATTCTGCAGTCCTTCCTCTTTTCTTGTATAGCTTCAAAAGCAATCTACTGTTAACAGAAATATTCTTCATAATTATGTATTAGGTTCTTTGGTTGTTGCTATAGCAGCTAATTATGGTTTTTCATCTGCAATGAATTTACTTTTTTATTTGTTTCTTTGTTTTCTTGATTTTTTCAATGGTTTAGACCGGAAAATATCCTGCCTATATGTGTCTCAGGTTCAGAGGCAGGCACTACTTTCTGTTCATGGATTACCTGAAAAAGCAGATGTTGCTTTACTGAAAAAAAAGAGCATCATATGTGTTTGGAATGTCTGGCAGCCATCCAGCCCTCAGAAAGTTTTAATATGTGACTCAGAGGTATGTCTTAACTACATTGTGTAGTCACCCATTATTGAGTAAATTAATTTATTATTTGTGTGTGTATGCATGTATATACACATACATATATATTTGTCTTGCTGCAAGATATGGCATCTTCTATAAACACATTTAAGCCTAGTACGCAGAGTACTAACCTCATTCAATTTTATGCTCTAACACTAGAATTTAGAGAAAGTTTTATTTTTGTTGTTGTTTTAATGTTGACTCCATTTCACGGATCAGATGTTGTCAGGACTTCTTGCTACTCTTTTGAGTGAATTGTCCTTCTGCAGCAAACACCTGAAATCTGTGGGTTTGTTTTTTTTTTTTTTTTTTTTTTCCTGGTTTGGCATGCCTAGGAAGAACATATTTCAAGCTTATCAAAAATTAGTCTTTTTCATAATATCAGCCATGTATATTTTTCCTACTCAACAGGTGTTATGTTGCTGCTTTAGTCCCAGTAGAGCAACATTAGTTTTTGCTGGAACAATAGATGGTTCATTGTTGGTGTGGGATCTTCGAGAAGACTCAAGAATTCACCCTCATATGACATTTGGTGAAACTGACTGGACATTTAGAGTTCCGACTTTTTCCACTGGTTAGTATCATTCTGAGACTGAATGCATTCTGATTAGTCACTATGTGGGCAGTGAAACAATTCCACTACAAATTCTACTAACACTGATTCTCAGTAGTCTAGTTTAGGCAGTTCAGATATGATATTTAGTCTAGTAAAAGATACTAATCAATAATAGCTGTAAAGAAATGTTAGCCAGTTAAAGTATGCATCGAGCAATGAGAACTGGGAGATGAACCAGATTTAGAACCCAACGGGTGTTGTAATGTTAAAATGGAATACTCATCTACTACCTCATCCGAAACCACTAGATAAACAAATTTTCATCATTATTTGCCTTAATATAGTCTGTTTCTTTTTTAAATCTACATTTAAACCTACATATTAATTTTGATTTAAAAAAATCGAAGTAATTTAAGACTGTAAAGCACACAGTTTTTTCAAACACCATTTAAAGGTCACAATCTGTGCAAATTGTCACCTTAACGTTGATGTTTCTTCATGTGAGATATGTAAAGCATATACATGCATAACTTCTGTTAAAATCAGTGCAATGCTACTCCATAGGATCTAGAAAGCTATTCATCTCACCCTAATGTAGATATCTGTGTATGGTTAACTGGATAGATCGTATAGATTAGATTTAGTTTGCTTACAGATCTTTTACAGCTGATTTATATGTAGATACCATTATCTCAATCTTTGCTTTGAAGCTCACCCTTGTGCATTTCTGAAAATTACCCGTGTAACTTTATCACTTCTGAATTCTATGTAGATAATCTAAATGTTGAATCAGGTTTACGCTTGTTTATTGGCAGTTTATCAATTATTGCAGCCATGTATAACCTAGTATTTGTTTAGGATATACATGTACGAGTAATTTTGGGGAATAACACCATTGCAAACAAGTAGTGTAGGCTGAGTGTCAGAGGTAACTTATGTAATGGACTAAGTTGAATTCTAACTCCTATAGTCAAAAGTCCATTACTTTTAGTCTTCTGTTGAAAGGATTCTGAAGCTGTGACTAAACTTTGTGGCCTGGTGGCTCTCTGGTATTAATCTCATGTTGGACCAAAACTTTGCCATACACTTTTCTGTCATCTGACTTGTCATATGAGTAAAATCTCTAACATTGGTGCCAATCGAGAGTCATGGCATGCTCCTTCAAGGTTCCTAATATAGCACCACAGGAAGAAAAAATAATGTGGTAGTCATTTCATTATTTAGATACAAGCTAAGTTAGAGTTCCTTTCATATTGGGAAGCCAGAAGAAAATTTATTTTTCAAAAGTGTTTGTGGGTGACCTTTCATCTCATCTGTTGACATTTTCTTGTTATTGTATTTCCTTTTTTCTACACCTCTGGTCCTTTAGTCTATGATCCAAATGTTTTTCTAAACTTTTTCTTTATAATCCATAGGTGACGAATTCAAAAGCTACATAACTTTATTTACAGCATGTGACTGACATGCTAGTAGACCCAATCCTAAATACTTAACTCTGCATGGAATTGGTGTATGAGATTCTCAGTTTATGAATCTGATGGAAATAAATGGGTCTTTATGCTTATTATCATTGCTTTTCAGTGCAAATTTAAATAGAGGAGCAAGTCATTAATCTTACTGAAGTTTTCAATATATATGTAGTTGTATGTTGAGAGACTGGGAATGAGGTGTACATTCCACCAATTTGACTCTTGATTCATCTCAATCTTATTTGTAAATTGGTGCCATTTTACTTGTGCCCTTTAATGAAGAATTACATATAACAATAAAGGTGTGTTTTTTCTCTTTTTTTCTTCCTTTTTTTTTTTTTTTTAATAGTTTTATGATTGCAAAATGAGACCCTCTATTTATTTAAGTTTCCTTTTCTTTGGTTGAAGAGACAAAAGAACACACACAGGACACAAGGACACACAAACACGTACATGCACAAAACTTCTGTTCACAAACATATTTAATTGCAGTAGTCATGTTAAAGCAAACATTAGATGATTGTTGATGGACATTAAATTTCTTTTAGTAGATTGAAGACCTTTGGTCTTGTGTTGCACAGTGGGCTAGTTGTCATATGCATGTTTACAATATCATGTAGTTGCTTAAATAAGTAAGCAGATTTTAATGCTGTATTCTTAGGAAGCGTTATTCCTTTAGGCTTAAATAAGATTAACCTCAGTGTGCAAATACAGAAGTCAGGAGTAACTGACAAAGAATACATATTGAAATAGCTCTAAATACACATTTATTTTAAAATGTTATTAAAGGGTAAATGCATACTTTTTCATGGTGAACTGTTTGTTTCAGGATAACTACTGTCTGTTAAATAACACTTTATAAAAGCCATTTTCCTTCAATTTTGTCTTTCCTGTTTATTAAGCAGTGATTTATTTTTTCCTCTGTTACTGGTGGAGCATGAAATTAACATAGCTGTCTTCATGCTAGCTCTGAAATGGCAAATTTTACTGAAATGCATTGTACAGTGGCATAAATGATGCGGCAGTAATTTGGAAAATGAAAAGTAGAAACAGAAGGTGAAACATTGATTTGTCTAGTAGTGGTTTGTTAATTTAGGAAAGAGTTTGCAATATGTACTTGAGACTTTTACAAACAAACTCATGAAGTTCATTACTTGCACATTTTTGTAATCATAATTCTCCTATAACCTAGTAAGTGAGTAGGGTTTTGTTGTTTTTGATGAAAATAGTATAGTGTTTACTTTTAATTATTCTTTATTGCAGATGGTGTTCTAAACTCAGTAAACCACACCTCTCCTATAGTAGCAGTGGAACCTGTCTCAACCTCTCTCTGCACTGATCAGAAGTATGGACTCTCAAGCCTTTCTTATCAGGAGGGTATGTAAACTGCTGTGCAAGGGATCAGTCTCAATCTCAATCTTTCTTTAGTATCCAGTAAAACAAATATATCATAGCCAAATTCCAGTTTATAGTTACATTCTGGCTTCTAAGTTCTATGTAGTATCAATTACAAATAACATTCACATTTACTTGCTGTTCTCATTTTCATTAAATGTTCATTCAGTGCAGTTTCACATCTGATAAGTGTTCTTGTTTGTTAAAATGTCTCTTTTTAAGATATTTTCTTCTTCCATGATAAAATAAGTTACCACTCAAAAACTACCTTTAGAAAAGTCCTAGTCCTACTGTAATGTCCAGAAACCCTATCTATTATCTGTGCAGCAATTTGTGTGTATCTGACAGCACATAAAATGTGTGACTGTCATTGACGGGCCTTGCTGCGTCTTCTGCCTAAATTTTCTTATGACCAACCTTTGCAAAGAAACTTTCATACTCATGCCTCCAAATTCTTAGGCAGTGTGCTAGAGGAAAGGTCATTAATGCCATTGCAGATTTTCATTTTGAAAACCATAATTGTCCAAAGAAATGTTCTACACATTGCAGGTTTTACTAGATTTCATTTACATGTATTACATCTTAAGTTCTGTTCTGAAGTCCATGCAAAATCTAGATACTTTAAAAGACGTGGACAGAGATCATCTGCCTTTCCTATAGGTGAAATTGAACACACTAGTTTCATGCCTTTTTCTTATTTGGTAGAATTGGGGTGCTTTATGTAGCTAAGAGGAACACAAAACTTTTAGAAAACATATTAGTCTAGCAAATGTTTAAAAACCTTTGATATCGCTCAGGATGAAGGTCAGTGTATGAATATGTGTTGTTACTGTTACTGTTCCTTCCATAGAAATGTCAGGCCCTCCATTTCAGATAGCTTCAATGGATGAAAATGGAATCCTCAATATGTGGGTGAGTAATATATGTATGAAAAGAAGGTGTTACATGTTGGAATAATAAAATACTTCTTGAAATACAGCAACACAAATCTTGGATTTCCGATGAGAATTTCCTCCCTGAAAACTAGCCATGCTATTGGAATTCTCTTCAAAATCTTTGATCTGACTCCCTAATGCCAGGATGTTTTCTTTAGGCGAAACTGTTAACAGGTGCATGAATTCATGAAAACATGCAAACGGTAGTTCAGCATGTTCAAATATTTCTAATAATTAAATAATGGACCATGGTCCTCTTCCACCCATCTACTTTATTTTATTTGAATCACAGTGGTTTCAGAGATTGTACTGTGAGAAGTCATATTTGTAATTATATTAAATAAATGTTCAAGAGGCAAAATGTGAAAATCTGTGAATAAGATAACCCTGCCTAAAATATGACAGGCAGGTAAGCACCAGGTCTGTTGCTCTTAAATACTGTCCTGACAGTTCTACTTTCTATCGGATGTTTTCAGTCTTCTGTTTTTCTGATGAAGCTTTGGCCCAGGTACCCCTGAACCTGTTTTTCACATATAAGTTATCTTGCTTGAGGAACTGAATAGATATGTGAATATTAAGGGGATAAAAGTATTTCCCTTCTGTAGCACTAGTTAAGTCCCTTAAAGCTCTAAGTAACTTTAGTAGCAGTGGGTTTGAGCCAAACAGACTTTCAATTGGAGTTCATGGAAAGGTGGTGAAAAACACAGGAAATATGTTATAATTCCTTACTTGAGGGATTTAAGCTGTTTTTTTTTGGTTGCCAATCAAACCAACATGATGTCAGCGAGCAATTAAGTATAGAGGGTGACTTCCCATTTTCTGCTGCCAGTAGGGAATTTCCAGCAGGCACATGCAACTGTTTTTAGCATTGCAGACGTTAACAGAGGATAGAGAGTCTACCTGCAATCATTGTAATGTTAGACTTAACTCTAAAGGAATATTTAGATGGGTATGTCATACATTATTACAGATAGTTTAAAAAAAAAAAAAAAAAAAAAAAAAACAACAACTTTAAAGTCTGGTAAATACTTATTTTTTTAATAATGTTGAATATTGACTTTTCAGGTAGTTGTAGAATTAAAGAAAGTGGATTTATCTGGTTCACAAACTGATTTAGGTAAGTACTGTATAGTAGAGATAGGATAAAGTGCATGGATTTTGAGATGATGAAGTTCCTAAAGAGGAGGAAGAATTAGTGTTGACATCAAATGGTCTAGAAGAGGACAAAATTGTTGAGAAAAAGATCCATCCTGAATAGGACATATATCTCCTATTTTGGGTTGTAGGTTAGGTATCAAGAGCCTTATCTTCGCTGCAATCTGAATCTTATCTGCTAATTCTGCACTGGCAATTGCTGCCTACCACAGGCAACCACATTTCTTAGAACATCAAAGCAGATACCTGTATCCTCAACAGCTGCTTTTTTTTTTTTTTTTTTTTTTTTTTAAAGAGTACAAGATTTTATGTCATACTTGGTACACTTGTTCTTTTTTCAGTTTTAACCAAATTTCTTATAATATTTTTGTTATATACATCTCCATTTTGATAACTATCCTGGAAATTCTCTTCTGATCAAGGTACATTATTAGAAAAAAGATTCTGTCACAATGGTAAGAAGCAAGTCCACTCAATCTTTGTTGAGTCATCTGAATAACTTTTGTTCTTTTTTGTTCTTGGAACAAACTTAGACCTACTTAGCTGGAAAAGGCTGCCAATAAAATCCAGATCCATTTTTGAATGCAAATATAAACAATGAAGCAATGCTAACAAACTAGAATTATTGATCAGTTTTATATTTTATAATCTCCTGTGCCTTGTCTGTCTATGTTGAGTTACCAGATTTGGATATGTACGTCTGCGGAGAGGTGTATTTTAAAGCTAGGCTGTGGTGATGTGTTGGACACAACTTTGCTTTTGCCAGCTCTCGTTTTCTTTTCATCTGCAAAAAGTTCTTGGGTTTTCATAATTTTAATCATTACGCTATTCTCTACTAACAAGTAGCATGGAATAACTTTATGGAAGCATTATTACCATTTCTTATTACCATAGTTCATGGTTAAGGATCCAAGTGACATAAATGTTCATTTTCACCATTGATAGAATTAGGTTTTTTATAAAAAATTTTGCAAGATATTGCATGATCTTATGTGCATACTGAAGAACTGAAACATAATTGAGTTCACATATTTCACTTTATCTGTCCTCTTTCTTTGATTTCTTTCAAATATTTCAACTCTTTAGATTTGAATTCTGAAATAAAGAGTTCAAATGATTTAGGATTCTTATGTATCAAAGCTATTTCTGCAAGAAGCAATTTTACTGTGCAGTATCCTTACATTTATTAGCTTAGGTTTTAATTTGCTGATAGCGCTTTCTTAATGCAAAGTTCTTAAATCAATTTAAATAATTATTTTATATAATTTTAGGTTTAATTCCTGGAGGGAAAGTGAAGTTAGTACATAGTTCTACTATGGAATTGAATAGCAGGTAAGAAAACAAGCCTTTGGGCTTGTGTATCTCATAAAGCTGATTTTTATTTTACACATGTGATACACGTGTATCTTATAAAGCTAATTTTTCCTATACTTTGTTAAGTTACTGTTATCTATTTAACGATAGATATTAAATAATGATTTTTTTTTTAATGCACACTTTTCCTAGAACTATCAAGAGTTTCTGTAATGTAGATGCATGTCTTCAGGAGAAAATTCCTGTACATTTTTGTTTCCTTTTACCTTTATGTTTTTCATAGCCTTTTCCCAAAAGATGTGCGCCTGAGAACACCCCAAACACTGACTATTAAATTTCTGTCTTCTGATCCTAATCATTTCATTGTTGGAACAAACATTGTGAGTAATATGCTACAATTCATCTCATTATTTTTTTCCGAATGCTGTCCCATTTACTTGGATTTTTACCTGAAAACTATATGTAAAATTTGTAATTTGAAAATATTGCTACAGTCTTTTATTAGCTATTAAGGACCTTTTAAGATAGCTGCTGTGTGAAATATTTAAGTTTTAACTTTTGAATTATGAATTTCTAATATTGATAGTGTAGTTGTGTTTTTTGTTTGTTTGTTTGTTTTAATTCTTTTTCCTTGTGTTTTTTGTAGGGTCTGATAGGCCATGGTACAAGACATGATTTAAAAGTTCTTCCAAAGCTATTCAGACCCCAGGAGAGTGGAATAAGATCAATACGTGTCAATGCAATTGATTTCTTCCCTTTTGGAAAGTCACTTTTTTTGGTATGAAAACACTTTAAATTAATATAAGTTTCATTTTTAATTACCTATGGAGGAAAATTTTCCAATTTGATGTATTTAACTAGATGTTATCGTTGATTTACCTCACTAATTCCAAACTGAAATGAAGGGTAACAAACATATTATGTCCTGATGTGACTTTGGATATGTGAAAGATGGAGGATCTGGCTCACAGAAACAAATGTCAGTCTCGCTGCAGCCATTAACTTTGTAACTTACTCTGATTTACTGAAATTCAGCATTGCTAGCAGGTCTTCTGCTGTGAGTTAAACTTCATCTGTTTCTCACTGTTATCACATATCTCTTAGTGACATAATCATTTTGGAGACAAGATATCTGTGAAAGAAATGTCTGTGGAGCAGCTGTGGGTATTCCATGCCATACTTCCCTCTCCACTTCATGGTTTTGCAGCCAGCCTGCTGACAAGCTCTCGGTGTATGCCTGGCAGCATATGCATCCTACATGTGAACAGTTATCTTCAAATCTAGCCTCTGCAGTTCAAATTGACACACAGTATTTTAATTGTTTGCCTTTTCAAAGTTAATTCAATGTAAATTGGTTCTAGCTCTGGTAGGATTTTCTAAATACCTAGACCTGCATATACTTGTACTTGATCCTCTATTAAATAATGTCTAAATATGCTATGGTTTACATTGGGATTGCCTGAGGTATAAAATGAATGTGTTTGGCTATTGGGTATGTATTTTGTGTCACCATGTGCGGAGTCTGAACTTTCACTTACCACTGTGGAAGTTCTTTCCTTTTTTCCAAATGCATTTATTTAGTATGATACTGACTCCTACAAGTTAGTATTTTTAGTATTTTTCTGCCTGGTGTTTTCAATAATTGATTTGTAGTTTCTATCCTGCTTAGTTTGTCTTCCTCCCAGGAAATATTTTTTTTTTTCCCTATGATACAGGTTGGCTGTTCAGATGGAAGTATTAGATTACACCAAATGACATCAGAGTATCCCCTCATGCAGTGGAATGACAGCACAAATGGCCAACCAATTATTGCCCTGCAGTGGGCTTTAACAAGACCTGCAGTGTTTTTTGTCCTGGATGCATTGTCTAATATTTATATTTGGGATCTCCTGGAAAATGATCTGTTGCCAGTGGCAAAGCAAACTATTCCATCGGAGAAGTGAGTACATTACACTACTGTATTTTTAACAAAATATTAATAATATTATCATTAGGAGCGGGGAATTTTTTGCTTAACATAAAATGTGAATTACAATTTGCATTTCTAACTGTATTTTTTTTAATTGCTTGAAAGAGACACCACAGCAAGTGTAATTTCAGATTATGTTTATATATTATTTTATATAATCTGACAAGAAATAATGTTAGTATAAATCAAATTCAGAAAGGGTGTTATCAGCAGGATGGATGGATGTCTGTATGTGGACAACTTGCTGTTTGTATGTAGAGAAAAATTTTGTTGCAACTAAAATCACTGGACTGCTTAAGCTCAAAGATAACTTTTCTGAATCAGGATCAACCCTATAAATGTTCAAGATATGTTGGAGAATATTTTAAAATGCCTATATTACCATATGTTTACCAATATAAATATATTATGTTTATTGTCACAAAGTAAACAACATTTTTGGCTAGCATATATTCACCAAGACAAGTCACCAAGACACAGCAGTCACACAAGGCTGTTCCTGTAGTCAGTGTAGAAAACTGAGTATCCTGTAGATTGAGAATTGAAGTTTCTGAATTAACCTTTCTGAATTGAGGATTTTCCTTTCTCCCTGCTGGGTGCCTTGCTGGGAGCTTCTGTCTTCCCTAGGCTTAAGTTAGTCTTGGTGACAATCCTAACTAAAAATTGTCGTTGCAGTTTTGCGAGCTGTAGCGAAGTGCTGCTAGTTTTGGGAGAAAGTAATGCATTTTTTAAGTTGTTATACTGTACAGTTTAGGAAATACCATAAAAAATATCCAGTTCATTTTTACAAGCTTGAAATAACTTTAAGTCATGATTAGAAAATGATGATGGAATCTGTGAACGGGCAGAACTTCCTCTTATTAAAACGTTAAATGGTTGTGACTGGTTAAAAGCTAAATGCTGGGACTTGAAAGGGAAAAGTACACTATGATGATAAGCAGAAAAGGAAGAATCGGTTAACTATAAATAACTTGCTAAAAACACATTTGAAAAGACCATTTTCTATTAATTTTGTCTCAACCCACTTACCCTCCTCCCTTCTTTTGATTTCAGGGTTGTAACTATGGCTCTGCTTGGAGAACCAGAAAAAACAAATGGATTGTTAGGAGTTGTGCTGGCCAAGGACTCTGGACAGATAGATATTCTATGTGTAAAGAAGAAGTGGGCATTACCTCAGCCTGAGGAATCTGAAAAGCTAAATTTGATTTTGCTGCAGTCCTTTTAGAAGCAGGATATCTGTGTGGGTTTATTACTGCAAAATATTTATGCTTTTTTTTTACCACAATTAAAAGATTTGTAGTATAGTTTTGTATTTGTATATAACTTGTATATATTTTAAAGAAAATCTGTATATTGTTTCAGATGAAAAAATATATTTTATCTTAAAAAAATGACAGAACCAACTTTTGCTTATAGTGCTCAAAAAAATGATGAACTGTATTTCCTTATTGAAAGAATTCTAAAAACGTATATTTTCAAAAAAAAAAATTGGAAATATATTCCTATAAATTATACTACTGTTTTTCATTATTCTACTCAGAAATAAATAATAGCAAACCTTTCTCTGGTTAGCATAAAACTGTGCTCCTGTGTAAGCAACACGAATGTATTGCAACTTGTATCTCCAGGCCTTTACAACACTAATGCTTGGTAAAGATTTCTTATATCTACCTTGAAACATCAGGTAAACAAATTTCCATTTCATGAAAAAAAAGATTTGACTCCTGATTTTGTCCCTGGGGCACTACAAAAGCAATACCTGAAAGCTCAAGTTGTCCTGATATATAGTTTGGATCAAACACTAGAAGTAATGTGCTTATGACACTTACTGAAATTCTAATGTGATTTCTGATGTAAAACAGAAAACACTGACCTATTTAATGCTGTAAATCATTTCAAAGCTCTTGTAGTGAGGCAGAGGATAGTTGTCTGTAATGTTATTCTAAGTTTTGAATAAAATTTGGAACAAATTGGTAAAATTTGGAACAAAATTAACCACAGAAAATACCTTTAACTTTTGTAGCCTAACAACTTCCAATTTAAAGATCATGAAGGAAAATGTGGTCAAACAGAGCAGAGATTTAGGGGGAAAAAAGGACAATTGGAAAAAAATGTTCTAATGCATTCAGAATTTAGTGTATGTATACTTAAGCTATGTACATTCTCCTTCTAGAGTAGACTGAAATCATTTGTAAATTTTAATTGATTCCTAGCAAAGTGTTTTCTATGTAAACTGTTACTTAAAGTGAGCAGACTCAGAGTGGCCACATGATGGTGCCAAGTCACTGCAGTAAAAGAAGAGTGCCTTACATAAACAGTGCACATCACTTAGGGAATTAAATTGTGTTCTTTTGCACATTCCCCTCTCAAAAGCAGCAGCCACAATCCAGAGGGCCAGATGAAGTACTGCTTCATCAACCCCTAAAATATGTTGGAGAGAGATGTTGGGGAATATTTTTAAATGCCTTTATATAATATGTTTATATTGCTTCCTTTCAAATATCTTATTGAAGTAACCTCAACAGTTGCAGTGTGGAAGGTATCGTGTTCTCAGTTTTAGGTTTGGTGTTTTCAGGTGGATAGGTCTGTCTTCACTGCTGCAGTATATGTATGGATCAGTGGCACTAAAAGTTAAACTAGAACAACTTTAATAATTCAGGGAGCAAATAAGAGCAAATGGTAGGTATTTTTTGCAGTAGGGTATCAGAACATGACTACTAGGACACATACACAAATCTCTCTCCCTCTCGCTCTCATACCCACATGCATGGAACCACTGCCCTTCTCCCACCCACCCAATTTAAGGTCAAAATAAAGTGTTGAAATTATACTGGTCTTCTGAGAGAAACTGTTACTTGTTATCATTTCATCACTTTCAGTGCTTACCATCCTGAATTTTTGTACTAAAGAGTCTTCTGTTCATGGAAAATGTAAACAATGGTTTGGGTTTTCTGTCCTGTGCTGTAAGCAGTCATCCTCTCCCTCTTCCTTTTCCTTCTCCTGTATGCAAAAAGGAAAGAACAGTGGTTACCTTCATACAGAAGTATCTGGCACTACCTCCGAACAGTTCATAGGTATGCTAGAAGATCCAAATAGTATATGCTGGAGACTTGAGTATAAGTCAGTTCCCACACTGAGCCAATGTTTCTTGCCTAAAAGACCATGTTTCTCCCTTAAGTTTCTCCCTTAAACTTCAAACTGAAGTAATAATATGACTGTATCCTGTGCTGGCAATGGCTGTCTTGAGAACGTGAGAAAAAATGTATGGAAGTTTCTGCTTTTTTGCTCATTTTCCCACTGAGTAAATGCAGACCATTAGACTGGCACTGCATGTAACCTAGCAATGGGGCTTATTGATGTAAGCATTTTTGACCATGAATATGATCAGAAAAGTAGGAAGTACTGGTATGCTGTAATAGAATTAAAGTATTCCATGCGTAAGAACCTACTATTTGTTTCAAACAAAAAAAACACTTAATTTTCCATCACCTACTTTGAAAGACTGTGAAATTAATATTGCTAGCACAAGGTATTGGATTTTTCTCGTGTTTCAGAAGCAAGTAAAAAAGTGATTAATTAAAAATGAAAAGCTGTATATGAAAGAAAACACATCCACTGTTGATTCCAAAGTGTTTTCACATTTACAGCGTTTTTCCTGGCAGCTCTGATATGTGTACATATGTGTACACGTTCTACTGAATGATCCAAGCTCAGATCCAGGCTGGGCAGAAAATGGATTGACAGCAGCCCTGAGGAGAAGGACCAGGGGGTTCATGAGAAGCTCAACACAAGCCAGCGATGTGTGCCTGCAGCCCAGAAATCCAACCATGTCCTGGGCTGCACCAACAGCAGTGTGGGCAGCAGGGCGAGGGAGGGGATTGTCCCCCTCTGCTCTGCTCCTGTGAGACCCCACCTGGAGCCTGCGCTCAGCTTCGGGCCCCCAGCACCAGAAGGACGTGTACCGGTTGGAGTGGGTCCAGAGGAGGCCACCAGGATAATCTGGTGTCTGGAGCACCTCTGCTGTGGAGCCAGGCTGGGGGAGTTGGGGTTGTTCAGCCTGGAGAGGAGAAGGCTCCAGGGAGACCTCACAGCGGCCTGCCAGGGCCTAAAGGGGGCTGCGGGGAGCTGGGGAGGGACTCTTGGTCAGGGGTGTAGGGATAGGACAAGGGGGAATGGCTTTAAAGCCATTGTAGATTTAGATTAGATATTAGGAAGAAATTCTTCACTCAGAGGTTTTGGCTGCTCAGAGGAGCTGTGGCTGCCCCATCCCTGGCAGTGCTCAAGGCCAGGCTGGATGGGGCTGGGGGCAGTCTGGGCTGGTGGGAGGGGGCCCTGCCCATGGCAGGGGGTTGGGACTGTATGGTCTTTAAGTGATATATATGGTCCCTTCCAACCCAAACCATTCTGTGACTCTATGACCTTGATTTAGGAGGTAACAACTGGTATTGTGAAGCATTTAAAGTAGTCTTAATAATATATATATCACCTTTGGGCAATTTTGGAATATGTGTTTTTTACAGAATCAAGCATGGTTAAAATTAACTGACCCATATAATAGAAACTTATCATTTTAATGATATAAAAACTGAATCACTATCCACCCATATTAATAACTTTTATAAAATATCACATCTTGATCTTACGCCAGCAAATCCTGGCAGCAAGGCTGAAAAATTTTAAATATGCAAGATGCCAGAAAGTTTTGGATAAACTTCTGCTTTTATTTTCCACTTTATGAACATGCTTTGAAAGCCTTTTCTATTTAGAACATAAATATTAATATTGTTTTCATTGGATTTTGTCATCTCACAGATGGGAAAGTGAAGTTTTCAGTAGCTAAATAAGAAGTTAGCTGAGGAACAAAATTCCTGAATCAGATGGCTGATTTTTTACAACTGTTTAGAAATGCTTTTATTAATCTGTCAGCCTATATTTGCAGTAGAGCTTGGGAGAACAGAAATAGCATGGCTCTTCTTTTGTACCAGAACACTTATTTTTAATTGTACCGAAGGTGACCATCCTACCAAATGCAATTTTGCTTTAATTAATCGTGGCTGTCATTTAGCTGAGTTGTGTTGAAAGTCACAGGAGCATTGCAGCTTCCATAGCAAAGGCAAAATATTCTAATAGCTGGAAAAATTTCAGCAGAACACAGATAAATCATAAAAATAGTTATTCTTTTTAGAGGCAGATTTATTGTTTTTATTTATTTATTTGTTTGTTTATTTTCCTGAGGGAGATGGAAATCCATGTTTATTCTAGGTGTAGAAATTGCCTGGATTAAAGCAGGCAAATCTAAAGGTTCATTGAATGACACAGGCTGTTGGAATAGACCTATCTGTAGGATTCACATAGTCAGGAAGTGACCAGAATTTGGCCATCAGTAGCATGTGCAGTGGCATGCAAACAAGGAAAATTTACCAAGATACTGGGTCCAGAAAATAGCTAATGAGCCATATTTTCATTGCTAACTTAATTTCCAATCAACCTTTTCAGTTATCTATTTACAGACGAATGCTTCTTTGTCCATGTGTTTCTGAGCCTGCTAGGTCATGAAAAGGAAGAAGGCAAAAAAATCAGCTAACTTCTCTTCTACCAGCAGTTCCTAAAGGTTTCAGAAAGTATATTGATAGAAAATATATCACCCTAATTCCTGATGTCATATTATTCAAACTGGTGTGGAAGGCCCTACATCTTGATGTTACAACACGGTAAGTGGTGATTTGGGTGCCGCTATTTGAAAACTGAGTAGCGTGCGGAGTTATTCATCTTTTTCTTTATTTAGTGCTACATGAAATGTCTGGAGCTGGACACTGGAGCTATTTAAATATGAGTCCTGTCCAGCATTATTTATTTTTTAAGAAGTCAGCAAATGCATTTATGCAAATAGAAATTGACTATGGCTGGGGAGAGGAAGAGATGTCCCCTTCCTTCCTTGTAAGGTTTTTCACAGCCTTTCCCTCCCCACAAATGCTGTGATTCATCCAGCCTTTCCTTTCTACGTTCTGCATCCACTGGTAACATGCCCACTGTACCGGTGATGAAAAGATGCCCATCAATCAGATCACCTGAGATCTTGGACTGTTGGAAGGGTTTTAATAGCTGGTACCAGGAGCTGGGGATTTTTACCTCCGGAGCAGATAGTGCATGGGCAGCTGCAATGCAGATTTCCTCTGTGTCTGACAAGATGCAATAGTGAACCAGTCCATAATGAATTTATTTATTTATTTTTATACACCACATAGACTGAATTGAAGCCAGTAGAAATCAATGGAAATTTTTCTATACATAGGTTATATTTCTTCTATAAAGACTGTGGAAAGTAATACGAAGTAAATTTCTCCCAGCAGGTCTTTATTTTTCCTGTTTTCATATACATGTGTTTATAGGCACTGATTGCTCTCCTGCATTCCCAGACACATGCTCTTTCCTCTGTGTTTGCTTTCAGAAGCTAAATTATTTTCTCCTGGACAGCCAACAGTAATACAGTTGGATGCTGGTGACTGTGACACTCGAGAGAGGTAAAAGCACTCAATCATTTTTCTGTAATTTAAAGGTGTTTTAGGTGGAAAAAAAATCTCTGAACAAGTGTTGAAGAAAATAGTTTGTAAATCCAGTAAAATGCTCAGAATGAATTTAGCTTCACAACAAGAAAAGGACTGGTGTGTGTGAGGTCGGTCTCTGCTAACCTGAGACTCTGGTTGGTCTCTCCCCACCTCGCTGCTGAGGTGCCGCATCTGCACCTGGAGATCCTTCTCTGCCCTGGGTGTGAGGGGGTTATGGTAAACACTGAGAACTGTCACATACCTATGTTATTAAGATATTTAATGCGTATGAGGCATGAAGAGGTCTAAAAGATCTGGATTTCATTTCCACCCCTCAGTATTTCCCATGTTCTGAGGAGCACTGGCCCCAGCCAGGGAGGGAAGAGGTTATCCACAGCTGCTCCTGCCTGGCTGCCGTTCAGCGCGACCTCGGTGCGCCCGAGCGTTTGCAGCAAGATAAGGCCAGCTCCGAGTGTCCTGCTTTCCATCAAATCCGCTTTTGGGACGACAAGGGAACATATGAAACACAGATGTAATTGTGCCTTCTTGTCCTCTGTGATGATGCTAATTCAGGCACTCGGGGGCCTGCGCTGTGTACACGTTTTTCATTTGTAACCAGAAACATATTTTCTTCTCAAAATATGGTTTATCAATCTCAGTGGCTTAGTGCAACGTGGTTCTGAGTTAAACTGGCTTTAGATAGATATGATGGGATCAGACCAGACAGACAGAGGTATTCTTCATTGTGATTCTTCAGTAAAATCGAGGGGTTTCATTTGAGTGCAAAGAAATCTGAACTTTTGTCTTCATATGGGTTACTGACAGTGTCACATGCAGACTAATAAAAGCACCAACACTTGTACATGTTTAGAAAAATATATATGGGTCGTAGATCTAGTTGAAACTTTTTGACATTGTGCCTTTAAACTGACTGAATCTGAGCTTAAAATAATTTATATCATATTTATAAATTAAAGAGGCCTAAGTGCTCTCTTTGCATTTTGTGCTGGTGCAACCCAGTTGAAAATAGTGATGATATCCTAGTAAAAGCAGGAATAAAGTAATTTTGTAATAGTCCATACTACCCATTGACATTTATAGCATGATTATTTTTCACCTTTAGCTGAACCCTTACTTCTATTGGATTCATTAAATTTTGTAATATACTTGTTGCCTTTTTCCTCCCAGATGTCAAGTGGTTTTTGCTTTTCGGAGTCTGAAATATAACAGCCTCATTGGAAATTAATCCCATGCACAGGACAGACAATCTGTTGCTGCTGACTAGGTTTAATGCAATAAATTAAGAGCAGTTAGCATATATTATTAGTTTTCTAATGCAGCATAGCTACAGTTTTCTTAAGAGGTCTTTCCTCATAGCCAGGAGTTCTGCCAGGAGCTCACCAGCTGATAATTTCACTACCATTTCTCTTTTCTGTTGCCTGTCTTGCTACTAGGCGAAACCATTCAGCTCATCCAAACCACAGTTGTTGCACATCAGGGGTTTCATAACTTGCTTCAAACTCAAACTGCAGTGTTTTTTTTTTTTTTTTTTTTTTTTTTTTTTGTGTGTGTGTGTCTGCTAGAGAAAAAAGATGTAACACAGGAGCTGGTTAGATGTGTATTTTAAAAGCCACATCTTTAATTCACTTGGGTCTTCTAAGAGACAGAAGAATGGAGGCCTAGGTAAAATGCCTGTGCCTGTGCAGAAAAGCTCTTCCAGAGGCTTAGAAAAAGGATAGTCCATAATCAGGTATTTGCTATTGTCTTCAAAGAGCAAAGTCAAACAATGAACTCTTACACTGAGCTACTTAAAGACTTAAATTACCGTGACCCTGCTTGGTACTGCAGACTTCAAATGCTGTACCTTAAAGGGAAAGAATTAAGAGAAAAAGTTAATAAACTTTCCTCATCTAAAATCATCTTTGACAACCAGTCAGGAGTCAAGTTCTGTTGTGCTGTTGAAATAAGCAACCAGGAAAACACCCTATCCCACAGAGCTTATGTGATTTGGGTGGAAGGGATTTTTGTTGATTGCTGCATTTATTTGCAAGGGTAACACGATACTCTTCAAGCCCATGCAGTTGAGCCAAAGGGCAGACTGATTAATTCCAGAGAAGTAGAATAATGACAAAAAATAAATGTGAAACCACCCTTCGAACCCTCACTTGGAAGATTAATGATTACTAAGGTTACTTTAGATATCCAACTATTTTTCACATTAGAGGACAGTGTCAAAGGGCCTCATTTAAAGATTAATTCATCCAAAATGATGGAATTTGCACTGAGTATAATGAAATTCCTTTGCTGGAATTGTTGGGGTTCGAGCCTAGAACCTAAGTTACAGAAAGACTCTGCATTACTGTATATTCCCTGAGTTTCCTCGGCTTTCAGTTTACCTGCTCAATACTTAGCATTTTGGCTGTTCAGAGAGGTCATTTCATTAAACAAAGACATCGCTACTAACATCAGGACTGCATGGAGTCCCTGTTGTGCAAACAGAAATGAAAACCACCTACCCACAATTTCAAAGACTAGTAGTTTACATTTGTTAAAGCTCCAATTCACATTCGTTTCATATTTTACAAAGATAGGGATTGCACAGTGTTCTACATTTCATATCCTTTCATCTCTGTCTTAAAAAAAAAATAAAAATCAGCCAAACACCCCAGCTGTTTAGTGTCTTCATTGGTCCATGAAGTTTAAGGTCTTTTTAAAACCTATCCATATATGAAAGTTGCCATATTTAGACAACAGATCAGTCTCATCCCATCCACATGTGCCAATAGCAAATGCTGAAGAAAGAAATACAGAATAACACAGGAAGCACACTATGATATTTTTCTTCCAAGTATGGTGTGTCTTCCAAGCTTCTGGCAATCTATGGCATAGGAATTTTCTGACTCAGATGGTAACAGATCACAGTGTTTAAGTGAAAGGAAGGCATTTTTTCCCATTAATTCATCTAATAGCTTTTTTAAAACTTTTTTTTTTTCCTTTTTTTGGCCTCCAAAAAAAAATGTGGTAATGTATTCCACCAAATAATTACACTGTATAAATAAACACCACTCTTTTAAGCCTACTGGCTGATCATTTGATCTTCTGATCATTCTGGAGAAGAGAGGACTGAGAGAGGATCTCCTCAATGTATATAAATATCTGAGGGGTGGGGGACAGAAGGATGTAGCCAACCTCTTCTCAGTGGTTTGTGGGGATAGGACAAGGGGCAATGGCTGCAAGTTAGAGCACAGGAAGTTCTGCACTGACATGCGAAAGAACTTCTTCATGGTGAGGGTGACAGAGCATTGGAACAGGCTGCCTAGGGAGGCTGTGGAGTCTTCTTCTCTGGACATATTCAAGGCCTGTCTGGACGCCTACGTGGGCAGCCTGCTCTGAGGAACCTGCTTTGGCAGGGGGGTTGGACCTGATGATCTTTTGAGGTCTCTTTCAACCCCTACAGTTCTGTGATTCTGTGATTCTGTGATCATTTCATTCATTGTGTCCTAGACCTTGTATGATCTGAAATGAGAAACTAGCTGGCAGGTAAATAGAGAAAGGTTTATTTCCCATATTGTCGCTGTGTATTAATGACTCCTCATAGAGAAACTCTTCCAAATTCTCGTCATCCATCTTTATGTTGAGATGAGTTGTATTTAGAGCAGAATTTAGGCTCAAACATTGGCTCACTTTCAACTTGCCCAGTAGTACAATGGTGCTTTCTGTGATGGTCACACCTGAGAATACCAATGAATTGCATCTGACCCTGCTGCAAGGACACTTGTTTAGATAAGGAAGACAGATGTGTGTAGAAATCAGCCTCAAGCAGAGCCTGAGAGTTTCGAGACTGCACAGTATCACTGTAGTCTGACTCCAGGAAAGGTCAGTATAGGAATATGTTGTTATCCTTTAAAATACAGATTCCATATTTTGGTGTGGAATAAGGCAAGTGATGTGGTAGGTCAACCAGGCTGTAGCTGACATGGCAATAGCAATCCATGTTTGATCTCCCCAGAGACACGAGGAAGGTACCTTTCCTTTAGAACTGAAGATTTCCAAAGCAGAGCAGTAACAAAGGAACGTTACAGGTAGGACAGGACAAGCTGAGGTGAGTGAAGGGGTTACCATCCTTACGGAGAACCTGAAAAAGAGCAAATGCCCAGCAATCCAGTGGAAACTATGGGCTTGCAAGTTACAGGATCCAAATCCGCGCAAACCTCAGGAAGAGACAAGCTCCAGGTTCTTGTGACTCCTATCAATCACTCCTTTGGCATAGCTGTTGGTGTACCCGGTAAGCCTCATCTGTCAGAGGATGGGCTGTCTTTGAGCTGCTGGCTGCTTGACTGACTTTACACAGATTTGTCATTTTGACAACAATAAGTGTGTGCCCTTTTAGTGTTTTGGTTTTGAATGTCTCCAGAGAGATGTTCCATTTCAAAGTGCAAAAATAAAAACAAACGGATATCCAAGCCTGAGCTAGTTAGAGGAGGGTTGGTAGAGCCAGCGATGGGAATCAGTCCTCTGCATTATGCAGTGGAAAAGCTATGATGCTGTGGAAAGGAACAGATTATCTTTGACTTCATAGAAGACAGTAATTCAGTTTTTATTAATCATGCCTCAGCAGGCATCTTTTTCATGTAAATGATATTTATTTATTCCATAATATGACCATTTTAAAATCTTTTCAGATGGAAATTACAATATCAGAGCAAGTAAAAGTAATATTTTAGCAGCTGGCAACTATTGGATTAAACTGGCACTGGGAAATTACTGGGAAATTGTTAGAAAAAACACATTTTATTGATTAGTATTGATCAGCATTGATCTTTGAAAGTGAAAATAATGAAGAACAGTGACATCATGCAATTCCTATCAGAGAACCAAAGGCAAGATATAGTTGTCTTCTTTTTAAGACTGACTTTCAAATATACTGCTGAAATACTGAAGTGAGAAAGGAATATGGGAAATACTGATCAATGGAAGTTAAATATAAATGGTAACTAAATAATATATTTTGTATATATACACACACACACACTCTTTCCTGTATGTAAAACTTAGATAGCTTATATCTAAATTTAAGCTGGAGATCAAATTTAGAGATCTAAAACCTCTATACCTGCACTCTGCCTATATATCACCTCTCTCTCTCTCTCTTTTTTTTTTTTTTTTTTTTAATACTTCTTTCTTTATTTATTTATTATTGAAAAAATCAGGGCCTAGTTCTGAAGAGCTGCTTTGTAAACATTAGCTGCACCTGCTGTGTGGTCGTCATTACCTCCTGCCATGGATAAGCTTGCCCTTACCTGAGTCCTGGACCAGGGTCAGGAACTGTTGGAGTCTGCCAAGTGAGAGATGTCCCATACATGTAACAGTGAGATGAGACAGATTTAGGACTCAGCATGCTCCCACAATTCCCCAACATAATGGACTTTATGGTGATGTATTTCAAAGAGGGAGAAAAATGTTCCTCCATGATGTTTCTCAGAGCTTTTTATGACATGATCCAACTGACATGTTTCAATTGTAATGAAGTGATACTGAAGGAAGATTAGTCTCTGTAAATCTCATAAATGCCTTCATCTATGTCAATGGAGATCTAGAATCCTCTCCCCCAAACCCATCGTCAGTGTGACAGACTAGGATGCTCGTTATAGCTATATTTTATCTCCAGCTCTCAAATGACAGATACAAGGCACCAGCTTTGCAATAAAAAAGTTAGTTGTGGAAAGCTTCAGAGCACAATTAGAGACAAAATATGTAATCCTGCAGTGCAGCACAATCGGCACTGCCTCAGAAAGGGCTGCGCAACTCTGCTGCTCTGCCCTTCAGCCATACCCCAGCTTGTGCTGAAACTGGTACCAAAACTCTATAGGCATATCTAGCAAAGAGGTCTCAATTGGGTTGAAAAGGCTGGCAGCTGACAGAGGGAAAATCTGCAGTGTCGTGTTTATGCAGTTCTTGATACTGGAGTTATCTGTAATATTTCTATAACTTACATCTTTCAGCAACTGAGTGAGGATCTAGTGAGCGCTCTCCCTGAGGATCATTAATGTCTCGTCTTCAAGAATGGCTGTGTAAAATTTTGGCTAAAAGTGACATGATCCAAATGAAATGAAACAGCAAGGCAAGACTAGGAGGTACATATATTTCATAAAGATTTTCCCTTGTGTGAGTGTATTTGAAATCTTTTTTACCTTACCTCCATCATGCCTCTGACAGACTGCATTACGATACATGGATTCTGTGCGGTGTGAGAGGGGAGGGAACTGGTGTTACTGTGTCCCAGGAACAGAATAAAAAGCAGACACAGATTGGGGGTGTTTGCATCAAAATCATTCTGGAAGATGTTTTAACTGGCGGCCTGAGGATTGCACCCTGGGGGTGCCAAGACTGAGCATCTCCATTCAGACACCCAGCAAAACTTGGTGAAGCTTTCCAAACTCCAGATTAGTTCCTCTGCGGAAGTGATGTCTCCCAACTGGATCCTGTAGAAGAGAAATCAAAATGTACTAAAAAATTCTTAAAGTTGAATGATTTTTTATAGTATCAGACCGAGTGATCAAAGGACAGTCCTTTTACTTGAAATGCTGTTAAATACTTAGCATCTTCTGATGCACCATCACATCATCTTCCAGCATTTGCATTGACAAGAGCAGAGGGAAAAAGAAAAATCAAAAAGGGCATAATAATCAGAGCAGCAGGGCTTCAGTACAGATTGGCCCTGAATTGGCTCTGAAACATAGTTATAATAGCTGGGACACTTAGAGATATTGGATTAAAACAACAACAACAAAGCACTGAACAACTAGAAATATACTCTGATCTTAGACTTAAAATGGGATTTTTAAAACATATTTTCTTTATGTGCCTCTTTGCTGTCATTCTGTAACTAGAAATCTGATTACCCATCCAGCTGAAATGAATCATTGCAATGTTTTGCCCTTGCTTAGTGAGTGTTAACGGCGACTCTAAAGGAGAAGCTCACGAATGCGGTGAACACTGTCATACTGGACAGATAAAGCTGAGTGAAACAACAATCCCCAAAGGATCAACAAGCCCCAGCAAGTATTTAGGAGTCCTTTGGGCCAAGAAGGTTTGAGAAGGAGTTTACTTATGGATATACAGCACTGCTACTGTTGCCTTGAGCTCCAGGTAAGCCTTGAGCAGTTACTTTGTGCCTTAACAGCCCGAAGGTTTACGCTCTGATGTTAAGGCAGATGCAGTAATTTACTTGGAGCATACAGAAAAGGCTCTCTGACCCTTGAACACTAGCTCTCCAATACTTTTCCACAACCTCTTCCCTTTCCATTTAGGTACATACAAACTACCAATGCGATTTTCAAGTACAGAAGTCCATGTTTGGTAAGTTATTTTTGGTTATTCCATCTACTGAAATTCATCCAGAATCCAATCTACTATGCTAGCAATGTAAGACATGATGGGAATAGTGCTTAAGCATTGCATTTCTGCTCAGCTTGTATTTCAGAGACTCAAGTTAAATCCTACTATAGTGTTTTTTTTTTGTTTGTTTGTTTGTTTTTGTTTTGTTTTTTAATACCTTTTTTGTGTGCACATTCTAAAATTCCAAGGTATTTGTAACTTCTTTAGAGAAAACAGGTCTTCATCTTCTTCCAAAATTAACTCATTTCACCTCTTCATCAGCTTAGCACTAGCTGATACCCACAGTTGTTCCCATCACAAAAACATTATTGACTTTGATTTAAAGCACTTCTGTATTTTGGCCTAAATGTCCTCACTGATTATTTTGTCAGTCTGTCACATCCATTGTGTTCTGGTCACAGCAACACCCAACGAACCAGGTCAGTGGACAAACTGTCAGAAAGTTTGATGCTTGACTTAAGACTAT
This sequence comes from Aythya ferina, assembly GCF_964211825.1. NCBI lineage: Eukaryota > Metazoa > Chordata > Aves > Anseriformes > Anatidae > Aythya > Aythya ferina. The sequence goes on from NC_140297.1 coordinate 10,626,247, forward strand.
TCCTCATAAAGCTCTTCTATCCTAAAAGAATTAACTGCTGAAATCACTTTAAAGTAATTCTCTGTTCCAAATTAAAGTGCATCTTTGCAGCATAATTGAGTAATTTAATTTACAGACAGTCATTATTTATGGCTTATCATTCATATCTTATAAGTAGTTTGCTGCAAACTACATTTGTAACTTTGATAGGTACATTAACATACATAATTTAAATCAATAAATTCTTAAAACTTGAACATCCATAATGGCCTATTTAGCAATCACTGTGACACCTTAAAAATGTAGTTAAAAGTACCATGATTGTCACAAAGGCTGTTTGCATTATAGCACATTTATATATCAGTTTGCAATAGTAGCAATAGCATCACCTAACATTTTGTTTAAACATATGTTTCTAGTATAGAATAAATCATCAACAGGAAGGAATGAAGGAAGGAAGGAAGGAAGGAAGAAAGAAAGGATGGAAGGAAGTCTTCAAAAGACGTTTAGATGTAGAGCTTAGGGATATGGTTTAGTGGAGGGCTGTTAGCGTTAGGTTGGAGGTTGGACTCGATGACCTTGAGGTCTCTTCCAACCTAGAAAATTCTGTGATTCTGTGATTCTGTGAAAGGGTAAATATTTGATGCCAGTTACATAAAGAATAGGCAAATATATCCAAACGTGAAAAGCTGCCCATTGAGAGCTTTAGAGTGTACTGAAATTTGTCTTAACATATGTGTAGACTTAACAGACTGCAGTGGTGGTTCATGCATTAAAAAACACAGATTTACTAGCATTTGTTTTCCGTTTGTCTTGTAAAGTTTTGAGCATCGTTTGAATGAAAGTACTGATTATGTTTTCAACCCCTAACTGCCATGACTGCTCAGCAGCCTTGCAAGGGGCTGCTGAAATTTCATGTACTGTATTTAATGCTCAAACAGCACAGAAACAGCTGCCTTAAAAATGCTTTATATGGAACACCACAGTCATCCCTGCTGATTGAATCAACATTTTCATGTTGACCACACAGTTATGATCCTGTGAAAATAATTAACTAGACGTTTTAGAGCAATACAGCTATGCTGCTGCATGGATGTACACCAGTAGTGTAAATACTTGTGTATCCACAGAAAATAACTATAAAATACTTACAGATAAATGAAGATAAGTATAAAATTCTAGCAGCTCTATCCTGCTGTAGTTCTGTATGAATGCTGGGGATGAATCAAAGTGTGAGGCACTGACACATCAGGATGTATGGATGGATGTTCGTAGCCTTGAAAAGGCAGGAGCTCAGGAAGGGGCTGAGTTCTGGGCAAGATTTGTCTTGATAGGCAGTGTGCAAGATGAGGGACACAGCAAAAGAAGAAACCTCTTACATCATCACATTAACCTTTTCTGACCCCTCTTTCTGCAGGCAGACTGGCTGTTCACCGTTCCTCTCTGGAGCACGCATTGTAGTTTTATATATTTCAAATATATTTCATATATTTGTTTGCTCCAGCAGCATGGGAAATTACGTCTAATTCCTCAGCATATCATTCTGGGCTGTCATGCTCTCAACTGGACAATAGTCTTCATTGTTCACACTCATAATTTTACAACATTTTTTTTAGTTTCATCCTATCATTCTCTCCCCCTGCCACCTCATTGTGCCAGCACCTTGGATACCACCACCCTACCCATCAGGCTGGCCCAAAATCTGACAGGTGCCTTTCCACAGCATCCTCCAAACAAGCTCACAAGCAGACTGTCTGAAACCCTCTAAAACAAGGGTGTTAGAGGGCTTCCTCTCCCATACAGCAACAGTGACAATAATCCATGCTGGCACTATTTTGGATCTTGGTTATTTCAATGCCTGTTTCTTTGGCCTCCATCAAAATATGTAAATAAATATATCATCCAGAAAAACTATTACTGAGAATCCGGATGATGCAACATTTTTGAGGTAAAACCTTTATGATGATATAAAAAGACAAATAAAGCAATCTCTCTCTGAGCTTACATATCTGATATGCCAGTGACACATGGACTGTTCTGTGGGTTTTGTCCACCTAGATGTAAAGCTGGGGCTTTCAGCTTGCTGCCAAATTCCACAAAAGAAAATCAGTATTTTTTCAATACTCAACTCCAAAGATAACAAATCCATGTCTCACTGTGAATCACCATCAATTCCAGAATTTTCTAAATGTTAGGCTGACGATGCCCAATATTTTTTTGTGTGTGTGTTTTAGTTTTCTGCCATTTTCACATCCACAAATACAAATAAGTCTTCTCCTTCTCAGCACTGATAAAGTAATGCATGCTAGCCATGGAGACATTAGCGATGTCTCAAGACAACAGCCTTTATTCCAGTTAGTAGAGTGTGGTTGATTCTCACTTCTCCCTGAAATCAAGCCATAAAACACATTTTTATTTTTAAAGAGAGTCAGTTCATAAGAAAATAAAATAAAATCTCTGGCAGAGACACTGTTTGTCAAGCCTTGAGGTCTCCAGCATTTTATTAGAGCTCAGTCTAAAAGTGTTGGCTACAAAGATTTATGCTGAGGGTGCTGAAAACAATCTTCAGAGAAGAATAATAGTGCCATAAATGACAGCGCTGTAACAGCCTGCCTGCTACATTCGCTGGGTAGTTGGCAGTAGTTAGAAAAGTAACAGTGATAAGAATTGTGCTGTTCATCAAAGTGACACTTGTTTACCTGGACATAAGTGGTGACAAGAGAAGGACCAGTGATGGGGTGTGATCCTTATATAGTGGGCTGGCGGGGAAGGCAGGCAGGCTGGAGTGGGAATCTGGAGCTTTCTTGCTGTGTGAAGCACATGGAGTGTTTCATCCCTTTGAGTTTTAGCTCTGATGCTGATGAATTTACCAACAAATTAGGAACCTGAGATATCTCTGGTCCTTTGGTCAAGAGAAAAAATACTTGGAGCCTGAGACTCACCTACAACCACCCAGAGTCTGGTATCACTCAAAGGTCTCTTTCAGGCCCCCCTGGACCTGCCTGCTTTGCCTGCAGGCTGCAGGCACCCAACTCTAGGCCCAAATCAAACTCCCAAGCACCCGGCTCTGGAGCAGGAGCTATGTCCCACATCAGTCTGCCGTGACTTGGCCGTGCCTCATGCCTGAAACTACAGCTAGCTAAGGTCTTTTGCACGTGGGGCACTGAACAAAGCTTGAAAGTCTGAAGTTCAGAACGTACTCTTGCTCGTTTTTCACCAACAAATGCCTAGTGGCACTGCATGAAGGCTGGTACAGACTACTGCTGGACCACAGGTGTGCTCCTGCTGTGCTCCTTTCAGCTTGAACAGTAAGCAGTAGGTGCCTCGTGAGAGACTGGATGTTGTCCGCTCAGCCTCACAGCTTCAGGAGATGTGTACGTTATGGAGATGACACAGATATCAGGCCTAGGCACTTAATGGGACTAAGGAATAATTCTAGCGGCTGAAGGAACTGGGGTGGGTTCATCTGGAGAAGAGGAGGCTCAGGGGAGACCTTATTGCTCTTTACAAATACCTGAAAGGAATCTCTGGGGAGCTGAGTGTTGGCCTCTTCTCACAGGTAACTAGCAATAGGACCAGAGGGAATAGCCTCAAGCTGCACCAAGAGAGGTTCAGGTTGGAAATGAGGAGACATTTCTTCTCAGAAAGAGCAGTCAGGCATTGGGACAGGTTGCCCAGGGAGGTGGTGGCATCACCGTCCCCGGGGGTGTTCAAGGAAAGGTTGGGCATAGTGCTGAGGGATATGGCTTAGTGGGTGACATTGGTGGTAGGGGGATGGTTGGGCCAGATGAACTTGGAGGTCTTTTCCAACCTTAATGGTCCTATGATTCTATGAATTTGGCTCTGTTTGCAGCATTCCCATTTGTTAAAATGTTGATAAAAGATCAAAAGCATTGACATAGCTGTAAAAATGTAATGCAGAGCCAGAGTCCAATGGCTGTCATTACAGCAGATCTTATAGACCTTTTCTCATTCAATTGGCATGGAAGGCACCCTCTGGTACTACACTGCCCCGTGGGGCATCCTTGGATTTTGGACAGCACTAGCTCTGCCTATGTGTCTTTGCTGCTGGAAAGGATATGAGGCTTTTCAGGGTAGTGCCCTTCCTGAGGAGGAGGTGGAAATCATCCTCTATTAACTAGACCCGTCGAGGAGGGATTATGCAGGAAATTATGAAAAATACAAATAAAGTGCATGCATAAGTGGTAATACTCTTCAATAAATAATAATATCCTAAAATATATGTTGCTGATTATTCTGATAAGAATAATCACAGTAACAGTAACAATTACTGTTCTCTTTATAATGCTCTACTCCTCCAGCTAAGTAAATAGAACAAGCTAAGCATCACTTGCCTGCCATCCAGTATAGAATAGGAAGGGGTCAGGACCTGAGAGGAGAATTTTAGTTGCTTGGAAAATATACAGATTGAAATGCTCTAGCTCTTCTATTTTTTTTTTTTTTTTTTTTAATCTTATTCTTTTAATAACAAGCCAGTCTCTTTATGGCTTTTTCTAAAAATAAATGTGTTCAGGCAAACAGTGCCGGGTGTAAGCTGGAGGTCTGCCTGGCTCCCAGTCCGTGTGAGGTGTGAGTCCCAGATGACGATGCTGGACTGCTGCCAGGCTACTGCAAGTCGTGCCTGAGTGATGGTGACTGCCTCCAGCACTGGCTCTTTCCAGCAACAACGGCATTATTTACAGCTATGCGCACATTTCCAGATGGGTCTGGAGGGTGAAAAGCAGTAGCAGTTACACTTGCATTGACTGAAGCAGTCCTTTTTAGTTTATGATCCTTGCAAAGCGTCTGGTGTCTCTGTTGGATTTGGCAGGGGAAGGGCTCGTTTTGGGAGAGGGGTCCAAGGTCCCTGGCCCCTGAGAGGAGGTGTGCTGAGGCTGCAGCTTATCTCTCTGCATGCAGGAAAAGACTGTTCTCTTTTTTTCCCCTTTTTAGCAAGGCTAAAATCAGCTCACAGCTTTCCAAAGTTTTGCAGAAGAGTGAAATAAATTTGTATCTACACAATAAAATTTAAAGCCTTGCTTTGCGTTATTAGTTCTATAAATCTCTCCCTTTTAAAAACACTGCTACAGGGAAGACACACAGGACTAGACAGCTGGCTTCTAACTTCATCTGTCAGCAAAAAGCCTATTTTTTTGGTAATATTAGAGTAGCATAACACAATTCCCTTGGTTTCTCTCACTTGCTCATAGGTGGAACCCTGCCACTTGGAGCCATTCCTCTCCCAGGTGGAACAAAGCACTGCAAAAATGATCTTTACAGAAGATCCTACAGAAATTCTGATCCTATTAAATGGAGCAAGGAAGAAGGAGGTATCTTCAACACCTCTTTTAAGAGAGGATGAACTGTCCCCTCACATCTCTTCACCATGGAAAGCTCTCTCATCTTAGGATGGGTAAAATCAGAGTCCCCAATCCAGAGGCCAGGTTGCATTTGTGAAACTCTAATAAACATGGACAATATCTTAATAACAAATTACTTTTATTTAATTTTCCAATACCTTCATGGAAACCAAAAGGTCAGGATAATACCAAGAATAATGAGGATGTGGCCTTAAATTGCCAGCATGCTACTTAACAGCTTTGGACAGGCTGGAAAACAGAGATAATAATTGTCTCAGTGAACATCAACATGGAGAGAAACTAAAAGTCGGGACTAGCATATGGTTGCTGCACAGAGGTTAATGTACCCTCTACTCCACAAAGCTCCTAGGAAATATGTGTTATCCCAAATTCAGACTACCAGATTGGGTACCAGATTTCTGAGAGATGGATGAAAGGAAGTCTTTTTTTTTAGTTTTTCTGCAAATGTAGCAAAGAGAGTGACTGTATAGGTCACACTGGAAAGACTTCTGGAATCCAGAAGTACAATTTGAAGTCAGTTCCAAAGATTTTCATCTACATCAGTGAGATCATGATTTATGCCTTTCTCTAAAACTTCTGTGTAAGGGACAGAGAGTGGTGTCCCACAGAGACAGGGCCTGCACTTGGTGATTGCTGATGGGGGGACCATTTCTGGAGCTGATCAAGGGAAATGAGTGGTTGCTAAATTTCAGCTAGCCTCACTTCTCACATACAAATCCTGGTCATCTGGGTTATTCATGTGTGTGGGTCAGAATTCAGGTCCATCAAAACTCAGAAATGTTTTTTTCCTTTGGGAAAACGGGGTTAAACAGAGTGAGTGCTTTGTAAGTTCAGATAAAAGTACATGATTTGCTGCTGGTGAACATGGCATTTGCTCATCTCTCTGGGGATGGTACTTGCTGACAGCCTGAAGTTATAAATGAAATGATTTTGCTCATGTCATCACCATCCTGGCCACAGTTTTGCTGCACCTACCTATCACACAGCCTTAATGATGCATGATATGCTGCCGAGAGCTGAAATTCTTCCCTCTGCTGAAAACAAGGCATAGACCAGCCCACTCCTTTTCAGCTCTGTCTCTTTAACCACCCTGCAGTACAAGCTGAAATGAAGCATCCTTTTAAATGTCTTTTGACATTTTCTATTACAAACACACTATGGTGCTCCTGCTCCTCACTGGTGTCTGCACAATCTGTCCATCTTCTTCTTCCATCATACACACTCTCAGGGACCAGGTAACTGGCACATGATGCTGTGTGCTCCTATGGCAGAACAGAAATAGCCAAAATATGCAAGAAAAGATCATCATCCCATCAGCTGTCTTTGAAGACTAGTGATACTATAGGAGGAAGAAAAAATGAAGGAGCTCAACACAAGCTACTGAGGATGAAATCATTGTAGAGTCAGGGAGTGAAGTTAAGCCTCATTTGCTTTGGCTGTCAGTTCTGTGTATGGTTTACATACAACAGATGCACATACATACACACAAATATATATATATATATATATATATACATATACAATGATGTCCACTGTGCAAATGCCAAGTTGAACACAAACACCATTTCAGGTATTTTTGTTGTCATTGTAACAACTGATTATCATTACAATTTGAAAAATTACTAAATCCTGAATGTTTGCACATTAGTACTAGGGTGTCACAATCAGTGCTTGGCTAGGCTTGCTCTGCGCTGCACTTCAGTCACATTTTTAAAGCACAGTGCATCAGTCTGCATAAAAAGTCGTTTGGGTAGAAGGAAGGCAGAACACATTTTTCTCCAACTCCTTCTGAGCCCTCAGAGGCAAGCTGCCTCTCTTGGCATGAATCCAGATAAAGATTCACCAAACCCTTGGTAAATGTAAACTTAGTTGACTAAGGGTGGATTTAAGCATACGCTTGAAAACAAATCTGTGCTGCAGGACGTGGCTGAACAGTTGCTTGTTCTCCACTGCTCAAGAGCTGCTCTCTGGGATCTCTGCTAAATGGCCTTGGTTGTTCTCTCCCCTCAAGAGAGTATAGCTGCTTTTGTACATTGGTCACTGATTATATCCATCCCGCATGTAGAGCAGGAATTGCTGACAGCTCCAGCCTCCGGTTCCAACTGCATTTCCCACCCTTGGGCTCTCTGGCCTGTGCCAGAGAGGAGCCTGAGCATGAGCCAGAAGATACTTTGCATGGACAGTAAGGAGACCACAGTCTTGGTGCAAATCTGGCTCTTTCAGCATGACAAAACAGACCAGGGTCAGCAAATCTGTATAATTCTGACCAAGCTAAAGTCTTCTGGTAAGCCTCTCATTGTACTACTGCTGGGAGCTGTGGTGGCAGTTTGCATGGACTATTCCCAGAAGAAACAATACTGCTCAGCTCTCACAGATGGGCAGTACTCAGGGTTAAAAATACCACTTAAAAACAAAGCAGCTTACAGATGAAAAATAACCTAAGCATTTGTCTCTTTTCAAACAAGTACAACTAGTCATAAATACTGAGCATGTGGGCGTCCTCGCATCAGAACTGTTCATATTATATCCTCAACTGCAAGCAGCAAAGCAAGTTTCAGCTCCTTTAACTGATTGTTTACATACTCTTGGACTGTCCCAAATGTGCTGAGACAAGTCAGGTGGTTTCAGCTAATTCATTTTATTTTGCAATTAACATAAGCAAAAAGCAAGTGCTGGCTCAGCACATCATTGGAGATCGAGCAGCACAAAGTGGTTGTAGCCCAGCTCCTGATGATTACAGGACATCCCAGAGGAAAATACAGCAAGGTCAAGCAGAGAAATGTGAAACCATAGGGTGTACAGTTGCAATAAATTTTCCTTTTGCCGATTCTATTTTTTTCTTGTTACAGCAAAGAGAGAGGGAGGCTAGTTTAAATTTTGCTGTGTAGGTTTGCATTTTTTTCAGGTCTTCTCAGCTTTTGATTAAGAACCAGGTGACCTCATACTTTGTATATGTACTGAAAGATATCAAGATATTTCTTTAGGACCTTTTTTATTTTTATTTTTTTTCCCTTTACAATTCAAAAGTGCAGTAATTGTTTTTTAAATTAAAAATCCATTCTGTAGTACTCTATTGTGTCTGGCTATTTTCAAAATACTTTTATCAAGGTTTCTTAGATTTATTGTTGCTAACTGACATCAGCAGCAATACTTCCTATTAAATTTGCTCAATTTCTGCTCCTGCTATGTTGTTCCAGCATTGGAATATCTACTAGAGCCCTTGATAGTTTTTTTTGTCTGTCAAAGTGATGTTTACAATTTCACCTTAATTTGCTTAACTTGATTTCATGTATTACTTTTAGTGATTTACATCATCCAGGCACTATCTTGCCAAGCTGACCTCTGAAGATTTATAATATTTAATTACAAAAATAGCATCTCATACCTCATAAACAATGTCTGTGCCTCAAAATTTTAAAACAGTAATTTGTAAATAGTATATGGGGACTCTTGTTACATTGTCTGTAGCAATTGAAGTGGAGATAGATACACTAACCTCTTGAACATCTCTCTTTAAAGTCTAAAGGCTATGAAGATCTTAATACATGAGGGTAAGTAATAGAAAAGGAGAGTGATTAAGGTTTGTACCACTGTATGTAAAAATCCTGAAAAATCCTGAAAAGGCAGCCTGGTAAAGAATTAAAGGATAATGGCATACTTAGTGCCAGGCAGCATGTTTTGCACTGAGGGTTGATCAAACATCATACCTGAGGGAAACTGCCATGAACCATCAGTTCACATACATAAGGCAGACAGTTGTGTGGTGATGGTAAGTGTGGTACCTTGCATTACTATTTCAGCAGATGCATCTTGGCTGGATATAGGGGTGGATAAGCCTCAGGCTGAGTATTTTGGCCGCAGTGATCCAACAGTGCAGAGCTGCAGGTGCTAAAAAGGGGAGGAGATGTGAGAAGTACATAAACCTGCATGGAGCTACTGCATAATTTTCATGAGCACATGATGGGCTAATAAGGGAGCTAAGGCAGATCTCCAGGGCTTTTTAGCTCTTGCTAACTTCCTGAAGTTATTCCAAATTCAGTCACTACTTGCAAAAGTCGGTAGCTGGTTACGTTCAAAACAAGAACCTGGTGGTATGGTGTAAGGGCCCAATATTGTTTTTCCCAAGCAATGAAAGTACTTCATAACTACCATGTCTAGTCAGATAAACTTTTACAGACTCCGGAGTTTCAGATTATCCAATTAGTTTAAAGCAAGGTTGTGTTCCACAGCTGAAAGTGTTGGAGTTATTGCAGACGGTTCACAGCTAAACATCCTCCAGTCTGAAAGGTATCCAATCCAGATGTGAGAGGAAAACCTCGTTTCTGCTGAAGATAGTGGAAAATTTCTCACCAAGGCCAATGATGGTAAGATTTCAATTTGAAATTTGTGAGATAACCTCGCACCATCTAAAGAAGAGTCATTACCCTGAAGGTGCATTTCTACTCCATGACATGACCGCTACTGTCCAAGCTGGCATCTTCAGCTGGGATACCAAGGGATGTGTCAGTCCCATCAGTTTAGGAAGAGCCCTTCTCAACCCATCTATCAACACTAATTTCATAGGAACTGAAGGAGTGGGCTGTGATTAGAGTAAATGTTAGTTGCAGGGAGGTACAGAATAGGCAACCTTTTCGTGTCTACTTAAACTTGCTTGAAGAACAGCAAGCAGATTTCTCAACATCTGTCTAGACACTGGTACTACTTGAGAGTGAGAGCTAGTGATCTTCCCTAGAGGTTTTATGATTTACTTATCATGTTACCTGCTGAGTGGGCTGGACTCTCTTCTGAGATACCCTGTTATAAATTCAAATAAATTATGAATAGAAGGAATAGGAAAGGCCTGCTCTTCCATTACCCTGCTCTGCTTCTGTAAGAGAAGCACATCTTTAGCAGATGTATATCTAAAAGATACACATAACGTATAATTCAAGACATATATCTTAATGTATATTCACGTGTTGGAGATTCTTTCATCTCCCTTGGTGATCTACTCTAGGCTTTATCAGTTCCTGCAGCACACATGCTTTCCTAAACCAATCTCCTATGACTGCAAATGAAATTGATTCCATATGGTTTTACATTGTTGGAAATGGGAAACTGTGAATTATCTTACTCTGTAACAACCCCTGCATGTGTATGAAGACTATTATTCTACAACGAATAAAGGTAATTTTTCCAGCTTTTTCTAAGATGTTAATGAATGTTATATATTTTGTTATTTTATTTCTCTCCTCTAAACATTTTCCCATTCGTCTAGGGCATTAAGTGAAATGTCCAGAACAAAGTGCTGTTGTACAGCAACAAATCCATTACATAAATTAAACTGTATAAAGGGAATGAAAAGCAGAATGACTTGCACTGAAAATAAAATTATTTCAAAATGCCATTATTTATTCCCATCACTACTCTCACTGAGTACAGACCAAAGCAAAACTGTCACAGATAGATCCACTGCCAGTACCATTTAATTTATTATAATTTAAAAGATGATTAATAAAATAGTTATCCTGTTTTTTCCTTTGTCTTCTTACTGTTCCAGTCCAGCAAGAAGTTTCCCTGGCATTAGTTTGGCCCGGTGGTATTATTCGGCTCCTGCTGTGGAAAAAGGACCAGTCTCATTGGCGACCATTTAATCCTGATTTATTTTCTACCCTAAATATCTTTCAGGTATCATAGCCTTCAAAGACAGACTGAAATGCAACATCTCTCCATTTTAATATCTGAATGTCTTCCAATAGCCCACAGGGTGTCTGGGCTCACATCTGTACCTAGCTTCACTGGGCAGCTGGGAGCTGATGTGACACCTGGTATAACAAAGCAGCGAGGAAAATTGAACACAAACACAGCGTCCTCCCAAAGAGTAATTGCTGTTCAAGATGAGGGCAGATTTTCTCTGATTATTAGAATATGTAACTGGAGCAAGAGATATATCCTTCCCTCTCTGGGTTAGCACTTAGTCTCCACAGCTGCCTGCCAAGAAAGACATTTAGTTTGAGATTGCTGATAGCATGAAGGAAATTTTCATTTCCCTTTAAGTACAGAAATACTGCTGTAGGACTGAGACTTTGAAATATGCGAAAGAGGCTTACGTGTAATGGGACAGAAGCACTCTCCAGCTGTGGAATTGGCTGAAGTTATGAAATAGGAAGTGCTTGTTTTAAAGTGTGTGAGACATTGTGCTGGCTTGCAGCATAAAATATGCATCTTCCCCTTCCTGCAGGCCTGCACTGTGTGCTCATGACTGAACACACAGTTCTTGGCCATTGTGGAAAGAAGCTGTCTGGATAACAAAGGAAATGGAAGATTTGCTACTAGGCAGAACAGTCACTTCTTGCTCAGCCAGTTGTCCTTAATGACACCGGAGCGTGCTGTTAGGATTGATGCAGTGATATTCATGAGGAAGGAGCACTCTAAAATTCAGTGCTCAACTTTTGATAGTCCATCCCAAGTAATTATTGTGTCAGTGGATGAAGGGCAAATAAAATTTAAAACTTTTCAGGGAAATTAGGATAATTCTGAAAAAGCTTTCTTAAATGCTGTCTCATTCCGAACTGAATAAATCTTGTGGACATCACATTATTCAGACCTCTATGCTCCTTTTCTCTCCCATATATTTACACTATTGGTTAAGAGTATGGTTGAAAAGCCAGTTTAAAATTCAGCTTCATTTGCCATTCATACTATTACCATGCAAAAACACAATCAGGTTCAGGCCCAGGGCCCTGGGCACCTGAGACCCAGAGCATCCTGAAGGATACTTCTGCATGTTCTTCTTGGCAGGTTGGGCTTGGGTTTATGCACTCAGAGCTGGAAGGAAAAGCTCACAGCTGAATTTTCCAAAACCACTGAGAGCAAGCCTAAGTATGGAGCAAAGTGATCCCAGCATAGACCCTGTATCAGGGAGAGCATCCAGCAACACAAGGGGACAGTGGCAGAGACAGAGTGACAGAGACAGAGCACGGAAATTTGCTCTGCTCTCACTGGTAATGCAGAAGCACCTTAGTGCTCTCTGGTGTGCAGAATACATAAACTTGAATTTCTCATTGCTTTCTACCACCAACCATGAAAAATGTTGTGAACTATCATCTCCTCAAAAGCATTTCTATGACAAAGTGACGCGCTGGGTGGATGAGGGAAAGGCTGTGGATGTGGTCTACCTTGACTTCAGCAAGGCTTTTGACACGGTCTCCCACAGCATTCTCCTCAAGAAATTGGCTGCTCTTGGCTTGGACTGGCGCACGCTTCGTTGGGTTAGAAACTGGCTGGATAGCCGGGCCCAAAGAGTCGTGGTGAATGGAGCCAAGTCCAGTTGGAGGCCAGTCACTAGTGGCGTCCCCCAGGGCTCGGTGCTGGGGCCGGTCCTCTTTAATATCTTCATTGATGATCTGGACAAGGGCATCGAGTGCACCCTCAGTAAGTTCGCAGATGACACCAAGTTAGGTGCGTGTGTTGATCTGCTTGAGGGTAGGAAAGCTCTGCAGGAGGATCTGGATAGGCTGCACTGATGGGCTGAGGTCAACTGCATGAAGTTCAACAAGGCCAAGTGCCGGGTCCTGCACCTGGGGCGCAATAACCCCAAGCAGAGCTACAGGCTGGGAGAGGAATGGTTGGAGAGCTGCCAGGCAGAGAAGGACCTGGGAGTGATGGTGGATAGTCGGCTGAATATGAGCCAGCAGTGTGCTCAGGTGGCCAAGAAGGCCAACGGCATCCTGGCTTGTATTAGGAACAGTGTGACCAGCAGGGCTAGGGAAGTGATCGACCCCCTGTACTCGGCTCTGGTGAGGCCGCACCTCGAGTACTGTGTTCAGTTTTGGGCCCCTCGCTACAAGAAGGACATGGAGGTGCTTGAGCGGGTCCAGAGAAGGGCGACAAAGCTGGTGAGGGGCCTGGAGAACAAGTGCTACGAGGAGCGGCTGAGGGAGCTGGGCTTGTTCAGCCTGGAGAAAAGGAGGCTCAGGGGCGACCTTATCGCTCTTTATAGGTACCTCAAGGGAGGCTGTAGCGAGGTGGGGGTTGGTTTGTTCTCCCACGTGCCTGGTGACAGGACGAGGGGGAATGGGCTTAAGTTGAGCCAGGGGAGTTTTAGGTTAGATGTTAGGAAGAACTTCTTTAATGAAAGGGTTGTTAGACATTGGAACAGGCTGCCCAGGGAAGTGGTGGAGTCACCATCCCTGGAAGTCTTCAAAAGACGTTTAGATGTAGAGCTTAGGGATATGGTTTAGTGGGGACTGCTAGCGTTAGGTCAGAGGTTGGACTCGATGATCTTGAGGTCTCTTCCAACCTAGAAATTCTGTGATTCTGTGATTTTAAATGCTTTTTCTTTTTCCTGTACCATCTCTTTAAGTAAGTATATGACAGAAAAAGCAGAGGAAGAGTGCAATATAGAAATTAGAGTTTAACATTACTATTCTGTGATTCTGTGAAATGATAGTGAATGCTACCCAATGGAGCAACTCCTTACAAAAGAGTATAATCTGCTGACTTGATAATCAACGTGACTGTAAACAATCTCCACATGAGCATGAAAGAGCACATGCACAGAGCATCTTTGGAGCAGAGAAGCCAGTGCATAGGTTGGTGGTGCTGAGCTCTAACTCAGAAGAGAAATCCTCCAAAGTCAGTAAAGCAACCAAAAGACGAAATGTGTTCCCATCTCATGGCTACAGAACTGTATACTTTGCATTATGTGCTCTGGAAGACTGTCTGTTAAGTGTTGTATTACTTCAGCTGTGCTGGGAGATGTATGCTCTGTTTGCTACATCCAAGAGCAAGCTATAAAGTATAACAAATAGAGACCAGCCATTAAGAAGGCACTGACACTAGTTTAGTTTAAATTAGGGAGTAGTCAAGTTATGGCAGTGATACAGAACATATTCCTACAAAAGATGAGGCTATCTCTCTGACTGCAGCAGGGCTATCCTTTTACATTTCTTTGTGAGAAAAGCATACTAATACAAAATACTGCTTGGCCCTCATAAAACTGTACTCCATCTCTGAGTGCTTTATTTATGGGATATGAAGTTCAATGACATTTTAAATGCTTTTTCTTTGGATGGTATTAATGATCTAATGATTATTTAACCATTTTTCTCGAACAGTCCTTTATTTAGGAAACTGAAATATGTGAAAAATATTGCCATGTAAATGTCAGTGAAAGTAATTAAGCAGAGAGGAATTTAAGATTATATCACTTGTTCTCTTTTTTCCTCTCTTTGTAAGATGTTAAAAAGCAAGTAGAACTCTGATGTCCTTGGAAATATTATGAGATGAGAATATGGCATGATTTAAGAAGTATTTTCCATTTCTTCTACTGCAGTTGCCGCATGGAATTTCTATAAAAATTCAAAATGCAGAACAAATGAACTGTACACTGGAGTCTTTAAATGTAATTTAATGGTGAATAGACATGTCTGAGTGTAAACTCCTATCTCCATTATACCAGAAAATAGTTTATCAGGGGACTGATAGTCTGAAAGATCTTGACCACCACCAAATAAAAAGAAAAAATTTCTAGCTGCTAAGCATGTTGCCAGATGACTGTGTGAACCTCTGTTAATGGAAGATTTTTAGTAGAGATGAGGTAATATGCCTTAAAAAATGGTTTATCAAGAGGGGTCCTTCAGTCTTCCTGCCACAACAATGCTGAAGTAACAGTTTAGACTCAGATAATCCTTGAGAACAGAGGTTGCAAAGCAGTAGATTTCTTGAGGTTTCTTACAGCAGGTTCTCTTCTATTGACACCCTGATTCTATGATTTATTTACAAAAACAGTCAAATTAAGTAGGACAAATTAAGATTAAAATACGACAAGGCAGTACCCTCTAGAACTAGAACAAAAGTCCTGATCTTCCAGATTTGTTTCAATTTTTATTTTGTTTTGTTTTAAGTTCAGTGTGGCTATCACCGAAAAAATCTCTTTCTCTTCTTGCATATTTATGCTAATTCCAACATCACGGTGTTGATGTATCTGTATGCTGACTCATTTTTATATACACCGTGTTCTCTTCTCGATGAATTATCTCACTGGTTAATTTTCTGTACAGCAGCATATATTTCATTAGATGTTTTTCCCTCCTGCAGAGGTAGATATCTCTGAAGAAACATTTATCACTGATTACTGCAGAAAACATTCTTGAACAGTGAGCTGTATACTGAGTTTCCCTTTCCTTTGATTTTTTTTTTTTTGTTTATTTTTCCTCTTTTCTATGTAAAAGTCCAAGGTAAAATCCCCTATGTGGCCCTTCACTTAAGTACAATTAATTATTAGTTTCAACTCTTTTCCAGCTATTGAAGATGCTGCATTATTTTATGAATATTTCCATAATTGAGACAATGCTGCAACTTGTTTTTATCTTGAATAAATTGCAACTAAAGAGGCTTTACTCTATTTAAATAGATATTTTACCAAACAAAAAGAAATTAAGAAACCAGCTGTTGTATGCAGTGTTTTTCCATGGCAGTTTGTAAATTGGATATTTTGAATACACATGTATACTATACACACACATACATATGAATACATATATATACACACATATGTAACTAGAAGTAGAACAACATTCTGTATCAGGAACTTAAAGGCTGGTGCTTCTGTAGCTGTTCATGGAAACAATATTTGAAATATTGTTACTTTGGTGCAGAGATATTTACATGGCTTCAACGGATAACAGACTTTATCACATCACTCTAGCATATGGGCTACAACTTTCTTGCTAAGTGTGGAGCATCCTGAATCATGAAGAGCACGAGTTGGCTGTTCGTTGTCCTTTGGGAAAAAAGTGCCAGGGTTTGGAGTGGCGCAACCCACTGTACACACAGATTGGAGTCCAGTGAATCAAAGTCACTGATGGTATGCTGCAAGTAAAATTCCATCACTCTTATTTATTTATTTATTTATTTATTTATTTATTTATTTAGGTTATTTAGTATACATCTTCTCAGCTGCTCTCTTCTCTGAAGTGTCTTCGTGTCATCAGTGATACCTATGTATCCATAAGGATGAGTTTTTCTCTGGGGTTCCAGTCATCTTCTGGCATCCGATGAGATATTTATGTCTCTCCATGATCACAGTGCCAGACTTCTTGCCTTGCCAAAGGGCTTGATCAACAAAGTTGCTGAGAAGTTACACTTCACCAGCAGACATGACTTGCTTGGTGATGAAACTCGACTGTCATTTTCAGGATATTAAGAAACATATCTTCATCTTCAGCAAGGACCTGGTACATAATGAGCCACTTAGGACCAGTGAAAAGTTCTATGAGCTTCAGAATAAACAAACAATTCATCTCCTTGCTCTGTATCCTAGCCATGACTCTGGACAGCCCACTCCCACACTGCTGAAATGTTCACCTCCTGCCTTCGGTACAGTAGGAGTGTCTCTCACCCTGTGTTTTATTTTGACTGCCAAAAACTTATAAGGCCAAGGACAAAAGGTCTTCTTTCTGTATGATTTTCTGTGAGTGTATTTTATTCAGTAGTTTCAAAACTCTACATATTTTATAAACATTAGCTGGATTTATCGCCTATGACTTCATGCTTCTTCCAGGAATTAGCTCTTTGAAGTGCTTTCCCAGAGAATATTGCAACTGAGATATGTCTATTCCATTGTAAACTTACTGACATTATCTTTTCACATAGATAATTTGAACATTTCCCAGGCTGCTAGGATTTAAACACATCCCATAAGCATGAACCAGATCAGTATAAGGAATAGGTATCCCTGACCTGCTTCCATGCTTTACAGACTCTAAATCCTAAGGTTTCTAGGAAAGAAGGTGAATGAGTCAAGCTAGTACCTACTCCAAATCCAGCGACTTGCTCCAGTGGCTATTCTATCCAACTGCAGATGTCATTGCTCAAGAACATGTTGGTCCTCAGTGTAGAAGTACTCAGCAAGGATGGAATTGTCCAAGGAACTGATAAACATGGAATTTCTTGAAGATCTATAATGTCCCATGAAAATAAAGATGGTCCCATGGCTTCCTGTTTTCATGAGAACAACAAAAAGGAGACAGTCCTGCAGGCATAATATTTCTGTCATTTCTGTTGGTGGCCAACTACAAAAAGAGCTCTAACTACACAACACTGAGAACCTATTTTGTACATGTTGTGGTTTAACCCAGCCTGCAGCTAAACACTGCTTCTCTGTCCTAACTGAAACCAGTACAGTACAGCATTGACTTGTTTTCCTTTAAACAATTATTTAGATAATTCAGCCACATACATGTACATAAATGCTGTCATTCTCTCGCTTAAAGGTTAATGCCAGACTACAAATTGAGGCAACCCTTTATCCTTCCTAGTGATGCTGAGCCATTACACTGAAATGGAAAGAGGGGGTCTTGAACCAGTGTTTCTTGTTGATGAGTAGTCTCTCTGGGGTATGGTTACAACCACCAACCTCAGTCAGTGGTCTTTAGCATGAAAAACATGAGTACCAGCAGGAATTGGGACTGGTGACTGGATTAAATAATGAACAACAATTAATCATTCATTATAAATTATTTAATTAATAATTTTAATTACTTTGCTAATGCCTTGCAAAAGGAAATGATGAAATTCCCTTGTAGAGAACAAGAAAAGCTGATTCTCCCTGTCTCTAGATGGCTCTTTGAAAGTAGTTGTTCAAAGGTGACTGACACCCTAATCTGTATTTTAGGTTAAAGAATAAAGGGAATATTGACCTATCTTCATGATTCTGACCTTAAGAACTAAATTAACAACACAGATTCTTGTGCTTTCAGTCACTACCTCGGCATACCTTCTGCTTCTTCTCTTGGTGCCTGTGGTTTTTGTGTGCTTTGTCTGCCATTGTAGAGATAATCATAGAACACTGTATCTAATTGCAAGAAATAATGAAAAGACAAAACCAAAAGACACAGTACTAGGCTTTAACCTACTTTGTCAGAACTAAGTTAAAGGTTGGATGATCTAGATGATCTTAAAGGTCTTTTCCAACCTGAATGATTCTATGATTAATAGTATGATATTGAAATGTGCTTCTGGGACTGAACAGTTGAGTAAGATGGCAAGCTGAATAAATTAATTAAAACACAGTCACTTTGCAGGGCAAAAACACTCCTTTAATGAGAGAATAAATATCACTCAAAAGTTAAAGAAATTTGGTTTAAGAGTCAATAGAATATGTTCTTTTTACCTCAAAACACATACACAGAAGACAGAAAACTGAAAAACGTTCATATATTTGAAAACTGTTAGGAATTCAGTCTTGAATTTTATCCCAAATACACTTTAACATGGATTTTTTACTTGTGTAGGTGCCCTTTGTGTTGTTCTTACTGATAGCACCATTGTTCCCACAAAATATATTACATTTTGTCCTTCTTTAATGATTAATCACTCCAATTTCCTATTAACAAAAGCAGCAAGTGGGATATTAGTTTCTTTCCCCCCTGATGATCAGAACATTTTAAGCAGTTTCCTTACAATAGACAATATGTAGAAATAGAGACTGGTTACTGTGAATTGCTGCTATGGATACAAGATTCTTGTCTTTGTCACTGTTTTAAGGCTACATGGAGTGCTTGTTAGCATATTAACCAAAAGGCATTTAACATTAGGTATAAGTACAGTGCATTAAACAATACTGCCCATCTTATTTGGTTGAAGTCCATTCTGCAGAAACAAATATAAAAAGGTCTGTTTTCCCCTCAAATTATAAATTAAATACAATTATAATTTATATCAAATTATTATAAAAACAAAAACAAAAACTAAGATATACAAAACCACTAGTGTAGATGTTAATATAAGCTGACAAACACCCTCAGAGAGTGGATAAAAATGACCAGAACTGAATAAAGAATCATTTCACATACATATAAACCCTTACCCACAATATATCAAATATTTTCAAATAACTTATTAAACAAAACTTGGAGGAAATGAGCTTCTGATATTCTTTGTATAGTGATCCTTACAATATATATGTAGGTCAGTGCTGTTTTATCAAAGAACACTCAGTGGCACATCTCACCTCTCTCTGTTATGTCAAAAACCTCAAACATAAAAGCAGCAAAATGAACAGACAAATAAACAAAATCAATTGAATTCAGCAGCAATAGCATGTGGGTTATATTTCTTACCAAGATTAAATAAAAGGACACTTAAACGACTGCTGTGTGAAATGACTTTGTTTCTTTCACGCATATTAGGTATTGTGTGAGCAATATATCTTATGAGGAATAATAAAGGAAATAACTCTTGCTTTGACTGTAGTAGTAACATGAGAGCACAGTTGCTATTAGTGAAAAGCTCTAGATGTCACTCTGCAGCTCTCTGAATTTT
This sequence comes from Aythya ferina, assembly GCF_964211825.1. Classification (NCBI taxonomy): domain Eukaryota; kingdom Metazoa; phylum Chordata; class Aves; order Anseriformes; family Anatidae; genus Aythya; species Aythya ferina. Next base: position 10,645,914 of record NC_140297.1, read on the forward strand.
CTCTCATTTTAGACTCCCTGAAGGTGACATTCTCAAAGGCCCTCAACCTTAAGTCATGTAAGCTATGCAAGTGGATATTTGCATATGTAAACTGTGCGCTAGCACACACGAGTGTGTATTATAGCTATGAGCTGACTTAGTCGGCTTGAAAAAATCACAGCTTGAGTGACATGTACACTGAACATTTGTGCCCAAAGAACATTTCACATGTTTTTTGAGTATTGCTTTTAGTATCAAACTGTGAGCCCAAAGAAGTGGTAAAGAGAATCAATAGCCGATAACATCTTTAGTAATATAATATTTTGCAGGACCAAGAAGTAACTCAATAATATTTAACCTGTGTTGTATGCCCTCACTTCACTCTGTCGAATAACGTACTGCTTATAAAATAAAGTTTCAGGACCTTTTCAGGTTCTTATCAGTTAAGAGAGTGTTGTACGGAACTAGACCACTGCAGTCTGGGACTTGATCCAAAGCCTATTTAAATCTCATGAAAAACAGGTGATGACCGGTCATACTGTATCTCAGGCACATGCTGCATCTGTATGGGATTCTCAATTGAATATAAATGTTTTGCCAGATAAGCAGGCAAATAAGTGATTTGCTTAGTCAAGGGCTATGAAAAAATAAGATTATCCTGTCAGCACATAATGCTAATTATCTTACGCTGCTTGGCTTCTGAGGCACTTCCTTGTAACTTGAACTAATTCAATACTAATTCACTGAAAACACTAAACCAGGGATACTGGGCCATTAAATTAACTTAAAGAGTTTTGTAGCAACCCGGCAGCAACTCAGCTGGCATTGCATAGATTGTCATCATTGGTTATCACTGGTGTCCCTACAGACTGATATGTTTCATGTGGACTTCTATTGCTGAGGACGCATCAGTTTAAGTATGAGCTATTGAATGTGAGATTAACAATCCATGTATTCTGCTTGTTTTCCTCAGGCAGCTGATTAAATAATTTTGAAAAATTACTTGGTGGTTTTTGTTTTTTTTTTTTTTTCTTGGTGTTTAACCTCACAGTAATTTTATTAATGCTGAGATATGAAATGATCATAAAACTAAGCTTTGTTTGAAACTCGTTGGGCAGATTTTGAGACTCTGTGAAGCAATTTAATTGCCTACTCTACAAATGGTACACGCCAAGCAAAACCACAGACTGCAAGACACTGCACAAATACAGGCTTTGTTTAAAAATTGTCAGAGCAGGCAGATTTGGATTTATCTGAATGGATTTATTTACTGTGACAATTTATGCCTTGACTCAGTTCACTGAAGTACTTAGCAGATGAGGTATTTCATAGATTTGCTTTGGAGTAACCGCATACTAATGTTCATAGACAAGCCTCTGCTGAGAATACATTCACAAACTTGTTGCATTTTGATGGAAACCTTCATCAAGCAAACCCATGCATGGGAACTGTTGCTCTGTGCATAATGCATGATTAACGGGCAAGTGAGAATGGGCCTTGAATGATGTGAGTGGTTCTTAATGAAGAAAGCTGTAAATAATTTATATTAAGAGTGAAATTTATTATCTGTCATTGTTCAAGTGTAATCCTTTACTAAATCCTGTAAAAACAGGCTGTCATGGCCCTGAGGGTGTCCCCATATTAATATTTTGGCCGCCACAGCCTAGTGCTGCAGGCAGCCCTTTCCCTGGGCCCTCCCCGTCCCTAGGGAGGGGGATGTCTGAAGCTGGGGATGCCCCTAGTGCCCCTTGGCTGCTTTGCTCCTGGATGGGGGCTCTGGCTTCCAGGCCAGGCCCTGTTGCCTTGTGGACAGCCTCCATGGCCTATGGCCCAAAAGGGAGCCGCCATTCTGCACTGCCCTGGCCCTGCCTGCAGCCCAGGCCTGCAGGGGCAGGTGGGAAGAGGCAGTGTGTTTCCATGACATTTTTCAAGATTTAAAGACTTTTTTCTTTTTCTATTCTATTTTTCTTTTCTTTTTCTTTCCTTTTCTTTTTTTTTTTTTTTTCAATAAAATTAAATTAAACATGAACAAGACTGTTAAGTGTGCCAGATAAATTCCAGACAACCACATTTTATCTAAGACATCTGTGCAACAGTCAGATTTGTTTCACAAATAAATCAACCACTGCAGAACCCCGCAGGAATGGAAGAAGTAGCTCAGAAAGTCAAGTGACTAAAAGAGAAATTAAATCTGCCATTTTCAAGTTGCTTTGAGGATTTTCTATCACTCTGGAAAAGGCAGAATAAAATCATCTAGTGTAGAGAAAATCACAGGTGTGCATCATGGATAGTAGCAAATCATTTCTTTTTGAGATGAACCTAATAACAAAACAATTCCATGAAAATATTGTGATATAAACTCCGATCCTTCAGGGAGTGCACAGAAGATATGCTGCCTATGAGAGGTGCTGGCCCAAGTGCCATGCATACTATCTTTAAGAAGCACGTTAACTCATTATTGTACATCATTTTCCTTTCTTAATGAAGGTTTTATTCTGATTCAACCTTCCTTGTAAAAAGCCATTACAAGTTAGTGAAGACCCAGTGAAAATAAAGCAGTGTAGCTGTTGCCATGATATGGTGCAAATAACCTTCTCCCTCTCTCACACCTAGGGGAAGTGCTTTATAAGCATAGAATGCATTGAGTTAAAGATCAGAATTATAATGAAACTTGTAAAAGAAATTAGACTGGGGAATGTGCAAAAGAAACCTTTAGTCATAATACCGGTAAGAAGACAAATTCTGTGTATGCACAGCATTTTGCATGACTATAGACTGGAGAATACTCTAGAGAAAAACAACTCATTTTCTTCTTAAATTGTGGCTTTTGAAATAAATGTTTATTGTAAGAACACAGAAAATGAAATAGAATGTTTTGTGTCAGAGAATTTGGAGTCATTTGAGTATATAGCACTAAAATCTTGTCTTGTTAAAAGTCAGATTGCTCTAGGTGCAATGGCAAAATAGGGAGCAAAAAGCTGAACACAAGCGAAAAATGATGGAAGTGCCCACCAATAAAGTTCTATAAACTGTTAAACCAACTATATAATAAAGTGAAAGTAAAATTTGTATTCCCTCTTCCTCTAGTTCTCCTGTTGAAAAAGTAGCATTTTTATCCTTCCAGGTTTGTTTTTCATGAGTTCTGAAAATATAAAGTATCACAATTGCAGGTGCACAGCAATTACAAAAAAGCCAAAGTCAGAGTAGCCATATGAAGTACATGTTGGAATGACCATCAAATCAATATTAGATACAGGAAAAAATAGCTAGGAAAGTACCTGCAATTTTTAAGAAAGGGCAAAGACAGCCTTTACATAAAAACAAAACAAAACAAAACAAAAAACACATGGACAAGCTAGACAAGTGGGCCCATGTGAACCTAATGAGTTTCAACAAGCCCAAGTGCAAGGTGTTGCACCTGGGTCAGGGCAATCACAGACACGAGTACAGACTGGAAGAACTCATTGAGAGCAGCCCTGAAGAGAAGGACTTGGAGGTTCTGGTAAGCTTGACATGAGCCAGCAGTGTGCATTTTGCAACCCAGATGGCCAACTGCATTCTGAGGAGCGGGCAGGAGGTCAAGGGAGGTGATTATCCCCCCTCTGCTCTGCCCTTGTGAGGCCCCACTTGGAGTTCTGCTTCCAGATCTGGGATTCCCAGCACAAGAAGGATATGGGGCTGTTAGAGCGAGTCCAGAGGAGGGCTGTGAAGTTGATCAAAGTGCTAGAGTACCTCTTCTATGAAGACAGGCTGAGAGACCTCGAGATGTTCAGCCTGGAGAAGAGAAGGCTCTGGGAAGACCTCATTGAAGCCTTTCAGTACTTAAAGGGGGGTTATAAACTTCTTTATATATGGAAAGCAACTTTTTGCTCAATCAGACAAGGACAGGACAAGGGAGAATGTTTTTAAACTAAAAGAGAGGAGATTTAGATTAGAAGTTAGGAGGAAATTCTTCACTCAGAGGGTGGTGAGGCACTGGAACAGGTTGCCTAGAGAAGCTGTGGATGCCCCATTCCTGGAGGTGTCCAAGGCCAGGCTGGATGAGGCCCTGAGCAACCTGATCTAGTGTATAGCATCCCTGCCCATGGCAGGGGGTTAGAAATGAATAGTCTTTAAGGTCCCTTCCAACCCAAGCTATTCTATGAACACATTTTCATTATTAAAGCAGACATGGGGAGGACTTGGCAAGATGGATACTAGCTAGAGAAAACAGTGATTAAAGAGGTATCTCCTCACCCGCATCTGTGCTGGCTCTTGCAGTTCAATGGTTCCAAAGGTAGCTACTGCCCAGAACATTCCAGGACTTGGCAGAGGAGGGAAGCAACTGCGGTATTCAATTATGCTAAGATGGGGAAATCTTGACTGAGGCTCTGATATGTTCCTGAAGAGAAGACATATTAACCTTCTGTTATTACCTATTGTTAATAGTCACATAAAGAGGAAAATAGTAGTATTTTTGTTAGGTTTTAAATACCTAACCATTTAATATGCATCTCTCTCACAAATTCCTTCCTTAGATTATTTTTATTCATCTAACTTAATTAATTAACTTAAATTCCATGATGCTGTTCACCTTTTCCCATTTTATAAACTGTTTAGATAGTGCATGATAAACTAATAAGTAATACTTGCTTTTAGCTGAAATTCCTCTCACTATCTCTCAACCGTTTCTGATCTTGACTATTAGTGAAAAGAACTTACGGCTAATATTTGAGAATTAATATTTATGTGGTTTTATTCATTTAGAGAAAAACATTTCTGTTGAAGGAAGAGACATTCTGTTACAAGTTGTTTTTTTTTTTTTTTTTGGTACAGCCATACCAAAAATTTGAAGTAACTTTTTAGTTACTGGGTTTCTCTTTTTCCATTTCCTTAGGTATCAAATTAGTTTAATTAAGGGCTGCTTTGATTTTACTTGAGTGTAATTGCAGTATTTCCTAAGACAGGTAAAACCATGTGAGGAAAAAAAGCTAGAGGCTCATCTACAGATAGAAATGGGAAGAAATGGATATTAAATTCTTTTTTTTTTAATGTTCTCTTTTCAACTGATTATAATCAACTCAAAATACTCCTGCTGTGCCATATGAGGAAAAGAGAGACTAAAAGTTACAGGAAAGAAAATTCTGCTATGAGAAGGATTCACGTTCGTGTTCAGCAATTCTTTTTTGCTCAAATATTTCAGGTAAATCCATAGGATTTCTGTGATAGGAGGCTTTCAAGGTAGAGTATTCTGAAAAGAAGAAATCAAATAAATTACAGATGGGATTCAGAAATTTATTTTTTGAGCTTCATTTTGTTTTAAGACAGTTTTGTTTGGGAAGTGATTTTTGTCAGCTACTCCTGACAAAGTAATGCAGATGGAGAATAAAACCCGTAGGTGTATGTATACATAGCTATAACCACACGAATGTGAGTTATATCCACTCAGAAAGCTTCCTTTATATGGTTTTGTGGAAATGGTGGCTTGGTGCTCAAAGGTCATCAAAAGTAAAAGACAATATTAAATAAGGATCTTTAAGATCCATTTATATGTATTTCTTAACATATCATCACACTGTAGAAATCAATGGTACACCCACTTCTTTATTGCTATGTACAGCTGTGTGTAGCAGAGACAGAAAATAGAAGATTAAAAGAGAGAAGAACATGATCAGAGGGACAAAACATTTTTCATATCAGAACAGATTAAACGGCCCAGCACTTTCTCATTTAGAATAGTGATGTCTGTAGAGAGGTACCAAAGAGTCAGCTCACAAATAAGAAAACAACGGAAGCATTATTCATAATTTCTTTATTATAGTAAACTTAAGGGATACTGAATTAAATTATTTGGTTACAACATTAAAATAAAAAGATTTTTTTTTTTTGAGACACATAAACAAATTCTAGAATTTGATCTTAGAGGATGCTGTGGAAATCAAAAATATACAGTTGTGTTGAGACTAATTCATGGAGGACAGACCTAGCAATGAATATTAAGTTATGGCTTAGAATATTGCCAGGCTACTAATAGCAAACTGTGAGAACACAAGCAGGAAAGAGTTATCTATAGTTTTTATTTTCTTTCCTATCACAGTCCCCCTACAGCCACCACAAGTTCCTGCCAGACAGACTAATTGCGTAGACTTATCTCTGGACTCATAGATTATGGCATTTATGTTCTTATTCTCAAAGAAATTATTTCCATGTGAACGTAGGCTAAGGCTGAAGAGGTAAAAATCATCAGGCCTAACATGAGCAGGTAAACACCTGTAAAAATATTGCCATCCAGGATATTAGGAAAGTTAGTTCACATTGCACATTCATAGCATCTTTATGAATAAATTGAAATGCATCTGTAAAAATAAAGCCGTTATGAGACATGAATTAAACAGTTTCACCTTGACAAACAAATATTTAAAAGAATGGAAAAAATCTCTCAACCCTGTCCACACATTTATATAAGCAGTAAATGCCGTCATAACCTATTCTTACAATCAGTTTGCTGTTTTCTGCAATTGTCAGGGCAAAACATTTCTGTAAGAACATAAAGATAATGGCATAGTTAAATATAGTTGACTATTTTAATCTTAAAACTCAGCCTCTAAACACATGTAATTGATAGTATATGAATGAGTCATGGAAACTTGCTTTTTATGAAGAAAATTACTAATGTTCATTTCTGGCTTTTCTCATTACTTTTTATATCATCAGTTTCCTTCCAGTGTGCAGTTTAGTTATCATCGATCCACAACATTTACAGGAATTTAAATGTACTTCAGATGCTGGGTAACCTGGCTCCTGCTATTTCAAAGCGCTCATGAATTTTCAAGCTATTCTGCTTCCATCCTTGTTCTTTATTAATAGGTCATTATTTACCACGTATTTAATGATGAGCTCCTGCTTTCCCCAGGCTGCAACGCATCACTTTCACAGACAGCTTGCCAGGTCTTCTGCACTGAGCTTCTAGTCCAGTACAACTGCAAAGGTCAGCTGTGGCCAACAGGAAAAAAGGTGCTAGGTCCAGTAAGACAAAGGAGGTCCTGGGAGATGGGTCCCATGGGACTGCCTGGAGGGCTGGTAGATAAATCAGCCTTTGGGGTGCCTTTGGGGTGAAAATGAGCCAGCTGCATCATGATGTTGTCGCAGGACCCTGAAGGAAGATCCATGGTTTCAGGGGGGTCTTTTATACATAATTTTCAAGATCCCCTTCTTTTTAGTTATCCAGCATATGTGGAATATTACTCATGGCTCTTGACCATATGAAATAACTGGTGCACAGCTCACAGGGTCAGATGTATTGACACACTTCAAGTATTCCAGCAAAATGCTCCTGTTGCCATAGCTGCATGGGAAATGGTAAAACAACTCTGCTCTCATTCACAATAATACATTTCAGGGACTTGTCTGCTGGTGTCTGTAAACAATAATTTGGGGCTATAAATCCCCCGAACAATTCAGTTCCTTCTGGCCAGAAAAGAAACTCAGAAATTAATTTCCAGTCATTTGAATAGTTACCAGTACCTAGGACAGAAGTTTCTGAGAAATAGATTTGGGCTACATTAAACTGGTTGCACAGGAGTCAGTTCACTGTCAGGGTGTCACTCACCATTAAAGATGCCAGCTACCAGTTCATATCACTCACTGGCACTCGGGTCTTTTAGTTCTCTAACAAGATGTCAATAGTCCATAGCACCAAATCCATTTCATATGTCTGGAGAATAGCTTTAAAGAACTTTTTTAAGAAAAAAGCGGACTAAATAGAAAATGGGAGGAAATCGGATATGAGTTTGTCACAGTTAACTGTGTTGGAAAATCTCTTATCCCTCTTTGATAAAAGCAGATATCTTAGGCAAAAAGAGAGCTATATATACTTCAATTAATTCAAAGCATTTAGTATGTGACCCTTTAAAAATGTTAGTTAGGCAGAGAAAAAGAAAAGATGAGGATTAGACTAAGCTGTGTAGAAAACAAGATGAAATGTCAGGCAATACTTTTTGGGGTAGAGGGAGATATCAGAGGAATTCCTTGGTAATCAGTCTTGAGAGTGATCTTTTTAGCAGTGAGAGATATAAAAGTCTCAACTTTTGTCCAAAAATATAGGATTTTACTGATGGAACCTGCTGATGGCACAAAATCAAGAAAAAACATCCTTATACAGAGATTTGTTGTGTAATGGAAATATACTTACAAGGCCCTTGGGAACTGAAATGTTAGAAATTAGTTAAATGTAATGATGTGAAATGGAAGCCTGTTGAGCAAAAGGGCTGCTATCAAATATTTTACCTTCCCTGGAGGCTTCAAAGCTTGGCTGGACAAAGCTAAAGCTGTCATCAGCCAGGATGGCAACAGTTTACCCCTGAGAGGAACACTGGGCCAGTAGCACAGAGATCTTTTCCAACCACTTATATTTTTGTATGAAAATGAAATAAAGACTGTGCTGTAATAGTCACACCACAGACCATGAACTGCCATTGTTACTCTGAAGAAGAAACTGTAGCCCCAGAAAGTGTTTGGTAATGTGTTTTTGGTAGAAATAAGAGGTGATTATACAACCGTAGTAATCTGTTCTAAAGAAAGATTAATTTTAACTTTAAAAGGTGTTGACAAAGCACGGTAGGACTATGAGTCACCCAGGATCTGCCTAGACCTTTTATTTAAAAGAACCATGTCATGAAAATACTAAATCTTAAACACAAAATCAAGCTTTAGAAGATGAGGTAGACCAATTAACATTTTACAAATAAATAAGTAAAATGAAATATAAATATCAAGAAACCTAATATGGAGAATACCCTGGAGTGGCTGCTGTCTGGACTGCAGGATACATATCAATGTTACTGTCATACTTTTTTTTCCAAGCTCTGAATAATGCAGGGTTTGAGATACTCAGTCATACTGATACTCTGATAGCAGATAAGGGGGGAACAGAGAATAAGAAGTTTTAACTCAAGAAAATCACATTGCAAAGACTATCTTCTCCAGAATGATATCATAGGACTAGCCCAGGGCAGTCTCTAAAGTGTCTAGCAAACTTGCACTTATTTCTAAAAGAGGAAAGAATTGGCAGAAAAATGTCTGTTTTGACTTTGTTGTGATCCAGAAAGACAGTAGATTGTGTTAGTGACAGTCTGATTCATTCTAGTGCACTTTACATTCAACCCTACAACATGACGACTTCAAACTTTACAAAATGTCTGTTCTTGAAGTTTTTGTGTTATCTCTTCTTTATCAGTGCAAATTCAGGATATCTGATGGTAAATTTGAGAGTTGTCTCCATGTAAATTTTCACCAGAAGTGCCTAAATGCACACCAAAATCATACCCTTTATCTTTTTTTGGATTAAAGCTCTTTTGGAGGGAGGGGAGGGACAGGGACATTTTTTCAGACTAAGGGATGTGACCCAAAGGAAGCCAAGTTTAAGGAAAGCTGAATTCATAGCTAAATAGCAGGGCTGGGATTCAGAAGGTCTGGATTATATCCTGAACTGCCACAGACTTCCTGTATCAACTGAGCAGACTTGAAATATTCAATTTTCCTCTGAGGAAAAACACGATTTGTTCTACCAAGCTAATAAACTGGGAGAATTTATTAACTGAAATCTTTCAAGGACTTTGACACATTTATTTGAGATAGTATAGAGCTGCAAAAGATTAATATAAATTATATTTCATTGCTGTGTGTAGCAGGGTGTCTAAACTTGGAACTTAATCTGTTTCTTGGTAAGAGTCTAAATGATTCATGCACTGCAGATTTTTAAACATGACATATTGGCATAATCTTATCTTTCACCTGGTAAAATTAATTTTATTTGAGTTCTCTTTTCATTCACTCTTCAGTCCTAAAATTTCCCTATGTTCATGTCAGGAAAACTGGCTAAAATGTCTGAGCTTAGAGGGTGAGGATCAGTGGCACAAAATCTAGTTGGAAGCCAGTAACCGGCAGTGTACCCAAGGGGTCAAGGCTGGATCCAGTCCTGTTTAACATCTTCATTAATGATCTGATCCGTGGAGCAGAGCGTACTCGCAGCAAGGCTGTAGATGACACAAGACTGGGAGGAGTGTCTGAAACACCAGTGTCATGATGGCATTCAGAGGGACCTGGGCAGGCTGGACAAAAGAGCTGACAGGAACCTCATGAACTTCAGCAAGGGGAATTGCAGAGTCCTGCACCTGGGGAGGAAAGCACCATGTTCCAGTACAGGCTGGTAGCCACCCGGGTGGAAGGCAGCCTGGCAGAGAAGAACCTCTGGTTCCTTCTGGGCATGAAGTTGAACTAGAAAGAAGGCCACTGGTATCCTGGACTGTGTTAGGCAAAAAATGGCAAGAAGGTCGAGAGAGGTGATCCCCTCTACTCAGCACTGGTGAGGCTGCACTTGCAATCCTGTGTCCAGTTCTGGGCTCCCTACCACGAGGGGGACCTGGACACACTGGAAAAAGTCCAACAAAGGGCCACAAAGATGATGCAGGGGCTGGAGCATCTCTCCTGTGGGGAGAGGCTGAGAGAGCTGGTGCTGTTCAGGCTGGACAAGAGGAGGCTCAGGGGGGATCTCATCAATGTCTATAAATACATGAAAGGAGGGTGCAAAGAGAATGGAGCCAAGCTCTTTTCAGTGGTGCCCAGTGCCAGGGAAAGAAGCAATGGGCACAACCTGGAACACAGAAGGTTCCATCTGAACATCAGAAAGCACTTTACTGTGTGGCACAGGTCACACAGAGAGGCTGTGGAGTCTCCTTCCTTGGAGACACTCAAATGCCATCTGGATAAGGACCTGAGCGCCTTGCTCTAGATGGCCTTGCTGCAGCTGGGAGGTTGGACCAGATGGCCTCCAGAGGTCCCTTCCAACCTCAAATAGTCTGTGATTCTGCGATTCACAGTTTACTGATTGCTCCTGCTGTAATAAAACACAACCTGTAACTCTTCTGAAAGGCTGTAGACCTTCCCACACATGGGTGCAGTCTGACAAGTGTTTCTTTCTGGTTTAAGCAGCCTCTGACCCATTTTTCCCACTTCCATCCCTATTTCTTTGCCTGCACCAACTCTCAGTGTGCCAAAACAACCGTTTGTGGGGTGGCATGGTGAAACAGAGCTGGGAAACTTCTCTAAGCTAAAAATCACCATATTTTGCAGGCTGATTTTCTTTTGGGATAATTATGCAGGGAGGCAGAAGATCAGAGACAGAAGGCCAGACCACTTAACCAGCACACCTTGTGTCAATGCTAAAATAGTTAGATCCCCTTCCCTTGCCTGCTGGACCAGGACCTGAAAAATAAGATTGCTCTGCACCAGTTATCTGCTGCTGGTTTCCAGGAGAGAGAAAGAAACCAATCCCTTAGGTGTAAGCTGCATTTCAGTGAAAATAATCTAGCAAATGATGTGAATTGACAACCCCTGAAGTAACAAAATTAAAACAGTTTGATTGCTTAATTTACTGCCTGATCACAACTTTCCAACAAAAACAGTTCAGTTGCTGTTTCCAGCTACATCTAGAAGCGAGCTATGCTTCTTCACAGAAAATCATGCAGAATTAAACTGCTCTTCCTTGTACAAAGTCACACAGAGCTTGCTATACAAGGTACATGCTGCATTATTTAAATTCTGCAAATCACCCTCAGAAGTAAATACTGTGAATTGGAACACACAAGTACTGCCAATATGCTTCATGGTTTATTAATGAATGGAATGGTATATGAATGGAATGGGTTCCTAAACACTGTGTATTAGGGAAAGGGATATTAGTCAAATTAAGTAGCTTTGTTCCACTTCCACCTCCTTAGATCTTTTTACAGACTCATGGGGAGAAAAATGTTTTGAATCTGGGGAGAAAAAAAAAAAAAAAAGAAAAAGAAAAAGAAAAAAACATTTAAAATTATTCACAAGATGATGCATAAGGTTTTACTAGAGCTTGTTCAGAAGGACATGACAGATGAAAGCAGAAATATGTGAATAAAAGTATAAAACAGGCAATATTACAGATTACAAGGAGAAATTTTTCCTTTACAGAAAAAGAAGTATCATAAGGTGTTCAAGTGCAACTGAATGAAACACAAAAGCAAGGTTCTGTAGCAGACAAATGGGCACACCAAGGCTTTATAGTTTGGGTGGGCAACCAAGGAGAATATTTGCTTTGGTGTTCAGTCCTTACAGAGGGAGAAAATCAAAGGGAGGTGGGAAGCAGCTGCTGCTTTGGACAAAAATAACAAGGAAAAAATCATCCTAACATCACAGAATTAATTCCACTTTGGTGGAAAGTGGGATGAAAACAACCAAGGAAGATTTTATTATTAAATAATGTCTACTGCTATTTTGTAATTCTGTCCATTTTTGCAAACCTGTAACGTTTAGGAAACAGTAGAGTCTGAGAAATTTGATGTGCAAGGAAGCTTTCCATTCCTCTGGCAGTGGAAATCCAGGGGAGGGGGGTGGTAAGGGGAGGAGAGGAAGCATTGGTGTATCACAGTGCTTTCATCTGCATAAGCTGCCTGGAAATTGCTACTTTAGGGGCTGGGGGAGGGTAAGAATCATCCTCCGATGATCAGCAACAGCAAGAAAATCTCTTGGTGTGCAGCAAAGCAGCATGGAGCAATGCAGAGCAATACTGAGACCAGAAGTATTGAAAACTAGCAGGCATATACATTGTAACTCAGTGTATAACAGATATTTGCAGTCTTTATTATCACTTTATATTGATTACTTCCCTTTGCAGGGTCATCTCATAGAATCCAATTGAATGACTCTTGGAGTCAGAGGGTATTTGAAGTAAGTTTATGAGAATCTGACATTATGCAGACAAATAGAATGCCAGCCCTATTGTGTAAATCCACATAGTTGTCTTTGTGTCTATTTCTGGAACGTTATTTTTTTTTCTGTAGGCAACCTCTGATTTTCAATCATTGTTATTGTAGTTGAGTTTGGAAAAGTCCAGGTTCTAGCTTTTTTACTTTTCCCAGTCAGTGACATGACTTTAACAATAATTATCTCATTTGGATGGTATGAGATGTGCTAGAAATCCTTAAGTACTTTAAATATGCTTTACAATTCTCAAGTATAATCATTAATTGCACAGAAACTTCTGTGCTAATTCTATAACAGAGATCACCATCCTATCTTTTTTTAAAGTCTAGTCATCATCTCTGTGTTTCATTAATTTGCTACTAAAACAGTGTGTAATAAATCAGAAACAATATTGCAGTGTGGGGGAGAAAAGATGAAAGAAAGTGTGTATGAAAAACAAGGCTGTAGGAAGAAACAGGAATCACTGTAAATGTCATTCAGAATTACTCAGCTGTTCAAGTAGTTACATAGTCTGCTGTTCTTATAATCCATTCAGAACAACAACAACAACAACAAAAACAAAAAATTAAAAATAGGTTTTCATTTGGGTTTACAAGGAAAATCTAGTGGGCTCATGTCTCCACTTGCCTGAATTCCTCATCTACATTACAATGGATGAATTTTAGAGAAAGGTAAGTGATACTGCGACCTAGATGGACCTTCATAACTGTTTGCTTGTTCAATGTTAGTTGAATTTCAGTTAGAAGAGAATGCAGAGTTATTTTTCATGAAGACAAGAAGAAACAAAATCTGGCCTACTGGCCCCTGTGCAATTGGCTGGTCATTCTTATGTCTCATGAATAGCACTGCGTCCTATGTCTTCAACATCTGACACTGTTAGTTTATTCAAGCTTTCTCCTTCCACTGAAACATGGTTTATAGGCCTGCTAGAATCTATTTCCATCTATTTCAAACTGTTCCAAGTAGTGCTACAGCAAATCTCTCAAGTTCTTATTAATTAACTATGATAAAAGCTATCTTGATTTGAGTAACTCCTGTCATATTCTCAAAACATACATCAGATCCATAATTAACAGTGACCTCAGTACTTGACACACCATGTCAGGAGTCAAAACAAACATTTGCAAGAAGATATCTGAAAAAATAAACAGAAATCTTGAGCTATGATAGTGAGACCTTCTGATGTATGAGCCAGAGACCTCGCTGGAATCCACACTGGAGGTCATCCTGCAAGGTCAGAGCTGTCTGCACTGCTGTACAACGGCCCCAGATAACATTGCTGTCCCTTAAAGTCATCCACTGAAATAAGTAAACTGAAGCCTACCAAATAACTCCCTTAGACAACACTGGTGCAGCTGATCCAAGCCATCCCCTTATGTTCTTCTAGTGGGATGTTGATTTATTTCAACACCGAGAATATTGGGAAGGGGTTTCAGACCCCTCTGTGGGAAGCTCTGCTCATATCCACCTGTCTCTGGCCATGGCCATATGGGTGCTCAAGGCTTTTCCTGGCAGCATGGTCATAGATGTTGGTCTTCCGGCCTTGGTATTGGGCCTCTAGCTTAATGTTCATCTGCTTCCTTCTCTGAGTGGTCTCATGACTGTGTCATCTCAGCTGTAGCTCTGTTCTTGTTCTCCTGCCATAATGATTCTGAAAACTGTATCCAGAGACAGTAACAAGGTGCAAATTAATGCTGGCAAATAACTAATATGTAACTAGTATAAGGTCAAGGGAAAATTGCAAAATTTCATAAAATATTCATAGCATTGCAAAAGAATAAACTGTGTCATGTGAAAGTGCAAAAACAGAATTACAAACATGCTATATGATAGGTTACTATTAGGAACGTATTCTCAAGATCATATATAATTTGTATAGCTGAAACCATGAAACATAAGCATGGGAAGAAAATGCACTGTTGCTCTAAACTCTATTTATGATCAGCAATACCCTGGATGAGCTCCTTAGGATCCACTGATGTGTTGGGAGGTTTTTTTAATTGTAGGTTTAAAGCTAGAAATATGCTAGGCTAGATATTTGAATGGGTTAAAGAAAATGTTATTTTGTAGGAGTTGGGCAAAAATTCCTAACTGGTACCATGCTGTCACCTATATACCTCCAGCAGATACAGTAGAGCAGTAGTTCAAAATTGAATACTTAAAGTGATAAAACCTTATGGTCCATGGGGCACACATGTTCTTATGGTTTCATTCCAATGGGTAATTTATTAAAGTCTTTAAGTTAGCCAGACTGACTATAGATGGGATTCACAGAAAACATAATCCTTCAAATAGGATTGACTCAAATAGGTTCTTCAGCAAAACTATTGACTTCCTATCACAACCCCTTTTCCATCCACCTCCTACTACATGTGGTCCCCCAAACCAGGCTTCCTTTAGTTCTTCCATTTTCCTACCATAATATCTTATTGCCATTAGGTAAGAACCTAGTTTTGACCCCATTCATTCCACATATTCATATCTTTTTCTTTTTTTTTTTTTTTTTCTCAAACTCTCAAAAACCAATCTGTATGTTTTTCTTTTAATTTATTGTTATGAGTAAATCTAAATTTTAAAAATGTCCTTAAGCAGTCAACTGCAAGTTAGTTTTGAAAGTCAGAAACCCCTTTCCAACTTATAAGCCAACCAAAGACTCAAGTATCCAGATTGTCCAAAGAAACTGCTATTTTATTTTTTTTTTTAAATTTTAAACCTGATGACACATTAGATGAGAAAAGTTAAAAACTACTCAAAAACATTGCCAAATGCTGAGAGGAATAATTGCAACTCAGAGGAAATAAACTATTCATCACAGACATTTTGGGAACATATATAGAAGTGCAGTTGTACTATTCATGGATGAGTATATGAATAGGTAATTGGAAGAACTTTTCTAAGCTAGGGATGAATATAGAGCACAATAGAGGGAGAAGATGATCTAAGACTAAAAATCTCTTTATAGTACTCACATTTTCTTCCAAATTATCTACACCAACAGTGCTGTTCACCCAGGCACGATGGAGCGATGTTAGACTGAATCTACAGCTGAAACCAGGGTCTGAAATAGCATCAAGAGAGTATCTTACAGCAAATGACAAAGTATTAAAAAATAATAATTTTTTTTCTGTGATTTGGAAAAGTTTGTAACTTTTTTCTAACTTCTCTGATTTCTTTCCAAAACATCACACAAATTCATGCAGTTAAGATCCTGTAGTCATATAAGGGGAAGTATATGTGCATGGGTCATGCGGTTGAATGCTCCACCATTTTAGACTCATACCACATTATTCTTCTAAGTCATATAAATAGATAACTAAAAGTGGAATTTTTCTTAGATGCCACTATGCTTTTCCAAAACCTGTCTTCTGGCGATTGCAAATACTTTTCTAATTTCCAAGCCCAGGTTATGGGATGCCAGTCAACAGCTAACTTTCTAGGGAAATTTGCATAGGTAGCAGAACCAAAAACAAACCAAAAGATCTTCCTGCATTTGTGCATCCAAGAACAATTCAGTGTTAATCATTCTAAATAAACCCCTCCCCCTTCTCACTGAGTTGTTTCAAAGCATTACTGTAAATTCAATATTTCACTGCAGTGAAGCTAGAGAGGGTTGTAAAGTAAATAACTGGATGTCATGGGAGTATGACAATAAAACTAGCGATCATTCAGTTTAAATTAAAACTCAGACTTTACACACAGCTGGAAGAATTGGAAAACCTCAACATATCTATAGCACAGCCCTGTCAGACTGCCAAAGAAAGTGAAATGTGTGTCGGAGGGGCAGCAGCAGTGCCAGAGTTTGCTGAACACATCATGGGGACAGGACTCTCCTCACTGCAGGCATCAGGCAGGTCCTTCATGCAGCCCTGCCTTGGGGCAAGACATGTGCTATCCCAGAGGCAGGACCACGGGATTTTTGGCTTTGTATTCAGCAAAAATTTAGATTTATAAATAGAATGCTTAACTGAGATATTTAAAATTAGATAGAAACAAATTAGACCGACATGATAAAAAGTCACTACTGTCTGTGTCTTCCAAGCTAGAATCAGCTCATACTAGGGGCATCAGGACAAGTAACCAGAGCTACAGACTGAACAAGGTACATGTTGGGCTTTTAAAGGATCGTTTTGAACTTGTTTTACCAATATTAATTCCATATGTTACAACTCAAAAGAGTATGTTCAAGCATCTAAGTTGATAAATTGTTGTCCCTATTCAAGAAACAGGATGTTATGGTCTTTACAGGCAAAATCATGAAAATGATTCTTTAAAGATGTTGTGTTTTTGAGGAAAAGAGTATGTTTCTTTATGTTTTTATTGTTGAGTAATAAGGTCAAGTTAAGTGTTTTTTAACAGAGGCCATATGGTTTGGATACTTACCTGAATAACAGAAGCTAGAATCTGCAGGAATGATTAAAATGTCTAATTCATCACCTGGCTAAGACACAATCACTCTCTACAGCACCATTTTCTATAATACTTAGATTATATTTTAATTTTCAAATTGCTTCTCATGAATACAGCTCTACATAACAAAATATACCCCGTATTCACAATCCATTATTAATTATATTGTTATAAACTTGATTATTGATTCCTTCATTATTTGTGAAGTATTTTTCATATCCCACAGAGACAGGCAGCCAAAGCCCAAGGCACTAATTAAGAGCAGGTGTAGAATGTAAGCAGGAAACCAGGGATAAGCAGTGGCTGGGGGCTATTGCTAAATAAAGCCTTTATGAACAGAGAATTTCACAGCTCAGCAGGCTTCAGTTGAAAAGCAGTCTCAATTACAAAGACACCAGCTCAGAAATGCAGAAGGACTTCAACATAGAGCTTGGCTCTTCATTACAATTTTGTTTTCCAAATCTCATATTCATATTAAATTGAATAACCCAGGGCATTGATTATATTCTCTAGGATATCTCTAGAAAAATATTTTGCCTGTGTGAAAAATCTATAACCAGCTTGGTACAATATATACTTCCCTATTATTATTTGAGATGATTGTTCAACCTAAATTGCATGTCAGCTAGCTCACTACACATCCCAGCCTACATTAGTAGTGGAAGATGAGGGTGTTAAAATGCATAATAGAACTTAATTATTAGGAACCATTTTATTTCATTCCCCCTTGGACACCGGGATGACCTCCTCTGCCAGGAAGTTCCCCTCAGCCTCCACTTGGAGCACAGTGTTGTAGGGAGGTAATACATGGGCCCTACCCTTGTACAGAAACCTGCAGCTTTGGGGATAGAACACTGCTTTTCCTGAGCACAGGCCGTCAGGGCTCCTGGGGTTGTCTGCTATGGTTCTGAGGTTCAGCTGCTTGATGGAGAGGAGAGAAAGGCAGCCAGACTTTCTTACTGCTTCACCATCCCAGGCACTGACCTCCTCTAGCTTTTCAAAAGCCCCAGTTAGAAGCTGCTTGGTACAATCAGATGAAAGTGGGGGCTTTGTGCTTTATCCAAGCCTGCCTGCAAGGCAGTGGTTGGTTACAAAACTGGTAAGGACTCCTGCAGCTAGTACTGCCTTTCATGAGCACGTAGAAGTTGTAACAGAAGTGCTTGATTCTTGGAGCTGCTTCTTGAGTGAAGTCTCCCTTATTCTCTCCCTGATATGCTGATATAGAAAAAGGGAGAATAATTCTTTCCTGGGGACATCCATTTCTCTAGCTATGGGGGTCTGACAACATCAAAAGTGTAAAAACTTTTAGGTTTTGTATCTGACAGGACTCTGGCCTGCCATGGAAAGCTTGCCTACACTGGTAGGAAAATGATGTCTTGTTGCTGGCTGCCTCTGCTCACCAGCACCCTGGCTCTCCTGCCCATCCAGGCTCATCAGCCCTAAAAGCAGCTCACCTGTAGACGTCAAGGTTATATGGCTCTGGGGCCACCTGATTTAGCAGCTGGGGAGAGAGGACGTGTGAGCAAGGGCACTGAAGTACTTTGCAGTCATGTAATTGAATGTAAAAAGGTTCAGACTGACATTAAGCACACAAAGGCACACACATGAGCTGGGATAGGGGAGATCTTAGCTCTCTCAAAGTGTTGGAAGACCCTTACTGGTGACATAACTTCTGTGATGCCTATAGATACACATAGAAGGAGCCAGACTTCCTGATCCATCAGGGACAGCAAACCAGCTCTCCATTGTTTGTCCCTGCTGGGCATTGCTGCCCTGGGGGATGCACTGTCCTGTGGGGCACCTTGCTTCTCCCATGGCACAGCTTTTTCGGTCTGTGCTCACCTCCCTTCCTGGCCCACACCACTGTGAGCCTCGCTCCTGTGAACCCCTTCTATGCATCTCGTTCCCATGGCAGGAGCTGCCTTGGCATTTCATTTACCATGCAATAAAATTCAGTTTCAAACATATTGCTGAGGAACCCTTGGCTGCCAAGGGCAGAACACCATTTTCAGCTGTGAAAACCTGGTTTCTGAGCACATCTAGTTTCCAAAAAATACACATTGTAGATATATGGATACGTGTCTTCTAGGGAAGAAATACATGATACATAGCATTCCTATAGAAGAAATTCCATAGCTTTATTTTTGTTTTAGGTCCATTATGCCGTACTTCTGAAAGATATTTGTCGGCTGAATATGAGCCAGCAGTGTGCTCAGGTGGCCAAGAAGGCCAACAGCATCCTGGCTTGCATAAGAAACAGTGTGACCAGCAGGGCTAGGGAGGTGATTGTCCCCCTGTACTCGGCTCTGGTGAGGCCGCACCTCGAGTACTGTGTTCAGTTTTGGGCCCCTTGCTACAAGGACATCGAGGTGCTTGAGTGGGTCCAGAGAAGGGTGACAAAGCTGGTGAGGGGCCTGGAGAACAAGTGCTACGAGGAGCGGCTGAGGGAGCTGGGCTTGTTCAGCCTGGAGAAAAGGAGGCTCAGGGGTGACCTTATTGCTCTTTACAGATACCTTAAAGGAGGCTGTAGTGAGGTGGGGGTTGGCCTGTTCTCCCACGTGCCTGGTGACAGGATGAGGGGGAATGGGCTTAAGTTGCGCCAGGGGAGTTTTAGGTTGGATGTTAGGAAGAACTTCTTTACCGAAAGGGTTGTTAGACATTGGAACAGGCTGCCCAGGGAAGTGATGAAGTCACCATCCCTGGAAGTCTTTAAAAGACGTTTAGATGTAGAGCTTAGGGATATTTGTTTTAGTGGGGACTGTTAGCGTTAGGTCAGAGGTTGGACTCGATGATCTTGAGGTCTCTTCCAACCTAGAAATTCTGTGATTCTGTGATATCTGGACAATGCATTTAAGCAAGATGGAGTAGGGTAAGAACAGCTGCCAGCCATCCAGGTGTTGACATTCACCTATGCTGTATGCATATGACATTCTGACATCCATGTAAGCACACCCATGTTTCATGAACCTATGTATTCTTCAGTAGTGTATCTTGGGTAGGGACTGATTTTTTTTTTAAATGCACAAATTTCAGTATGGCCCTGACCCTCTGAATCAGGGAGAAAACTGCATCATTATATGCCTTGAAAGAAATAAAAGAAGTTCTGTGCAAAACCTTTAAAATTTTTATTCTCTGATTCCTCTTCAGTCCATTATGTGTTATTAACTACTATTATCACTGATAGCATAAAGATGTAAACGCTTATTTGTTCACAGCTTTATATACAACATCACAGAAAAGGCTGTTAGGTATGTGACATTAAAAACCGAAAACAAAAAAGAACAAAAAAGCAAAATCAGAGGAAATGTATGGTGAATTACAGTATGAAAAGGAAATCTATTTACACACTTTAATCTATACAACATCATAGTCTGTACAATTTGTAAAAAATAATCACATTCATTTACATCATCTTTAATTTTTACTGAACTTGACAGATAAAAAGTTATGAAGACAACAAAAGAGAATTTCAAAACAATGCTCATATTGATGCTCCAGGAGAAAAAAAGCTGCAGGTTATAAGAAATTTACTACAGTGTTTTGGGAAATAAAGGAGTTTGGGACATTTCAGTCACTGGTTTAGCGGACAATGGAAATGTTACCAACTTAGATTTAACTACATGCTGTTATCGTTGGGCAGAACCAGGTTCAACACAGAATGGTTAAAGCATATAAAAAAATGCTCTTTTAAATGTTGTGTTGATGTAATCCTATAACACATCAGAATTTATTATTATCATCATTAATTCAATACTTTTTTTATTCAATACTTTCAATACTTTTTTTTTTTTTACTCGACAGAATAGCACTGTGTACTAACTTCTGCTATTTGGTTATGTCAGGGTCGTACTGACAGCCCACAGCTTATATAGGCACTCATGGTAGTGTGAAGGTACTTCATTAGTAAAAGGTCTTCCTGTATCGCAGACAGCAATTGCTCAGGCAATAACCCTTACTTACACAGAAGCCTTCTCTGCAGGTTACTTGCCAGTTGTATTTTTTAATCAGGCATATTTAATGCTTATTTTTTTTTAAAGATGTCTGAACAAAACCTGTGGAAAGTGAGTTTGGACTTTACTCACGATCAGTGCTAAAATGGACAAATTGAAAGTCAACAGGAAAAGTTTTTTAGGACTCACAAAAATAAGAGACAAATAATGGCAATGACTCATCTCATTCCGAACACTTGGAGTGTGAGACCTGTGCACTTAGCAATGCCTTATTTCATAAGCAGTCAGACATTCTCCAGTTTGCTGAGGCTCTGATTCTTGCTTTCCCCTTCATCATGTTAAAGGCAGAGGGAAGCCGGTCTTGGGGTGTATCAGGATGTGGAGTCAATGCTCAGATGGGCAGGCTGCCTCTGACTTGACTCTAGAACGATTTTTGTAAAGTGTTTTGTCACCTTTTGCCACCAGTAAGTTACTGCCACTAAAGTACAGTTCCAACATATGCTTAAACTGAGCAGTTCCTCAGCTGGCTATGTGCAGCACTCATCACCACCCTGGTCGGGTGCAATCTGTTGGGCTCATGTGAACTCCAGAATGGTGTGCATGGAGTACTTACTTAAATATGTCTAACTCAAAATGTCATGAAAGCCATCACAGCTCTCAATGGCTAAAAGGATGCTTTCCACAATCCTAAGGTTATTTTGCAAAGCACATTACTGCACCTAAGCCAGACTCCAAGGTCAACATATTTTAAACAAGTTATTACTATATACAGAAAAAAGAAAAAAAAAAAAAATAGGCCAGTAATGTTTTCACTTTATACCATTAACCAGTTCCTGGTCAGCAGCTGAAATGACTATGCACAGATTGTAATGATATGACCAGGTGAACTGCAAGTGGGAGTGAGAAATGTGGTCAATGGTGTGTGCACTCCTGAAGGGATATACTGGAATACTTCCACCTTCTTGTGGCTGAAACCATTACAAATTGAATGGGGCACAGAAGAGAAACGAAAAAAATGAGAAAATGCCTTGCAGTCAGGGTTTTAGAGATTTTACATGTTTAGTTTCTTGGGGAATTAAGACTTGATTTCAGCAATGATTCAAAAGACTTCACTTAAAGAAAATTTCTGGTATTCAAGAGCACTTTGTTTTGGTGTATGACCCCTCTACAAAAGACAAAAAGCCAAACACCTAACATAATACAGGAAACAACTGAAAGTTGAAACCAGGCAAATCAAAACAAGACAGAAGGCCATTGGTTTTATCATGTAAGGCAGTCA
This sequence comes from Aythya ferina, assembly GCF_964211825.1. NCBI lineage: Eukaryota > Metazoa > Chordata > Aves > Anseriformes > Anatidae > Aythya > Aythya ferina. The sequence goes on from NC_140297.1 coordinate 10,668,303, forward strand.
ACCACAGGGACATCCCACCAAATGAACTGAGGGATCCTCCATTGCTTGAACTTTAGAATCACATTTTTGAAAGATAACTTTGACCAACCAAGTTATTTAACCTAAAAATCAGTATTTAGGTATCATCTACTATCAATGTAACTGAATGGCCTCTTCTGGAGAGCTCTGTTTAACCTAACTGTAGATGTGAAGTGAGAAATATAAGTTCTATTCTATTCTATTCTATTCTATTCTATTCTATTCTATTCTATTCTATTCTATTCTATTCTATTCTATTCTATTCTATTCTATTCTCATTGTATAGTAAGTACAGAGAAAAAGGTGGTTTAGTTTACATGCTTGAGCAACTGAACAAAGGATGAAGCATTTACAACTAGTGCCTATCTCTCTATGAAGACTACTGAAGGCACTTAAAAAAAGAGTCTTTAGCTCAGAAAAAGATATCTACCTTTTAGATACCTAAACCAGGACAGATGAATCTCACCTGAGTTTATCAAGCACCTAGATGAAATCGGCGATTCTGAAAAGGAAAATTTAGGTCAACTCTCTGTATATTTGGATTTTGGTCACAGTTAGCAACTGAAGAGTAATCTGTCACTGTTCCTCATGGATCATTAGCAGGTAATGCTGATACAAATCACTTAGAATGAATGGTGCCACCATTCAAAGCCTGTCAATGGCTTTTTAATGGGCACAAACAAACAAACAAATAGTTTTCCTGCTCTGAAGACTTTATGACTCAGTTTGGACCCTTCCACCAAAGGGAGAAAGGCAGTAAAGCAATAACGATGAGCAGGAGAACTAAGTGACAAGGCCATGTGAGCAAAGCACATGCCTGCCTAAGAATTATGTTTAGGGATGACAGAGGGCTGAATGATGATTGAGGCCTTTTGACCCTCAGAAAACCACAGCACAAAGCAGGACCATTTAACTCCAGTTTTGTGCAACATCAAAATCAAAATGAAGCCATGAGAATCTATCTTGTTTCTTTGCATTGTAAAGATGCAAAACACTGATCAAGTACTAGATTCATCAACTGGTTTTCAGTTTGTGCATACATTTTAATATACTGTGTACCTGTGTGTGAAAAGGCAGCCGGAAGTCAAGCAGATCCCATAATGATGGGGTTGACGCTGGAACTTTGCATAAGGTTATTTGAAGATCAGAATTTTCTGGAAGTAAAGTGAAGTAAGCACAGCACCTTCTGGGCTTTTATAGAGATAGTTCTCTCTAGGATACAACGAATTCTAAATACATATCATTGGTGATGCATCTTGCACAATAGACTGATGGAACTGATGCTTTAAGTCCCTATATCTATAATGTTTTTCTCTCTCTGTGTCAACTCAAAGAACCTCCTTTGAACGTAATGATAAGTGTGTTTGAATGCTTGTCAGGCAGGTGCACCTGTCCACTCTAGGAATTCCAGGAAAAAAAAAAAAAAAAAAAAAAAAAAAAAAAAAAAAGTACAATGTGCATTTCAAATCTCAGGGAGCTGAGCAGTCCCAATGACACTTCAGTCAAAGAAGCCTGAAGTGTGTAGTTTGAGGTACAAGAGCAGTCCCCAGAGATCAAACGTGTCTTCATATACTTGCAGAGTTTGTTGATAAAGTTCTTTAGAGATCCAGGAAGAAAGCCTAAAGGTTAGTAGCTGTTTCTGAGACTAAAGCCTTTGGGAATATGAATATATGTGGTTTGAATACAGGTGAAGGGGATCTTTTGACTCTGTAGGATTGCCATTAGGCAGCCTACTTCACTCCAGAATTTCATATCTCACCAAGTGACAGTCTATAACACTCTGAGTAACTGAAGGTAATTGCTAACTTCTTTAAAGTCAAATTTGGCGAAGTAACGACTCATCTACTGATTATTGTTTATCAATACCTAGATATACCTAGAATACCAGACAACACCTATTACATGGAGGTTGGTTTCATGCAACACTCATGAGTGCAGCCCATGGGACAGTCATGGAGCATTTACTCTCTTTGATCTGACATAACAATGTATCACTCCAGGGTAACCCCATCAAAAATAAATTGTGTTTGACAGATAAATAGCTAAATTAAATCAGAGCAAGAGGTGTACAGACATTTTAATGGCTGCCAACAATATTCTCAGTCTTGTTAGTATGTTCAGGAGTGTACGTGTATGACTGCCAAGACATACTCTTGCTGTCATTCTTCCCCTTCCCTGGCAATATTATTGACCTTGGATTCTGCTGGCTCCCTATGATCTATTATCTGAAATATCAGTGGAATTGCTTTTATCAATCAGAGGTACTCATGCAAATGTACATTATTCCCACTTGTTACTTAGAGTGGACATGGTGAAGCGTGACATGAGAAGTAAACATCACTGGGTTTATTTCTTTTAAGACTGCAAATGTTCCATGTGTATTTCTAAGAACTTATCAGTTCTACACCTTCTTTTAGAAAGTGGCAACATAAGAGGCTTGGTGTTGTTGAGAATTCCTTCTATTTATGCCCTTTATAATATTTTTTATGGATTGTGATTATTTATTTATTTATTTTTGCTGGAGTCATGGGCAGGACTGAATCAGCTTAGATAGATAAAGAATAGTATTAAGTTTAAAAAACTTGTAATATTCCTTAAATGGGAGTTATATCTTTATTACAATATTCCTTGTTTTAGCTGCCAAGTATGTAGTTCTAGAGATATACTTCAATGAAACTATTATATAAAAATGATACTTTCAATGGGTAATGTGATCCAAGGCTATTTATCCTATGCCAGACTGTTCTAGCAATAAAGCACCTCTTCAGAAAATTGTTTAATAAAAGATCAACACAAATCTCTTTGATTTTAAACAGAAGAGTACAACTGGTGATTACAACAGCACTATTGGCAAATGCTGATGTTTTGATCAAAACTATTACAGTAGCCATTTCTATGTGGAAGGACTGTAAAGGTAGTCCTACTTTCTGCATCAAAACATAAAAACCAGCCACTTTCAGAAGGGACTCAAACTCTGTGGAACATCATCTTTGAAATTCATACAATTAGCCAAGAAGCACTGCTTTTTTTTTCTTTTTTTTTTTCCTTTCTGTATGATGTTAATGATTTCCTAGATTAGCACATTAAAGTCCCAGTGTAGTTAATTATAGCCTTACATTTTTCTTTTGTTTTCCATAATTAGGAAGGAATTTCCTGGTCCTTAAGGAAATAAATGCTACCTCAAGTATAAATATAATGTAAGAAATTTTCCTGCTTCCCATCATAACCTTTTCAACATGTACCAAAGTAGTCTGCATTGAATGGGATCCCACACATCTGTCTCATAGACTGGTTGGAGGGAAAAGGGACCATTACAGCAAATGAGTTTTTGTATAGTTATGGCTAGTAAATGGCAAGAGAACATCAGAATTAATGTGAAAGTCGTAAAAAAAAAAAAAAAAAAAAAAAAAAAAAAAAAAAAAAAAAAAAAAAAAAGCAGGAAGCATGCATGGGGCAGGTGTTTCTGTTATTACCTGGTTGGCTGCACAAACCAATTTCCCAAATACCAACATGTAGAAAAGCAAAGCACTAAATTTTACATTTTAGAAAATACCTCATCAAGCTGCATATAACAAATGATATAACCCACAGTTTTTGCATGTTTGGGGGGACATAGTTGACTTAGATCATGGTGGTCTCTGTCTGCACAAATGACTGAGCCCTTGAATTCCGGTGGAGCTGAGAAACACTTTCTGATCCATTTCGAGAAATTGAAGAGCTGTGGAGTCTGTAATCTCTGCCTGCTGTCTGCTTCCAGCACAAACTCCGCCATTTTCTTTTCAGCTCTCCTTGTACCTGTGTTAAAAAGTCAATGCACAAGATGGGCTGAAAACATCCTTTCTATGTGAGGAACTTTTCCACATTTATTGGCTATCAGATGGGGAGCTCTGGGAACAGCTTCTAAACAGGTTTTACAAAATTGAGAAGGCTGTGCCTACACTGTCTGTGAGAAGCCCCAGGGCCACTTTCAAAATCAGATTTGCATCACTTGTGCTGCCACAGTGGCTTTTATTAAAATACTAGCTAGTTATTAATCACTTGTACTTAAAACAAAATCAAGTTATTAGGCCCAAATGAGGCATCTCATGAATACCAAAGACCAAACTAGCGCTCAGGAGACCTGTATGTCAATTCCCTGTGCAAGCAAGTGCCTTTTTCAGACAGATTCCTCCTGTCATACACTGAATGCTGTTTAATATATATTGTACCTTAAAAAGTGGCTGGAACAAGGAAGGAATCAACAGGAATTCCTTCCATCTTCCTTAGTCAAGATGAGAAAAGCTGCTACATGCCGAGCACATCTGAAAACCTGCTGCTGTGCTGGAGTTAGATTCTCTCAAATTACCCCTAAATACCTACTAAAAGATATTTCTGGTTTTGGATGATTTTCTAGTCTTGTTGCACCTCACTTGCACAATACACATTACTTGTACAAAGGCTAGAATTAGTTCACACCAAATAAAGATGCCCTTACTAATACCTCAATTTGCAAGGAATTAGATTTCAAATGGCTCTTAAGTCTCCACCCAAACACGCTAATTTCTCCCATTGCACAGAAATGTATATTCTATAAACAGGAATGCAAACATCTGCTAAATCAGCTTCTTGTTACATAGACTGTAATTATTGGGACACTTATACATTTATTGAAAAAAATAGCTTATATCCTCAGTAGGAAAGGTGAGACTTACCTCACTGTTCAAAAAACAATACAGGACTGCAACAATCAACCCCTGGAAACAGACAATATTCATTAGTTAGTATGCAGTATTAACCTAAGTCAATAAATCTTGAATAAAAACCTTAAAATTTACCTGAAAAGATCCCAAACACAACTCAAAGATTATTTTGTAAGTGCTGGAAGTGCGTTCAGGAAACAGAGCAAACACTGTGTAGTGAACTCCAAATAATGGAATAAGCAACAATGTGGATTTTGCAAGTCTCCTGGGTAAATAAAACAGAAAAATAAATAAATAAATAAAACGAGTTTAGTGATAAATTGTTATTTTACTAACATAAGAAGCTGATGCAATGTTGTTTCAATAAACCTCATATAACTTCAGTTTTATAAACAAAATGACACTTATGAGTAAGTGTCATTTACTGATTTTTTTTTCCTTTCAAGCTTGCTATGAGATTAGCCACACAGTAACATTATAAATTAATGTGTGCAGTTCCATGCTGTATTTGATCTTACAGATCTTGCAGTCTTCCAAAAGCTGGTAAAAAGCTGCAAGGCCTTTCTAAACCAAAAGACCCTTTTTCTGTTGACCTCTGGACAGCCGCTGGGGTTGGATTTAGATGGTCTTTAAGGTCCCTTCCAACCCAAACCATTCTGTGACTCTATGATTCTATGATTCTATTCCTTAGGACCATGTTTTGACAAACTGCCTGTGAATCCACTGAGATGCTGAATTGCTAATTATCCCTTATCTGTCACTCAATTCACTCTAATAACATCAGTTTTATAGATTATACAGGACCAGTCATGCATGATTATGGATGTCTGGTATCGGATGAAATTCAAGAAATTGTAATGTTGAGTCCCAGAATTCATCACTGTTTTGATGAATATAACCAGATTCAACAAATAAAGGAAGCTGCTGTGATTTCACCTATGTTAATAGAAAAAAGTCACAGTGTCACAAGCAGTTTTATTTATTTATTTATTTATTTACTTCCTTTGCATAAAGTGTCCCAGAGTGCATCTGTTTATGTGGAAATAATCAGTTCTGACAGCAAAGTTTCTCAAGAATAGTAAAACCCTCACACTTAAAGGAGATACCAGTAAGTGGGACCAACAGGGTTTCTGTGGCAGAAGAAATTCATTTACAACTGAAGATGATGATGTCAGCAATTTTCCTGTTTTCCCAAGTGAAGAGGAAAAGTGATTTTATTTCAACTTAACCCATCCCACTGCAAAAGTAAAATAAGCAATGAAAAGGACAGAACCAGGTACAAGCAAATGGGACACAGGAAGGGAAGAAAAACTTGAAACGAGTAGTATTTGTTTTAAACTCACCTTTCACTTCTGATTCATTCTTGTTTAAATAATTTTTGTCTAGGTGATATAACTTCCTGTATACTTCATTTACATTTTAGTGAAGGAAAGAACCAGGCAAAAATAGCCTTATTCTTCTCTATATTTTAGAAAGTGCATTTGCATTTTGAAAAATGAGCCTCCTAGACCTTTGATTTGATCTGTAGAAGCACTATTTCTTGAGGAGGTTAATCTACTGTTCCCATGGGTATCTGCTAAAGACCATCCAATCCAAACTTAATCAGGCAATCAATTGCTAAAAGCAAAGAATTCACAGACCTAACAATGAAGGACAAGGTTGCTATTACAAGCACTACAGTAAACTGTCAAAAATAATGGGACACAATGATAATGATAGCTAGAAAATGCCTCATTTTCATAAAATATGTTAATACCACAGGGAAACAAAAAAAATTTTGTGTCACAAAAAGTAAACTTGAGTAGATTTCCTGCCTGTATGTATATATGTATATATGTATATATGTATATATGTATATATGTACATATGTATATATGTATATATGTACATATGTATATATGTATATATGTATATATGTATATATGTATATATGTAATTGTGTTAAATAATGCTGTGGTGACTGCATAATTTCCTTTAGGTTGATTTAACTCTCCCAGATGTTCAATTAATTCAATCAACAAGCACACACAAAAAAGGAACTGTGTAGGTCTGTGAAGCACAGCCTTCTGCCTATCTAGTAGCATCTTCTTGATGCATCAAAATTCTTTTTACATTTAAATATGTCACACATTGTAAAACACAAAATGTCCTCTTGGCTTTAAAGTTATCCTTTACTGTAGCACACTATGATCTTTGCTGTTTTAGAACAGCAAATTCAGGAATTCAGTATTTTTTAATTAAAGAAAAGAGGTATTATCCAGGAGCCCATTTCCAAATGATACTTGTATGGTTTTGAATTTTCAGCGATCATCTTACTTTTTGTCACTGAAACATCATATTAGTGTCAAAAAGTGCCAATTCGGAGTCTATATTTGGGCTTTCAAATAAGACCTAGTAAAACAGAATCTTGATTACAGGTTACAGTATTCAGCAGCTACTATAATAAATAATAATAGCTGATATGGTAATATAACAAAGAACAAATCCAATTTTAGCAATGTATTTAAACTACCCCCCAAAATTCTGTGATTCTAAAGCTGTGGAAATAACAGATGTTAGGATTAAATGATGAAATCAGAACACAAAAAAAGAAAGCCTAAACAGAAATTATGTTGATCTAAATCAGAAAGTTTTTGTTGTTGTTGTTGTTGTTGTTTTGTTTTGTTTTGTTTTTTAACTCTGAAAAAACAAAGACACTATTTTAAATCAAAGATGCTATTTCTTTTTCTTTTATTTCTGAGAGCAACATAACTTCCTTCCAGCTCTTAAAATGCATGTAAGTATTAAAGTGTATTTTGGAAATGGAAAAAAAAAAAAATATATATATATATATGTTTTAAAGTAGATTGAAGCAATAAATTTTGATCTTCCAAAAACTTTTTTTGATCTTGAAATATAATAGATATACATTAAATGAAAGATAGTACTCCTCATATTTCTTGCATAAGCATATTATTCATGGAATTAGACTCAAATTCAAGAGTAGTTTCTTGGCCGTTATGAAATTGCTTTTTTTTTTTTTTTACTGAATTTGGTATTTGAAAAAAAGTTAAACTCTACTTCAACATAATGTTAAGATTTTTATTAAACCACATTTAAAAGTAGTTACTCCTGAATTAAATGTAGTTATAGTATCATAGCAATGGCTGCTAACAGGTTTCAGCACAGTAAATCTTACCAAGATTATTTTGGTTCTGTATGTAATTTCTAAAAATATGACTCACTTGTACTGTGACTGGTCATTTCCTCCAACATCTGGAGATCTTAACTTCTGCAGTAAGATTCTTATAATACTGATGAAAAGTATAAAATTCAACTGCAAAGAAAACAAATAGAACAGTGATTTCTGACTTCTCCATTCCATACGCAGCACAAAGAAATGCTTATCAAGTCAGACTAATCAACTCAGCAGCGAGTGTTTTATATCTCCTGCCAGAACATGTTAAGCTCTACACTGTCAAACCTATTGTCTGTTTTCTGCCTCACTAGCTTTGTTACGTCCAGTGCACCTCTACATGGCTACCAGTTCCAGTCTGGCTGGCTAAAGCCTTTCAAAGCCCTAGTTGTCAGCAATGACCTTCTTCCAAAATCTCAGTTGGTCTCAAAACAGATTTCTTGTCAGGATGGGATGTGGGATGTGATCTGGTGCCATCAAGCATTGCCCTAAATTTTCATGTGGATTCACAACTGGAAGCCCAAAGGACAACACGAGTCCCATATAGTTTTGACCCTCTCTTGCTTCTCATGTTAACTTTTATTATTTTCTGACTGGATTAGGGGAAGAGAAGTTCGTTGCATAAGTGATCTGCCCACTCCCATCAAGCATGAAGAGAACTTTTCACATATCTGTCTGCCTTGGGTACTGATGATCACTGATGAATGAAGGAACTGAATCCTTGCTGTTGAAGATTTTAGTTTCATAACATTTCTCTGAGACGCAACAGTAGTATTGTCTTCTTTCATAGAAGGAGAATGGAGGCATTTCATTATAAACATTATGATCAAGTCCTGATCAGTCTAGAACATTCAAGATAAAAATTCAGTAGATCCTAAATCTCATTCTCATAGTATCTTTGTTGGCGTCTTGCATCTTGTGTTCACCATGTTTTCAAGTTGAATGACTTTTTGTGTCTTCTCTGAAATACCCAGTACAATTTGTGATGTTAATAAATGAACTGTGATAGTAACAACTGCATATCCCCCTGTACTTTATACTTTGTTTGAAATGACAGGTAATGTGAAGTGACAGAAACTGACAGGGATTAAATAAAAAGCTGGGAAACTTCAGTATTTTTGAAAAAGAAAAATAAAAAAGAAGACGTTAGAAAATATAGGCCTTTAATGAAGGCCTTTAATGAAGTAAACACACCTTATTCAGGAGGTAGACAAATTTCAAGTTGTACTTGATTAAAGTCTCCTATAAAAGTAATAGGTAGCAGCCAGTATTCTTGGTGATTTTATCTACATAATTACATATCACAGCATAGTGTACAGATCAATGGAGATACATTTAGTATGGTACTTGCACTGGAGCTATTATTTGTGAACAAGGAGAGAGCTTCCACTTCATTGTATATATGTTAGCCACAAAATAGGAGAAAATAGAAAAAAAAATCTTTACTCTGCATTTGCACAGAAGCAGAATATCTTATTATTCTTGACAGGTCTCCCTGTTTTCTACTGCAATAGTCATCCTAGTACAACTGTTATTCTTTTGGATTCTGAGGCATCACATCAGCTGCCAAACTAGACACAGGTGACTCACATTCTTGACTGTCATTCATGTACTACCTCTACATCTGTTTTCAAACATGTCTCTTTCTCTCTGTAAACACAGTTTTGGATTAATGAAAAACATGCGTTCTTGTTTGGAGTTTGTAAGACTCCTTGACACTAATGACCTTGTAAATCCAGCCAGAGGACACTGGGTATTGGGATCTAAAAGTTGCAACTGCCACTGCCTTACTGCAGTGCAGCAATTTAATTTATGTAAGATTATCATTGAATAAATCATTTGTTAAAATCCTTTGAAATATACATCTGATCTAGAATAATATGTTTCAATGAAATATGAAACAAGCAGCGCCCTAAAGTTTCACTTTTAGTATTGCAGCTTTTCAGCCCTGTAAAACGACAAGACAAGAGACAGTGGGTACAAACTGAAACACAGGAGGTTCCACCCTGGTATCAGAAAATGTTTTAACTTGTTTTTGCTGAGGGTAACCAAGCACTGACACAAGTTTCCCAGAGAGGAGATCTTCAAAAGCCACCTGGACATGGGCAAGCAGCTTTGGGTGTCCCTGCTTGAGCAGGGGGTTGGACCAGTGGACTTCCAGAGGTCCCTTCCAACCTCAGCCATTCTGTGATTTTGTGAAGATCCTCTGAGCATGACATCTTTAAATAGAGTATAATATGTATATTGTTAAATGAGTATCTAAGAACAGTATAAAAAGAAAATAATGTGAATGCAGAGAAACTGCAAGAGTGATGACAAATGATGCCTCTTTGTTGGAATAACACCAAGATGCTGCTGATACTCTTTTTTACTTGCTGACTTCCGAGTTTTTGAGTCTAAATACATGGCCTGAGCATGCATCATTTAAACTATCTTCATATTGCTCTTGATATTTAGTCTATCACACTAGCTGCAATGTGAGATGAACATTTTTCAGATACTTTGAAGTAATGTAAGTACTGTTTCCACCTGAACACCACTCTTTCTCAAATGAAAGCAGTTTATTGTAGTAGAAGTATGGAGAAGGCAGCTGTGGAAGCATTTGCCAAATGGGTGGTACTCCAAATTAACTGTCTGGAATAGTCATCTCCAATTAAACAACTTTGAAATGTGTACAGCATGATGCATGGAAACCTGCCAGCTAACTTTTCTCAAGCCAATATTGTCAGAATGAGATGCCAGGGAAGGCTTCTGACACACTGCATTAACTGAAGCCATTCCCACTTTGAGAAGTGACTTCAGAACTCGCTCTCACCAAACTATTTATTGTTGGGTGATAACAGCATAGATAATACAGTCTTCTAACCAGTGAAAATGTTTGGAGGTAACAGAGAAGTCAATGGAAAAGAGTGAATATGGCATGAAGACGAAGTGAACTTCCAGGTAAATCAAATGCAGTTAACCTACTGCTTCCTATTTGATTTCCTCCTTCTTTCAAAAGTATATTCATGGCATTATCTTCACAAAAAGGCTCTATTCTACTGTTTTTTCTTTACCCTTCTTCCTATCTTAAAGATTTTCGGTATCACCCATTCTCTGTGTTTTTCTTCCATGCCATTACACAAGACAGTCTGTAATGGTTTTTAACTCCTGTGTTCTACTCTCCTTTATTTTCCTGAAATCCAGCTTCTCTCAGAATCCTGCTTTGCCCACCTAATTGACTAATTACAAGTCTTTGTCCTTCCTAATAATGAAACCATTTGTTACTCATCATTCTTTTCACTATTCTAAATTTTCCAATCCTTCTACATTCTCAAGAACAGACTGAAGGTTCTGTGTGAGCATGACATTGGCACATCATACTTTCATTCAGAAATGTCATGACTTTCACAACTCCTATTCAAAGAACTTGCAATGATCTATTTTAGTTTTTGAATGGGAGGCAGCACCGATTCAAATACTTTTATCTTCATATTTTATTTTTTCTTAAAGGGGAGTTGGACCCGACGATCTTTCGAGGTCCCTTCCAACCCCTTCAATTCTGTGATTCTGTAACTGAAAACACTTACGTATAATGAATACAATTTTCCCATGCATGCAGTATTTTCATTCATCAATTACTAATTTTACATGACATTTCACTAGCTACTTTTACTCTATGAATGCACTCTGCACAGCAGTACAGCAGTAAACTTGCAAGGCATCCTAGATGCCACAACAAATGTGATGTCTGCAGGTTGATGCTCCAACAAGATATGTTACTTATCCAGCAGGAAAGGGTGAGTATCACTGCTTTATATAACTCCCTGTACTTCTGAATTCTCCTTTCACAGCTTAACTTCCTAAAAGCAAAATGTGAAAATGATCAAATCTTCTGGAGACTCATCTAATCAGAGAACTAAGTGGTTTCACATAGTACATAATGTTGCCGAATCACTTGGCCATCTTTAGCTGCTCTCATCCCTAAAACATGCCACTTAAGACAAAAGACATCTCTGGAAGGCAACAGCAGATTCTAAACATGTGCATCTGGCAAACCAGGAAAGGTCATTTGCAAAATGTTTCTGCATGTTGTATGCATTCTGCATACAATCCCATTGTATGATAGCAGTAATAGAAACAGTATAAAAATAGAGCAAGGCTGTTCCTTCACCTCCGTGATTAGGGTCCATGTTTTATGATACACTGGACTTTTGCTGACTGACCAGTTAGTACTCCATTTTCTTAATGCCTGATGCGTTTACTAGTCTATGCTAAGATCCAGCTGGAGTTCAAGTCTGCCAATGAAGACTTGGATAACTTATGTCTCTTGGTCTAGGATTTCTTTGGAAATGTGCTGCTTTCTGGCACATGAAGTCTCATCTGTCTACCAGATAGCTGTTTAAATAGAACCTCCAGAGAACAGGCTTTTATCTTTCTGTAAACACTAGGTGGTTTGTTTTGCTTTCATCTTTGAGTATATTTTCTTTTCTCTGCACCATACCCCGTCCTCCAGCTCCTCTGAGGTACACATATCTTTTTCATGCTGTAATTCTGTTGCACACCTATTACCTGTATAATAAAACGTCTTTTCTAGGAGTCCTTACCTCATGTCATTTCACACATATATGTACTCTGTTTCTCATTAAAGACTCTAGAATTCACTCTGATGAAAATGCTAGGAAGTTCTCCCAAAATTATTTCAAAAGGACCAGACTGAAAGGAAAGCCCAAGTGTAAACGCTGGACTAGTTTGGACTCTTGAAATCGTGTATAATCTAATAACGCCTTAACTTTCTGACTGAAATGTTAAAAACAAAGCACGTGTATCTGAAATGAATTAATTTGCACTGTGACTATTTTCAGAAGTGGACATAAACAATAGAATATTATGCCCAAATTTAATCACACAATCATCACAATGAACAGGAATTTTGTTATGCTACTCCAGTAATTCTAATGAGCTCCACATATGAAAAGCTCCATGAAACATTCTCAGATAGTATTCTTTTGCAAATATTTCATGTTCATTATGTATTTCAGTAGACTACCAATTAAAGAAAGATATATACAGCTATATTTTTTTATGGCTGCAATAATATCAGATTCTTAGTTGCAGGGCTATCTATTTACAAGCAAAATCAAATCTGCATTTCATTGAAAAGTGTAATTAGATTTTTGCTTCCCCCAGGCTCATAAACAGAAGGGATGTTAAAGAAAGAACAACATACAAATAAAAGCATTTAATAGGAGGCAGATAAATTTTGAAGGCAACAAATTTTAATGGCCCTGGCATCTGTTTAACATGTCTCCTACAGTGCAATTTCTTTTCATTAAAACAGAATTCTGGCCTGTCTGTAACTAGCAGTAAAGAATAATGGCTATATGCACTGCACAATGCTGAACTGATATATAATTCATGCTTCAAAGTTTACTTACTATAATAGAAATTAAAATTGGTATTCGTATAACCCACCAGGGACCACCATGCTCATTTGTATCCCAGCAACTACAAAAAAAAAAGAGGGAGAATGGTGTTGACACTAATAACATCTGGCAAGCATGACCTATGAAGAGAAGTATTTGGTATATACAAATCAAAGAGCACTAAAAAATGTTCTAGCCTAGAATTTGGTATTTTTTTTTCTGTGTTTACTTTTTGTTTCCCTGTTTTCAATATGCATATTCAAATCAGCTGAAACACCACGCACCATTAGAAATTATGGAGATCATCGGCCTTTAGGGAAAGTAAGCTTAGTTTCACTTTGAGTCAGGATACTTCTACAGTAAGCACTTAACAATAGCCTCTAGGTAGCAGGAAGATCTAAAGCAACTGACAGATACAATTTAAATGACATAATTTCCTCGTGGGATATTTAGGTTGCGGATGGCTGAAACTGGTTTAGGAAAATATGAGACTGAACCTGAAACTTCGTCTGAAAAAATGAAAATTTAATTTTCATTGTCAGCTCAACAATTTTGGTCTGAGTACTCTGAGAATAAATATTCTAAAAGACTAATTAGAAGCAACAGCAATACCCTTCAGAGTTCCTCTAACTATGATAGTAACAATGAAGGAGAAAGGAGTTAGCCTACAGTCTACATGGTCTTGCAAGGAAAACTTAGAAATTATTTAGGACATGATTTTTCAGTATAAAAAAAAATCAATTGAAAAATATAAGACAAATCGAAAAAAACGTGAGTGTGAAAACCATTTGCCCCACTAACTAAGAAAGCTCTCCCATTCCTTGGGGCTAGCAGAAAGAAGTCTGATCTTCCTACAAAACTCTTATCTCAGCTCGCCTTCACATGGCAAGAGCCAGGCTTAGCTCTAGTTAGTGACAGTTTTACCTGAATACATGCACCTTACATTACATTGCTTTACAATTACATTACATTACATACACCTTTACATTACATTGCTTCTTTTCTGGGAATGTATTTTAGATATACCAAAAAAAAACACTAGATTTCAATCTTTTGCATTGCTAGTTAGCAAATTAGGATGCCCAGCAACTTACAACACTGTATGACAGCACTGAACTCAAGGACCCCCACTGCTATTTTAAGTAGTTTGACCTCCAAGGCAGATAGTTCTACATGTGGGTTTCAAGGGGTAACGTTAGTAATAACCTGTCTCTGCCCACTCCCGCCCTTAGCATTTCCAAATAAACAGGAAGTATAGGCTGCATGTCAAAGAGCTCCTAAACACCTGTCCCTTTACTGTCATTTCTGAAATTTTAAGTTCTGTGTTTGTCTCCTTCAGAACAGCAAACTACTTTAGGATGAACAACACCACATCCAAGGCAAGATTAGCATGGGCTAGTCTTGATGGAGGCTGTAAGCTTTCCCTCCCTGACATACTTACCCAGTGTCCTCTAAAATAATCCGTGTCACTGTCCATGTAATAATGAATATGGTAGGAATTCCTAAAGAAAAAAAAAAAAAAAAAAAGAAAAAAGAAAAAAGAAAAAAAGAGGTTTAGAGAACGATCATAAGAAAGTAAGTCCATTTTGCTAGTAAGCATCTATTTCCCAAATATGCAGCATACAGAAAACAGTTTAGTGAATGGAGGGAGAGGCCCATCTGATGAGCTATATGATGTAAACGATGTGTTTCAAATACTGTGGGGAAGTGAGCATATTTCTTATAAAAATGTAGCTATAACCACTAATACACAAAGCATGTATCTTAGATTTCTTTCAAGCTGTCCAAGTGATCTATAAGGATATAGATACAAATTCAACATTCCCAATGTATTTGCATGGACTACAATATAAAACCAAAGAGTAAATCATTTCATAAGGAACCATTCCCACACTGGTTTATTCTCATTTCCAAGCAATACCTAATGTTTTATGACCACTTATTACTGGAAGCTTTAAACTGCTCCATATATATATCATTGCACTTTCTGTAAGTGAATGGAACATGTATTTAGAAACAGATGGAAAATATTATTGTGCTTTTGTAAAAGGCAAGTAGCCTGGTGCTGTGCAACTAAACTTCCTCTCCCCCCTGCTAAATTAGGACAGCCTGAATCATAATGTTTTGTGGTGGTAGTCCCACACCATCCCATCCCTGAACAACCCATGAGTGTTGTCAGGGAGTGCAGATTGGCAGAGGTCGGAGCCAGCCAAGAAGCAAGCTAGCATTTACAGGTCTGCAGAAACTAGAGGGATGAGCATGGAGGTTTTGTGCCCACTCTCCTCCATGCCGCAGTGGCTGTACCTACACTGGAGCTCAAGAGAAGAACTAATGTACCCAAGAGCTCATGCCCACAGGCCAAAGTCATCCAACAGAAACTGCATGAATGCTTGGTATGAAATACTGAATTTGACTAATACACACATTGAATATATATATAATTGGAAGATGCTTAAGTTCTTACCCCAACCAATCAGCAGATAGACTGTGAAGTGTCTGTTGGGGGAGAATATTAGCACAAGGAGGATGTGGAGGTAAAGTCCTTCAACTAATAGCCAGTAAAAGTTTGCCATAACGCCATACTGAAAAAATACCAAAATAGCCTTGCAGCCCACCTGAAATGTGAAAACAGGGAGTAAGATTTTTTGCAGGAAAGATGCTGTATAATTCTGTTATTAATATATCCTACACATCTTAACTCTCCATGTAAAGCTAGTCCCAGGTTCAGTAGAAATTATTTTCCCTCAGTCAAGCAAATTGAGACATTTTAAGTGTTACAGTATATACATAAAAAGAAATTGAATTCTAAGGAAAAAAAAAGCACACATTTTCAATAGTTAGTTAATAAATGGCTATTAGATTAAGTGATTGTCCACTAGGTGGCTAATAAATACATTAAAATTTCATCTGTCTTCCTAACAGTAAAAATTAACAAAGCAATTGCTTTATTAGTTTTTAAAGGCTAAACTGGAAACAGTGCAAAGAATAATTTCATATGCTGAATCCTCTAAGCAGACTTAGAAAAAAAAATCTGAATGGACTTTTAAAAATTTTCTCTTTATAAAATGCTTTAGTGTTTCTTAATTAACAAGACACATAAGCATGTATCATAAAATGAAGTTCCACCATACTTAATAGTCTCTGTGCTGTTCTTCAGAATTAATTTTCAGATTTCTGCTCTGCTGATGTTCCACAGTGCTGGCTGCTGCTACTTTGGCACTTCCCAGCAGGAATCTGGGATGTGTGAATTGAACATAAAAATGCTCCTGCTGAGACTGAGCTGAGAAATGTGATGATATGGTGAATATAACAGACTAAACAAAATGGACTAAATAAAACTTTTATTTTCTTCTATTTTCTGCCTGCTTTATTCTTTTCCCCACTTTAAATACCCTTCATACCTGCACTGTTTCTGTTAAAATTCCAGGTACATCAAATACCTAAGTAACATGCTCCTTTAGTGATTGATTCCACTGTCTAAACAGGTGTCTGTTAAGTGAAATGCTCTCAGGTACCCCAGCCTTCAGCTACTGGTCCACAATGGCATGGGTCTCCCAGAGACATCTTTGCATCCATCAGCCCCGTGTGGTGTCTTGGATAACTCACTGCATCCCCAGTAACACTATGTGCCTGTATATATGTCCATATTCAGACAACTAAAGAGGAGTCCAAAGTCTTGAATTCATCTCATCCAATGTTAGCTGCCTAAAAGTAAGGCTTCTGGTGTAAGCTAGACACCTACTTGCCCCTTCTACAGCTTATAGAGACAGGTATGTCTTGAGAAAGCTCTCCTGAGATAAGTTGCCCAGTGAGAAAGACAGAAACGCAGAGAAACAGCTTAGTTCGGTCATCTTGTTTGGTAAAAGTAACTTTAGCTCCAGACTTTGTATGCATGGAAGGAATATCCATTGCAGACCAGTATTGGGCCAGAAAATATAACACGGAGAACATTAAGTATTTTAAAATGGAAGTTAAACTTTGTTTCGATGTTTATGGCTGCTTGCGAACAGATTGGCAGTGAATGTCTAAATTTTTTGTAAATCTCTTCAAAATTCCACTACAGGTTTACCACACATACTCTCCTGTATTATATACTTGACTTACATACCAGAACCCTGTGTTAAAATATTTTCCCTTCCTCCTGCAGTTAATCCTGTATCAGGCACATTTCTAGATGCTGAACAGTCTATCTTTCATTGAAGAGTCAGCCAAAATTATGGTTCTGTGTTATTCAGATCTAGTTACCCTGCATTTTGAAGTGTGCACTTTCAAGCATCTTTGTGTGCAGCAGAACTGTGGAACATCACAACCATGATGAAAGGGGTCACTCCTGCATGCTGTTATGTAAGGAAGGTAGGATCCTGCCAACACAAGACAAAACAGCCTTGCCCATCTGGTGTCAGATCACCCCACATATAATGCAGTAGACATTATTCAACAGTCCACAAAACTGGGCAAATTCATTTGCCCAGTTGCTGGATGCCTGATATAGCTGCAGGAACACTTCCAGACAAGCTGCCTTTCACCCTTCCCATCTGATGGCACTCTTAATCTTAAAATCTCCCAGGATTAATGCAGTGGTTATATTTATTCTCAGCTATAGCAGGTTGTGACTTTTTTTTGGCAGATTGACCTGCTGTCCATACATGGACATGCAAACCAACAGTAACTTCTTACTTCTTCTCTGGTTACTTCTAATAGACCTCTTGATTGGTCATTATATTCTCCGCAGAACTGTCTACACAGACAACTCAGTATTTCTGAATATTTACAAGGACCCAGGAGGAAAATTTAGTGACACAACAGTATTATACCAGGTAGTGAATAAGGTTTATTACCCATGAGGTTTGATCCTCTGCACAGGGAGTAGTGTTGGAGCTGGAATAGAGAATATCATCCTTGACTAAAACAGAGATTGCTCTTAGAATGAAGGAGAGGAACAGGTTCAGATGGATGTAGTTCCGAGTACAGTGAAGTTTCCTAAGAAATTAAAAAACAGGCATTTTAGATTTCAAGACAGAAAGGCTCTTGAACAGGCTTGTATTACTCTCTGGTTGTTTCTTAGTATATAGGAACCTTAAGAGCCTACCCTTTCTTTCTCTGTCATATTGTCAGTACTGCCTTGTTGTTTTCTTTTATCATCACCATCATCATTATGTGCTGTCCAAAATATACAAATAAAGTTTCTCTTCCACCTTTTCAGTATCACAGACCAAAAGATCACAGTGGTGTTTTAACATAAGTTGACAGTAAACATAGGTTATCATATCCTTCTGTGTGTGCACTCATTTTCTTGCAAATGAAACATTGACTAGCCTGGAAACATTTCAGAAGTGCTCCCTTCTATTTTCTTCTGGTTTCATTTTTTACTTTTTTAAACTCCTTTATTTCACTATATAATGCTTTTTTTATCCTACTATGTGAGTCTATGCAGAACAATTAAAAATACATGCAAAGCATTAGATGGCCTATCCTTCCTGTCCAGTGAGACATAAAGCTTTGCTTCTTTAGTCCAGCAGCCATGCAAAAGCCTTACAAACAAACGACAAATTAAACCTTCCAAGTAAGTGAATGGATGCTCAGGAGGAGTGAGTTAGAAGCCAAGGGCATTTCACTTAAGACACACTCCTGCTAAGATTTTTTTTTTTTTTTTTGGTCAAAACCAGAACCTTGAACTACATCAGTAATGAAGCCAGGGCATTTTAGCAAGTACGAATAATGAAAGAATGAAGATGCAATAGGATGCTATTGCTAGTCACTGTGGTGTGTGATGTCAGCTTCCAAGCAGTCTTCAGGTTTTGATTTTTACAGAACACTGAATAATGCATTCTGAAGTAACTAAAGTAAGCACAGTTACAGTGAGCATTGGGAAATAAATAATAGATCCATCTTGCTAGCCTACGGTTTGGCAAAGGACATAATACCAGGCTAAATTTATATCAGTTGTTAAAAAATCAGTGATTTCTGTGGCTGTATGTATCCTTTGCTGAAAATGGTTCTGAGAAAAACTGAAATACCACTATTACTCTGGACTGTATCACATGTTCCTATAGGACTCAGAGATATGTGCAAGATGCGAGTGGGAGAAAGTACTTTTCATGAGTGACTAACTTAGATTATTAGTTCTTCATCCCTTTCAGTAGAGGAAATTATAAATGTTAGATCTATAAAAGGCTGTCAACATTTTGGAGGCGGTGGGCAAGAAAGTCTCTTTAATTAGGGTTAGGTGTTATGATTCAGAATAACAAAAAAATGCTGGTTTTTTTTAGCAGTGAAACAAAAGGTGCTATCCTCTTTTCCTGTGATAAGGCTAAGTTATGACAGAAAAATGTCATGTGAGGAATGCTGACAGTTAATGCACGGGAGCACAGCTTATAAAAATGATTGAGATTGATATTTTTCTCCTTGCTAATAAACACATATTAGAAAAACTGACACGCTTTTGGTAAGGTTTTACTATACAGGAGTTACCCTGAAGAAAGTATATTAAGGTAACCAGAATTTCAGTGTTAGGCAGAAATATGCTATTCTACAACTTGTTTTCACTCTGAGTTGAAACAAACCAATGTTTTAAAATATCTGAAAAATACTTCTTTTCAAATCAATTGTTTTGTTTCCACTTTTCTAAAACTTTATGCCATGTTAAAATTCAGACATTCAAAATGAAGAAACATGCATTCTAAGAATGGTAAAGGCACTTCCCTTGACTAAATCAAAATTATTACTTTTGATGTTCATAAAATATTTATAGAAATGAGAGTGTGCCTGACAAATTGGCAACCTCCAAGAGAAAAGTATTGTGCCAGAAAATTTACAGTTAGCTTTAATCATAGTAAGTACATAGAGGATTATGTGGGGAGTGACACTGTGGTAACTTGAAAAATGCTGCCAGTTTAGTCAAGCAAGGTATTCTGAGACATTCAGATTGTATGTCTTTGTTCTGAGATTAGAAAATCAGCCAGAGATAAGATCCTTTTCTTTTACAATGCTTCTAAACCTGTCCTTTATATTAATAATGGGAGCCTATATACCATTTCTATAAAAATTAAAATCTAGTAAAGTGGCAACCATCTTTCGAATAAATGTAAAACAGGATATTACAACCGCATGGAAACTTCCACCAAAAACAAAACAAAACAAAACAAAACAAAACACAAACACTTTTCAATACCTAACAGTTCTGCCTTTCATGTGTTTAAAATAGCTGGTACTTTAAGCTGATGCTCTAAACTGCAAAGCCCTAAGGCTGAATCTGCTTTGCCAGACAAGACATAACAATTTATAGTGGAGTGCAGAAGTACAGCAGTAATACCTAAAAAAGAATTTCCACTTCTTTGTCATGAACACAAAGCCTACAATTAAATTAAATTCCACAACACTCCATGTTCTTTCACAAAATAATACTGCACATATTTGGGATTACATGCAGTATAATGAAGTATAATGAAGCACACATATACAAATCCAGCAATGCACAATTTTAATTATCTCTGGGTTTGGTAATATCCAGAGTTCAAAACCTAATCCTGCTGCAAGAAGTCAGGATTTTTACAACTTTACTGCTTTAACAACTTTTTAACTCACTACTTAACTACCAAATCTCCTTTAGATAGTTTGACTTAGAGAAGTTGTTCTTTGGTCTGCTTTTTAAACATAGCAAGGTGAAAGTTTGCAGGTTACATTCAGAGGTGAATATATCTCAGCAGTGAGTGAACAATCTTAACAAACTCAATATTGACGTTGTCTATAAAGAACCCTGGGAGCTGTCAGGGTAAAGTATGCTTTTTGGGTAGGAGGTGTAAATAGCTAAGTAATAAAAAGTTAAACCTTAGAGAAACATCCAAATTTTCCAGTCTCTGTCCCTAGAAAAAAAAAAGAAAATGTATGGGATGTCCTAAAATGTGTCAGAGATGTGCACAGACATACATGCATAGCCCCTTGCATTCATTTCTCTCATTGTTACTTTACAATTGCTTTAGCTGCAGTCTTACACAAGAACTGTCCCTCTGCTACTTGCTTGGGAAACCAAAACAGGGGTATTTTTACAGTTTATTTGGGTTCCTAATTATCTAGGAGTCTAGATGGATTAGGAGTCTAATACCCCTAGATTCCTGTAGGTAATCAAAAGAAACAGACAGCTTCAGGGTGAGACTTAGAAGACCTTATGAAGCCCTGAAAAAACTCTGTCTTTCCACTGACCCAATAGAGAGATTGGGAGATCTCAGCTTGGATATTTAAATTGTGAAGTTGCAGACATGAGTGAACCTGTGAAATTCTTGATCTATTTGTTACAACTGACTTCTGGAGATGGACAACATTCATATGCCTATAATATAATGTCTTCAATGTGTTATTAGGTTTTAGCAGTTTTGAAAATGCATGATTTGCCTGTAGTGTTTGGTAGTAGAAACCAAAGATAACTATGAATGACTTTTTTTTTTTTTTAAGATATTCCAAAAGATAATCATAGGTCATGTATCCGCTCGTAATCATCTCTGAATATTTAAATATTGAGAAAATTTTATGTTAGTTTGAAAGATTTACAGAACATGGCATAGGAACAGTTTATTGGAGGACTGAGGCTCTGTCAAACAAACATGCAGCCATCTACAAATTACATTCACTTTTTTTTCCTGCTAATCTGAGAGATGTATTTGCTTGTTCTTAGTGCAGAGTGGAACTGAAAAGTTGTATGAAGTTAATAATGGAGAATATAAAAGTTATTCTATTAGACAGAAGTGAAACATAGAGGCACGAAGGTAGAGAAAGTGAGAACAGCTATGATATCAGTAATAAGATTTTGCTCTTTATTTTGCCACCTGGGGATTCCTTTTCATCTCAGAAAACTCCCAGAAATAAGGCAAAAACAATACAAGCAACTGCCTTTCCCAACACTGTCTAAAGAAAACATTGTACACTCAACACTATCCTTCAGCACAAGCACCCACACCCTTGCAACTTCTCTTGGACAAATTAATGATTACCTTCAGTTACAGTACCCCTGGAGACAACTCAGAAGCTTCTGAAAAGGATGGCTGCCCACTTGTCTGGTGTTAAGACTAGCATCCTCCTAATTTTCAAGACCAATTTGTGGTATAAATTTTTAAAATCAAAGAAAAAATACTTTATAAGTCCACTCCTAAATGACCATTCTTTTTTTACATAGGCTGTGATGTCTGTACATTTTTTAAGTGCTTTGACATTTTTAAAATGATTAATACGCTAGCAAAAATCACGTTAGCATCACATTACTGTCAGCTGTTTGAGAAAAAAATGTAAAAATTATGCATTTTCTAAAAATCAGAGCAATCAGTTATCAAACAACAATTAAAACTGCCTTACCATTGTTCATATTTGCTCATGAAAAATACATACCTGAAAAGGCAAAGAATTATACTTCCTGTTGTAAGAGCAATCAGAGATACGCTGTGTCCAAGGGTATAAATTGCCTTCACCCTTACATAGAAGTTGACCTGCACAGAAATATATATATGCAGAAAGTACTTACTGACATGCAGAATTGACTGAAATTATATAATTTTCCATTAAATACACCTGGAGACTAAAAATATAGCATTGTTTTAATTCTTTGCTCTACAGAATGTGATGAGAATGTCTTACATTATTCCATCATATTTTTGCAATCCAGCACAACAAGCCAATTGACATCTGCAGAAAATTCAGCGTCAGGAACTCAGATGCACAAACTGGTGCAATTTCAGCTGATTATTCCATGTCAGTGAGGTCAAAGAAAGTATGAGATTTTAAAACTTCCATAAACAATTGAAATGAAGAATGAGCCACAGTTTGAAGGAATGTATCATCTCCAAAAAGACAATCTCTCTGTCCTTCTGCTCCAGTGTGCTTAGTAATGCATTTATACATGAGCTTAATTTTAAAGACATCTAAATCCCATTAATTTTGTAATCCATATGTTCAAATACCTGTCACCCAAACAACCCTTTCCTTATTTAGTTAAGTTCTTTGCTATAACTTGGAAAGGAATTTTTTCAACTGAGGAAAAGCAGACTGAAGCACACAGTCTGTTGATTAACTGAAGTTATGTGCAAATTTGCCAGCTACATACTATATTAAATCCCATTCTGAATGACAACATCAAATAATGCTAAATACCTCAGAATTAAGCAGCTTCTTCATTTGTGCCTACAATGAAGTCATTAGACTGAGATTGTTTTCAACTGAAGCTAAATAAAATATTAAAACTGTTAAGTTCTTTATTAGTCTGAAACTGTTTTTAATAGCAGTGTAGAATGTGCTGTGTAAAACAGACAGAATTTCAATATTTATTGCACACAGTTATAACATCCAGCTTCTAAAGCAATGCCTGTAAAAAGCAGCGAGAAAGAAATACCTTTAAATAAACTGAGTTAGCAAAAGTAAAAGTAAATCACTTAATATATTTATTTTTATAAAATTTAAAAGGCCGAGTGAAGAGGCAACTTCAGCAACTTCGACTCATGCTGAAATTAGCTGGACATTCATTTAACAAATATTATACAGATCGTGAACAAGACTAAATGAAATGTGTTAAATGAAATTAAGAAACTTGGAACTACAAGTTGTGGTTAAAGGGCAAAAACAAGGAAAACAGATTAACTGCTGTAGTTCTGAAGACTGTTCATTGCAACTGTCACGCTTGTTAGGAGCTAGAAGTGGTACGCAAGGTATCAGAGAAAACAAAAATCTCTTTTTTAAATTAGAGAAGGAAGATAATGACCTTTTTGACAGCAGTCCTGACATTATAATGCTTTGTATGCTTTACGTAATATTCATTTACTGCACAGTAAATACAAATACAAATACAAATACAAATAGAGACTTACTGAAGATTCCAGTGTAACTAGAATGACCATAATAAAGTTTTTCAGTTAAAATCCTGAACAATAAATATTGCTATAAAAAGGGGGGGGGGGGGGGGGGGGATGGAGGAGGAGAGGGGAACAGGGGGATAGGGTCCCTGACTGGTTAAAATAGTAAAAGATAAAGTATTATTTTATTGCTCTCTCTAGGACTTGACCCTATAACAAGTCTGCAGCATATTTGGAGAGCCCCACTGACTTCCTATGGACTCCGCAGGCATAAAATATAGGCTCAATTTCACCTAACATTAGGTGTCAATACTGCAAACATTAACATTTAAGATGGTGTAGTGTCTCTATAAAGCCTTCTATGAAGCTCTTACTTTAACTATATAAGCAGTCAATATGGACTTCACTGGATATATTTCTACTGAGAAGCCCCACAATGACTAATTCTAGTGTAGCTACTCACAGACTACCAGCTCGCACTTGGATGCCTGACAAAGTTCCTTTCTCTCGACATGAATCCCATGTTTGCTAAATAGGACTTCAGTGTTTCTTGAAGTTATTTCTAAGGTAGTTCGCTAGGATAATTCTAAAGTTGTGTGTGTGTCTGTTTTTTTTTTTTTTGTTTGTTTGTTTGTTTCCAAAATCAACATGATTTCACACAAAATCAGTTCTGAACTGCCCTTCAATTCCCTGCTAAAATGGCAGTATTATATTCTCCAATTTGGCTCATTTTTGGACAGCTCTAAAAACTATGCCTAGAGACAACTACTCATGAGCACTGCTGTGCTTCTTTAATTTGACTTTTGTCATAGCAAAAGGAACAACAGACAATCTCCAGGCAATTTTATGGTAATAATGTAATAGTTTCTCAGCAGCAACTACTACAGATCATGGCAGCAGGAATGTTACAAATACATTGGGCACCCTATTTCACCTATTCAACCTGACCTGCTCTGCATAATCACAAAGAAAGGATGTTCCAATAAATTACTTATTTTGGCAGCCTTATATCCCCGTCATCAGTATTCTGGGAAAAAAATGAAAATGCTGATCTTGTGCAGATCAGGAGTTGCAAATGTAGTCTGTGAAGTTTGGAAACAATGCACAGCAGAACCACAATATGTTCTATTTGTTATCATCTTGTTGGCATTTGGAGGCCCCATTAAAACACATTTCTACAGAATGTACAAACAGAAATCAGTAGGGTCTCTAAATCAAAACTTAACGTCCACTATGTAAATATTGTAAGCTTGAGGGAGATAAATGTCATTTGCAAAAGAAGTTGCAATGACAATAAATCTGTGTTGTTTAAATACTGACTGGAAATTTTTATTGTTCTCTTTCTCAGGGGAAAAAAAAAAAAAAAAAGCAGAGAGACCCTTTTACTAACAATGATGTTCAGCTAAAGAGGAGTGCTGTAATAGTAGAGTCAGGGTTTCTCCAGGTGTGCTAAAGGCATGCATGAAAAATCTGGTAAGAGTGGACACAGTGACAACTTTAAAATGCTCTCTTCTTGTACTGGGAACTACCAAGTAGCTTAACCAATGCTTAACCAAGTAGCTTTAAAACAAACAAGCATTGTCTTCCTGTAAATGGTATTTGCAGTCTTCAAAAGGTAATCAAATAATCCAGGACTTCTGATGTAAATTGTGTCCTGGCCCAGTGAAAATGTCTTCTTCCCTCTCATTCAGGTTTTTCACTGTGCTAGAAAATCTTAAAAAAGCTGTAAGGTCCCTTTCTGCTGCACAGTAGTGGAGTAGTTCTGTGAATTGGTTATAAGAACTGCTCCAAAGACAGTCTGAGGTCTGCCTGGCTAAGCAGTAGAAATAACTCCAAGATAAGTTTGTGAGTTTGACATGTGCCAGCTCATGCATTTGCTGTTAAACAGATGGTTCAGGTGACTCAAATGTATACCTCTCTAAGTACCATGGTCTCTGTTGTCCAGACTTAAGATTAGTTCTCTCTGTCTAGCACCTTCCTTTACCTCCTTACTTGATTCAAAAACTCTTGTGTTGACTTTCTCATTGCTGACATTTATATTAGGCCTTGAACCCCTTTTCTGCAGATTCTGTGAACAACTCTGCAAATATATAGAATCCTAGAATAATTTAGGTTGGCAAAGACCTCTAACAGTCCAGCTGTTAACCTAGCACTGCCATGTCTACCACTGAACCATGTCCCTAAGCACCAGATATACATGTCTTTTGAATACCTCCAGGGATTGTGTCTCAACTGGGCAACCTGTCCCAGTGGCTCACAACTCTTTCAGTGCAGAATATTTCCTCATATCCAATCTAAACCTCCCTTGGCACAACTCAAGGCCATTTCTTCTTGTCCTATCACTTGTTCCCTGGGAGAAGAGTCCAACCCCACCCCACTACAACCTCCTCTGAGGTAGTTGTAGAGAACAATAAGGTCTCTCCTGAGCCTCCTTTTCTCTAGGCTAATGAATGACCCCAGTTCCCTCATCTGCCCCTTGTAAGACTTGCTCTCTAGACCCTTCATAAGCATCGTTGTCCTGCTTTAGACATGCTCCAGCACCTCGATGTCTTGTTGAACCTCATACAGTTGGCCTCGTCCCATCAATCCATCCTATCCAGATCCCTCTGGATAGGATGCCTTGGAGAGAACTGGGCCTAATACTGAGCCTTGGGGCACACCATTTGTGAAGGGTCTGCAACTAGATTTAACTCCATTCACTCTTTGAACCTGGCCAAAGTTCTTTACCCAGCAAAATATACACCTGTCCAAGCCATGAGCAGCCAGTTACTCTGGGAGAATGATGTGAGGAACTGTCAAAAGCTTTACTAAAGCCTAGGTACACAGCATGCACTTTTCATTGCTATTTTGATGTAAGGAACCATAAGAATATTTAAATTAATTAAATACATGTACTTGCAATAAAGATACTAGCAATTTTGTTTATATAATTCTGTTGCTAATGACTACTTATCCAACGTTTACTTGAGTGATCAAATAGTCCAGCAACTCTAAGAAGTAATTTCATCTTATGCATTTCCTTTCAATAGTAGGATGTAGCTATTCTTGAATGTTTCACTTTTTTTGAGAACCCATTACTCAAGTATTTGGCTTTTGCTTGACACTGAATATAACATTAATTTCTCAAAAATGAGTCATAACATCTTTTACTATTAATTGACACAAAGGATTATCACATCTACAGGGAGTGGATTTCAAAGACTGTTCTATGGGTACACATCTTTATTGTTCTGAGTGACTAATCCAGGCTGCATAACAGACACAGACACAAGCATACTACATGTCTTACTATCACACAGAATGATGTAAGAAAATTCTGGTAAGCTATATCAGCACCTTAATGTTTAATGTCTTAAATCATATTTAGTCAGAAGTATGCATTTTACTGACCAGTTCAGAATACCACAGTTCATTGATATTCAGTCTCCTTTCAAATTCATAAAGGAAAAACAAACAGAGAATAACAACCTTCTAGCTAAGAAATATCTAAGCAATAAGAAAACCATTATTAAATTACATTTTTGCTGGTCAGAATAAATAAAATGCCAAAATTATTTACTCTGAAACAAGCATGCCAGATCTAGCACTAGCTGATTTCAGATCAGTACATGAGATAAGAACAGCTTTGTCAGTAATCATGAATGATAATTTATTACCAAGTGAGACAGGATGGAGATCTAGTCTCATCTGCCACAGTCCCACTTGCAATATTTAATGTTGTCATCATGTTTACCCAGCTTTTCTGACTTTCATAGCAACACACATACTAGCTCTCCTTCTGCAGCCAGAGATACTGATTACAGAAACAAGACCTGAAAAAAAAATGCAGTCAAGAGAGACATTCAGTTCATTCTTAAGTAGACATTACCTTTTGCTCAGCACAATCCCACTAATGTAATTAAGTACGTACTTGCCTAAATGTAGTCAACTAGTACCGCTTGAAATGCCCCATGGCATCTAAGACATCTGCATGGTAGATATGACAAAGGGCCTCTTTGCTGGAATGTAAGTGGTGCATAAAATGATGCCAGATGTTTAGGCAAACACATTAAGCCCTGTTTCCACACACTAGTGATTAGTCAGCTACATCTCAAATAAATATCGAACTTTAGGAATTCTGATTTGCAAGTTGGATTTCAGCCTTCCAGTTTTTAAAATACATGGTAAGTAAGCTTATGTAAATGACTGGAAAGAATTCAGTGTGGTTGACTGTGCAGATATGGACAAGACTGAAAGACACAAGAAACTTGTTCCAGCACAAGACCTGATATTTGCTATTCAACAAGCCCATTGCTTGCAAAACAGACACCACTTGTGTTATCATCTAATTCTCATCTGTGTATTGCATTTTTATGATGTTAATAATATTTTAAAAGGCCTAAGCATACCAGATCTAGAGAGAGATAGTATATTCTCCTTAATTTTTGTCTTGGCTTGGAAGTATTTGCTTGGGAAATATGTAAATTGTTTGGTGCCAAGTATATCACATTTATATCTATGTTTAGTCTGCAGTGCCTTTGCTCACTTTTTCCATATCTTTGCCCATCTTCACTTCAGAATGACTTGCACTGCTCCTACATTCATTTCTTCCCTTCATTGCCACCCTAGACACAGAACCTTGTATACTTACATAAATAAAGAACACAGAATCAACTGATTTACAGACAGGAATGACACAAGGTCACTCCATTCCTTAGATGGCATGCACCAAGAAGTTTATAGGAATGATTCTGGACCAGAACTCATTATTGGGAAATTGTAGGCAGACCACTGTTCCCATGGGAAACCCTCAATTCTGCTTATATGTTCTGAATTACTCCATGTCAAGAACAACTTGAACTCAATATATCTTTTCCTTTCCCTGTTCTTGGAATCACAAGGGATTCCATTACACTGAGTAAAAGCACTGACATTTATCTGCTTTATGCAATTCATATAAGATTTTTTTTTTATGGCATAATTTTTTGGAGATCCCTATAAAATCGATCTTAGGAAAAGCAATTTCACTTCCCTGTAAATATATTCCATGCCCAGGAATGTACAGTTTCTGTTTACTTCCTCAAAATAAGTTAGAATAAAGTGCTGGATAGTACAGTGAAATAACAGATGCACTAATGCATCTGTTACTGTTACATCTGTTGAATGCAACAGATGCACTTAAGCTGCTGAATTTTGCAAAGGTTAGTTCATCTGAACTAGGTACCAATTTTCTCATTATAACCTAGGAATAGAAGCAGCAGTGTTATTCATCTTGTCCTACAAGAGACATCTAAAATAATTTAGAGGGATAGTGAAGTAAAAACACCTACTTCTTCATTAAGTACAAAGGGAACCTAGAAAGACTAGAGCAGATGCAGATGATAGGTGTCTACATTTAGTCAATATGACTATCTCAGGAGTTTCTCCACTGACTTTGTTGGCCTTCCATCAGGCAGTAAAAGTATTACACAACTTTGGCTCTTTATTTAAGATTTTTTTTCCTTTATATACATATAGATATATTTTTTATTTTTTTCCCTATCTTGTTTTAAAGGCAAACATTTGAAGTTTAGCATTTGTTTTTCTTCTGTTTGGAAGTTTTTGCAACTGAGGTTCAACTCCCACAGAATTTCAGATACGTTTTCTCAGTAATAATATCATGAAAGCAACAACCCTAATATATTCTTTAAAAAAATTTCAAGTAACTACCAGTGGCTAGGTGAAATGAATAATGTAGGTCTCCTTTAGCTTAATCCATATAATGATGATATCTAATCCTTCTAAAGGGTAGGCAGCTCAACAGAACTAGTCATTCTCTCTCCTGAGAGACAGGGAGTCAGTGGAGGAGAACAAACTCTTCTATGCTATGATTCATGTTCTTCACTGTGCTCATGATGATTCAAAGCAATTAGGAGGAGAAGATTTGCATCCAGGCTCCAAAGACTTGGTCTATTTTGACAGGCACGGGCTGTCTGGAATAAATGCAGGTGTGTATATTGTACGATGTAGTCAGACAAAGTTTGTCAGTTTTAAATCTTAGTCACATGAAAGTGTGTATTTTTTTTTGTTTACTATTCAGAAATATCAGTTTTGTGATGTGTCCTTATGTTACCAATATTATTATTGTTGGTAACTACACACAATCCTATAGCAATACCAGCATGTAACACAAGAGCATGTGTCTCAAAGTTACTGAAAAATAATGAAAGAGAAAACAGTAGTGTTTGGTACAGAGATATTACAGAGAAGTAAGAGAGGAGACATTTTTTAAAATGAAATTTACCTACAGATCAGGTGTTAGTAGCTACTGATTAAGGTGTGCTTTAAATAAACAATCTTTTGAAATAGAAATATATAAAAATTATGGGTTTTTATATTCTGTTGCACCATTCTTACAATATATAAGACCTTTAATATGTATATAAAGCTGTATATGCACATATATTATGTATATTTTATAAATCAGTTAGATGCTAAGGTAGTTCAAGTAAACCTGATTTAATCAGACAATGTTCTTCAATTCAACTTAGTTCAAAACCAAAGTTTAACTGATGAAAGCATAGCCAGAGTTTGAGACTCCATCTTTTTAATTCCTTTCTTCTGTTACTATTTACATTTATTCAGAGTAAGACATCGGTGAAAGGACTTGTCATTAGCAACAGATCTACAATGAGCAAAGTTCTTCACACAGAGGACATGAACACATCCCAATTCTAGATATTATAATCTTCAGATGTTATTTTTGTTCAACATATCCTGTCCTTTTCTCTTAAAATGCATCTTGCAGAAGACAATACTGCAGAATGATTTTAGAGCATGTCAAAAAAAAAACAAACAGGATGTCCATTTCAAATTGGTTCCTTCTTAATAGCATCCCTATGTTACATTTGTGCAAATAAAAGTTTTGATAAAAACTTCAACAAAAGTTAAAATCCCTTCTCTAACACATTTTTTATCTTACAATCAATGTCTTAGAGCTATGTTGCCTCTTATTAACTCACCATATAACTTGCCTTTCTGACTTGTGCCCTCTATTTCCTGAGCTGTGAATCTAAACTTAAATAGGTAGATAGTGAGAGAATAATGTCATTGAAAGGTATTTTTTGCCTCATGGCCTCCATACCTTAGGAATAAAATACTATCTGCTGTTTTTACCAATGAAGTAAACTCCACTGTATGGAGTTCTTGACTGAGCTGTCCATAGTAATATTTCCATAATTTCCTGGAGAGTTGATATCTAATTCATAACCCCGGGTGCTCTTGGTTAAATGGACAAATTGTTCCTTTCAGGTCTGCTTTCAGCTGGCTGGTCCAGACTATGATCTATCATGTTGCCACGTTACCCAACTTTGGCTGCTGCAATTTTGCAAAGGCATTAAATGAATGGGCAATAGCAATTTGTAAGATAGTAATACTAGCAATAGTAAGAAAAAAATGAAGGATATTCCTATCAAGATTGTTCACGAACACTGAAAGAGAATGAGAGCAGTTTAAACGGATTTACAGGCTGTCTCAGAATTCAACACAAATTTGTCTAACAGCATTTCTGACATTACTGTTGTTTATATAGTGAATTTCCAAAATCAGTAGTAAATAATCTGCTAAAGAAAATGGTGAATGGTCAAGAAAACCCCTGAAGGAAAAACGGGATTCCCATGTCCTTTACTCCAGTTCTCTCCTGGCTCAGCTATTATCAACTTGTTACCGAGGTGATCTCAGTCCTTAGAAATTTCTTGGAAAATTGGGAGGGGGGAAGGAGAATACCTTGGGAGGCACTCCTGAAGGGCAGAGGAGTCCAGGAAAGCTGGACACTCTTAAAGGATGAACTCCTAACAGCACAGGAGCACGCTGTCCCCATGTGCTGAAAGATGAGCCAGAAGGGAAGAACAGCCTGGCTGAACAGAGATCTTTGGCTAGAGCTTGGGAAGAAAAAAAAAATATTTATGAAATGTGGAAGAAGGAGAGGACTACTCAGGAGGACTACAAAGAGGTCATCAGGCTGTGCAGGGAGAAAATTAGAAGCACCAAAGCCCAAGCTTAAACTCAATCTGACTTCTGCTGCTAAGGACAATAAAAAACCACATTTTTATAAATACATAAATGAGAAAAGGAGGACTAAGGAGAATCTCAATCAATTACTGGATGTGGGGGGAAACACAGTGATGAGAGATGAGGAAAAGGCTGAGCTACTTAATGCCTTCTTTGCCTCAGACTTTAGTAGTAAGACCAGTTGTTCTCTGAACAATTCAGCCCTCTGAACTGGAAGATAGGGATAGGTTTGCAGATGAAACCAAGTTACGTGGGAGTGCTGATCTACTTGAGGGCAAGAAGCCTCTACAAAAGGATCAATGGGCCAAGGCCAACTGTATGAGGTTCAACAAGGCTAAGTGCTGGATCCTGTACTTGGGGCACAACAACCCCATGCAACGCTGCAGACTGGGACAGAGTGTCTGGAAAGCTGCATCGAAGAACCTGGGGGTATTGGTCAATAGCCAGCAGTGTGCTCAGGTGGCCAAGAAGGCCCACAGCATACTAGTTTGTATCAGAAATGGTGTGGCCAGCAGCATCACTCAGGAAGAGTTTGTCCCCCTGTACTCAGCTCTGGTGAGGCCACACCGTGAATACTCTGCTCAGTTTTGCGCCCCTCATTACACAAAGGACATCGAGGTGCTGGAGCGTGTCCAAAGAAAGGCAAGGAAGCTAACGAAGGGTCTAGAGAATAAGTCTTACAAGGGGCAGATGAGGGAACTGGAGTTGTTTAGCCTAGAGAAAGGAGGCTCAGAGGAGACCTTATTGCCCTCTATAGCTACCTCAAAGGAGGTTGTAGTGGGGTGGGATTGGACTCTTCTCCCAGGGAACAAGTGATAGGACAAGAAGAAATGGCCTTGAGTTGTGCCAAGGGAGGTTTAGATTGGATATGAGGAAATATTCTGCACTGAAAGAGTTGTGAGCCACTGGGACAGGTTGCCCAGTTGAGACACAATCCCTGGAGGTATTCAAAAGACATGTATATCTGGTGCTTAGGGACATGGTTCAGTGGTAGACTTGGCAGTGCTAGGTTAACAGCTGGACTGGATGATCTTAGAGGTCTTTTCCAAAGTAAATGATTCTATGAAATTTGGTGGGTGATTCTATAGTAAGAAACATCTGAGCCATTACATTAACATTCTCCTCACACACTCCATTTATACACTACAAGTCACCTATTGAAGCAGATGGAACTATATCAGTTATATTCACTGTATTCATAGGATTTGAAAATTGAAAGGTCCTTCATCTTGTCAGATTTTGAAGACATTGTAAAACCACATAATTCAAGCTGGGAGCTGGATTATTGTATAATAACACTAACTGTGGATGTACATGTATGTATATAAATTGCATTCAGCTGCATAAACTTACAAAAGTCTTTGCAGTCTATGAACAAACTTACATGACAGGTTTTGAGAATACAGAACTGAAAATGTTACTTTAAATATTTTTCAGCCATTAGACTATAATAAGAGAGGGTTTTTAATTTGGTGTAAAGAAAGTAGTTCTGGTTTGAATTGCAGAATCAAAGAGTCTTAGAATGGTTGGAGGGGACCTTAAAAATCACCAAGTCCAACTCCCCTTCCATGGGCACAGATAGCTTTCACTAGAACAGGTTTCTCAACACCCAGTCCAACCTGACTTTGAACACTTCCCACGATGGTTCATCCACAACTTCTCTGGGCAGCCTGTTCCTGTGTTTCACCACTCTCGTGGTAAAGGATTTTTTCCTTCTATCCCATCTAAATAGTGTTTGGTTGATTGAAACATGCCCAAAGACAAAGCTGGACTTGTTTCATTCTTCTATCAGAATTTCTCTGATAGAAGTTACTTTTGTACTGTCTTGAAAAATCTGAATATATTTCAGAGAAAATCCTTTGACCAAATCTTTTGAAATTGGACTTATCTTACTTGTATCTGAGTTCAGAATTATTAAATGAAGAAAGGATGAAACCCCACATGAACTTTCTAACAAAACATCAGATATCCAGCCACACTAATGTAATAGTGCCTCTAATTTAACCTCTAGCTACATACTCAGCTTGACAGTAACTGTCAGGCAGCTTGGATGTAAAATGACTCCTGTCACTTCTACCCAGTAGGAAGAGGATGTCTTCCTGCAGAAGAAAAAAACATACATTATTTAAAATAACGTTTCTGGCTTTCTGTACACACACATGACCCCTACAACAAAAAGTCTGACTAAAACTAAAACAAGAATCCTGTGTACTTTTAGTTTAGCTTTCAGTGCCAGTAGGACTGAATCTATCTGCTGGCCATCCACCTGCCAAATGAACAAATACGAAATAGCTACATGGAGGTATAAGTCAACATTGAAGGAGCAGACAGCTAATCAGCCAAGAGTACTTTCACATTACCATAACACTGACCATGGCCATTTTGTTCAAACTAAGTACAAGCAAATAAAGAACAATTACACAATAGAAATGATTTTATCATACACATTGTGCACACAATGCACAGATTTTTAGGTAAATCTATTCTACACTTGAAAATGTGGTGAATGAGCACATTCCTTCTTTCAGGTCATTTTACTGGTCAAGTATTATATGATTTTCTACTGATCAAAAGATAGCCTTGCTTCTCAAACTATTACAAAGCTAAGTTAATGCAAATAGATCTTGAATCTGTTATTTCAAAATTTATAATTATTTGAATTTGTGTGTTAAGATTTGCAGAAACAAGTAAAATATTTAGCTGATTAGCATTACTTTACCAGGTTCAATATGAGAATGGATGTAATCCTACTCCTTAAATTTTCTGTATGAGAGTAAACAAAATATCTTACTATGCCTGTAAGACCTATGTAACTCTTACAGACTCAGAAAAAAAGGAAAAAAGGAAATGATGTTCTGAAATTATGTATTTAATAAATATTAAAAAAAAAAAAAGATGAAAACCCACATTGTGTCATGGCAGTCAAAATACAGAAAAATAAATTACTTTAGAAAAATCCTGACCTAGATATAACTATCAAATATTTGTCACTACTCTATATTATTTTACATTGTACAATTTAGAAACAGACTCTTCATATTGTATTACTCCAAAACAAATAGACAAAATAATACAAAATCTGATAACAAGGGAAAATTAATCTCTTTCATGTAATCTGGGCATATTTTATTCCTTATTCACTATTTTGTGTCAAACATAGTCTGCCATAGTTAAACTTCAGCTTAACCTCTAGGCTTAATTAAAAAAATTAGACTGACAGAAGTAAAATGAGTAAAATGAGTATAGACTGACCAAACCAGAATTTAAAACTAAATTATATATATATTTTTGAAAGATATTAACAAAGAGAAAATATCAACCCCCCTTCAGAATTTGTAACTCCATTCAAATCATAAACTGATTTAAAGCACGCATTGAAATGACAATTAAAAATTAAAGCACGGAATTGAAATGACAATTATGAAATTGAAATGACATGAAAATTTCTGCAAGTGTAACAAAAATGGCATTTTTGTAATGTGATTAAGAATAGGTGGCCTTGCAAAATATTCACATGGTTATTTGAGCAATACTGATTCCAAAACTGAAATTCAACAATTTACTTTTTGTGTTTTGAGGAAAATACTCAAATTACAACCAGTAAACCAACTCAGTTGGTGGTTAGGCACTACAAAAAACAGTAGCTTATGATTTTCACAATTGTATGGAAACATTTACATTATGTCTATTTTCTAGACAATAAAGACCTAATACTAAGAAGTTTAGACTTTTTTTTTTTTTTTTTTTTTTTGTGGCTAACTAATTTTAATAGATTTTACAAGTCTATGAAAACACTACACACAAAAATAACTTGTTTTATTATAAATTTGTGTAATTTGTGTAACTTGCCATACATTTTTGGTAAGATTTGTTCTTACGCACTCTTGTTTTGTTTACTTTTGGACAAAAAATGGACAACTTTTTCTGCTAATGCATCCTTCAAAGTTAGTTTCATGTTATTTTTATTAAGTTTAGGAGACAGAAATACTCTTTGCTTATAGAACAGACAGTGCAGAAAGTTCCTAGTAAAGGTTACAGTTACCCAGGGGATCTTTCCACGTCAGCCTTGGTTTGGAAGGACCTCTAGGGGTGAGAGGGTAATTCTGTGCTAAAAACGTGTCGAAAGAAGTGAGGTATAGGAGTGGATTCTTTGTCCAAAGGAGTTTCACTATTGACCAGATATTACCATTGACATAAAAGATGAACACAAACCTCCCTATTTATTTCATCAAAAAATATAACTACTAATATATATAACTACTAAAATATCACTACTGAAGTATGATCATTATAATCACAGATGATGCTATTTTATTTATTCTGGGGTCCAGTGTATTCCTGTAATACTGTACGTAACAGTCTAGTATTCACAAATGTGATTTTTGCAATTATATTAAAATATGAGCTCTCACGTTTTTATAATATAGGTGTCAGAGTACATTCCACAATATTCAAATGTTGATATTGGATGAATGTATCAGAAAACCTTAAACTGCACAATCAATATAAAATTATTTGGGCCTCATAAATTAGTTCAGTGCATTAGAAATACTGAAACCAGCAAATGTAAATATGAATATTACAAAAAAAAAAAAAAAAGTTCCTTCCTTTTGTAAAATTAACTTCAACAACACAGTAGCCATTTCTAAACACTTGTAGCACTTAATATGAGAGTAAAAATATATACTGAAATAAAGAAATGGATGATATGTTATGTACAATTTGCTTATTTATTATTAGGCACACATTTTTAGTTGACATGGCATGGAACAGAATTTACTAAAAATATATCTAATAAAATTTGTATTCCTCAGTATTTAACCATCTGTATATAACAAATTAATGATATCCCTTTTTCAACATGGTTCTCCTTCAGTTCACTTGAAGCCTAAATATCATCCAAGAAAAGAAGAGACCAGCAATGCTTAAAGTACCTATTAAAAATAGAGATTAATTTTAGCTGTTTAATGAGAATATCATCTTATTCAAAGTTCAAATAATAAAGGAGAGATGACAATTTTAACAACACAAAAACCTCATTACTTTCCTGTGTAAATATATACCAGTATATGTGTACCGGTGAATGTGAACATTCTCAGTATGTACAGACATTTCGCAGAGTCTGTGGGCAATCTGCAATTAATAAATTAAATTTCCACTGCACTCCCACAGAAGAGAATATCAGATTATATTCAAGCCCGGTCCTTCTCACTTGAAGCCAGTAGAAGAAGATTTTGTATTTATTTTAAGGTATACTGATCTCTTAATTGCATCTTATGAAAAAGTAATGAAAACTGCGGAATGTAATGTAAATAACAATAGCATGACTCACAAGCACACAAAACAGCATTGGTAGACAGCAACCTGCATTACATTTTCTTGAAAGGGAAGCATTCAATTTAGATTTGGGACAAATGATCTAGGGCAATGATGCACTTCATAGATAGTAGTAATTGATCTGTTTTCTAAAGGTAGCTACAGAAATTCAAGACAGAGTTTGTCCAAGTCAGACAAACCTGACCTCGCTGCCATGACTCCAACTGTCTTGGGTTGTGTACCTCGAGGAACACACCTAGGATATTATGACAGCAGCCTAAGAGTGGTTGCTTCAGGCAACTTGCCAAACAGGAGGATATTTCTTTCAGCAACAATGCTTCCACGTATACACAAGCAGTATCCTCATGTGTAATAGCACTGAGGATCTTTCTCTTCATATGACCCAAGTATTCAAATCACATAGCCTGTGACTTATATTTATTGTATGGTGTGTGATTTAATAAACCTTGGGCCAATTTAGACTAAAATTAGATAAACTGTATTGACTGACCCACTCAGTACTTTAAATAAAGTGTACATATTTCAGTCCTTTACATTCACCATGCATCTTGCCTTGTGTTAGTAATGCAGAGAGTCTAATACCCTATGAGGACAGCTAATACTCATGAGTCTAGATAAAAGATGTCAAAATATATTCACATGAAAAAAAAAGGTTGCAACAAGACTTAGGTTGGGTTAACACACCTTGACATATTTTTCTAGCATGGTCAAATCAATTCACTCATTTTGCCATTGTGGTGCCACGAGCTCAACAGAAATACACAAGGAAAAAAAGAAGATACTTATTTGAACGACTGGGATGAAGCTAAAACATGATCTTGAAGGTTAGCAGCATTTAATTTTCTTATAGGAACGAGATTGGAAGTATATAATAAAGGTTTAAATACACAGTCTTATGTGAT
This sequence comes from Aythya ferina, assembly GCF_964211825.1. Taxonomy (NCBI): domain Eukaryota; kingdom Metazoa; phylum Chordata; class Aves; order Anseriformes; family Anatidae; genus Aythya; species Aythya ferina. The sequence goes on from NC_140297.1 coordinate 10,706,676, forward strand.
GACAACAATTGTTCAGTCACACTTGCCAAAGTAGTCTATAAATACAGACAAGCACTGAAGACTACTAAACTAAGATCTAATATCAAATAAAACATTCTATTTAAGGATTCTGCATCAGCAACTTATTGTTAATTTCAAAATGTTATGCAAATATTTTCTTTTTATAGAATCTGCTAAAATACCATTTGACATAGAATAAAAATTGAATGCTTTAACTCTGAGTAAAATCAATGAAAACTGTGGAAACAGTGATATTTTTCATACCCTGAACAGTATCGGTGACCTTGGCAGAGAAATAATGGGTGACCTGCTTTCAGTATCTTATTTAAACTTTCTCATTTCAGTGCACTTTCAGTCTAAAAATTTGGTACCTATGAATTAATCACCTCTTCAATATTTGTTCGCCAATGTCTTTCTCTCAACCTCTTCCATAATATTCAAAATTGCTTGAAACAGGTGCATATCTGGAGATACATATGTGTGTGCATACATATGTGTGTGCATACATGCACATATATTTAAATAAATATAAATATAAAATATAAAATATAAATATAAATATAAAATATGTATGGAAATATACATACTTATATTTACACATATTTATACACATAATACACATATTTATAGAAATATACATATATATTTTGAAGTTAGAGATATAAGTCCGTATCCTAAAAGACCATAAAAATAGAGAATAAATAGTTAAAATATGTAAAAGACCAGAATAAATACTTAATTGGATATCTAATGGAAATTCATTCAGCAGTGAAGTTACAGGCAGCAACCTGCAAAGAGAGTTTCTATCTCCTCTCCAAACATTTTCTTCAGAGAAAGCATACAAAAGAAAATTTAAGACAATTAAATACAATAATTAAATAAAACAATAAGAAAAGTATTTTGTCACCTTTCCTAAAATATTATGGCCTTAGTTACTGTAACTCTGAGAGTAACCTCATACATTGCCTGCAAAGCATATTGTCACATGAAATTTTTGTGTCCAAAGTATTTTGTACCTGAAGACTTAGGATTTAATTTTTAACTCTTTTTGTTGAAATTCTAGGTCAAATGCAAATGAAATATGATGACTAATGTTGAGGAAAAACATTTTGTTTTGAGGTGCTACCACTGAGCTCTAAGATTCAAATAGAAGAAAATATCTCCTTTCTGTGTTAACAGTTGGCATTTGAATGCCTCCTGAAATCTCTGAAATCTACTGAAAGATACTATCATTATTTATATTTCCTCCCACAAAGAGATGGATTTAAACATATGCTTTCCTGTTTCCCTTTTCAGATTATATTCTGATAATTTCATCCTTTCTTTAGCTACCAAAGCCAACCAAACAGCCCTATGACAGTTGCATATTTGCATTAAAATATAGTATTTGCACAGGAACAACCTGCCCTGTGGCAAGCCAGCACCATTGTATAAATATTTATTTTTGACTTGTCAAATTGAGGTTGAAAAAGAGTTATTGCCATGTCTCACCAAAATAACCAGCTTATGATAGTCAGGCAAAGAATATTCTCAGAGCAATGACACTGGTAGATGAAAAAAGAGGACAAAGACCCTCAGGCCATGTTGCTTGAAATGCATTTTCCACTTTCCATCCCTGCAACATGCTATGCGCTCGTGTCATATAGTATCTATGGTAGATGTCTAGGATATTCTGTCCATTGTGCTGTTGCTAATGTTTTTTTTTCTGTACCTGCTTTCCATATTTCTTCTTTTTTTCTTCCTTGTTGGTTTATTATTTGCTCTTTATCAGGCTTATTCAAATGTCACTACTACTTCCTATTTCCAGTTTCTCTAGGTTAATTCCTGCAAGTACAGTCATTTCAAATTACTTGCATTTCAATTTTCATTCAAATTTTCAGTACTTGCATTTCAAATTACTACTTCAAATTACCAACAAATACGTAAAACAAAAACTGTTTTTCAATTCATACTACTTCCTTCTTCTGCTAATTAAGTAAATCTTACTACTTGAAATAATATCATTTGTTAATTTAATTTTTTTATGTCTTGACCAATTTTGCCACCATATGACAATGTTTCAGATGATTATAGTGTTTTAAAACAGCAGTTTTAGCAGTTACGTGTGTGTTATGAGCAATCAGATGACACTGATGTTTTGGAATGTGTCTACAGAAAGGACAGTAAAGCAACATATTCTATTTTCTTTATTACCTGTTTTCAACTATAGTGCTGGAAGGGCTTTTAAATACAGAAAGAGATGACAAAAACTGCATATCTTAGCTAGAAACCAGCACACCTCTGTAAAACAGCTGGAAGAGGTCTGCTATAGTTGTTCCACACATACTACAATTCAGGAAAAAACAACCAGCAAAGTATTCATGAGATGACTTCATCTGTTCATGATAACAAAAGTTCTACTGACACTGTGAGCTCATGCCTGTAAACAAAATCTTGCACTGCTAGTCTCAGCAGACAAACTGATAGAAAGTAGGTAAGATGTCATGGAAAAAGCACTACCCTCAACAACAGAAAACAAGGAATAGTTTTACAAATTGAACAAATTAAGGTTTCCATTTTTGCTATATTTAAGATATCTCAATAGCTTTTTGAACCATTTCTATTCAGTAATGCAATTTGAAGTCCAATGTAAATCTGATAACTTAAACACACACAAGTGATCAAGTGGTACATATATTATCAACAGATTATTACTTTATATACACTGTTCACAAGCCCAGTAACACTGCAGTATCAGAAATACAGACCCATGGTGTTACAGACAAAGGTGTTACTGAAATTAACACCTGTTTATAGTCTTGAGTTTCAGGAGGTCAATGAGTTCCACATTTCTGTTTTTGTCTTTGTCTTTGAAATCCAAGCATATGGCAATTGATGTTACCAAAAACATCTACAGAATTCCATTAATTCTGATAGAGCAAAATGTGAGTTATTTGGAAGCAGACCATGTTTCTTTTGAACACCAGCATCTAAATGAATAGAAAGAATGTTTTTCCTACCTTATACTCATCCTCATAGTCATTATATCCACAAGTACTGAAGATGTCAGGAAAAATATCTGACCATCCATTACTCGTACAATTTTTGCTAATATTTCCTGTAAAGCAAAATTTGAGAGTTTAAATCAGGAGGACTCAAAAGTCTGCTCATTGATGAACTGTTAATCAATCTAACATTGCCATCTTCTGTAAATAACAGAATAGAGCTAACATGCTCTATTTCCTAGCTCCCCTGCATACTCAGCCATTTCCTCTCATGTACTCTTCATTAATTTTACTTTGGCTTTTAATGTTGTTCTGAGTTGCCTTTGCACTGAAGAAAAACAAAAGCAATTCCAAGCTGTGATTGCAGGCTTCTGCTCTGGTATAATAGCTATTTCTATGACATCTGCAAAACTCTGAAATTTATTTTGTCTAAAGTATACTGAATGAAGGCTTTCAGCTCACTCTATAGAAGGGCTAATTTGTAGATAAGGTAATCTGATAGAAAAGAAATTTAAGTGATAATTGTTCTGAACTCCTATTTAAGCTTTCTTGAGAAGGCAGTAACAAATGAACTTATGAGTTATTAAAGCTCTTAAATATTAAGGTGAAAAATTACTGCTACAGCAAATTTTGGTAGGGTTGGTAATGCATTCTAAATGCCAAATTTGGTGATACGTTGAAGAACAATGAAATAAATACATATCTTGAATCTCATCCTTTGAACCAAACATTGAAACAATGTAGTTATGGAAGGTACAGGAAATGTGTAAGTATAGTTAGAAAGTAATTTTGAACAGTTTATTTCAAACTAAGCTTTTGATTGGAACTGAGAAGTTGACTCTTTTCCCCTGTAAAGTCACTCAAATGAAATTGGGACAACCCATGATACTACTCCTTACTCTAACAAATATGCACTAATGTGTATATAGTATGGAACAGCTTAAATAGAAAACTGAAGAGTCTGATGTCAAAGTAAAGGATAGTCATTAAAATTATTATAACATCCTTACAATGTTAAATCTTGAGCTACTTCCCTTCACCTTTCCTAGAGAAATTTTTATATCTATGATGCTTGAATTTATAACAACATATTGCTATGGTTTGGAGGTTACTACTGGTCTTTAACTGATATGGAGAAGTCTGTTTTCCATCACCCAGGAACAATTTTACGTGTCACAGATCAGCTTTGTCCAAAAATAACTAAATGTGTTTATATACACTCCAAACTAAAACCTTTGTGATTTTTATCTTGCTCATTGGTTACTGGAATTTCTTCTTTGTATAAAGTCTTCAGCTGAAAGTTGTAAATATCCTACCAAAGGGTTGACCAACAAACTACAAAATCTCTCTAGCTTGTAACTAGACCTTGACCTCAACCCACAGTATCTTCTCAAACTACAGAACCACTTCTGCAGTTTGGCATAGACATTACATTTTTTAAAGAAAATGTAACCTATTTATACATTCTGAAGAGTTTTCATTTTAAAAGTACATGAAGATTCTCTGATCAGGCAGAGGAACATTTTAACAGAACTACAAACTATGTCAAAGCTATTTTTGCAAGAAAAAGACTATGTATGCAATATGTTATAGTATTTTCTTCTGTAAGTATTTTAAGGCCATCTAACTTAAACAGTTAGGCCAAGTTCTATGGAAGGCATTGGGTATTTCTGTACCATCTTTCTATGCAATTAATATTTCAGATAACAACCAAACTTAAAACCTATGATGTTACTTGACACATACATTTTAATATGAAACTTCACTGAATAACTACCTGATATTCATATATGTACATTGGTATGTAATACGGAAGCACTATAGAATAATATGACTGCTTTTATAGCAAACAGTCATTTAAGGTGAAGTCATTAAATGTTCAGTAGAGAATTGCGTGGTATGCTTAAACTATAATTCTGATCATCACAGAAGAAATTAAGAGCCAGTTCTCCAAGAGCTGTGAAGATGAGATGACAACTATTTTTTTTAAATTCCCAGTTTAAAATAAGAAATCATTTAAAGAAATGTATTAAAGGTATTAAAAAAGTCTACACATAACTTGGAAGAATTCTGTGAATAATAAAGTACTCCAGATATTTTTTGTAGAAGAATTTAAATTTCCTCCCAGGAAAAAAAAATACATCTCAGTAGTCTAGATAAATAAAAAGATTTAGATTTCTCATTTATAGATATTTTGATAATTTCCTGTCATAAGATTCAAGTTAAGTTGCAATGTTCTGTATACAAATTAAATAAACAATATATTGTGGAACATAAACAAATTATAAAGGTGCTGAGATACTTAATTAGGCCATAATTGAATCACCCATGCAAGATGTTTGCTGTCTTCCTTCTCTGAAATTACAGAATTACAAGATTTTAAAAGACCTCTTAATTGAACAGGCACCTCTAAAAAAATCACCCTATTAGTTCCACAAGCGAGCAGTAAACAGGTGGCTATGAAAAAAAAGCTGTGTATAAGACAAATTATGGCAAATGATAAAAAGGAAATGACCTTTTTGTCCTGATGCCCAAGTGAGATAGAGTTTAAAACATTGTGAAGAGTTTAGATAAGAAAAAGAAAATGTTATTGTAATACAAGATACTAAGAGTTGTTAAATATCAAAAGTCTAAACTTTACATAGAGAGTAAGCATGTTCTAGCTTTTGGCAAAGAGAAGTAGTGTGATTTAATTCACATTAAGAATGTTTGATATTTATTAGTTTGCCTTGTCTTATGCCAACACAGTATTTTCTACTGAGTAATTTGAACGCTTTTATAGATTTCACAAGATTTTGTCAAGATTACACATACTCGCTCCTTTATAAACTGTTTAGACTATCCGTGATAAACTAATCAAGATTCACCAGCTCCAGGAATGAAAACCTTTGCTCATCTGTAAATTGCTTTATTTGTCTGCTTTTTACTGGAAAAAGACTTAATCAGCAGTTTTCAGAATAAAGGTATTTTATTCATATCCCAAGATAGTATTTCTGCACAAAGTTTTATTTTTAGAAAAGGGCTCCACAGACAGATTTAGAAGATTAATCATAATTAAATCACTGTGGTAAGTTTTGCGTAGTTCCTCATGACAAAGATTTCTCACCTGGGCAACAAGGATAAGAATTTTACTGCTGCATTTTGAGATACATATGTGAAAAGCTAAGATTCCATGATCTATTTTTAAAACCCCACTGACAAGGCAAAGTGCAAAATTAAACTGTAATATCACATGATATATCAACAAGATTGTGCAGAAGACAGTGGACTTAAAACAGGTCTCAGCAATCTGATGAGACAATTGGGAAGCTCCTTTCAAGTTTCACTAAAAAGCAGTATAAAAGGAATATAAAAAGCACAAAAGGAACAACCTATATGTGACCCATTGGCAACTGTTAAAGAGGTCTGCCAGGCTTGGCTGCATTAACAATTAACATAAACAGGTCATAAAAAGCAAACGATGTCTTTAGCCTGGATGAGCAGTATCAGAACGTATGTTTAGCACCTCAGAGAATACCATATGGACCACAAAGACAAATTGGTCTTTTCACAATGTATCATGAACAGCTCTTTACAAAAATAAAACCGATTGCAAGTAAACATTTAAAACATATTATTTTATCAAATACTAAAGAGCACAGCAAAAATAAACCTTAAAATGAAATACCTGGTTTTCCAGAAAAAAAACTAAATACTTTTGGGCAAGGGACAGTGACAGTCTCTCCAATCTTTGCAGGACGCCAACAAGTGATGTTATCCCAAACTCCAACACATCCTGTAACAAAAACATTAATAACAGACATGAAAGCTCAGTTTGGTTCTAACCACCCTACTGTATATATCCTGTAAATAGGTAAGACTTGGTAGAAGCTTTGGATAAGTAGTTCAAGAAAGTTTAGACTATTTAAAGAAATAGGCAAAGATAATATTTTCTATGAAATTTTTAAGGGAATCATAAGTCTGTTGATTAACCAGCTTCTTTTAAGTCAGTTAATATACTTGTTTGCAAAATGTCTCATCAAAACTATGTCATTTTGATGGCATAATGCTAAGATACATTAAAAAAATGTAACAAGCAACTTCTGAGTATTAATATAGTTTACAGGCAATCCAAAGTTTTGAGACTCTCTTAATCACTGTTTAATTAACTTTTTAATTTGCATTAACAGACAAACTGATGATCACAAAGAAATATTTAAGTAATTTGTTGAACTCAGCAACACAGACATCATGACTACATCATTACTGGAGAATTCTTGGAACAATGTGTATGTACTCACAAAATCATCTCTCCAAAACTAAGTAACAGAGAATCAAAGAATGCTTTTGTATATTTATTACAGCTGAGGGTCCAGAAACACAGGTAAGTTTCCTTTCTAAGTTAGATCCTCCCCTACATCCTGCCACTGTCACCTTTTATGCAATTTGTAATAAAGAAGATGCTATTTCTCTCTTTTATAATGCATAAATACTTGTCATAGTCGAATAGCATTATTGACTAAGTGTTGTTAGTGGCAGCTGATGGGCAGGTAAGAGGAGGGGGAAGAAGTGTTTCTCAGTTATGCCACCTGCCATCTTCTGTATTGCCTCACTGCTACAGACTACTTGTAGGCAGCTTTACTACGTGTTTTTGCTTATGCAGTAGGCTGCAGGATGGCACTGAGCAGCCAGGATGTCCTCCAGTAGTATATGGAGCTGAGCATACAGATTCATCTACTGTCCTTAGAGTAGGTCTGGTCCTGAAGTATATTCAACTGGCCAGACATGCCCACTGTTTTCTTCATGGAAGTACACGCTCTTTCACTCTCTCCACCTCTTCCTCTCCATGACTTTATTTTATGTTTTATTAGATTGGGAAAACTGTCCTGATAGGAGGCTTCTGTTAATTATAGGAGGTGGAAAGAGGTCAAGAAACAATCCTCATCCTTGTTAGATAACAGGAGGAATCCTTGTTCTGATGCAACCTCAGAAATAGCAAAACTTTTCTCAACATCCCATATACCCATGTTAGTAAGACCAGAAGATCCAAGCAATGACAATTGCTTAGGCCAGGTCCTTCTGTGTCTCTGCGTATTATGCATGAATATTTATGAAGTGAGCTCCAGGAGATGGGGTTATTTTCTAAGTCAATCTGTGAGTAAACATCGCTTGGGCAGGTCCACTAAACTTTGCTTCTTCCTTACAGTTAAAAGATCAAGAAAACTCTTCACAGCTTAGAAAAAAAGGAGTTTGGGTTATCCTCATTCTTCATTATTAAAAGAAGAAGTAGTAGTAGAAGATTAATAGTATGCTCTACTAAATTAGGCTGTGGTTGTCAAAAGGCATCTCAATATTTGAGAAAGGCCTTCCACAGTCATGCAGTTCCCACTGGCCGTGTTTCACACAACTGACACTTTTGCACTGTTCTTCCCACATTACTTATAGCTGGTGAACAAAACCACTTGAGGCTCCCGGCTCAATATCACACCTCCTTTTCAAGGTGTGGAAAGTTACTGAACAAGAATTTCAGGACACAAATTTCCATATGATTATTCTCAACTTATTAACCAAATACTATGACTTATACTGCCACCTGGACTTTTGGGCCCATACACAAAAGCAGTTTTTCCATTTGTCAGCACATTGAACATTCAGATTTACTTCACTAAATGCAGACATTGCATTCAGCGAATATAATTAGTGGAACCTAAGGTATAACTCATTGAATCACGGAATAATTGACCTTTAGTCAAGGTCAATATGAAACTGGGTCAACTTTAAACTTGTATCAGATTAGTCAGTGGTGTTTCCAGTTAAGTGTCAAAAATCTCCAAAGATGGAGATACCACAACCTGTCTGGGTAACCCAGCCCAGTGTTTGACTACTCTGTGAAGAATTTTGCCATGCATCTAACTAGGATTTCCCTTGCTACAGATTGTTTTCATTGATGTTTGGGTTTCTTTTCTTTTCTTTTCTTTTCTTTTCTTTTCTTTTCTTTTCTTTTCTTTTCTTTTCTTTTCTTTTCTTTTCTTTTCTTTTCTTTTCTTTTCTTTTCTTTTCTTTTCTTTTCTTTTCCTTTCCTTTCCTTTTTCTTTCTTTTCCTTTTTCTTTTTCTTTTTCTTTTTCTTTTTCTTTTTCTTTTTCTTTTTCTTTTTCTTTTTCTTTTTCTTTTTCTTTTTTTCTGTGCACCTCCAAGAAGAACCTGGTTCCATCTTCCCTATAAGCCCATTACATAGATGAAGACAGCAATTAGATAACTCTTCTCCAAACTGACAGCTTTCAGTCAGTCCTCATATGCCACATATTTCAGTGTCATCTGTGTGCCCTCTGCTGAACCAATTTATGTCTTTCCTGTACACAGGACGCCAGAAATGGAGCCCAGATGTAGCCTCAAAACTGCCAAATAGTTGCTTCCCTTGATCTACCAGGTTGCTAATGCAGCACTGTATACAAGTAAACCTCATCTTCCTAAGGGTGCACTGCTGACCCATGTTTAAATTTATATATTTCTAAAACAGATACCTAATAGAGTTTATAGCAATTTAATCCTAAAAATGTTTATTTCTTCCCAAGAGATTCTGAAGTTATTAATTCAGTTGCAGAATCTAGACCCTAAGTATTTGCATTTGTTCTAACTGATCCCTTGTCTGTTTAATTCTTTGTGTCTAACCTTGGTTTGTTAAGTTTTCCAGTTTCTTCAAAATGGACTAATTGCTTTGGTTCCTTTAGTAACTCTGGACTCCTAGACCAATATATCTGACTTCTTTTAACCTTACCTTAGGGTAAAGACTTAGGACTAGGAACTGTAAGAGTATTCCATCTGTATTCCAAAGTCTGCTGAGAAGTTCCTGTTCCTGTGGACAACTCACTCACTCACTCTTACCTCTTGAATGAGCGTTTTTAACAACTGACTGACAGTGCAACCTGATTCTTTGAACTCCATAATCACCTTCTTTTTCTCTTCATAAGCAAAAAGCATGTGTGCTTTTTAGTGTATCTGCCCCTACAGTTCATTCACACATTTCATTAAGAATTGGCTCACGAGTTTTACCTTACACTCCCTCTGGCACATGTAGTTTTTTTTTTTTTTTTTTTTTAGTGTTAGTAGTACACTAACACATGGCTCTGAGGCCATGCTGACTTGGCCATCTGTATGTAATTTAAAATACGAACTTTAAATCTGAGCAAGTCATCTTGATACTCATTGAAGTCAATGGGACTTAAACATGCTTAGGTGCTTTCTGAGTTTAAAATTAAGTCATACTCTCTATGATGTAACACCAGGGCTTATGCAAAGTAAAAGAATGCTAACCCTAGCCAATTCAGGTCATGCTTCCTTTCCAATTGATTTTAAGCCAGAAATAACGTCGACAACATCACATAGAAGTAATCAGAAAGACAAAGAAACTATTTTCTTCATCTGCCAGCACTCAGAACTATAGTGGCAAAATGAAACTCGTTTGGCTTGGATGGATGCACTGCTTGAGCCAGCATAAACAAATCCTGGAGTACACAAGAATAATTAGCGTCTTGTGCGACTTCAGACCTTTTTAGTTCATCCCCATTTTCAGTAACAAGTGAGAGCTGAGATGAGTCATGAAGTGTTCATGCTGGCCATAAAAGCTGATGACTTTCACAAATTTTCTCTTCTATTTAACACATACTCTGTAAGATGGTGAATTTGATACAGCAACCTGCAAACTGTTCAGAAGCCTTTACAAATTGATGCCATGCAACTAAATGGACTGGATTAAGGCTTTGCTAAAAAGGCAGCTGAACAATGTGGACTTCAGAGCTCCATTAGTATCTGCCCTGCGCCCCAATTCTTATTCAAGCTCACTTACATAAAATATCATATAGAAATATGGAAGTCCAAGTCCTATTCCAACCAAAATCATCAATAAAATTTGCAACAGATCTTGAAGCTACCTTGAAGGAAGTAAAATGATATACAAGTTTTTGATGTTCAAAATATTACAAGTCACAAACAATTTCCAGGGAATATACTTTTTACCCCAGTTTTTCCCCAGTATCCTAGGACTTTACAGGTATATACCCCAGAGAAAAGAATGACACTTTCATACTCCTTAAATCAAATAGATGAAATAACACAAAAGATGTATTTCTGAAAACAAAACAAAACAAAACAAACAAACAAAAAAAAACCACCCTACATTCAAATTCATCAGCAATCATGAAAGTGAAACCTGAGTGGCCGTCATCAGAATTCCAAGAACATTAGGTCTCGATTTATGCATATTTACTGGCTTATTTATTATTGTACAGGAAATCTGAGAAAACTGCTGAAATGTCCTGGAGGCATTTATATTTACTCAATGACTACAGTGTGTTTCTGAAAACTGGTCTATGGATGAAAGCTGAAATTCTGGTGTTACTGAACTCTGTGCTGACAGAGACTGCTGAAAGTACAACTGCTAAACAATATGCACTTTTCTGGTCTCTCAGCTTACACTTTTCCTCATTTCCCCCTCCTATTACTACATAGTTTTGACAAGATTGCAGTCATATATCATTTTCTTCTCTTAGCAAAATGTACCTGTTCTGCAGAGGTGGGATACGATTAACAAGTTCATACACTTGCATGAGTTTGTCTCTTCCACCCCAACAACATCCATCTACTGTATAGCATAAGCTTAACCATGCACAATTAAAAATAGCAATTAGTTTCCCACTGATCTTGGAAATTCAAGATGTGTCACACCTGGAGACCTAGGTGGGATTCACAAGACTTTAAGCAGATACTGCTCTTTTGCCACCATGGTCTCCTTTTACAGTTAACACGAAAACATAAAATATTGTCAGAGGGTGACAAAACACAATTCACCCCATTCTAAGACACATGAAAATAGGCCAGGTTGATCACTCCCTACAATTGACTGGTTTTCCCCAGTGGCTGTAGAGCTCCCTAAAGCGCTGCAAATATCTATACTGTTGGAAAATGAAGGCGAGATAAGGGCTAGGTTTAATGTGTCTCTGTACATAGAATATCTAGCTTGATTGATTTCTTTCTATACTCACTCTCTACTACTCTGTCAAGACATTTATTCAGTCAGTGTTAGGATTTCTGGACTGTTATTCATCACTTCCACATTTCAGAAAATCATTCAGTACGCTCATTCTCTGGAAGTTTCACCTATCTCCCGCATACATAAACCTGATTCCTACTGCCTCCAAAGGATATTAAGTAATTCTTATACAAAACATTTAAATGAATATCTTTAAGTAAGGTTTTATGCCTTAGTTATAATAAGTATTCTATCAATAATTGCAGTAATATTTTTAAAAGCTTATTAGAAAATGTCAAAAAGTAAAATGTTCCAATGTTTATTTCATATAGTCCCTGCAATTTTCTATATTTAACACATTTAACCAAAAATGTTTATTTTATTCTAAGTATCCAAAATTATATTTATGTTCATTTAAAAAAAAAATAAATTATGCTCATTCATGGATTTAGCCTCTGTCTTTGTATACAGCTGTAATAAATTCTCAAGCCTTGAATGTTTTTGTACTTTCACCTTGATATTTACACACAGAAAAATCAACTCAGCTTGCTGCTCTGCCTTGGCTCCCTAACTTTTCTGAGTATCTCTACTGCCATTCTCTTTACCTCCTACTTTACCTATTAATAAGGCTAGCAAAGGAAAAAAAAAAAAGGGGGGGGTTCTTCATCCCTATTTCTGTGACGCCTAGAAGAACTCTTCTGCACCCTACACATAAACTCTTTTCATCCTCTTCATGTCCATCAGTTACTTCCCTGGTGAGTCACTCTCAGTCACTCTCTATCCAAGCAAACAATCCATCTTCCCAGAAAATCTTTGTTCAATGACTCGCTCATAAGCTTGGCTACTGTGTCACTACTCTGATGCTCCCCCCGTTCCTCCAGATGATATTCTTAGTTAGTTGAAAAGAGATTACTTACTTATTTGAATGTTTGGTCTTTAGTGCTTGTGATGTATTTGCAGATAATTCATAGTGAAAGGAAATGTAACAGACTATAAGCATCATTTTATTTCTCTTTTCTTTTTCAGCTTATGTATTGCCACTGCATTCATCATCCTGCTGAAATCCAGTCTGCGAGCTACAAGTTTGCTTACCTATGTCTGCTTCTTCACTTGTAAAAATATGTAACAGTGGGTTTATACCGGAAAGTTTTGTTTATATACACACCTTACCCAGATATTGACCACTAGGTGGCACTTTGCATTTGTATTTAAAAATTGCCAATTCAAGGAGAAGTTTGCCATTTTTTTAAACTAAGCGTGTATGATACATGAAAAAAAAAAAAAAAAATGAAAGAAAATTTGCCAGGAAGTTGTCAGGTAGTCTATGGTTTATTTTTCAAACAGGAAACATTTTGATTTTTGTACTTAACTTGACAAAGCAAAAGCAAACTCACCTCTTACGGGCAATCTTTTCTAGACTGTAGGTCTGAACACTGCAGCATGCAATTTAGGCTGCATGAGAATTTATGAACATATAGAAACTGCAAGACTGAAACATTATGAATATATAGAAACTACAGACTTTTTTTCCTGCAATTTCACACAAGTAATAAGAAAGAAAGGAAAAGGAGGAGCTCAAGAAAAAATGAGTTAGCAAATTGGAAGCAAAGAAAACACAGCAGAACTGCTTAAAGTGGTAATAATCAGAAGACAAGGTACAAAAGCACCACTGCTCCGAGCTACTTTGCTGAAGTTATTTGCATCTGTTTGTCCAGACCCTGAACACTCCAATAGGCCTTAATGTCCCTGACCAGCATCACCTGGGGACTGCCCTGCTCCCCCTTCCCATCTAACCTCAGTTTTGGGCTCACCTTCAGCTGTCTGTCTTCAGCTTCCTCACCAATGCCTGTGCCTGCCTTGGCCTGGGCTCTGATCCACCCCAATGGTCCTGCCCAGCCATCCTGTGGCTGTGTCCAACCCTGATTCTCTGTAAAAGGCTTGATCCTGACCCTCACCCAACGGCTGATGTCCCCAAGGAGGTGCCCGATGGCCCCAGCCTGCTCTGCTCCCTGGCTGTGGGTGGGACAGGCCCCAGGAGCTGGTGGCCTGTGCTCCTGTGTACATGAGGACACGAGCTGCAAAACTGTCCAGAAGTAGCCCCATAATGCCTATGCTGAACTATAGCACTGTTGTGAAACCATGCAGAATGTATACAGCCTCTGATCAGGCACAAACACTGAGGAAACATGAATATAAACATTTTTTAATTATTGACCAACTAAAATGATTCACACACAGCAAGTAGAATTTATGGACGTTATACAGTATACACCAGATTTAACTAGTCAAACAAAATGAAAAATACAATAGGCTTTATTTCATATCCAACTAAAATGTTTTCTGTTTATAGATTTTTAAAAGCCAGTCCTATTACTAGGAATGGCAAAAATGCTGCTACTGAGGCTTCTGGGGGATTACTGGCTTTCACTAAATTAAGAAATTTCAGAAATACCATAGCTCCTTTCTGAAGAACAGTTTCCCACCAGAATATCAAAAGTATGTAAGTCAATTTTAGTTTTAAGGTAATTTACTTATTAGAGTACTGTAATGAAATACAGAAATTTTGAGCTAAACATTTGAAAAAAAAAAAAAAAGCTCTGAAAAAGAAAATACATTTCCATTCAAATTTTCTACCAAGTAAATCTTGCTGTCTAATTACTTAAAATGTTTCTTGGAGACAACAGCATATGTTTTTGTATGAATATTGTCTTATACTAGAAAAATACTCACATGTATAGGCAAAGCTGTAAGAGCTATGTTCACCTTTGTCTTGCCCCAATTCAGACATGCTGTCCATTCTTAAGAAAATATCATTAAATATCAGTCCCCTTTTCATACAGAATTCACAAAATATTAAAAGTCTGTGTAAGGTGCTGTTACTATACATTTCTGCTTGGATTACTTCTCACTCATGTGCTATTTTCTTTATTATTTGGCATTTTTTTAAAGTGCATTCAGGACTGTTTCTTCATGGCATGTGAACTTTGGATGTCATGGAGAGTAGACTGTCATGGCCAAAGCTGTCTCTATCAAGACTCAAATTCAAAACTATGTGTGTCTGGTGTTTCTTTCAGAATCTTCCAAAAGCTATAATAAATTATTTTATGGTTGTATAATTAATTTCTTCAGGGTTCCAAATGCCGTTTGTTAATATACACTGATTAATTTCTACTCACCTTTTGGAGGCATAGAAATTTTAGACCTTCAAAATTGTAGAATATCGCTCTTAGTAGCTTCATGATGTGAGATTTGAAATGAGGCTGACCAGGACATTTTCTTGGTCTTCACCATTTTTTTCACGTTGATTAGTTTTCCATAGGCAACTACACTTCCCATACCTCATTTCATTCAAAGTGCTTTCTCACCTATGGCCCAGCTCCTTAAAAGACTAGTCAGCTCACTCTGTCTTCTGTTCTCAGATAATTAAGATCTTACACCAAAGCCCAGACGTTGACAGCGTTTTATGTGGTTTCATTAACACTCCAATTAAAGGAAGCCACAAATAACCAAACATTGAAAACAGTCCCCTCAGCTTCTTAAATATTTGAAAAAGAAAAAAAAAAAAAAAAGGCATGAACCGAAATTTAGCAGCATGCCTTTTCCACAGCTAGAAAAGCAGCAACACAGCTCATAAAAGTTGTCCTGACAAGAGCTTACTGGTGCTGTGTGAAAGGAAGTTCCTTGGTCCCTCTATCTTTAAACTCCACTTTTAATGCCACCTCAGATAACTCTAAGCAGTGCTGCAGTCTAAACTATTGACTCATCTTACAGAGAGAACAGCTGCAAAAAAAAAAAAAAAAAAAAAAAAAAACATTAACTGATTAAAGACCTTGATGAGATTGGGAGGATTAAGAAAGAGGGAACCTTGAGGAGGTTCCTTTTCATGCAGCAGAAAAAAGACCTCATCCAGCTTTGTGTACATCTCTTATTTGCTGATGTGGAGGAGAAAGTGATCTTCAGGCTGGTATACTTACACTCACAGTTAGTCCTTCAGACGTATGTATGTGTGTATATGTGTGGGTTTGGAATACACGATAGGCACCTAACTGTAGAAATAACCTTAACGGCAGAGATTTGTTAGACAAACGAATTTTTCAACCAATATTTGAATCCCATTATTGTGAACAGCCTTCAGAGAAATTTGGTGCTGCAATCACTGAGGGAAATTCTGGCAGTGTAATTCAGGAGATTAGATTATAAAGTAACATTGCTTCCTCTTGCTTTAAATGTATGAATAAGTGAACATATCATTTTGGTAGTCCTGTCCATTTTAATTTCCCATTACTACGGGCATTAAGAAGCTGCTCTTTGAAAGGTTTATGAAATTCTTTCCAAAGACATTTTTCTTTCCATCTACATCCTTTCCCCAAAGTTAAGATGTCATATGTAAAAATAAATACATTGTCTGGCATATGGGTCTCACAAAAAAACATTTTGGAAAGAAAGAAATGAAAAGATTTATTTAACTGTGTAGCCACTCAAGCCAAAATGCTTTATATATTTTTTTAATTGACTTCATTTGTTCATACTGAAATCATTTTAGAACTTTTTATTGTAAAACCCTTTCATAAAGCCTAATAACTGAGTTTCAACATTGTTGATTATAAGATTTCACTTTTCATTTAAAGGTGAACAGAAATTAATCAATTGTTCTATAAAGGTAAAATTATAAATACTGAGCAAAGACAGAAACTGGCAGAGTATTTTTGTGCATTTGTAATCATTTGTATTGAGATCTTTTTTTGTGTGTGTATGTGAGAACATAAGTCATGGGTAGAATGTAAAATATGAAATAGTGTTTTCTCATATGAACCTCAAAGCCCATAAGTTACGGGCAACTTAGAATGGAATTATTCTGCCCTTCAAAAGCAGGACAGCAACAGCCAGAGGTCTCTTAGGCTTCAAGCTCAGGTGCATCCATACCTTTCATGTCAAATTATAGAAGGAGAAAACAAATGTGGATGGAAGCTAATGCTGTCTACATAAAATAAACAACTAGATTTGCTAAGATCACGATCACTACACAAACGAAGGCACTGCCATGGATCCTTGGAGAGTGTCTTTTTCCTTAAATGGAGTGTAATACTCTCCACTATGGAAGTAAGGCTAATGCCTGAAATTCCCCCAAAGGGTGCAAATGAGAAAGTCATGTGCTTTTAATATATCCTTAACATTGTTCAGAGGATGTTTACAGAGTATTTATACAGTGTTTCCTTGCAAAACCCACTATTGCTTTATTAAACCATGAAGCAAGCGGGTCCTCCATGGACTTCATCACCAATCATTTTAGGCACACTACGGAAATTATGCAGTGAAGTAACTCTTCAGCACTTTATAAAGCAGCTCATGATGACTATAATGTTTTATGGTATAAAAAAAAAAAAAAACAAAAAAAAAACACAGTCATCATTAAATCTTTCCTTTATGTATTCCTAGCACATAGATGCGAAGTATTAGTACACATACAGTATTCCACATGTAGTTGCTATTTAGGCCAAAGGGACAAACTGCCTGTCCTAGTCCTATGAACCATCCAAAACTCATTAACTGTGCATGACAGTCAAATTCTGGAGCATGTTACACAGATGTGAAGGCTTCATGGGTTCTCAAGAAGTTAATGGAAAAATTCCCACTGATTTTGATAATGCCTTCAGTGAACTTGCATTTCCAAATTCTAGACAGGATCTTGGATTTCACTGTAACTTTTGTGAGGCAGGTATCATATACTGAAGTCAGAAAAGTGTGACAAGGGTTGTATAACTGTCTTTCCTGTTCAGGAAAAAGTGAAGTGGGTTTTGTGGATTTATTGTAATGAATTATGTTTCAAGAGCAATACAAGTTTTAGGTGTGCAGCTAGAGCTTGTACTAGTTCCAGCTTGCCAATTTTCATTAGTAACTCTTCTTTATTAGCAGCCAGAGTATTGCTGTGAAAATCTGCATGTCTCTGTTCAAAATACTCCTTATATCTTAGTATGAATTCAGAGATTTTATTTGGAAAATAAGGACACATTAATATTTTAGTAAAAATATTTTTAACACAGGCTCTTCTGGACAGGTTGTTGGTAAAGGTATCTATAACATGAAGCATAGGATAAATTCTCCTGTAACATTAAACATAAAGTTTATTACCATACAGGCTTTATTACAGTCTCCTACAAAATGGAATATTCCATTTGTTTCAGTCAGGCATTCAGTTAAATTTATAAATTCTTCCACTGCTCTTTTATCTCTACCCACACGGCTAAATCAACAGCATCAAAGATACCGTCTACTTCCAGGTTATAAAGTTCTTACACAGCATTTTGTCTTCAGGAAACCCCACTCTTCCAGTAAGAAGAGGCTTTGAAGGAAATATTGCCAGAAAACCTCTTCACCAAGGAAACCCAAAATAAAACTGGCATGCATGACAAGGATATCCTTAGAGCAGCCCAGCATCTGGATCACAAAAATGCATCTTGAAGAAAACTTCACTTTCAAAACCTGGTAATAGCTAATAGCGAATTTACTAATTCATAATTTAATTCATTAAGCTAGGCTAGTAATTATTTCTCCATATGGCTTCACACTGGTATTATCTATGTAACAGACATCTCTCTTATCACTCATATAAATAAAAAAATCTAAATGTAAATAAATTATTCCATTAAGAATTTGCTTGGAAGAGAATCACTGTTATTATAATTTTTCTAATTACTGATCTGGATTAATCGAAATGAGAAATGATAGTAAAATACAAACCGATGATGATCCTTTTAATCATTGTATACAGATTGGTATTAGAATGTGCACTGAGGGATTTACAAATTCAAATCAAGAAAAGAGGTGGAGAAGGGATTATGATTTGGGACTTGTGTTTATGCTCAAAGGGCACTGCAGATGACAGGTCCTTGAGGTATCACAATCATCTTCAGAGACTATTCAAAATGGATAGATTATGGAAAAGCAAATATACTACATATCACTTAATTCAGCCAAGGAAAAAATACTGCACTTGCAGTCTTGCAAGGAACCAATCTGAGATGATATGTAACGGCACTACAACAGCAAAACTCAGGACACCAATGAGACATTTCAACTAATTTGAAGTGAAATCCTTCCAACCACTTGAAAAACATTTGACAACAGAAAGTTAGTGATTAATTTCAGATGTGACATTACTCTGTAAGAATCAAAATTTTCTTCTGAATCCCAAAATGTGCCCTTAGGTCTAAATTTTCCTTCCATTTTTTGTACATCTCACTGAGAATCCACCTTTCCTTCAATATTCTACATGTTACCAGAGGAGTGTTGGGCAAGTAATGTATACAAATGAAGCACTCCAAGAAGAACTTTTACCTTTTCACTGGGAGGGACATAGAGACTGCTGTCAGCTCACAAGTTCTGGCATATGGCTTACAAAATATAACTAATTACAAAACATTAGTACATTTGTCAGTTAAAACAAAACAAACAAACAAACAAAAACACTAATACACAAATGTAATAAATACAGATTCCAACTTTCCTAAAAAGCCCAACTTAACCAAGTTCCTGGCATCCTACATTAATGTTACAGATTTGCTTTTCATTTTCTGGCTGGATTTATCTGTCACCTTTACATTTTGCTTGCTGAACAAATGGCTTTATCCACAGCACCAGCTTAAAAGAAAACTGTCATACTTCTCTGTTTGTTTGTTTTTGATAAGATTATATTGTACTCACATGAAACTGTAGCAGGGAAATCTAGGAAAATTTTAAAAAAAATAATACATATATATATACATACATTCTCCTCTTCTTTTTTTTTCTCTGTCAAATTCCTGTCAGCTATATCTGCATCTGTATATTTCTTTCTGTCTAGACAGAAGATAAAAATGCTACAGTAACAGAGTAAATTCATTTTCTGAATGTAACACTAGTGTGCAATTTTTCCTTTGCATGACTGTGGCCTTATGCAGGTGAATCTGATCTCATGTCTAAAACATTGCTCAGTGATCTTTCCTGCCACAAGTATTTTACTTTCAACCAGTAAGACACTTGGAGTGAGACACTTGGATCCAAGGCTTTCAACTTTTCTCAGATTTGCTCTTTCTGCTGGTCCTATCATCACCACCCTGCAGCTTCTCTGCCTGTGAAAAATAGTAGCAGCAACAGCCTAAAACATCAGTGCAAATTTTCTCCCATCTAGCATGCCTAGCCCAGCACACCTCTCACCACATGTTTGCTGTGGCTGTAATTTTAAGGCAAAAAGCTTTTTAAAGCTTTTTTTTTTTTTTTAATGCATTTTAAAATACATAGAAATTATAAGCACAATACAAAGAAATATGACAACTGCAATTGAGCTAGCAAAGAAGGTAAAGGGAAAAAAACCTCAGTACTCAGTTGTCTCGACATTACAGCTCGTCTTTTCTTACCTTTGTAGTCCACTGGTTTGGCATTCTTTAGAAGTTCCATGCACCTTGTTTCCTCCTTGTGAATCTCCAACTGAAATCTGCATTCTGGATGGACACCATTCACCTGTGTCAAATTAACAAATGGGCCAGAGTCTTGAGACATGAATTAAAATGCTTTATAAAGGATCCAACTACCAATAACAAAATCCACAAGTTAAACTGATACTATTTTTGCCTAAGTATGTGCTCAACATTTTATGCACACAAACGGTGCCCATTTTAGCTTCTCACGCACTGACTTTTCAAAACAAAAGGTTAAAATAATGCACTAGAGCATACACTAATTCCTGCCTGCAGCATTCTAAGGCTAACTTTCATTTACAAGAAAATATTTAACTTTGTAGTGCATTTGCCAATACTTTCTTCCTCCAACAAAACAATGAGTTAAACTGAAGCAACAAAGTAAACACAGAACATAAAAACAAATCAAACTGCATTATCTTTGACATGGTAAATTTTGATTTTCATCCCTTTTCCACCATGTATATTTTATATCATGAAGGCCTCAGAACATGATTATTTGATTCAAGCAAGTCCTACACAGGAGAAAAAAAAAAATAAAAAAATTAAATGAACACAATATTGCCTTTACTCACTTACGGCCCTGCCCCCATTTACTTATGTCCATGGGAAGAGACAGGGATATAGATGGGGAGAGAAACAAGACACTAGGAAGCTGTGCTGATATCAGTGGGATTCACAGAGATCATAATGAAATAAAACATGAATATGCTGTTCTTCAGTCATTCTCACACTTTAAGTTACAAAGAAAAGGGTGTCATCTCTTATTTTTTCTGGGAGACATTTAATAGCAGGATCTGCTAATAGTCTCTGGTTCTTCAGACACTATTTTTCAAAATTGCAATACTTAACGAAGCTGTGATTGGGAACCTGGAATTCGGAGTTAGGACTGACAGCCTGGTTATTCCACAGGCTCCCTGTGGGCAAGCCAGTTGCACAGCTTTTAAAAATACACCATGATAACCATAAGCATAGCATAGCTTAACCGTAAGATAACAGCAGGAGATGCTACAGAAACTCCAGAAATCTGTCTCTTCTCCTCAAAGTTTGTCATTTCTTCATCTATGAAAACAGAACCTTACCTCCACTCCCTGTATTTTGACTATTTAAATTATAAGCTTTCTGGACAGGTATTTTTTTTAAAGGAATTTTTACAAATCCTTAACTTAAATTAGGATTCCTAGCCGTTACCATAGAAAGTTCAGAGTTAAACTGAAAATAACAGCATATTGTTATGTATTATGTGCTTTCCAGATAGCTCCTATTTAGAATAAATGTAAACATAATGACTTTTACTGCATTTTCCTTCCACATAACAGATTTTGTAAAAAATAAATAAATAAATAAATAAATTAAATAATAATTTAAAAAAAATGTAATTTTGTCAATTGCAAGCATTCACTAGCTGACTGTAGACCTCTTACTCATCAAAAAGTATGAGAATTAATGGGTGTTGGAAGGGTAGATTCCAGTTAATGGAAATGTTAAATAAATGAGGAGTAAATCAAAGCAGCTACTGCCCTGAATGAAATTTACAAAATAAGTACTTAGAAAAGAACCACAACTTTCCCACTACTGGTGATCTAATATTGAAGATTACTTCAAGAACATAAATTTGGTAGTACCCTAAGGTAATGCAACATTACTTTTCAAACACGGGACGCATGCCAAACTGTAACATACTTTGTTCCAATACACAGCCCAGTTTTCTTCAGATGTACTTCACCCAGCTAAAAAGATTTAGGGCTCAAGACTGTGTGGCACTGATGGTGTCCCAAAACACATCAAGAACCCCAAAGTGAAATTTGAGGGCACTCACCACCCTTCAAGGCCGGCCAGATACACGTATCTGTCTTTCCTTCTGCTTTACCAAGTGTAGGTTATTCTTTGTAAGTAGTGGTTACTGACCTGTGTGCACTGTAGTGTGTATTATAAAGGTACACAGGGACTTGGAGATCCAGCTGAAGAGACTCTCAGCATTCTTAGTGGCTGAACAACCTTTAAGGCACCCAGAATAGCAATCGGTCGGCAAAAACATTTCGTTTGACAAGTAGTTTACATTTACCTTCAGCATGTTTTCCCAACTCTTGTTGGAAATGGTCTCAGATTTTAAATTTACAGTAACAAAGCGGTTAGATTCAGAGGGTAGATTTTTATTATTTGAGGTCATGTTTTTGGAAACATTGTACTTTTAAAGACTGAAAGAAACTGAAGTTTCTTACTACTGAAGAAACACTTAAAAATATACAGATGTGGAAGGAAGATACCTTAAAAGAAACTATTTTAATATTCTGAATGCTTTTTTTAATGTTAATATCACAGAGGGATTAACCGTGCACGTATTACAATTGCTAATGACCCTCCAGACCGTACCACGGCAATGCTCTGCTGTGTCTGTGGAAACTCTCGGTGAAACAGTTTTCAGGGACAGCCGAAATAACAAAAACAACCGTGAACAACCCACAGCCCCCGGGAACTAAGCCCCAATAACCGGGAACAAGCGCCAACCCCCGGGAACAAGCCCCAGCCGCCGCCGCCCGCTCCCCTCAGCCCCGCTCGGCCGGGGCGGAGCCGTCCCGGCCCTCGAGGAGCGGCCGGGGGCGCGGGGTCCCCCCGGCACCGCCACCTGCCGGGGTGCCGGCGGGGCTGAGGAGCCCCAAATCCCTGTTGAGAAGTGGGGGACGCTCGCCGTTCTGCAGTTACAGCGGGACAAGTCGCGTATCTCCCGCCCGGAGACAGTTTGCCCAGCCGAGGTCTCTCGCACCTGCTACGGCTGCCTCGGAGCCCCCTCGGGGGAACGGGGGGAAGCTGCGAGGGAACCGCCACGGGCGGCTCCGGGACAGGAGCGGGGCAGGGCTGGAGGTGTGGAGCGAGGGGCGAGCGTTGCTCTCCCGCCGCAGGGTGACTTACCCGTCCCAGGCTCCAGCAGAGGAGGAGGAGGATCGGCAGGTTCCTCATGCCAGCCAAGCGCCGTTGGGCTCCGCTTGCCCCCTCGGAAGGCGGCGAGCAGGAGCCGGGTACCGCCGCGGCACCATAGGGCCCGGGGGCCGCCGCTGCCCGGGGCCGCCGAGCCGAGCCCCCCGCCCCGCGGGCGGCCGCCGCCCTGCGGCTGAAGGCAGCTCCCGCACCTGCCCCCGCCGCCGCCCGCTCCGGCGGCCGTCAGCTCCCGGCCCCGCCGAGTCCCTGCCCGTCTCTTCTCAGCTCCTCCTCTACGCCCCGGCTCGCTTCCCTCCCGCTTCTCTCCTCAGCCCCTCTCCGCCGCTGCCTTTTCTCCTCCTCCCCCTCGCCGCCACTCCCGCTCCCCCCATGAGGTGCGGGTCGCCCCCGCCGCCCCTCAGGTGCTGCCGCGCCGCCGTGGGGCTGTGGGCAGCGCTCGCCCCTCGCTGCCAGCCTCCAGGAGCCCGAGAAGCCCCCTCAGGCTTCTTTTTGAGGGTCCCGGGTGCCCGTCCCGACGGTGTGCCGGGGCACCGGTGCCAGCTTTGGGATTTTGGGGTCCCTGCTGCCTGTCAAAGCACCGAGGCGATCAGGCGCGGTGCCCCCGGAGCAGACCCGCACACACAAACCTACACGGTGGGGTGGGGTCGGACAAGAGACCCCTGGGCAGATCAGCAACTGTATTACAAAACCTTTCGTGCCACCTAGCTGGTTTTTTTTCGAGGCACAATGTTTTAAGGCAACTTTGTAAGATTGCCGGGCGGTTTGTACTGGGTGTAGATCTTGCTTTTGCCTCACAAGGCATTTACAATATATAATGAAGTGAGAATCGTGTTAATCCCTGTCTATTGTCACAGAAAAAGCAGAGTTCATGCGCTGGCTTTTAGCTGAGAATGAGAATAAATTAGATTTATCTTTCTGCTGTCTCACATGTGCTGTAATTTCAGTGGTGTATATTGAAAGGGACTGAGTAGGCAACATAAGACTTCTAAATAGTCTTATGCCACCCAAAATAATCAGCTATAAGAAAAGCCAAAGACACTCCTGAGACAAAGCTGAAGAGAATTTTCATATTTTTTTAATGTATTTGAGAAAATTCCCTTCATATTTTAAGAACAAAGATCTGATTATAACCTCTGCGATATCATTAAAAAGAAACACTACAAACTGTAATGAGCAGTGTTATGACCTGCATGCTGAGAGCAGAGGGACATATTAATGTAGAAATAAAAACTTCTTCTAGGATGGCATAAGATCAAGTAATGAAAATATTTTCATTACAGCAGAAAATTGTACCCCTTCAGATTTACTTTGTTCTGTATGAGACAGATGAACTGATATGTCAGATTGCACCTACTCCTAAAACAGCTGGGTCGGAGGAGAACCCGGGTATGCCGCTAACTCTCAGACTCTAAGGTCAAACCTCTTGGAAATGAAGAATTGCACGTTGCATCCCCTCAATTCCTGAGACCGGTGTCCAGGGTTCCCCTTTGGGCTCCTGGTTGCTGACACATGCTGACTGGGGATGCTCTTAGCACTTTCTTAAGAGCTATAGGGCTTTCCAAAATAGCAATCTCAAAACAATTTCTCCATTTTTTTCCCTGTTACAGGAATCTGATGTCTTATAATTTCAAGGTTTTGGAAAATCCTTACTACCTCTTTCTTTAGAAGTTATTTCTTGAACTTTGTGATGAATGGCTAAGAAAGCAGTCATTAAATGCAGTCACTCTGAAATTTCTGTGTGTCAGGGCTCTTCAGATACTTCACGTACAGCAGTAAACCCAACGGCAGTCCCTGTGTAGAGGAGCTATCAGGCAGACTGTCCACCAGCTGGACTCCCCCAGCAGCTGAGGACACAAGGGATGCCAGACACCAAATCCCAGTGTTTGATTCTTTGAGCAAATGATTCATTAGGCTGCTGAAGCCGAGTAGCCTGGGAAACCAATTAACAAATTAGTGTTAACGTTCTGTGTAGAAACAGTCTTGGGAACTGTCATCATTACTCCTTTTGTTGAATGACAGAAACTCATATCTTGGGTATAAGGCAGTCCCCATGTCCCAGAACTAGCAAAGAATTTTTGGAACTTATATACATTCTGTCAGAAGGTTTTCCGGAGTCAGATTTTTGTCATGTTTTGTTTTCAAAGAATCAGCGTTTTTGGACAAAAAGAAAAATTATCAGATATTTCCCAACCATCAACAACAACAACCATAATGATGGTTATTACTTCTGTCACTATTCCTAATGATGACTCTTTGACATGAAAGAGACAACAGATGAAAGAGATGCATCAAATACTAAGATTTTGTTTAGATACAGATGAGTGCCTTTTTTTTTTTCCTGAAGAGAATACAAATCATTCACAGATGAAGCCCAGAAAATATGGTTAGAATTCTTTTTACTTAAATGTAGCACCATTCAGTGCCAGTTGTTGAAGGAAAAAATAAAGAACAAAAAGAAACTTAAACTTGATATATGGAGATATATAAAAATTAGTCTGATACACTTATGCAACAAAGACTGGAGAGCATTATGAAGGAAGCAAGGGGGCATATAAATTTAGATAGTTTGTGTAGATTTGATATCATTTCTAAGAATGTCCTAGTGAATTTGGAGGAAAGAATAAAGAGATATTCTGTGGAGGTTGTGGAGATATCCTCTAGGCACAGACTGCACAGACATGGAGGAAAAGTATGAATTCCAAAAAAAGGGGAGAGAATTTACAAAAGAGGTTGTGGAGAAGTTTGACTGAAATGTTTATTCCTTGGAATCAGCAGGGCACAGGTGTTACAGAGGGGGCAGTGAAGTGATAACGGAAAGTTCAGCATCAGGTAACAGACCCATTGACAAGCAATGCCAAGTTCCTGCAAGCTCTGTGCTCCCCTAACACTTGGAGGAGCCAAAAGGTTTGCTCCAGTTCCAGATGTTGGAAAAGTATAACATCATAGGAAAGGTCCATGTCAGTAGTTATCCATGACAAGTACTTTCTGTTCTGCCTGGCCAGCTGTCTCTTCAGAAACCTCTAATACATGGTGTAGGCAACAAGTAGCTGATTTTTGTCAGGCACATGGAGAAGCTGACAGCTTTCCATATTGAAGCAATGACATCAGCCCCATTGAGCTGAATCTTTATTTATGTTGTTTGTGGAGTTCAAGATGTTTTGACAGTTTCCATTCTATCCACAAATCATGCTCTTGTCATGTGTATAAAGACTAAAAACCGTTGCTTCCATTGTTTAAAAGTTTTTATTTTCTTCAATCATCTAACAATCATTGTTTACTGAATTCATAACACACAGTTGCCAGAAATGCCCAAGCAGCATGAAAAACTTAGAAGGCATGTACAAGCTGTCTTAGATAACATACCACTTTCAGAGCTGGTTATCTCTTTAGCTGCTCAAGTTATTTTACATGTTTCCAGTCCTTTCTAGACCTCAAAGAGATCTTTTTCTTTCACTTTGTGCAGAACACAGTACTAAGTCAAAGTGCAAAAGGAGTGCTCTTCACACTAAGCCTTCATGAGATATTCCTAATCTCCCAAAGATTCACTCTACAGTTATCTTGCCTTTTTTTGTTGTTGTTTGTTTGTTTGTTTGTTTTTCTGCAATCCAGATGTTTACAGGAAAATTTCATCAGCAATAGAAATAGACTTTAGAGAGGGTTTCCATGAAAAAGGGGAGTTTTGCTTCTGCCTTTAATGTACATGCTGTTTGGATCTGTCGTATTGAAGAAAATGAAAGTTCCCCCAATTTTTAACCTTGGTAATTTTTCTTGAACTGTTAATGTATGATATTATTGAGCCTGGTTCAATGATCAGATCAAAGCACAACAGAAAAAGTGCCTTTTCTATGTATGTATGCCTGAGTGGGGCAAGCGATTATTGTCCAGCTTGTGCCAGTGGGAATTCAAACCTTGCCAGGCTCCAGGAGACTGTTGGCTAAAAAGCCATCTTATGAGAAGCATCAGTGTTGCTTCAGATGACCCATCAGTACCAAATGCATTCAGTTGCATTCAGAGGTGAATGTGATGTACAAATTCTCTGAATGAACAGAAGAAATATTAATCAGTGGGTTTCATCTACACTTCCAGCAGATGTTCATGTTCAAAAAGTCATCCTAGCTATTTTGAACTTTTGCTGTCATTACTGGTCATCTTCTGTCTACCTGATCTCTTGAACTCTACTCTTGTTTCTTAGACAAAGAAGCAGCGTGATATAGAGAGGAAGTTTTCTAAGGAAAGGCTTAAGTGTAATTTCAGCTTTTTCATTGTCTTCCAGTTCAATATCACCAACAGTGCCCTTCTGTTTCTATGCATGAAGAGAGCTTGAGGCTATAGTTGTTATTGTGCCTGTTAGTAGTAATGTTCAAATACCTCCATGAACTGATTTTTCATTTTATCAATGGCCTGCAAAATGACAGTTTACCAACTGTCATTACCAATACATGCCAAATACATCCAAACAGTGCAAATAACTAACCAGCAAAATAATGATATAAAGAAGTCTTCGGAGTAATCTTGCTATAATTTGCAAGTATCTTGGCTACTAAAAATATATTCCTAAAGACAGAGAAATTTTATATATATATATATATATTAAAGAAAAAAAAAAAAAGCCTTTTCTTTTTGCTACGTTAAGAACTCATATACTTTAAATTGGTTTAATTAAGATGTCTGTAACAATGAAGTCTTCAGTCTGAAGACAGGGACACTGGTCACGGAAGACTTAGAGTGTAATCTATAATAGTTAGTGTAAAGTATGCAATTTCATCCTCTCTCCCTAGAATTTGCAAGACTCTCAAGTCTTCTGTGATTTCAAAAGAGCGAGAGAAGGTCTCTTCAGAAGATTTTCCAATTTTGTGACCAGAGTATTCAGATTTTCCTATTTCCCTTATAGGCTGGTCCTTTCATAAATACCTATTGAATGCATTAAATTAATGCATATTCTGTTCATTAACATAGACAGAGAAAATAGAATCTGATATTTTAAATTTATGAATTAAATATAAATAATTTGATTATATGACATATATATATGGCTAGAAAATTCTTGGCTAATGCCATGTCAGCTGTGATTTACTACAAAGTTTCAGGTTTGATCAATGATTTTTGAGCCCTCTGTTGGACATGAAATAATTAAGTATTTATATTAGTGAAAATTACAAGTATTTTATATACTAATACAATGAAAAGAAAATTGCCCCTCTTGGTTTTAGGGTTGTTTTAATGCCAGCAAGCCCTACAGACAAACCTAAAAAAAACTCAAAAACTGCAGGAAAAAAGAACTGATAAAATGGCAAACATGGCTATAGAACTGTAAAGAAGAGTAAGTACAGGAGGGAAGACAAATGAAAAACAGAATCACATACTTTACTAAGACATATAATCTATGGAAAGAAAATGCATCAGACTTAGTCTCAATAGCTGTCAGTGAATCATTTGATACAGTGTCATACAAATAGCTAGTTAAAACTGAAATGATGGAGCTTTAAAATTTGTTATTTGGCCAAAATGGGGTAAAATGAACCTGGCAAATAATGCAGATAGGTAAACAGGTGGATAAAAAGAAATAGCAGTGAATTTCCTCAGAGATCAGGCTGGGGTCCTATTTTGTTAATTTCAGTAATGATTTTCATTCTGACAAAAAAAAAATCTCTAGTGATTCAAGATGTCAATAGAAAGCAGGATCTGGGTATCTTATGGAACTGGAACACCTGAAAATGAAGTACTACAAAAAAGTTGGAAATTTAATAGAGCAGAATGGAAGGTCATCTGCTAAAGAACAATGAACAAGTGTTTCCTCTATAAGCTAAAGTGCAGTAGCAGGAATTTGTGTGTGTACAAGTCAGTGTGTGGCAAATATTAGTGTGACATGGCTGTGAAAAACAAATGTGATCTTAGGACATAGAGGAGTGATAATTGCTGTAGAGTTAGAAAAGTAATGAAGCTAGGTGACACACAAAGGATTGTTCATATCTCGTCAAGAGTGTTGTGTATAGTTTTAGCAATCCATGGTCAAGGCAGATGAATTCAGCATGTGCAGAGCAAAGAAATTAAGACAAGAATTCTAGAGAAAGCTTGGTTCAGTAAACTGCTAAAATATAAACTGAGATAAAAGGAAAGAAAATGAATTATATAGGCTAAAGAAAATATGGCAGAAAAGCAGGTGGATTAACCTAGGTGAGAGTAAACGTAGGGATTTATATCCAGGTAGCTGTTCAGTACAAATATTTTAACAGCAATGGCAAAGAAAGAAATCGGTTTGTAGGGTAGAACTTGATCAGCCAGTGAAAAGGACTTCGTAAACTCTGTGCATCAGTAGATCAAGCTTTTCTAGAGGTCTTTCCCAAGCCCCTGTGCTATTCTGTGGTAAGCAAACCCTCTCCAAATGTTTCCATCAATATTGCTGTTCTATAGAAAATTGACTGCTGGATTCTTTGGCTTTTTGCAGAGACAATTTGGTTTTCTATATAAAGCGTCTGCCTTTGTGGAAAATTTCTATTTTCCATCACAAATAAAAAATATGATGACTATTTTGGGCAGAAATACAAATATTAAGCATTGGGATAAATTTTTCCATTTGGAGTTTTTCAAAAGCAGCATAAATTTTGCTAGAGAGGAAAAGAAGTGTACCAACCTCTACCTTCTGAGGAATTTTGTTCTGTGACACCTTCAAAACAAAGCAAATTTAAGGTCAGTTGACAAGAGTTGGATCTGGATTTTCATTTTTTGGTAATCTGGGTGTATTTGTAACAGGAACCTTATACTGGGCTCTTCTCCAGCAAGGGGGAAAATGTACTAAAGGATGATAGAAAAAGAATGAAAAATCCAGGCCACCCTTAATCTTGGTAAAGAAGGGAAGAAATAACACTGGTATAGGTAAAAGACTGAATGCTATTTTGCATGACTTTAAAATCTTGGAATAGAACCATACAACTATGTAGTGAATATTCAGTTAGAGTAAGTTACAGTTTGAGGTTGTCTTGATTCTTTTTTTTTTTTTTGTATCTTTAGAATAGAGAAAGAACATTGTTTAGGACATGATTTTATTATTATTTTTTTTTCTCTTACTCCAGGAAGAAGACTGAAGCTCATCATGCTTTAGGAATTCAGAACACCATTCTGTCAAAAACTTCAACTAACCATCAGCCTAATACAAAAAGCAAGAATTTTAGAAAGAAGAGATATGAGATTTCAGTGTCATCATCAATATGGTTTGTGATTTCTATTGCTTAGCTCAAGTCTACCCAGGAGATATAAAAGGAGAAATTTCATCTTTAGTGTAACCAAACTTTTAAAAAGTCTAAAATTGCAGTCTCCATTAAGAGAAAAATTCAATAGCATATGGTAGTAAGCACAGCCTAATAGTCCAGAGCAGTATGAGTTGAATGACATTCTAATCAGGAATGGATTAATGAAGGTCATATGAGAAATTTTCCCATGTAATATGAGGATGAGAGAAATATATGTTGACAAAGCAAACCCTTGTAATCCTCAGGAATGTTCTACAGACAAAATCAATACCACCCACTTCAGGTGTCCAAGTTAAACAGTAAGCATCTAAAAAGCAGGAAGAGTCAGGGTAGTTGTGACACAGGCTGCCAGTGTTAGTGGGTGAAGAAAGATAGGCATTCAGGTAAGCAGGGATCTGTCCACAAAATGAAATATTAGGAGCAGATGTGTGCTCTGTCATTCTGTAGAGATTGCGTGCCTTTGTCCATTCAGGATCTAGAAGGCTTTGTGAAGAACAAAGGCCTACTTGAACAGAATTCATTCCTAAAAAAAATAAAAAATAAAAAATAATAATAAAAAAAACACACTGAAAAACAGAAAATAACCTTAAAGTAGGAGGAAGTAGATATGAACTGTTGTGGTGTAGCAGTGTAAGGTTTGCTGAAGACTTCGTTTCCATGTCCAACTTGGTCCAACTTGAATCAAGGCTATTGTTGTGACTGAGAAGATTGTGGCTGGAGAAGCGTTGAGATTGTGCTATTCTCTGTCACTTAGTGGTGGTGACAGATAAGCCTCTTTCCTATTTGGTCATCTGTTTCCATGAAAATTACATCTTTGATACTTTCTCTCAGGCTGAGACAGGCTAACTGGTTTTAAAGTTGTTAAAAACAGATGGATAGAAAATAACAGCCACCCCCTCAAATATGTGCTCACTGATAGTCCTGATTTTATTACAGCACTAGTTTAAGAAAACAGAAACAGGGACCAGGACTTCCTGACACCCAGGCAATGGCAACCCTTTTTGTCTGGTCTTTTCCTGGCCACATTTGTGGCTGCATAATGGCCCAGCTTCAGGACATGTGGAGGACATCATCCAGCAGAGCCTGGTGGACTGGACATCTAGTTGTTGTGTCTAGGTTTACATGGCCCCGGACACACACATTTTTCACTTCTTGGGAAAATGCATTTATTACAGAAGTATTACACAAAATGTGTATATTACATAAAATATGGTTTCAGTAAATTTAATGAAGTGTGTGTAAGCCCTAGATGCTTACATTTTGCTTGAGAAATGTACGTACATGAGCTGAATCTTGCCCCATATTCCCTGAATCTTTCTTCACCAAATGCCAATGAACACCTGAGAATCTAACTTCAAAATCTCTTGCTCTGACTCTGAATGTCCTTGGGATTGGGTAGCTGCAATGGGTATTGAGGAAGCTCAGACTGGAATCATCGAACCCTCAGGACAAACCAAGCCTGCTCCCTTTAGCCCCACATTTGAGGCCCAATCCTGTTTACCTTGAGATCAATGGCAGCAATCCCATCGACTTCATCTGGGAGCAAAACCAAGCACTTGGCTATGGAACCATGTAAATTCTGCTCAAACATAAAAATTCTATAAACCACCCTGCTCTTTTTGAGTTGAGTGGCTTTATGATCATCAGAGAAATAATGGCAAACACTCTCCTCCTTTTTAAAGTATCTTTTGACTGCTGTAGTGTGGGACATCTTCTACACTGAGCAATGATATGCATTAGCTATATATGTCAGCAATTAGCTGACCGAATCTCCAGAACTGAAATGTCAGTTCAGTTTTTCCCCAATCACAATGGGTTGGAAACTTAGAAATTAATCCTAAGAGATGCAATTTTTCTGCTTTAATATATACTGTTTTTAATGGAATTGTGCAGCATGATTAGTGAGAGGCAAATGTCAAAATACCAGACAGAAACTGACTCACCAGTCTCAGGACTTAATATTAAGGTCAGGCTATGGAAGTACAATGGAGCTCAGTCTTTATTGCCTTGCACCTTATGTGGTGATTTACGTTTTAGCAAAATGACTGGAGTGGAAGTAA
This sequence comes from Aythya ferina, assembly GCF_964211825.1. Taxonomy (NCBI): domain Eukaryota; kingdom Metazoa; phylum Chordata; class Aves; order Anseriformes; family Anatidae; genus Aythya; species Aythya ferina. The sequence continues at coordinate 10,739,362 of NC_140297.1, forward strand.
TGAGCTGTTTTTCCAAATTTGACGGTGTTTAACATATTCCTTCCACAATTGTTAGAGATGACACAGGGCACAAAGCAGTTGAGACAAGAAACCAAAACAAAGGAACAAGCTCAGAATGTCCTAGATGATGATTATGAAAAACTGGGGAGATTTTCAAGTGTGTGTGTTTTTGTTTTTGTTTGTTTGTTTGTTTGTTTGTTTTGTTTTGTTTTGTTTTTTTGTTTTGTTTTTTTTTGTTTTGTTTTGTTTTGTTTTTTTTTTTAAGGCTGGATTGTGATGCTAAAGTTCTGTCCAAACAGAGCAGAGCAAGCACATACACAGTGCATGCATTCCCTTCTTAGTCATTCCACATTTTTCCCCTTTTTCCTAATGCATTTGCATATGCCAACTAGTAAGAAACCCTTAATGTTGATATTTTTTATTTGAAAAACAGCTTTCATTGCAAAGCTTTGATTGCATGGACTGCTCTAAAGTAAATGAGCTCCAAATTACATTATGCTTGAAGTAACGGCATCTACTCACTAGAAGTATCTCAGTCCACAGCAGCACAGGAAGACATGAAAGACTGTAAGATCAAATGCTAACACCAGCTTTCATGCAATGTTAAGCTTACATGTTGATGTTATTTATTTACCTCTTTTGTGTTAGTGAAAGAGCTCCCAGCTTTCACATCCTGTAAGTCTTTGGTACAGTTCTGTGCCTTAACTGATATTCATCGCCCTGTGTCATTGACTTGCATTTTGGTTGCAATATGACGATGAATTACAGGGCTCAGATTCAAAGTATCATCTACTCGTGTTCTCACTGTTTATTGTTTTGTCTTCCGGCCTTTCTGCACTGCTCTCTATCCACCTTGTTCTAACTGAACACTAGATAGCATATGGTAGTAATTTCACTCTTGTTTTCCTCGGCAGCTTGTTAAGGTCATTAACCAACTTCAACTTGTCAAGCCATGATGCTAACTTACCAGGGGAATGCAATATATGGTGAATATCTGGATTTCAAAATACCCAGCAGCTACAATTTGACCACAGTAGCCACAGTCACTTTAATACTACTTCATTTTGAATATATTGCTCATAGAGGTCACTTACCTAATTAAATTTGAAACCCTTAGTTTCAAGTTCCTTTCTGTTATTTCTGGAGAGAAAAAAAAAAAAAAAAAAAAAAAAAAAAAGTGTTTCTGAAAATGAATTGTATGTTCTACTTTTCTGTAGCTACTCTTGGATATGAAAGGTTTGCCATTCTGCCAAGGTCTGAGTGCATTGATTATGATAATGTTGTTGGGAAAAAAAGATGCAGACATGACACTGCAGAAAGGATGCATTAGGGAAAAATCAAATTCAAGGAGTTAACACAAAGTTGAAGAAATAGATGATTGGTCATAGAATGATGAGTTGCATTAAATGTTCGTGGACTGATAAAGTATGAAAAGATTTTTAGTATTCTCAACAGACATACAGTTTCTATGGAGTGTGTTGCCCTTGAGCCTCATGAGTTAAAAGATTAGTGATGACTCTGGGAAAGTCCTAGATGTTGGTGTCATTTTGAATTGTCACAGGAGCTACATAATCAAAAATGCCACTCTTGTTATTCTTGTTTTAAACAATAAGAATTACATACAGGGGAGAAAGCTCAATAAAAGGGGTGGTCAAAGGGCAAAACGGTGGCAAGCAACAAGGAAAATATATAAAGACTCTATATAGGGCAAGTGTTCAATTGTAGAAAGACAAAAAGAAATCTGGTATGGCTGTACAGAAGAGTTGGGGAGGTTATTAGAAGGAAAAAAAAAAAAAAAAGAAGAACCTTCCAAAAGCTGAAACTGTGCCCAAATGAGGAAAACCAATAAGATCGACAGATTGCACTTGAAAAAGCAGAATAGAACTGAAGATGAACTTCCAAATGAATCAGAGTCATGGCATCATAGAATGGCTAGGGTTGGAAGGGACCTTAAAGATCATCTAGTTTCAACCTCCCTGCCATGGGCAGGGATGCCACTGACTAGAGTAGGTTGACCAACGCCCTGTCCAACCTGGCCTACAGTTTGCTATGTGGCTTTCTCAGCAGACATCCAGGTGGTTGAAATACCCCATCACAATGAGAGTGTGAGTGTGATGCTTGTTGTAGGTGACGCCAGAAGGCCTTGTCAACAGGCTCCCCTTGATCAGGTGGCCTGTAGTAGACCCCAACCACTATCCTTTATTGGTTTGATCCTTAATTTTTACCCACAAGCTCTGGACCTGTTTGTGTCTGTTTCTCAGAGGCAGCTCTTCACAATCTATCCAGCTCATAAAATAGAGGGCAAAATCCCTGCCCCTCCTTCACTGCCTGTCTTTTTTGAAAAACTTGTTGCTTGTGATTGCAGTATTCCAGCATGTGTTTCATCCCACCACATTTCTGTGATAGCAATTAAGTCATAGTTTCCAACTGTGGTGGTTTCCAGCTGTTTCCCAAAGTGCCTGGATTGGTGTAGAAGAACTTCAGCTGGTCTGTTGGCCTCATCACCTTTTTAGAACAGCCCTCTCTAATTCCTTTGGGACAATTCACAGATATTTGCCTGTTGCTTCCTAAAGTGTTGGTGTTCTCTGGTTCTTCTCTGTCACTCAGAAAATTGTATCAACACTAATAGTTAAAATCTTTTCCAAACACTTCAGAAGCAGCAAGCCTGCCAGAGTATCAGTATAACAAATAGAGGATCAAAGTACATCAACATTTTTAAAAAGATAAGCTATAAAAGAAAAATTGAATAGATTTTTTACACCTGTGATCTCACCAGATGAGTCTAGAGAGCCCTTAGCAGAGCCTTGCTTGTAAGCAATGATTCAGTAAAAATTTGGTAGAAGTTATGGAACAAATACATAAAAAGAACCATAACTGCCAGGGCTGACATTATCCCCAAAGGATCCTAAAGAAATTTGCAAGTGAAAGAACTGAGCTGCTAACAATAGCATGCAATTTCTCACTTAAACCTTCTTTGATGTGGAAGATTAGCAGTAAGTTAATATGGCACAAATTTTAAACAATATTCCAAGGGAGAAAAATAGGTGGCATGAAGACAAATACTGAAAGATTGCTGGTACTCTCTCTCAATACAAAGACTAGGGGGCATGAAATTAAACTATCAAGCTATAGACAAGCAAAGGAGATTTATTTTTTTTTCCCCACACAGTACATAGACAATGAATGGACCCTTAAAGATGATGTTAGGGTTGGTAAATGTTTATACAGATTAAACATTAAAAAGAAATAATAGAAGAACAACCCACAGAAGGTTAAATACAAAGATGTTTCCTCCGGGTTAGGAAACACAAATCACTTGATTCTGAGGGAATACTTACGAAATACCAACTGTCTTTGTCCTGTTCTGACATTCTTCCTTACATTCCCTGCTGTTTGCCACTGTTCAGGACAGGGTGTTGGATTAGTATGGAAGTCCTATTGGCATTAGATTTCATTTTCTAGCAGTTTGAATAAGCAAATGTATCTTTAGCAAGTAGTTCTTTGGCAAGTAGGAAACAGTAAGAGAAGGACAAAATTCCTTCTCCAGAATCCTCCTTGGTAACCTGCAGCTGTGCAGGATCTGAGATTAGCTGTGATTTCCTGGGAGCTGAACAAGTGATGGAATTAATCCCTGTATTTTTAACTCCTCTACAGCTCTACCCAAAATATGTAAGAAGAAACTGAAAAAAGATAAAGAAACAAAGAACAGAAGGGCAGCCAGCATCAGAACTCAACCTTTTATTTTTTTTTTATTATTTTTTTCATTTTTGTTTTAGTTTTAATTTTCTCTTTGGATTTTCACATGCTGTGTAAGTGTGTGCCCATTAATAATCACCTTGCTTACTAGTTTGAAGTGCACATTTGTTTTGTGTTGACAATCAAAATTATTCATATTTTAATGATATTATATTTGCCATTTTATTTTATTTTTTAATGAATTTCTGGTGTCCACATAATTGTAAGAAATTGAAAGCTGCAATCATATTGACCTCAAAATATTTTTTAAAGGGCAGAAACAGCAACTAGCAATATGTATTAGCCAAACCCATGGTACACTGTGTTCCCAACCTAGCAAGCAGAGAAAGATCCATTTTAGTTGATATTTTATTTGGCAAATAAATTGATTCTTACACCACTTATTCCATAAATTAATCAGGTAAAATATACCTCAAAAAGTCTAGGAGTCTTATGCTTGAAGTTTAACGTAATATTTCAGAACAGGAGCTCCAAAGACTTGTAACATATCAGTAATGACCACAATAACTCACTGCTCCCAAAACAAAATTTGCATTAGCAATCAGTTAGTGTCTGCAGCATGGCTCACCTCTGTCAAGAAGCAGAACCGAAAGATCTTCCAAGATGCTTTTATTAGTTCTCGGCAGCATGAATGTGGTATTTATGTACTATATCATGTTCTCCTAAGCAAAATAATCACACGGAATTTCCCTTTAACACAACCCCTTACACAGGCTGAACATTGCAAAATCATGGAACAAAAAACAAGTGGAACATAAAGAAAAAAAAAAAAAAAGCAATATGACTCTTGAAGGGGAAACCAATATACTGTTTTGCAAAGCTACAAAGGGAAAAAGTAATAAATTTCCATGAGTCTCTGATGCGTAATGCTGCAATCAGAAGCACGCTTAGGTTTCCTCCCAGCTCAGGTGTAGGACATTCAAAAGAGGAACATCTTTTACAGGTACTGGTAGGACTGAAAAGCCTCTGGCTTAAGAACATGAGTGTCTATGTAAACATATCCATAAAAGTTGTCTCCCAAAGGAGAGCTATCCTCAAATGAATGTCAACGGTGATTTAGAACAGTCTGTGAATGTCATCCTTAGAGAGCTTGTTGTTACTCTACTAATAACTGGGAAGTTACTGGTTTAGCAAGACCAAACGAGTTACTTGGGAACATGTAGCTTCCTACAGTGATTAATAAGTAACTTGACAGAATGAGCCAATCACTTCCATATTGGTGTGGGAACTTGGGATACTTCTTCACAGACCTTAACATTGCACACAAGTTTGAGCTGGTATGGCTAACGCAGAAAAGTGGGGTATGGGGTGTTTTAGAAAAGTTTGTGTGCACACAGGAAGGGCTATTTACTTGAATCTTGTTAGGTAAATATGAGTAAGGTGCTAACTGTTCCTATAGAAGCACTGTATGTCAGGGTCATCTTAAGATATATGAAAAGACGTTATTTCTTTTTTTTTTTTTTTTAATATTCTCTATGATAGTATGGCTAGCTTTGATTGGATTCTCTCTAAAGACTATCCAGATTTCTCCCACAGGTTATTTTATTTTATTTTATTTATTATTTAAATTAAAAACAAACTTGCAGGGGTAAGTTTAAAAAAATATTGTCCAAGGAATGGCTAAAACAAATGTTTTAAAAAGGAAGAGTGCTGTAAGTCTCAACCCCAATTGCTAGTGGACAAAAGAAAAATGTGCTTCTGAAAACTCTGGGCTCAATCCTGGTACTAGCAGGCTGCTAGATGAGAAGAATTGGTATATTTCCAGCTCGTGTTCATGTTCCTGGAAGACTGTGGTTTGCAAAAGCTTTTGACAGTGTTTCTATACTTTGGCTATGCTTTAGGACTCCATCCTAAAAAGGTGCTACAAGGTGAAGCAGCCTTAACACCACAAAGCTGGACTCGGTCCTAATACAAATGGTCAAGCTGTTTAGTTAGCTCCAAATATTTATACTTTTAAAATGTACTTCAGTAACAAACTGTGTATTATTTAGCAAAGTTTTCTCTGGAATTACCCAGAAACAGAAATAAAAATTAATTTCCTGCAAGGTCAGTATTGCTGAGATGAATACATATCCTTGTTTATTATTTCTGTTCCAAACTGCTTCATTCCTCTATAATAACTTTCTCTGAAAGATAAATCTAATTTCCAAATCCTTCCTACTGAATTATAAACAAATCAGATAAACAGCTATAAACCAGTTCCATCCACAAACAGAAGATGGAGAATTTCTCCCCCAGATTTAAAAATATATAATTATGTATCAGGTCAAAGAAAATTAAATACATTCCTGAGTGTTAGCACAGGTCTTTGCTGCCATGCCAAAAGTTTTGATCAAGTCATTCTAATTTCTAAATACCTCCAATGCAACGTCTTCTATTATATCAAATCCAAGCTTTCATACTATTTACAGACCTCTATAAGGTTCTTTCTTCTTGTAGCTGTTCCTACTCATTCTGAGTCAAACCTTGCCTCATGAGTTCTTTGTTCCCAGTTACAAACATCTGTCTGGTAGTTTCTCAGAGACTTGTGCATGACCTGTCTCTATCCATTAATCAGTATTATTATGTATTAATTGCCTCTTATCCCCAGAGCCTGTAAAGTGAATGTGGGATTTTTTCGCATCTCAGAAATGCAACCACAAACACTGTGAGTGGGGGCAGCCCAAACCAACCTATGAAAAACACTGAAGACAGATCTGTGAGCAAAGGCTTCCCTGTCTCTCCATCCCATGCAATGGGGCTCTGTGGCTCAGACCAGCACATTGTGAGGTTTCATCTCTTGGACCTCCCTTGGACATAGCCACCTTCATAAAGTCCACCGAGAAGAACAATTATCATTTAGCTCCAGAGCCTTGCAATTAAAGTATCAAGTTAGCTTGCAGGCTAGCACAGTCTTTCTTTACCTGACAGGGTTTAAGCCCAACTCTCAGAAAAAGTGTATTTTTAGGGAGTGAGCATTTGTCATTTCCCATGTTAAAAGTCACTGGGAGATGATGCAGCTTTCATGAGGTCAGTCTGTAGGCCAGGGGGTGAATTCCACTCTCCAGAGCCTTAAGACTTCAGTCTCCAAGGCTGAATAAAATGAAGAGATGGTCTTGAAATTTCCTTGAGACTAAATTGTGGCATATGCTCAAAATACTGAGGAAAATATGACCAAACATAATTACTGTAATTCCAACCACTAGGGCAGGAAATAGTCAATTCTTCTCTTTTTTGTCTTCTGCAGTTGCTAATCAAGCAAAAAGTAAACTTTTTTTTAGCATCTTCCAAAATGAGACCATAGTATTTCTCAAGTCCAGCCTTTTATTTCTTTACTTCATTGCATATACATAGACACACAAGGGAATGAACTTACGAACTTGGTGCATAAGATGTTCTCCACTTCCCACTCCAGCTTGTAAAGTATTCTCCACCGCTTTCCCAAATGCGCTGTCCCAAGATGCATAAACATAGGAAAACAAGGTGAATTAAAACTAGTAGGTTAAGAAGATGGCATAAATTTGTTGCAATACTGTGTCAACATAATTTTGGTTAAGGTGCTTTCAGTTTCACATCAATTGGCCTCAAAATAATAATAAAATTGTTTTCATAGTTCCAATTCTTAGAGCATTACTTTGACATTTTCATTTTAGGGTAACATTTGTATACACTTTTCTTTATAATATTTTTTCATTTACTGACCATGGAGAAAAACATCTGTTTGGTTATAGCCTGTAAATTGTATGTCAGCTGGGTCTCAGACATTAAAGTAAGAAAATTTATCATCTCTCATGAATGTGCATACTAAGATTTAAGATGAATAGGTTTATTTGGAGATACTTGTCTGAAAATTTGAAACCCTCTCATTTAAAGTCAGTCTGGAAAAAAAAATATATATATATTTATTTATTTTATATATACATGTATATATATATATTATATATATTATAATATATATGTATATATTATATGTATAATATATATATGTATATGTATAATATGTATATATATTATATATATTATAATATATATAATGTATATATATGTATATATATATACATGTATATATATATATATATGTATATGGTTTCCTAAGGCTGTGAGCCCTTTGTGATCGCACTGCTGATATAGATCTGTTATCTGCCATTTGTAAAAATAGGTATTTCAATAGAAGGCTAATGGGTGATTTTGTTCGTCTGTCTTTCTTTTCCTGTTACTTTAGAAACCCCCATAAATATCAACCCTTACCTTATTTTGTTGGATCATATTTTGCGGAATTAGAGGTGTTTAATGTAAGTTCTTAATACCTTCTTTTTTAAATGGGATGCCAAACAAATTTAAAAGGGTTAGTCAGTTTTGGAAGTAAAATAGGGAATAATAAAGAGGCATGAAAACCCAAAACATTGTAGTTAGCATGAGAGCAAGTCCTTTCTATTCTGAATAACTCAGATTTCACTGCTTTAGTCCTTGAGGTGTCACTTCTGATATGAGGAATGCCACTATTCTACTCATTTTTCTAGGCAGACTTTATAGACTTCCCATATTAGAATAAAAGGGATATAGTTTTTTATTTTATTTTATTTTATTTTATTTATTTTATTTTTTAAGGATTTGTGTTTAGCTTTAAGTGAGAGCATGAGTGCAGGGAACTCCCATGGAAGAAAAATCTTGAGGGAGGAGCGAATTCATCAGTGCCTAATAAGGTAAGGTTCCCACTGACACTTTTCCCATGGTTAAAACATTTCTAACATTTCTGTCCTCTTTGTAGCAAGGCCTGAAGTATGATTGCATTCTTCTCCTATGTGGGGACTGATGGTTTGATAGAGCTTTTCCTTGTTTGATCCAGCTTTCACTTTCATAAAATTTCTGGGAACTTAGTATCTTTCTGTGGTAAATAAGGTGGCATGAATTTTTGGGGTTCATACTTGAATGCAAAAATCTCTGTCCTCAGTATACTTTACTGCATACAAAAGTCCACTGCAAAAAAAAAAAAAAAGAAAAATTAAATAGACCAAAAATATTTTTCCAGATACCACCTTTTTAGAATGAGACAATTGATTTATACTGCTCTAAGAATATACGCCTTCAACTTTATTTTGAGCATCTACCTTGGATAGTTATATGCTATATTTTTATTTTTTTTTCATCATGCTTCTGTTTTTCACAAAATTTTGAATATAAACGTTCACATAAAAAATATTTTACCTTTGGTATAATCATCAAATTACCAGCCTGAAACTGGATTTTTGTTGCAATTTGCATTTATTTTTTTTCTGTGAGTTGAGTGAGGACATTGTAATTCAACCAGGTGCTTACAGAAAAAAAAAAAAAAAAAAAAAAAAAAAAAAAAAAAAAGAAAGTTAAATTTACTTGAAATGCATTTCCTTGATAACTTTTTGCTGGCTTTTCCAAATTAGATACTACCCCCACTCTCAAATTCCTTTGTTGCTGGAAAAAGTATTTTCTGACCTATACTAATAGCCATCTACTAAGTATCTCATTTAGCAATAGGGTAGATATCCTTAAACAAAGACAGATGTTGAACTGATGAGATTTTTTTTCTTCCTGAAATAACTGCTGTAGCTGAGCTGAGACTTGGTAAAGGAATCAGTCAGAGAATTTTAGTTGCCTATATGGGAGGTCAGACTGCACAGTAATAATATTCCATTCTGTTTTTATAACATATTAACCTGATTTTTAGTTATTGTGCCAACATTAATTTTCTCACAAAGTGCTCACAAAAATATGTAGGAAGAAGACGGTACAAGATGAGCTTGTAATCATTGAAATAAAAGCAATCAGATTTGCAGAACTGCTAAGCTCCCACCAGCTCCTTCAGTGTGTGGTTCTTCCTCTGCTGTGACTTTAAAACACATGGAAACCTTCAATATGTAGGAAGCATAACTAGTGTTTTGCAAACGCTGCCAAACATTTGTAAAGATTCAGCACAGCCCGAGTGTTAATAAGGAGTTGTGTTACTGTGGCACCTTCAGGGACAGCTCTAGCCCTGGGCTCCATGCTGTTAGGTGCTGCTCAAACATGTACTTTCAAGAACTGCGGGCAAAAAGAAATGACTTGTCCAAGATCACAAGCCAAGTACACACTGTGTACATACCTGTTAACACTAAGGGCAGGCAGTGTTTTTGCTGCTCAGGTCCCTGAGATGAGGGATGAGACGTTCTTTGTCTGTGTTGCTGCAGGGCAGAGAACCTACAAGCTTGGTTTTCATCCCGTACCTCAGTGTTATCTAAGTCTTTCCTCACCCTGCCCATCAGCGCTGTGCAATGATTTGCAACTATAATTTTAAAACATTCTCTAAGCCAGTAAATGTAGCTGTATGGATCACTTACCCAAAATCTCTTGTTGGTTTAGGAATTTTATTCCTCTTACAAACATAAACCAAAAAACTTTAACTGTCACTTTGGTTTATTGTTCTCTGAGTCCTTGATCCAAGTTCTGCTGGATCTCAGCACACATTAAGGATAAGAGTCACATGCTCGGTGCATTAGAGCAGAAACATCTGAAGATACTGATTTTTTAATTAGCTGTCTTTGAATGCTATACAAGATCTGGATGCTATCAGGCTCTAAAAGGCTGGGAAAAATCCAGTGAATTTGAGATGCCTGGAAGTATTTTCTCTCTAAAAGTCACTTTCATGGTGACAGAAAATGTATTGCATTCAAAAATGATATTCTAAAAGACAATGAAAAAGGGAAAGAAATGGGAGAAAGGAAGGGAGGAAGGGAGGAAGGGAGGAAGGGAAGGAGGAAGGGAGGGAGGAAGGGAGGAAGGGAGGAAGGGAGGAAGGGAGGAAGGGAGGAAGGGAGGAAGATGGATGCACCACAGTGGTAAAGGCAAGCATTCAGAACTTTCTAAATGGAAGACTTGAGTTTGTCTGTAACTTGTTTTTGGTCTTTTGGTGTGTGCACTGCAGTTCGGACTGTTATTATGTGATTATATTTTTCCCCAGATCTCTGCCTCATTCAGTGCATGGATATATAACATTTCCTTTTATTTTTATTCAGTATGTGACCTTAGAGATCTTACTTAATTCGTGCTATCCAAACCCTCCTCAGAACAGAGATTTGTCAATTTTCTCAACAGCTGTTCTGTGCACTCAGAGTATTTGGATACTTCACAAATGTAATGGATTAATTTTCATAGCACCCAGCTGAGGTGAGAGGAATTATTATTAGCCCTTTGTAGGAACCTAGAGATGAAGGCCAAAAGCTAACTACCTAATTTCGTGTTCCAGGCTGAAATGCTTGGGGTCTAATTGCTTAGGACTTCTTTCAGTACTTCCTAGCAGCCTACATATTGCAATTTTAAGACACTTTGGTGACAGTGCTCCAAGCAGTGCCAGTGAAATCAACTTTGAGTTTGGCGTGATCATCCAGTCTTTTGTAGCAAAGAGAGAGGGAAGCCTGGCTGAACTTCAGCCTCTGTGATACTTATTTTCCCTTCTACTTCCAAGTGCCTGTCCACAACTAGAGTCTCAGCTCTTTTGAAAGAAAGCATGGCAAAAACTCCTCTCACACACAATGTCATCAGGCCAAGACTACCAGCATGACTGATGGCTATCATCTTCTAGGTACTGGATGCCACCTCCTGCAGGATGCCTCTATGCCAGGCTAAAGACAACAAAACACATCAGCACCTTGCATGCCCCCCTGGTGACAGCAGTCAGACAACTCTCCATGAGCTTTTTATGTATATGGGGTGTATATCTGGGAGATAAACCTTTGCTATACTATCTAGGACAGATCTCCTCAGTCCTAGCTCAAGCTTCCTTTTGCTTGTAGTTCAGCCTTCAGCTCAAAACAATGGCTTGTTTCCTCACATGAAACTGAACTGGACAGAGAAAGACAAGACAACCCACTATCAAGGAGAAAAGTAGCAAATAGATGTCGGCAGACCCACACCTCCAGTGTACAGCAGCCGTTTTACAGCTGGCACCCTCAGCAAGTAGTTTGTTACAAAAGCATAAGCCCTTCCTTGATTGTCCTTGTTCAGTTCACAGGGCTCTGGCTTCACAGGTGGAATAAGAAAGGTCTGGGAGGACCGTTTGGCCAAAATGTTCCTGTGATAAATATAACAAATAATCCCTGAATGATCTGTAGACCTTGTCTTATCAGAACGTAAGCAGTCAAATTGAGAAGAAACCAACATAAATGTTGTATAATAAGAGGATCTTTCCCTCTTTAGCATGATGAGCCTGGGAAGTCCCAAGACAGAGCTATCCGTGATAATAATGATTTAAAAAGATAAGGGGAAGGGAACTTTGTGGACAGAGTTATAAACAGGATGTAACCAGACCAAAAGACAGATATTCTTGACCTCTCCTCTGTGTCCACTATGCTCTACAGCCACCACAGGTGCATGGGTGCTCCCAGACTAGTGATGTGGAAGATCACCAAGATGTAGACCTCCTGGACCTCACCATAACACTTATGCACGTGACACCTATGCACATCTTGTTGTATTTCTTCTTTTAAAAGCTTATTTTTTCAACCATTACATTACTTAGATTAATTTTGGATGTCATTGCAAGTTGCCACAAAGGGAAAAAAACATCCATGCATATGCCATAGGGAGATATCCTGCTGATAAGTGTTTGTCATGGGTTTCAGCATGCTCTTCTGGCATATATTCAGGATTCAGGATTCCAGTTTTTGCTAACAATGAATCACATTTATATTATGCCCTGAACAATTTTTCCTCTATTTCTCCAGTTTCCTCTCTCATACAGACCCTCTGTCCCCTGCTCCCATGCCATTACTTTTTCATCCCTATAGCAGGCATATTGACAGAGCAGTGAAACTTTCTTAATGGTTTCAGCACCATCAAGAGAAAAGAGCAATTGCAAAGAAAGAAGAGCTCAAGCTGTGCAGGCGGATTGCAGTATTCTGAGTACAAATAAAATCTCAGGAGAGTTACCTAGCTATGAAATACTTGCAAGCTTCTTCTGCTGAATGATTTTTCAGAACTTTGAAATGTGCTCAAATTTTGGAAGATTTACTTAGGAATGAAGCCAGGACAATCCTCCAAACCACAGGAGTTCCCTAACTTCTCAGCAGAGGATTGTTTTAATGTGAAATTATTATAAGCAAAATGTTGCAGGGAACCTCAGACAGAGTATTAAATGGAAAATGCTAGTCAACATTGGTCAATTCTGACTGCATTAATCTCTTCTGGAATAATATATAGTTGTGGGCTTTTATTTTTTATTTTTTTATTAATGCCACGTTAGCCTTGTCATCATGACATGGGTCGGCTTTTAACAAGCAAACTTGCAGTATATTTGGACTTTTTATTAAACAGCTAATAATTGCAGACCATGGAAAGTGCTGGTACTGTCCTGAGAGTATTACAAAACAATAGTTGCTTTATTTACTTTGCAGGTACTCTTGTTTCATTTGATATTAGTGAGTTGCAGAGAACTGGAAACAGTAAGCACCTTGTTTAAAAAGAATAAAATAACACAAAAATATTGCAGTCTAGATATTATGAGCTTTAAAGTTATGCATAAATTTATTAATTAAATGATAGAACGAGGTCAGTGGCTTTTGAAGATTGTGGTATTGAACCCAGACTAGATGGCAGCTATAAAAACAAGCAAAATAGGTTTTTCCATATTGAATCTGGAAAACCAACATCCTTAAGGCCTTCAAGAAAGCAGGCATTTTGCTGTTTCAGGGGTCTTGCACACAGAGCTCTCTTTTGTTTTCACTCTTTTCGGGTTTAATCTGTAGTTGATATTTTCTGGGATTCAAACCATTGTCATCAAATCTGTGCTGTGGCAGTGAACTCAGTTTGCCAGGCACATACCTCCAGCTATGCTCCTTTTTCAGCTACAGGTGCAAAACAACAGGATTTCAAGTGCTTTCTGTCACTGCCTGTCATAGTCCTGAGCCCTGGAGTGACTGTGCAGTCAGGGATGGAAGAGAAGGAGGATGCAGAGGAGCAGGACTACATGCACGTAGTGTCAATCACAAATGGGCACTTCCCATGCTGACTGCTTTTCACACCCATGTGGCCAGCTAAGCCTCCAGTCTTCATCACTGGCTCATTAATACCAGAGAGGAGAGCTGAAGTGATGGACTCAAGTTTTAAGTGAACTGCTGACTTATATGAAAGGATATGTTGAACTTAGCGATATGGTTTAGTGGAGGACTTGTTAGTGTTAGGTCAGAGGTTGGACTCGATGATCTTGAGGTCTCTTCCAACCTAGACAATTCTGTGATTCTGTGTGATTCTGTGATACAAAATAATTTTAAAACACTTTCTGGAGTTCATGAATAGGCCAAGCTATTTGTACAGACACAGCTGATGTGTTTTCTTTCTTTTTTTTTTTTCCTAAGTGAAGTTTAATATGAAGACATGTGTTAGCTGGACCCAAAATTTCACTCACACAGCCTGTCTGAAATCGAAAGAAGGGGTGTAGGAAAAAGACAAGCGGGCAAAAGGAGAACTAAATAGCTATCATCAAGTATCATGAGATGGGTTTGTTGCAAGACTAATTTTCACAACATCAGGCTGTAGTAATCTGTTTTTCAAAAAAAAAACAAAACTGATTTGCTGGATTACTGGCTAGTAGAGGTTGTTGGTTGCTGCTTCAGTAATTGCAGACTATGTCTTGAATACCATTTTGTAAGAAGAAAAAAAGAAAAGACATTTTCAGATGCTGTGAAATATTAATATGGAATATATCAAGAAATTTCTGCAAAATCTCAGGGTTGCATTATGATACTATAATGGAAATCAGTGCAGCTGAGCTTTACCGACCAGTGTAAATTTTTTCCTGTTATAAATTCACAGCTACAAGATGTTTGTGTAACTACTTTTCTGCAGCACAGTCATCATAATATTTCATCTACAACATGAAATGATGAAGAGTCCAACAACAGTCTCTAAACAGGGAGAATTATGTTCATCTGTAGCTACTGTTAGCATTGGATTATTTCTTTCTGCAAGTCATTTACTCATTAGGAAGTGTGCTTTTGAACAACCCCAATCATCTGCAATTGCAGATCAAATTCAGAGAAAAGTTGATAATGGAAATTATTACTTAATATGCAATTGCTATATATTATTAAAAGTTATTAATAACTTTTATTGTATTAATGTAAGAGGAAAAAAGAGAGTGTGCTGTAGCTTCTGGCCTGAGTCTCCAGTGCTCTAATCCAGATAATGCTAAACAGAATACTTATTCCTTTGCTGGAAAAATATCTGTAAAAGGATTTTGTCATACAAATTAACAACATTAACAAATTAGCAGCATTTGTATTATATTCACATTACAACAGCTCCAGTCAGAACAGGATCATCTTATCACGCTAACTGTACAAACAAATGTTTCTGACCTGTAGAGCTTACAGTCTAAATTCAGACACAATAAACAAATAAAATAAATGGAGAGACTGGAGAAGAGGACAGGAGGGAAACAATGATAAGAACACTTAGTTGCATAGACCATGTACATGCATAATTGCAGCTCTATTTATAAGCTAGAACTAAACATGAGATATTAATGAGGTTAGTAATCCCTGCTGGCCAGCTGCCTAGCCATTAAAGGAAGGACAATTTGTCTGTAAGGAGAATATTCCTACACCCTGCTGTGTTGCTGAGCAGGATTTTATAAATGCCATGGGGTTTATTCAGTTTCTTAATACTGCTGGCCTTACCTTCTTCAGTCAGCTATGCAAAGTCAGAAGTAGTACCTCTTATGGCTATATATTCTCTTTCATCCACTTTAATGCTAAAACTAACGGAGCCCTTTCCCATATCATTATTTGCAAGGGGACCACTTGACCTATCAGAGTAGAAAGTACACTTCTGACCCTAGTGAGTTAAATGTTGCCTCCTTTTAAATGACAGGACATTCTGTGATTTCTGTTTTAGTGGTAGCAGAAGCTTTTAGAATATGCAGATATATTACATGGTCATAAACATGTTTCAATAATAAAAAAATGGATCGAGATCAAGTGGTCTCCTCCCTTCCTCTCTGCCTTATGAAGCTTAATCCTGATTTAAAAGACTGTAATTGCTTCTTGTGACATTGGGATTTGTTATTAACATGATGCTCTCTGCCATTTTCCACTTAGCATGTGGCCCTCAGCCCTGGGCATGGATGCACTGCTGTCCTCAGGTGATGTTTCCTCACCCTGGGATCTGTGCTGACAGACACTGAGGGGGACAGTGTGTTCATGGGAAACACACACATGTGCCTGACTAAATACTTTCCTGACAGGTAAACCTGCCTCTGGATTGCAGAAGCTGCCTCTTTCTGTGTTGGTGCCTGTCTCCTGGGAGACGGAGCTCTACTCTGCTTTTGTTCACATGAGATGGGACCTGAATACAGGGAGAAATTAGCTGTAGTTAACAGTAGCAGTCAACAGGAGGGAGGTTGATCTCCCATTTTTCCATCCACCCTTCCCTCCCTCCCATCAGTAGTTTTGAAATTGTTTCCTACCTGGGTGTAAGGCAAACTTCCACTCAGTACTTTGCTGATAAGATGCTCATGCCCTGTGAATGGTCTGATGTACGTGGAAAGACCAGCCAAGACCAGCAGGCGTTGCTTGCTGAAAAGCAGGAAAGCTGTTGGTAGGTGGGTGGTGAATTTCGAGGTAGAAAGAAGATATGTAGCAATTGTAGTCTCCCTGCACCCCATGGGAAGGGACTGCACAAACAATCTCCTGAACAATCAGTGCTCAGCACTGGGGTGCCATCACCAGTTTGAGAAAGCCGTAAAACATGAGCCACTGGAAGCAGCCCTAGGGAAGTACGAATATGTGCTTGTGTTGTTCTTGTACTCTTAACTTGGCATCTGCTGCTGGTCAGATACCAGGCTAGACAAGTCTTTGGTCTGAGCAGAGCTGTTCTTGCATTTTTATGGTCTTGTCAACAGTCACGCTAATTTCCTATGTTTAGGAACTCATCTCAGATCGAATTACTGGCTTCACCATCTACTTGAGTCCTCTTTCCTCAACCCATTCATCATGAGCCTCTCTTTCAACTTCAAGATTTTAGGCAATTTTAAAAATTATTTTCCATTTTTGTTTTCACACTGGCCCAGGTCTCTTGGGACTAGAATGGGAATAACTGAAATACTATGAGAAAGCCTTTTCTCAGGCTATTTACAGCTTATAGAGAAGCAGAAAGGACTAAAAAAAAATCATAAAAAATAACAGTTCTCACAAGACTGTCCAACCCAATTTAGCAGATAAAAGGGATTTGAATAGTTTTGAGAACTATTCAGAATTTTTTGTGGTTCTCAGTCCTGATATGATAGGTGCCTAACTCGTGTGCACTGCATGCATTTCTAGAGCCACCAGAGACAACACATTGGACTTATGCTTATTATTTAGTCACCTGCTAAGAATCAGTGTTGAATATTCCTGTGAGCCTTAATGTAACAAAATTCTTGCCCCAAAACAGAAGTCTCAAAGTCACCATTGAGAGTGTCCATGCTGTGGTTTCATTCAACAACTGAAAATTGTTTTTCAGGCAATAAGCAAAGCTACCTGTGAAGAAAAAAAAAAAAAAAAAAAAAAAAAAAAAGTCTAAAGTCTTCAAGCTTCTATACCATGACTTTTCAGACAGGGCTAAGAGGTTGTCCAGAAGGTGAGAAATTAGATCTTTTTTGTATTTCATGTCTTGCTTGAAAGCTGAAAGGACACTGGTACTGAAGAGGATTCACTACAGGTCAGTGCTTTAGCTCCTATATTTTCCCTAGCAGGAAAAGGCTGATCAGATATAGCAAGAACAGATCCAACAGTGTTGTAAGACATCTACAATCCTTGAGGTGCAACACTGGTCACAATAACTTTAATGGAAAAACTCCCATTGCCTTTAGCTGGATCCAGGTTTCTCTCAGATAATGTTGTCAATAAAGAGCTTTTTCTGTGAGGTGGCT
Source organism: Aythya ferina (assembly GCF_964211825.1). Lineage (NCBI taxonomy): Eukaryota > Metazoa > Chordata > Aves > Anseriformes > Anatidae > Aythya > Aythya ferina. The sequence continues at coordinate 10,757,012 of NC_140297.1, forward strand.
TTAAAGAACAAAAAAAATTTATATTACAGAAATGACTGACATGGTTATAAGGAGAGTCCAGCCCACTTCCACCTCTCCTCTACCGCAACCTGAAAATAAACCCTAAATCCCTGAATCTAGTACAAAAGTGAGCTTTTGCTCCTAAGTTTTGAGCAGGTGAGTGGCTGCCTAATCAGTAGAGTTGTGGTACTCTTGCTTGAGTTAATTCTGATATGGAAGACCTTAACAAAGGCTTCTAATACTGAGAATCAGTCTGCAATGTAGTCATACCTATCACACTCAGTCATGTATCTACAACTGATTATCAAGAAGAACAGAATGGACCACAAACAGTATGACAGCACTCTGTAGCTCTGCCCTCTCTTTTTAGTCACTTGTGTAATGCTAGAGTGTCAAGGACAAGGTTTTAATAAATGAGGCCCTGTGTCATTCATCACTGCTCTGTCCAGGCCCGAAAGAAAAACAGTTTAGCAAGCCAAAATGTCAGGATAGAATGGGAAACAGCTTGATGGAGAGCACTGCATGATTTTCTACAGCTAAAACTCATGCTGAAACAAAATCTTCTCTTTTTAAATTACAACTCAGAACTTGCCTATTTGCAGCTAACATTGTAGCTGCCCACCAGCTAAGTGTGTCCCACCACGCCAAACACGAGCAGGCTAGCACTGCTTGCGCAGCAGCAGATCTGGGGACCTGTTCTCATCACACATTGCTTGTGTTTCTCTTCCTTTTTTATGGCATAGTAAAATGATTTTCTGAGCAAAGTTGGTGCAAAATCCTCAAACTGTCCCTTTGCATAGTTGAGCAAAAATTGATTAGACAAGAAGAGAATCAAGGGGGCGTCACAGTGAAAGGAAGAGTAGTCAGTGTGTCCAAGGTTAAGCCTGCATTTACAAAGTTCTTCTACTGCAGATATAGCTAAAACAGAGTCATGGTCAGATTCAATGGAAATTAATTGAGAATTAACAGCAAATTCTCATTGGATTTTTTTTTTTTCCTCTTCCAAATCATTAAGGTTTGCCCCTGGGGTAACAGAGACAGTTTATTCAGGATATAGGCAGTATTTTATGAAGGATGGGTGGGATTTGGGTGCAGTAGTGGAGGAGAGGGAGGAAGGACAAGGACCCACAGGCCATTTGGAAGTGGGGAGGGAATGCAAGGCCAATAAGGGTGATGTCAAATAGATGTGAAAGGATGGCAACAGAAATAAGAGAGTCAAGGAAAGCTTAGGCTGCATGCACATGTGGTGAGACCAAGACATCTCCCATGTCTCACTCAAGAGGAGACTTAATTCTGTTTGATCTCACACTGGCCCAAGAGAAATTCGTGTCTGAATGACACAAATATCTGTCCTGCTCTGTTTATAGCACTTTCAGTCAAAAATAGCTGGACAGGAGGGAGTCATTTAAGGAAAGCAGTTTGCTTATGAAAATGCTATTTTCCTGTTTCTATATAATTTATATACACAACCACACACTCACATGCGCATAGCTACATCTTACAAATGAGTTTTTTTTCCCTAAAGAGGCTCAGTAAAGCAAACACTCATAATATGTTCTCAGAGCTTTGCTTACTAGCAATGTTCAGAACAAAGAGCCCAGTTCAAAGTCCATTGGAATCAGTGGAAAGATGCCCATTGACTTCACTGAGATTTGGATCAGGTCCCAAGTCTCTCCCTATTTAGAAGCTGGAAAATAGGCTGCAGATTCTCAGCTGTATGTGCTGGGCTAGCTAGGCCTGAAGCGAAGTACTCAGAAAAGCCCCACATACCCACGGCTCTACCTTGCAAATGAATCTTTTGTCTCTGTCTGCTCACGGATCATTGAGTTCTTCAAAGTCAGTCAAACAAATAATGCTCCCAGTCATTGGATTTTCTGTCCTTACAAGGTTTGGCAGCTCTCAGAGATGTTATCTGCAAGATGTAACCATCCCTTTGGTCATGCCAAAAGATACAAAGTTGGTCTTCAACAATGAAAACTAATCTTTTATTTTTTGAAAATTGGGGTAGGGGAAGGAGGCAGAATATATTTTGAAGAATTTTTTTTTCAGGTTCTTTTCTACAAAACAGATATTCTTCAATCCTCCAAGAGGCTTGAATATAGCAAAGTGTCTGTGGCTTAGTCTTGGGTTAACCTGTAAATTTTCTCCTAAAGCACAGTTTTACCAAAGCAGTTTGGCAAAACGTTAAAACAAATGAGCAGTAGAAGCTTTTGGGATGTATTGACCATGCTGGTTCTTAAGTGCTTCTTGAGAATTATTTTATCTACTTTCATATTTATTTTTTTTTTTTAAACTGCAATAACATTTTGAACTAGCCCACTAGATTTTTGGTTTGCTTTGCTTTTAATCAAGACTTAAAATTGCTACTTCAAGCTTCTAAAAGGAATGGATACAAATTACAGGCTAGATCCCGTCTTTTGTCTATGAAGAGATCTTTATTTTTGAGCCATTTTAGAATCACTAAGAGTTTTCCCATTAGTTTTAGTGTGAAATCTATTGATTTTAGGCTCAGGAGAAGGGTTGATGGGAGGCAAAGGTAGCCTTGAGATGGAAGTCAGCACTGATATTTCCGCAGCAGAAGAATCCATTCCAAGTCTATTGTTTTATGCAGCATTGTGTTACAAAGTGACAATTATATGGGTGGCATAAAAATTATTATATCCTTAATTATTCATTTCTTTAAGTGCTTGGAGTTGCTCCTAATGTGACAGATGTACAAAATTGTCATGGCACCAGCAAAATGCTTTATTTTTAAAATAAGTTTATTTTAAAAAACAAACAACAACAACAGAAAAAAACACAGATGTTAGTAGTCATTTATTTTTTTGAGTTTAATTTTCAGTCAGACTCATAAGAGAATTTGTTTAATTTTCTTATCTTTATTATATTTTAACAGCAATTTAATTATTTTAGAAAAATTAATAGTTCCTCCACTTCTTTGTGTTGAATATAAGAAGAGTATTATACGATAATTGTAATGAGTGAACTACAACTGACATTAACAGAATTTGTGTCACTACACATATAAATGAAATCAGAATATTGTGTAATAACTGGAAGACAGTCTAAGAAATAACATTTTGAATACTATATTAATGAAGATGCTGACTAAAATGTTCATTTAGCTTAAGAATCTCTGTGGAAATAGCGTTCTTGTCTACTGACTTTCATGTAGTCTGGAAAATGCAAATAAGCTGATTTCCATGCTAATTCTGCCCAAATGTAGTGAGTCATATTTAAATACATCAGTTATACTTCAGTTAGAAATTGGATTTAACTTTAATGAAGCCTGATATAGCCAGAGGACTACTACCACTTTCAGGGTAGTAGTCACATCTGTAGTCACTGTGAGTGCAAAACAAGTCAAAGGCTGAGAAGAAAACTCATCTCCAACTCCAGGATTTTGAAAAACAGGTGAAGTCTGGCATCCTCCTACTTTTTGCGCACAGGAGCTCAGTTTACTAATTTGCCATCAAAAAAAGGATACCCTAAATTTTCATTGTTGGCAACATTTATCCCACCTTTTCCTTGGCATAAGGGATATTCTTTTTGTTGCAATGCTACAAGAACAGGACTCATCCCTACATTAGGGAAGTTTCTGCAGATAGTGCAGGAGTAAAACAATATTTCTCCATTCAAATATCTATTTCATAATATCTCATAATATTCCAGAATATATATATATTTCTATTAAAAAACACTATTTTTTAGCACTATTTTTTCTATTTTTTATTAAGCTGTCAATGAAGACTATACTCTTATTCTGTAAGAGTTAAACACTGGACACCAGCAATTGGAGATGCATTCATGCTGCAGAGATGATGTTTCTTGGCTGCAGGTATGCAGATTGATTTTGTGTAAGTGAAAATTTAGAGCCATGCCCTTGGTATTGCACATACATGTCATGGATCTGAGAGAAGACAAAAAGAAACCATCTCACTGAACCTAGTGCTTGCCCTCAGTAACTTAGATGTTGTATGACAGCCCTACCCTCATCGTCTTATGAACCAAAGAATGTGAATGGAAAAAATGTATGTGTGTGTGTTTGTGTAATCCTTCTTGGAGAGGAGCAATCCTCTTGAATATATGCCTTGAGCAGAGTGTCAGATTACTCCAGTTTCCCTCATTTAGCTGCCAATTACACATAGCAAACACTGAGACAATAGACTTCTTTTAATATTTCCCCTGATCCCTGGATAAGCTTCATGTTCACCGAAGAAGGTGAGTGAAAATGCTATTTATCTTTGCTGGTCTCTGTGACAATGAAGATGTTTTCTGTTAAACAAAGAGAAAAGATGACTTGGCATAAGGATTTCTAAGTCACACTAGACTAGACAAATTCGGAGAGTGACAAGAATTGTTCCTATTTGTTTCTAATAGTCAAGTAATTGTTGAGGAAATTCCTTGACATCTGATGGTATTTTCTCAGTCTTCTCATAACAAAATATGTAGTAATGGTTGATTTGGTTGCATTCAAAGTTCTTCAGGTTTTGGAGGTAGAACTGCGAGTCCTTGGTCCTGAAAACTATGACTATGCTAATAATAATTGAGGGAGTTTTACAGACAAATACAAACTTTTATTAGAATGCAAACTAAAACAAGGTGACATTAAATGGTTAGAATTCTGATTTGGAAGATAGTATAAAATGGCAATAAAAATGTATTGAAACCAGTTTTCCCTCCTATACCTGCAGTACAGTTTTTTTCCTTCAAGCTTTTACTGAGTCTGGAAAGTTTTAGTTGCTACTGGATAGCAGCAAACACTTCAAAATCTCCCTTGGTCCCTGGGAAAGCCTTGTTACAATTACAATTTCTGCAATACATTTCTGAATGTATTTGCTCCCTGCATCTTTTGCTATCTCTCACCTCTGTTCTCTCTCCTGTTTTTTGTACCCTATATTGACTGTCCATCCCTTCACATGTAGCATAGAGGTTTCTCCAGCAGACCATACTCCATACTCAGCTTTTCCTTCCCTGAAAGCAATCCCTTGGGAGAGACCTTGGGGCCTTTCAATGACCCAGTCCCAGAGATGTCAGCCAGAACAAAAACTACAGGCAAGTATTCTTTTTTGTCTTCTTTTCACAAGCTTTTAAATGCCATCACAACACTGTCCTGGTTCAAACTTAACTGATTATATGATTAAACTGTACCAAACAGGTGAAATGTAAATGTCCTTGCTACAGTGACCCATTTTGACAATGTCACCTTGATCCCATAGTCTGTCATTTTTTCCAGGTCATTTTGGTCAAATAAAATTATGTTATTTCCTTGCATCCTGTTTTCTGCATGTTGGAATAGGTTCAACTGGAACAGTTTTGAGCACAGCCCATCTCCAGAACAATTCGAAGCTTTGTGCTGAGGGAGTTCTCTGAAGAGATGGGTGCAGAGCTGTTAAGCTTAAGACATACATTAATTTCCTTTTCTCACTTAGGACTCTGTGCTCTTAAGTACAATAGTGTAAAAATAGGGAAATCATACCTATGTTTAGAGAGGAAAAAATGTTTTACTCAGGCCAAAAAAGAGAAAACAACACATTCCTCTTCAATGGATGGTTACAGACCATAGAACTTGGGAATATAGTGGAGCCTTTGTACAGCTCAGAGAAAAATACTGCAAGGTGGACTGTGTTTCTCATGTAGCCTCAGATTTTGCTTTTAGTTTGCTAGAGGTGTCTGATGAGTATGACAAGAGCTGGGTAACCTCGGGTGCAGAGCAAGGGTAAGTGTAGTGGTCCACGTTCAGGGCAAGGCTTTAGCAGTTTGAAGCATCTAACATCACCAGATCAGATAAAGCATGTAACTCTTAAGTTCCTAAATCTTTAGATGTAAGCTTAAGTTTCTGAAAGTTAACTTATCCTGGAAGCTGTGAAGAAATAATTCCAACAGGCCAGTTGGGTAAAAAAAAAAATAGCCATTTGAAACTGAGGTAAAAATTTAATTTCCTTTTAAGGTTGTTATATTTTGCTATATGGTGAGAAGGAACTTCAATGTAGAGCATTCAGGATTTCACAGGGTCTGGTGGGCTACAGTTTTTGTTCACTACTAAAATCTACCCAATGTGTTAAGCATATCACTTTGATCCAATTTCTATTTTATTTAATTCTTAAATGTTGTCCTCTACAATGTTTCGTGTGTGAATAGACTAATTTATTTTTTTATTTTTTAAGGGGAAGAGGACCATCCTGTTAGAACTGGCAGTCTCTGTTTACCCTTCCAGCAGCATACAAACTTTAAAAATTCCCATAACTACCTGATATTTATAGGCACATTTATTATCCAAAGCATAATTTTACTTGTGGGAAGGCACACAAATGCCATGAGTTACAGAACTTCTGTTTTTTGTTGTTGTTGTTTTTTGCTTGTGTTGTTGTTTTTTCCTCCAATATTTCTTTGAATATATTATTCTTAAATTGGAGTCACTTCACCTAAGAAGGAAGTATCAGAACAGAGCTATTGGTCCCCTTCTACCAGCAGTTTATAGTAACAGGGACTTGGGAAGAAGCAATTCATTCCAGCTGTCTGGGATATTTAAGTGAGAGAAGTCCTCTTCAGGACTTGTTTTTGTTTCATCATTATTGGTAGATGGTGTTTAGATGTGCTACATACATTTCAAATGGTGATTACTAAATGAATTTAATTTTACACTGCTTATGTAAAAATACTTCACACATTCTGGGTAATATTTTGATGGATTTAAAAAGAAATACCTATACTTCCTGATTACAAAGATTTAACCTATTCTTTCTGAGAAGAGTCTTCAATCTGAGGACTCAAAGAGTTTTTGTAACAAAAATATTTTAATATGAAGAAAGAAATAAGTTGCGTCAGTTACAGAGATAATGAAAATAATGGTTTCATGCAGAAATTTTAGTTTAGTTGCACAAAACTATACTATGAACACCAATGGTCTATGCAGTTGGTATCTAGGTTGTGGTTACAGAATTGCAGAATCACAGAATTTCTAGGTTGGAAGAGACCTCGAGATCATTGAGTCCAACCTCTGACCTAACGCTAACAGTCCCCACTAAACCATATCCCTAAGCTCTACATCTAAACGTCTTTTAAAGACTTCCAGGGATGGTGACTTCACCACTTCCCTGGGCAGCCTGTTCCAGTGTCTAACAACCCTTTCGGTAAAGAAGTTCTTCCTAACATCTAACCTAAAACTCCCCTGGCACAACTTAAGCCCATTCCCCCTCGTCCTGTCACCAGGCACGTGGGAGAACAGGCCAACCCCCACCTCACTACAGCCTCCTTTAAGGTATCTGTAAAAAGCAATAAGGTCGCCCCTGAGCCTCCTCTTCTCCAGGCTGAACAAGCCCAGCTCCCTCAGCCGCTCCTTGTAGCACTTGTTCTCCAGGCCCCTCACCAGCTTTGTCGCCCTTCTCTGGACCCGCTCAAGCACCTCGATGTCCTTCTTGTAGCGAGGGGCCCAAAACTGAACACAGTACTCAAGGTGCGACCTCACCAGAGCTGAGTACAGGGGGACGATCACCTCCCTAGCCCTGCTGGTCACACTGTTTCTTATGCAAGCCAGGATGCCGTTGGCCTTTTTGGCCACCTGAGCACACTGCTGGCTCATATTCAGCCGACTATCAACCATCACTCCCAGGTCCTTCTCTGCCTGGCAGCTCTCCAACCACTCATCTCCCAGCCTGTAGCTCTGCTTGGGGTTATTGCGCCCCAGGTGCAGGACCTGGCACTTGGCCTTGTTGAACTTCATGCAGTTGACCTCAGCCCATCGGTGCAGCCTATCCAGATCCTCCTGCAGAGCTTTCCTACCCTCAAGCAGATTGACACAGCGCATAGCTTGGTGTCATCTGCAAACTTACTGAGGGTGCACTCAATGCCCTCGTCCAGATCATTGATGAAGATATTAAAGAGGACCGGCCCCAGCACCGAGCCCTGGGGGACGCCACTAGTGACTGGCCTCCAACTGGACTTGACTCCATTTACCATGACTCTTTGGGCCCGGCTATCCAGCCAGTTTCTAACCCAACGAAGCGTGCGCCAGTCCAAGCCAAGAGCAGCCAGTTTCTTGAGGAGAATGCTGTGGGAGACGGTGTCAAAAGCCTTGCTGAAGTCAAGGTAGACCACATCCACAGCCTTTCCTTGGCCACCCAGCGCGTCACTTTGTCATAGAAGGAGATCAGGTTCGTCAAGCAGGATCTGCCTTTCATAAACCCATGCTGACTGGGCCTGATCGCCTGCTTGCCCTGCAAGTGCCGCATGATGACTCTCAAGAGGATCTGCTCCATGAGCTTCCCTGGCACTGAGGTCAAACTGACAGGCCTGTAGTTTCCCGGGTCTGCCCTCCGGCCCTTCTTGTAGATGGGCGTCATGTTTGCTAGCCGCCAGTCAACTGGGACCTCCCCCGATAGCCAGGACTGCTGATAAATGATGGATAGTGGCTTGGCCAGCTCCTCTGCCAGTTCTCTCAGTACCCTTGGGTGGATCCCATCCGGCCCCATCGATTTGTGCACATCCAAGTGCCGTAGCAGGTCACCAACCAGTTCTTCGTGGATAGTGAGGGCCACATCCTGCTCCCCATCCCCTTCCACCAGCTCAGGGTACTGGGTATCCAGAGAACAACCGGTATTGCTGCTAAAGACTGAGGCAAAGAAGGCATTGAGTACCTCCGCCTTTTCCTCATGTCTTGTAACTAAGTTTCCCCCCCGCATCCAGTAAAGTATGGAGGTTCTGACATTACTTGTGGACAATCCCCATTTATAGTGCAGTCAGAGGATTTGTGTGTGCTATTCTCCTATTTTTAAATATATATATATATATATATATAAAAAAAAAAAAAAAAAAAAAAAAAAAAAAAAAAAAAAGCCTATACATAAATCTAGGTACTTTGGATAAAAACAGATTTTTTTTTCCATATGGGAATGTTACCCCAAATGAGAAACACAGCAAGAAGGAGCAGACATACAAGTAAATGAAGCAAAATTCCATTTCTGACAGTGGAAAATAAAGAAAATATGATGTGTTAGGCATATCTGGATCTATATTTGACTAAAATTTGACTAAAAAATCAGGGATTCTCTAACCAGTCCAAAATCTTTTCCAGTGACAATGCTAATCTAAATCTAAGTAGTTCTGCAGTGAGAACAGAACTGGATTCTCTATCTCATACTGACTGTGTTGCATGGGAAAGAAGATTTTCATCTTCTCATTAAGTTACGTTTAGGGGAGCACACTTCCCATCTGCAAAAGAAAAAAAAGCAAAGGGATTCACAAACTGCAACAATGATATTAATACAAATAACTCGGATGTCCATGCACCCAACCACAGCTATACTGCTACTCATGTCCTGTGTATAAGGAAGAAAGATTGAAGAAAATTCTCAATTTTTTTTTTCTTTCCTATCCTGTGAGTATAAAGACCATGGACATTTGGTGTTGTTACACTCCCCTTGGGCTGTTTTTTTCCAGCACATGGGGCTCTGTGCCTCAGGACTCACAAAATCTCTGACCAGGCAAGAAATGATATAACTCAGACATTTGCTCTTAGGGAGGAACCACTACAGTGAAATTTCAATACTTTTGAAGAGGACGTTAAAATTCTTGGCAATCATTATTAGAGAAGCAATGTAGCCAGTTCTCTACAAATCCAGTAATGCTTCATAGTAAATCCAGCAATATTCAAATCCCCATACACCACCAACTTTTAACAGCAAAGAGATGAAGCAACATCTTCTGTTACCAAGACTGCATTATCTAAACAAAATCTGATGTACCTCACCAAAAGCACAAAAAAATAAGCACAAGAAGTACCAAAAACATGGGCTGAATTTTATTCTGAATTACCATGATATAAACTGAAGAGAACATGCACAGAGTTTTCGTGCACTTCCAGCAAGTAAACAACATTTGGGTGCTATGCTTTGAGTTGCATAAAAAAAATTTTGTTTGAAGAAGGTTTACAAGAAGATCACAGAACTTGGCATGTTGATGCAAATGCAGAAAGTCAGAGTTCTGGGACACACAGGAGACAAAAGAAACCGCTACAGCTCTTGACTGTGGCCAACTGTCCAGACTGTAAACAGAATGACTAGAAGATTGCAGACAATATAGGATGTATGAATAGATTTCTTCCTCTTAACACTCTTCACAACCCACTCTGAGGGAAACACAAACACACAGAGCATGAATAAAGTTTCTGCTGTCTTTCATCTTCCCACTCTTCAGAAACTGGGCAAGCTTTCAGCCTGTGGCTGCCTATTACTAACTTTAGCTTGTTTAGTTGCTTGTTTGTGCCCAGCTAACCGATTCATCATGAGAAATGCTCCATGCTGGCTCCAGAGCTGGCACCTCTGAAAAAAATTACTTCCCCTTTTCTTTTGTTATTGTTTAGTCTCCTCTATTATTGTCAAAGTCATATTACACACAAGAGATGGGCTAGTCTCCCCGCTGAAGTACAAGATTGATATGGGAATATGCTTAGAGCACATCTACTCGGCACTCTCAGAGACAGATATTTAGTGTACTGAATTTTATTGTTTATTTTTTGGTCCTGAACGTAGTATTTATCTGCTTAGATGTGAGAGCTATCTTGAACGCCATCATATACTTATCAAGGCCCAGTTCCTGCACAAGTTGATTCTGTACAAGCAAAAAACATCTAAATGTCAATGAGGTCCTACCAGCAAGTTTGCTTTCTTGACTAGGACCTCATAGTTTTTCTTAGTAGAGCAGAATGTTTTCTAGACTCCTTTGACCCTATGAACTCAAGTCTGTAATTAAAAATATTGTAATCTATGTGATCAATGTAATAGATTATTTGTTTTCTGAAAAGCAAGGATGTTAATTTTTAAGACAGTCCTTTTGCAGATTTTTTGCTAAAAAAAGGGAAGTTCCATATGATGGTCATAAGAAATGGCCCAAATCTACATGATTTGATTTTCAAAGCAATGTGAACACAAATTTGTTTCCAATCTTCTGTGAACGTTCAGTTCTGGAGCATGTAACAAAGTTTTGGATGAGATATTCTCATTTTAAATAAGAATCTTACTTTGGATGAAATAATCTCATTAAAAAAAAATAAATGTAAGACCTTATTCTTATTTTAATTACCTCATACAGATCTAGAATATGTGCTCTGATGTAAGATTTTCTTTTCTGGAATTGTAACTTAGATCCAGATTTGTTCTTAAAAGTAATATATCTGAAACAAGCTATTTCCTTTCTCCTTTTCCTAATCTCTAATATCTAAAATAATACATGAAAGAAAAGGTTGCAGTTGAGGGAAAAAGATTGACTTGTTTATCTCTAAGGACCATAAGTGACATAGGCCACAATCTTTGTGAGAACTGCACAGGCCATTCAGGAAATTATAAACACATTATGATAGAAATATGGTAGATACAGTCATGGTAGCTCAACAATACTGTTGTAAATATTTTTTTTCCAGCTGAATTGTGTTCCATTTCTTCTTTTCAATTCCTTCTCCCTCACTTCACTTTAAAGAAGCCTAACAGAAAAGACAATAGAAATAATGGAATCCACTCAACTAAAAGGAATGTTTTCACAGCAAAATTAAAATAAATAAATAAATAAATGAATAAAAGCTATTAGGATGAAAGAAAAACATCTCAAAGGTACCCTTTATGATGACCTCAATCATAAACACTGAAATATCAAGAATGTGAAAATGAATTTTCAGTCAAATAAATAAATAAATTAATATCATGTCTTTCCAGATTGGAAAAAGGAAGAATCAAAAAACAATCCATTCATATTCAAGACACATGGAACAAAGTGAAATAAGGGATGTATCCTGACATATTTATGGTCTAAAACCACAGGAATTTCCACATTTTTCAAGACTAATTACATTCAGAAGGAACTTAGCCTTGGAGCAGGGTATATCTTTATAGTTATTCCATAGACTTTTCCAGCACAAAGTAAAACACTAGACTACTTTCTTCATTAGCAGAGCAAGAACTGATGCACTTAGGGCTGATAACAGTAATGTAAAGACACAAAACCCCTGAAAGAAAGTGGAAACAAGCTCTTTGGCATGCCAGTCGGTGTGTTCAAGTGATTCTGTCTCAGCTCTAGGCTCAAGGCTTATTCACATATAATGTTTGAGTGACTGCAGCAGAGGCAGTGATACCACCTTGGATTTACTCCTGCAAAAGCAAGCAGGGCAGAGGACCAGGTTGGCTGAACAGGGAACTCCTATTGAAACTTGGGCAGAAAAAAAAAGACATATGATCTCTGGAAGCAAGGTCAGGTCACAATGAGATCACAGAGCTGCAGTTCACATTTGTAGGGAGAAAACAAGAAAAGCCAAAGCTCAACTTGAGTTGATGGTAGCCATTGTGGTATCAGACAAATAACAACAACAACAACAAAGGCTTTTTAAAGCATGTCAACAGCAAGAGGAGATCTAAGGAAAATATTAGAGTGATACTTGATGAAGATGGTCACCAAACAAGTAGGGATGAGGAAAAAACAGTGGCATATAATGCCTTTTTTTGCCTCAACTTTTAATATCAATGATAGATCTTGGGTTGCCCATTCCTCTGATTTGGAGGACCATGACCATGGAGGAGAAGTGATTTTCTATTTGTGGTCATCAAAATTGTAATGGGCCAATTTTATCAGATGAATGTTCATAAATCCATGGGGCCTGATGGGGTTAACCCCAGAGTACTGAAGGAATTAGTGGATGTTATATGAACCCCTTTCAACAATTTAGCAAAGATCGTGGGAATCTGTGGAGATTCCTGCTGCCTGGAAGCTAGCCTGTTGATCTACAAGAAGTGTACAAAAACAAGACCCAGGAAACTACAGACCTGTTAGTCCAGTCTCAGTACCTGGAAATTATGGAGAAAATTATCCTGGGTGCTATGTTCTTATAGATGGATGGGACTTTCTGAAGCTCTTCTGTTACTTCTCTGACCCATCTGGACATAAACTTTCTCCAGGCTGGAAATCATTTTAAAAGGGCATACTCCAGCAGGCTTTTAATGTGGCTGGCGAAACCCATACTGACGAAACCCATACTGATGAAACCCAGGTCTTCAGCTCATCCACACTATACGTACAGACATACTTTCAGTCTGTAGTACCAGATCAGAGCCTCTCCAGAGTGTAGACACCACTTCATTTTCATTCTCCTGCTCCAAAACTGAGGGACTCTCAGATCTGGCCATTTCTGCTGAAAAAGAAAGGGAAGAAAGCATGAGATAATCCAAGTCAGACCAAGGGATTGATAAAACACAGCAATGGAGAGCTGCCTGCCAGTAACAGAAAAGGTTACTACTGCTTCTGGGGAAAGGAGAAGGGGTTACCAGAACCCCTACCTCCTGCCACATACCCAACGGTCAATGCAGCAATGACTGTATATTTTTTTTCAGGGCTTTAGGGCAGAAGTAAGTTGTGGGCCCATGGCGTTTTTACAGAACTTTATCTGTGCCTAGAAATTACCCTGCCCAGTCAGTTACCTGCAAGGCCAATTCTGCCATGGCATCTGCATACCCTAACTGATTTCCACCCACTAGCTGAGTGTGACTGTGGGGCTTGGACACTAGTGATTGGCAACAAAAGCAAGTCTTCTGGGTTGCATATGAATATCTGCAGGTAGAAGGGAGGAAGAATGAGCTCTTCATTTCAAAAAATATTTCTTCAGAAGGATAATCTAGTCCTAATGACTTTCAAAAATTAGTACTGCATATTGCCAATAGAAGAGGCTAAGAACTTTCTGTGGGCATTCTAAAGTGCTACTTAGCACTATAATTCAACCAGCAATTCAATTTTCCAAGGTCTAAATTCAGGATATGATGTGTAAAAAAGACACAATTCAAAAGACATATGAATGAAATTGGAAATGTAAGCATGTGTGATTCATTCTGCCAGCATCATCAGCTTTATAAATGCAGGTTTGAAATACCCAAGGTCAGTATTTCTGATAGAAAAGTGAAAGGAAACTATATTCATGAAAAACAACAACAACTTCAAAGCTATAATGAGGGATTATTTGAGAAGTAATAGTTTCTTTCAGAAATTAGTTTTCCCTGTGGCATGAAATGTAACAAAAACAGTGCAAAGATCTGAGTGTCAAAATTCTCAGTGGTTTGTCTCAATCTGGATTCTCCCATACAATCAGATGAGAGCTATAAATAAAGAGCTTTTCCATTCCCATTTCTTCATCCCCTTGATATTCTGTAAGTTTCCCCTGCACATTGCTGTACCACAAATTGCTCTGCTCTTTTCCATATTTTCTGTCAGGTATTGATACACTTGTTATAATATGTCCATTGCCTAATTCTTAGCACATACTGAAATTAGTGCTTTTGGATAAGTCTACACTTCTGTTGTAAATTCATTTATGTTCAGTATTTACTATTTTCCTGAGGCATTTACTTTTAAATTTGTGGAGTCAATCATACATAAATGTTGAAATAATATATTTGAAACAAAGATTAGTGCGATCTCGAGTTCCTAAATTTGCAGAGACAAAATTTCATTTGATTTAATGAATAATGCATCTGACTTCCCAATTCATAATATCATGGTTATCTGATTATTCTTTGCATCTGCGTGTTACAAATAAGGTACATGAAAGCAAGTTCTCTTAATATTCATTGCCCTCTAATGGAAAGCCAAAATTAGAAAATGTTGTGTGCTCAGTATGCTCAGTATTGCTTTTTTATGACTGCTTATTAGACCATCATTTTTTCTTTTTTTTTTTTAATGATTAAAACTTCTGTTTTGTTCGTCTGCTAGCTGATTGTCTTATAAAAGAGCTGTATCATTAGCAAAACACAAGCAATGTTCTGCTGTCAGACTATTCTGTTCACATTTTATCTGTCTTGACTTCATCTCCAAATCTTACAAATTCAATGCTAAACACCACGTTGAGAGAATGTCTCTGATATTAAAATCTATAGTGTGCATTTTAAATATTCACTCCTATTTGATGAATCTTTGATTTGTCTTCTATGGCTGAAAATGTGTTTGAAAACAGGTTAAAATCTACCCTGTTCTTGATAAGCTCTGTCTTTATTCTCTTAAAAATGTTTTCATAGCATATTTGATTTATTAATTCTCTTGTTGATCTTTTCACAGTTTGAGCTTCATAATTTATTTAGCCATTATAAATTAGAATAGTATAGATGAATATAGCAAATCTTGTTATTTACTACCACCTCTTCCAACAGTTGTATCAATTTCCTTATAACTCATGTAAATCCTCTTGGCTTTTTCTGTACTGCTTCTATTTATGTGTTTTTTATTGATTTTGCTTCACATCGAAGAGTTGTGGTTTTGTTGAAGTTTTTGAAAACATTTTTGAGAAATGAATGGTTATTTTGGCTAGTTCTGTTGATAAAGGTCTGTATATTCTCATTTACATACATGAGGGGATTACTCCTGTATTTAGACGGTATTTTTTCTAGAATTTATGATACTGTCATAGAGGAAAGGCTTCAAGATGATATCTTGTGATAAGTCAAGACTTTCTGCACCTCAAATCAGTTTGAAATTGCTGCAATAAATGGCACTATTCTTGGTCCATTGTGGTCAGTGCTGTTTTACTTTTGGGGATTTTTTTCCTTTATTTTATCTCCTTTCTTATCACATATAGCTTGTTATATTTAGTTCCAATAATCTGGATATACAGATATTCATGTCCATTTTTTTCTATATGTATATGGTACCTGATAGTTCTGTTGGGAGAAGTCCAAATTTACTTTATGAATATCTTCACGAGGAAACAGATATAATTCATGGGCCTCTCTACCAGAAACAATTCAGACATCTATGCATCATTCTGTTTTGGAAATTCATGCTATATTTGTACATTTATTTCTGGTTGTTTTCCCAGCCACTGGGTTTGAAGTTCCTCATTAGCCAGTTTGCTGTAGGCTTATCTAAACAAGATGAGGTCGAAGTTTATTTGAAAACTGGAAAATTTCTTGCCTTTATTTTTTGTTTAGTTCAGATTTACTTTTTCTTGCTTTTTATTTCTTTGTTTCTTTTTATTTTATTTTACTTTTTCAAGTCCTCAAAAAGTTTCACACAGATTTAGACTTAGATGCTATTATAGGAATGGAATGAGACACAGTAAGACATTAAATATTTCTTTAATTATTCTCTCAATGTCCTTGAAAGTACATTTTTACTTATCTTTAACAATTTTAAAAATATAACTTTTGTAAACAGGAGTGTGTGCTGGTAAGAGGTGACTTGCCTGGTGTACTAGCAATCAGGGTTTAGTTTCCAGTAGAGCCTTACTGCATATCCTCACTGTCAAGTTGTGCTTAAGCCTGCAAAATAAACATTAATCTCTACTTCACAGGAATAACCAATGTTTCCAATTCTATATTAAAACATATGCTTTAGTTTGAATTGAGAGGTAAATCTTATTTTCCTTCTAGCTAGAGACCTAGCTAGTTGTTATAAACAGAGGTAGATGGCAGAAGTACCATTCCCATAACCATGTTATTTTCAAATATTTTATAACTTTTTTTTAGTACTATATTGTTGCTATGAACTAGGGGTTAGTAGCACATGTTTTTGTTTTTCTTATCTCTAAGTGACCAGTTTTCATCTACTCCAGTACATCATAAGCATATATTGCCATGGATTGAATAGAGTTAAATGAGAGAAAATAAAACTGGAATGAGGCCTCTTAAATTCAGTTATGTTCACCGTATGGTAAGAATGATAATTATGCAATTTACAAAGGTAAAGTATTGTTTTAAGATAAAACATTCAGAAAAGCCTTCCTAGAACTCCAAATGCCTTTAAAAAATTCATCCAGATTCCTAATCCCTGAAATGCCTTTTTGACCATTAATCAAACCATACTGGCTTTTGCCCTTCACATTTTTCTTCCGACTAATCCACAGAAACAAGCAAATAAATTACACATTAAAATTTATGAGTACAAGTTTTTCCTTCCCTCTAACTAATGTGTTTGATTTTCCCTGGAGAAATTCCCTCCTGCATAAGAAATTAAAGCTTTTAAGCAGAGAATAGTTTCACTGTCAGAAAGAAAAACAAAACCATTGCCATAACCATGTTATTATAAAATATTTCATAGTTTTGAATACTATGCTGTCCATATGAATGAGGGCTTAGTAGCATATATAAGCACAGTTAGCTCCCGATTGTTGCAGTATAATATAGGACAAAAAATCGTTTTGTAGTTTAAATGTTTTTTTTTCTACCAGCAAGAAAATTTAGTGATGGTTTATTGCGTAAAGAAGCCTCAAAAGAAATAAAACTCTCAAAGCAGCAAACCTTTCAGTTCTTTTGCTCCCCTGGCAGTTGAAATTAACAATTGCAGAGCCTGCAAAGACCTTGTTTTCCAGTCCAATCAACCACATTTGAAGGAGATTATCTGTTTATAGTGAATGGACAGAAAAAAAAAAAACAGACTCATAACTTGAGAAGGCTGTCTTGGTTTAGAGGAAAATTTTCTTCACTTTCTGAAGACTTTTCAAAACCCAAAGATAGGTTGTTGTTTTAGTCAAGAGAAACACTTTGAGGTCAAAATGGACCTTTTGAAAACCACAAAGATGAAGATGTCAGTGGCATTGTAAACTCCTGTTTACCTGATAAGTTACGATGATATTGCTGATGCAAGTTACTGCAGCATACTTGTTAACATCATTTTTGCATAATAAGCTTTTCAAAACCAGATTATTTGTGCAGAAAAGTGAGGACTTTTTATCTTTGCTTCCAAGAATATATCCAGTGCACAGTTATCTGCTACACTATAAATACACATTTTTGCAAGTGAAAGAAAGCATAATTGTCTACTGCCAGTAGAGCTGATTGTGAAAAAAAGATAGTGATTTATTATTATTATTTTTTTTAGGTCAGATCAAGATGAAGCCTTGATTAGTTCTATATTAAGCCAAACCAAGCTTTACATCAAACATTTCAGCCAAGCAAGCTTTAGTTTTAACATAATGTATGTAAGAATATTATCTATACATTCCCAATGTGATTTTTCCAGTCGTGAGTCCTACAAAGGAAGGACAAGGCCATGGCTGCTGAAATTTCATCTGCTGTCCGCCCAATATTTTAAGCATGTAAATCTGGTTGTAGGCCCCTAGCAATGAGGTTTAACAAAACAGGAAGCAGTGGACTAACATTCTTTGCAATCAAGCTGTTCAATGCAATTATACCTAACAGTCGCTTAGGTAGTTTCATTCTTCTAAATGGCAGAACAAGGGGCACTACTTTTTATTTGAATTACCTGGCAAGCCTGGATCAGCTGGGTATTATTCACAGAAGAAATAAAGTTAAAAAAAATAATAATAATCCTAATTATAGATTATGTTTGAATCAGCCCTGCAATAAACTGGCAAATGGTTTTATTCTATACAGCACAAAACAAGAAAAAATCATTTTTCTGACTTATAAAAAAAAAATAATAAAAAAAAAGCATGAAAAATACAATATTAGAAGTTACTAGAAAGCTTGTATTTTCTCATTTTATCTTCAAGATATTCAAGACCTGGAGGACTTGAATTTTCCAAACTAGGGGGTATTTTAAGAGTGGATTATCAGAGAAATTACACAGATTTTTATTTAGCAGTTGGACACCAAAGTATTATTTAGAAGGGAAATGCAATCCGTTTGTAATAAGCATTTCTAATGAGTCTTAAAACTAGAAAATTCAGAATATAACTCCCAATTTGGTCATGGCTGCTTAGCTCCAACTTTTCAATTTCAAGGTAAATTTAATTTTTCTTTGCAAAGCAATGGTTTTCCACGTTCTGCAATGTTCAGAAGAGAGCCAGTAGTGCTCCAGAATTGAGTACTGTCACTTTCACTGGAACCTTCAAGTTGTAGTCAGCCTCTGGACATGTTGAAAAAATGCAGAGTCTATCTTGAGTTAGTTGCTGAGCTTTCACCCAGAAAGAGATTTAATGGACCCAAGA
Source organism: Aythya ferina (assembly GCF_964211825.1). Taxonomy (NCBI): domain Eukaryota; kingdom Metazoa; phylum Chordata; class Aves; order Anseriformes; family Anatidae; genus Aythya; species Aythya ferina. Next base: position 10,775,922 of record NC_140297.1, read on the forward strand.
GATAGCTTCATACATTTTGAGGGAAAGTAGTTTTCCGGAAAAAGGGGTTTTGTTTTTGAAATAACTCAGTGGTACTTCAGGGCAGGTTGGGAATAGAAAGGTCTTTCATGTCAAAATAAAAAAAAAAAAAGGGGGGGGGGGGGAGGGGCAAAGGAATGGATAGCCAAATAATTGCATAAATTTATTTGACATATCTAAATTCTCAGCTTGACTACAGACAGATAGAATTGCATATCTGAAAAAAAATTTACATTCATGTTCTACTTTTTAGTCTTTCCAGATCTGCTTTAAAGACTGAAGAATTCCAGTAAAGGCACCAAGATTTTGCATGTTTAGTCTAAGCCAAAATTTACTGCCAAAATGTTCCTTAGCTCACTACAAGTATTGGAAAAAAAGCATTACCTGAGTTGGTACTACTTGTTCTCATAATCTAGAAGAGGAAGGTGGGGAGGAGTTGTTATTTTGTTTTGTTTGTTTGTTTGAAAACTTAAATATGAAAATTGCCTATGACTGTGAGAATGGGTACTCATAATAGAGGCATTTTGTATTTCTCTTCACAAGCCTAATCAAAGTATCTGATTATAACCCTTCCCTTAGTACTTCATGCATTGTCTCCTTGAGAGCACAATAGATGTAATTTTACTCTTTCAGACTAAACGATTTTCATGCTAATTTCATTGCCGTTATCCATCCCACACGTGGTGCTTTTGTATATAAATGTGTCTGACCCATGGCTTCTCACTAGCAGTCTGAAAAAAGTAGCTTTCAAACATAATAAAAGGTAGAAGTCATAGCAAGAAGAGCTAATAACAGAAAGTACAGATATAAAGGCACAGCTTGGACAGTACAAATTTGTTAAACAGAAGCTAAGTTAGAGGAGGATTACAAAACCATGCTTGATTACTCTTCACTTGAAATAGTTCTTGTAAGCATACCATAGATGTTAACTCCTGCTAGATAATTCTGCACATTGAAATTTTCATTTACATAAATGTCTGAGGTGTCACACAGGTGTTTCTGTGTCTGAAAATTGTGATTCACCTTTGTCTCTGCTCAAGTATTACAACTATGGGAAAAAATTATGGGGTAGCTGAAACATTAAGAGAGCACATCCTTGGAAGGCAGCAGAAAACAGTTGTCCGGTTGAAGCATTCTACTGGTAGTCACGTAAGAACGTTCAAATGTTACTGCTTAGACATAATCACAGCATATCTTTTTCAGTACAAACATTGACTTTTAAAATGTAAAGATGATGAAGTAGAGTGGTACAAACAACAATGTGGAAGTATATGGCAAGTTATAACATGCAGGTAACAAAACCAATTTTGTTTGTTTATCCACTATTCAGCTATGGAAAAAAAAATGAAAGAGAATTAAGCCGGAAAGGACCCCAACTCTAGAGGAATTCAAAATTCAGGATCCCTTTCATAACACATGAAGTTCATGTGGAGCAGTTAACTTTTTGCTGTTCCCCAACAGTGTGATCCCCAACAGCTACCTTGGGATTCCCAACTGGGACCTGTCTCCTTCAGTTAACCACCTGTATTTATTCAGATCATAGAATCATAGAATATCCTGAGTTGGAAGGGACCCTTAAGGATCATCAAGTCCAACTCTTGACACCGCACAGGTCTACCCAAAAGTTCAGACCATGTGACTAAGTGCACAGTCCAATCTCTTCTTAAATTCAGACAGGCTCGGTGCAGTGACCACTTCCCTGGGGAGCCTGTTCCAGTGTGCAACCACTCTCTCTGTGAAGAACCCCCTCCTGATGTCAAGCCTAAATTTCCCCTGCCTCAGCTTAACCCCGTTCCCGCGGGTCCTGTCACTGGTGTTAATGGAGAGGTCTCCTGCCTCTCGACACCCCCTTACGAGGAAGTTGTAGACTGTGATGAGGTCTCCCCTCAGCCTCCTCTTCTCCAGGCTGAACAGGCCCAGTGATCCTTTCTTGTAAGACAGACCCTCACCTGATGGCAGCCCTCCAGTACGTAAAGGGGGCCAGGAAAGTTGAGGAGGGACTCTTTGTCAGGGGGTGTAGTGATAGGATAAGGAGTGATGGCATTAAACTAAAAGAGGGTAGGTTTAGGTTAGACTTAAGGAAGAAACTCTTTACAATGCGCGTGGTAAAGTCTGGGCCCAGGCTGCCCAGAGAAGCTGTGGATGCCCCATTCCTGGCAGTGCCCAAGGCCAGGCTGGATGGGGCTATGGGAAGCCTGGGCTGGTGGGACGGGTCCCTGCCCATGGCGGGGGGGTGGGATTAGATGATCTTTATAGTCCCTTCCAACCCAAACCGTTCTGCGATTCTATGATCTATGACAACTGTAACATTCTTCAATACACAAAGCATTCTTTGAACATAATCCGTGTGGTGTTTGTTTCCTATTTAAAAGGCTTTGTCAGAAAGACTTAGTCAGATATGGAACCCAGGATTGTACTGGAATACAGTTTTAAATTACTTTCTACTGATTTGATAACAAAACCCTCCCTTACTTTAGAGTGCCAGTTTATTGTATTGTGCACTCATAGTAGCAAAAGTCACTGTGTATATACTATTTTTTCCAAAAGCATAACGTTTCATGAAGGAAACCTTTGCTTTACCTCAAGTGAAACCTGAATTGTTTGATAGACCAAGTTGAAGCCATCCAGCCTCAGCATTCATTCTTGGTTCAGTTGAAGTTTCAGGTTATCTTGAAGTAAACATCACATCATGTGGGCTTGGACCACAGCAGAGCTAATACAACCTGCCTTGCCAGGGGTGGTGTCCAGTCTCCAGGGGATCCTGCAGCTCCTGCTGGCGGTGGTGTGCCACCAGGATCTACATCAGTGACTGTGAGTGTGCAGAGTGGGAAGCTTGTCTGGATTGATGCAAATGCTGCCTGCCCCTCTGGTGTGCCAGCCAGCTGAAATTGTTTGGTGTTGTGAATTTAGGAAACAAGAGGAATAGATCCTGTCTTGAATGATGTCTTCATTCACAGCAATTGGCAGTGTATCATAACCACCATACCCTGTAACGGTTTGGTGTGCCTCTGATATTCTCAATCCTAATTTTCTTGCTGCTTTCCCATTGTGCAGTGGGAATGGCTTTCTGTTCCTGTTTCTATAGAATCATTTATTGTCTATTTAGGTTTGCTAGCTTGAGTATGGACCATAGCCAGCCCTGCTTTTTCTTTATTCTTTGTCCTTCCCTTTCAGAGGACTTTCAGGAGAGCAGTCCTTACACCCCCTCTCATGGCCTGGGTGAACGTCTAAGCAAAGCTTGGTAACATAACAAGGTGTCCCAGAGCCCTTGTAGGCCCTGTGTGACACTCACTATCTAGTCCATAGATGGGACATTTGTTATGGAAATAAAACTACATGGAAACACTAAAAATAAAGCTGGCCAGACAAGCTTGATAGTTTTTTAGGCAGAAAACCAAAGTGAGGTAGTGCCATGGATATACTTGGATTTCAAACAAGCATTTGATAAGTTAGCATATGATAGTCTAGGGAGAAAATTAAATCAATTTGGCTTAGACAACAGCACAATTAGCCCAATAAGAAACTGGTTTGTGAGCTATTGACAATGGAAAACTATAAATAATTCATTAAGGAGAGAGAAATTGGCTGGTAATGTCCCACAAGAATCGGTATTCGGCTACCTGATTGATGTCTGGATAAATATACCTACAAAACTGCATAAAGAATAAGGAGTTTTCCAAGACACACTTAGAGGAGAGAACAATTTGGACTGATTCACTAAAGTAGTGATTAACTAATATGAATCACCATACTAATTGCTGTGAGTAGTGTGTGTTGGGGCGAGACTAATGAAAATGCATGACCAAATTTTCCGGCCTTTCCAACCCAAACACTTTGGGCTTTTGCCTGCCAGTGCAACCTTTATGCAGGTAAGCCTTATTTTACATGGCTCCTTCCAGCAGAATTGGGATAATAGTTCAAAGAACTGAGCTTTAGTTTTATTGGATGGAGAATCAAAAAAATCCTTCACTCACATTTTTCTCGTATTCATACCTACATTTCCCAGCATTTCCTTCAATATCAACCATATTGAGTAGCAGAATAACAGTAGGCCAGCACTGTAGGTCCCCAAGCTGGTATCCAGCAACGTTACAGAACACACAAACCTCTTCTCTATTATCAGGTATCTCAGTACGTAACAGCAACGTTATTCGGAGGTGTGAATATGCATGATTAAGCTAGACTCTTGCTAGGAATGTCTATAACATAAAAAGTAATTATTTTATTTTACCTTCTTAATAACAAGAATATTGTTATTGTCTGATCTCCTGTACTGACACCTTTACTGCAGAGAGCACAGTGCTAATAAGGTAAATGTACTACACAGAAATATTTGGGATGGCTATAGTTTTCCAGACTCTTACACTATTATTAATCATTGAAGTCATCCAACTTTTGCAAACATCAACTTAAAATAAGCACCAGCAGCCAAACGTATAAATACTTCAGGAGTCAAGACTTGTTTATATTTGAAAATGTGGTGGAATAGTCAGAATAGCTATTTCAATGTAAACCCACAAAGCACTATTTTCTTAAACAGCTATTTCACTTAATTTTTTAAGATAGGCAACCTCTGAGTCATCAAAATTGTCTCCCCTGTCACTGAACAGGGTTTTCCAGATAGCCAGTTTTATTTTAGATCATTTCCTCATAGTCTGCTGATTTATCTATTATTCACGTAACTGCATCTTCCTCTGTCCTTGAATTATTTAAACTGTTGTGCATCTGGAAAAACACTCTTTCCACTCTTTCCAGTTAGATCCAATTATAAGTAGATATTTGCATCTAATCACAGGTATTAGTGAACCTAGAGACTTAATATATCTAGTATTATGATCTTTCTTAGATGCAAAACCCATCTATACTATTTATAAGATACTCAGAGCTTTCAAGTTACATTTTATTTGGCAATAACTTTTTTCATTGTTGTTGTTATGAAACCAGACTGGCTGTGCTAAGACCAGGTTCTCCCACAAATTGACCTATAGAACCTTCGGCCGAAGACAAAATTTATATTTGTGAATTAAAACTGCCATCTTAATGAGAATATTATTGAGTTATTACCCTACTGCTCAATAATCCATTTCTTGGAGATATTTTAAATATGAATCAATAGTTGATTCCCCTGAGATCAAATAAGTTAAGGAACTGAATGATGCAAACAAAATCTATTTCAAATTAAATCTGGGAGGTGAGTCGGTTATCAGGACACAGAGCTACCCAATGCACAGCCTCTGCATTAAGCCCCTGTCTCCTGGAGGACAGGGGCCCATCCATCTCTCTACTGCAGGCAAGTGGGCAAGGAGCATGCTGCTCAGTACACGCTCCTCCAAACCCACCTTGCATGAAGAAGGGGTTTGTTTTTCCTAGTAGCTCTGAAGCTTTAAATGCCATTGCACTGAATCAATCTCATAGGGTTTGATGCCAGTACATAGGGGGGCAGATTTGCATGCAATACTCCAGCAGCCACAACCTGCACAATGTCATTAAAGCTACTCTGTCTCTAAAGAAAGTACACAGCATACAGCAATCCTACCACTGCCTTTCATTTCTGATGGGTGCACAGTAACAACAGATCAAAGTCATTCTATAATCAACTAATTCAGACAGATTTCTTTTTATTGCAGTGCAAAGAGGAGATAAACAATAGCCAGTGAACTGTTTTTTATTATCCATATTATCCCTGTACAGTGCACGTTCAGCTCTGCTCCCAAACTTGCTACTTCTGCACTGAAAGAGCAGTTAAAAACCTCAGGACCACTGCAACCAACCTACACAAAAATCCAAAGAAGACTGAAGGCAAAGGCTACACAAAAGAAAGGAATCTTATTTATAGCAAAGTGTAGTTTATTGTGGTATTTTATCCTCCTATGCCACACATTATTGTACATACAATAACAATGTGCGTGTAATAACAGCGTTTATTTATAATCTCACAAAGGTGCATTAATGTAAATGAACTATAAAGTATTAGGGAAAAAAAAAGTTAAATGTACTAAATATTAGCATTCCATTTCCACACCCCTGGATTCAAAGGTGTTTGGATATTTTATGTAGAAATATAAATAATCTAGTGTTTTATAATATAATACAGAAAAAATCTGGAGGAAAGTGCTATTGTGATGTTGCTTTATAATTAGGAAAACATTTTGAAATTAGCTTCCTTTATGGCATGAGTAGTTGTGAGTATGAAAAGAAATGCATTTTGGCTTTCAAAGCAAATTATGCCCTCATCTTAGAGCACAAATTGATGTAGGTCAGTCTGTAGTTCTAATGCATTTGTGTGATTCTTTGAGGTATGTGTATCCAGCATGGCAGAAACAGGTTTAATTTCAAAAAATATTATTGTTTTCACTGACATTTTCAAAAAGCTTGGAAGTATTTGTATCCTGACTAGTCCATTTTAGGAGAAAATCTAAACCTCTGAGTCTTAACATTGCCTGAAAACTCTCTTATCAGTGCCTATGTTACCAGCCGTAATCCAACTAGAACTTTCACTGTTGAACTAAAGAAGGAAAACAAGGATTTCTATTTTAAGAGACTCATGAACCTTGTTGGAATTAAAATACACTGCAAATGTAACCCCTGAAGTTACAAGGAGTCTTTTAAATTGTTTTCTGAAGTTTTAATGAAGCTGCATATATGAATAAACTTACTGAAATTCTTTGAATCTTTTTAGCCTAAACTTCAATTTCCCTGCATATTTTTTGCCAAAAGGGTAGAAGGTGATGATCAACACCTGAAGAGAGTTTCAAAACTGAAGGCCCTCAAAGGTCCCCTGCCAAGCAGGCTTACAGCCAACAGCATGTTATTTTTAGCAGAGAAGAACCAACATCAGACTTCTGCTTAAAGTCTGAGATTTCACAAATTTGAGGCATACCTGTAGTTTTGCTCTGAATTTTTCATTCCTCCCATAATACAGAAAGAACTGTTTGCTTAAGTGCCTGGATCAGACTGAAACTGAAAGTTTTTATCGTCTTGCAGTGAGAGTGACACTGTTACTAAATACTAGTGCTGTGTGTTAAAAATGGAACAAAACCATCAATGCCTCCCACCCAGGAAATTCAGAAATGAATGGTGGGATACACATTTGAAACAGCAACTGTCATTGCTATAAAACCTCATTTCAATATATCAATTATGCTGAAAAGAAGAGAATCCTGATTCCTAATCTGCGCTGCTTGTTTCAAGCTCAGTAGCTTAGTTTTTCCTACTGGAAAATCTTTCCTCATTGCTTGTGACGTCTACGTTCCAGAATAGTAATATATGGGCAACAATTTGCCCTAACCGGTTTTATTCCTTGTGTATCTGTAATATCATCCAGCTCATCCTTTTCAGGCTTTTTTAACTCCATCCAGTGAACAGTTAAGCAATTTTTCCTTTTTAGGCTGTTGCCCTAAAGGCAGAGATAGAAGACATGAAAGACAGGAAGGATGGAAAAGAAACAAAATGAGGAGAACCTTCATGGAAACATGATTGCTCATGTGCACCATATGTGAACTATGGCATAAAGTGAATGAATCAAATTTTGCCTTGCCATATTATACTTCATCAAGAAGCATCGCACGCTACAAAATGTGGCCTTGGAGGAAACAGAGTACATTGGTTCATCGTGACAGAGCAGCTGGGGCAGGGCAATGAGAAGCAAAACGAATTAGAAAGTTCTGCTAAGGACCCAGAATGGCTCTGGCTGCTGTTGTCTGTCGCCTCCAGGAAGAGTATCTCCATGCTCTGCAGTATGATTCAGGATACAGTATTTGCTGTGGTCCCATTTTACAGGTATGGAGACTGAGCTCTGGAAAACCTAAAGAATTTGCTCAGAAACTTGACCCATTCCTCAAATCTTCCTTATGCTTCCTTATCCTCATTTATATATTCCAAGAGAAAGATGACAAATTCTGATATGTTTTTCCCTTTATGCTCATCTCACCACATCTTGTCCTCTTTCCTGTGTCCTCTAGTTACTGACTTCAGTAAATAAACCCTCCTACCTTTCTAACTGTTCATTCAGCTAAGTTCTGTGAATCCTTGTCCTTTTCCATCCCCTTCTGGGGATTCCCTACAGCTGTATTTTCTGTGTACATCTTATCTAAGTAAATGTCATCTACAAACATAAATTCTTCCCTTGTTCCTATGCCTCACTTCTACACCTGTATTCTGTCCCTATAGATGGGATTCATATCTATAAATGTAGATATTTCTGAATCAACAAACGCAGGCTCTCTGTGTAGTCTGAAAATCAAGCCAATAATATTCAAAGACCTGTAGTATTCACATCATCCTACTGCTAAAAAGCATCTCTAAGACAAGACACCTGAATGATATCCTAAATGTCCTTGTTTTTGTTTACTGTAAAGGGTAATATCTGCATTGTAGCTATATAAATGTAGGTGAGATTAAATTTACTCTTTTTTTTCCAAACTAAAATCCTAGTCTATCTCTAACACTTTGTAGATGCTTAGGTTCAACACAGCTAATTTAAAACTAATATTCTCCCCAGTATTTTTCTGCTTGTTCTTGTGGACAGACATATCAAGCATTTGGTTACACAAGACCATAGCCTTACCTTCATGTTCTTGAGCACTCAGTCTAAGTCTTACAGTGTCTTTCTGTCTGCCATCTCTAAATACACCATTTCCGATTCATTCACTCAGCTAATATTTCAGTACTTGAAGGGGACTTATAAAAAAGAACAGGAGCAACTCTTAGCTTAATCAGATAATGACAGGATGAGGCGGATCTGTTTTAAACTCAAAGAGAGGAGATTTAGACTAGATTTTAGGAGTAAATTTTTCACTCAGAGAGTGGTGAGGCACTGGCACAGGTTGCCCAGAGAAGCTGTGGATGCCCATCCCTGAAGGTGTTCAAGACCAGGTAAGATGAAGCCCTGAAAAACCTGACCTAGTGGGTGGCATCCCTGCCTACTGCAGGGTAATTGGAACTAGATGATATTTGAGATCCCTTCCAACCCAAGCCATTCTATGATTCTGTGATAATCTGTGATAATTCTGTGATTGTCATCAGGTTCTTATCTCATGAATATAACATGCTTTTCTTGTGCCTGAATAAGTCCCTTGTCTTATACCCAGAACATATACCCAGAACACCTTTGCAAGGGTAATTTTTCCAGTCTGTTTATCAATGCCACTAGTCTCTTTCTGTCTCTCTCTGAAGTTCCTTGTCTCTATCATATCTAAGAAAGGCATTTGAGGACCTTCGCAGCCATCTTTTTTTTTTTTTTTTTTTCTCTGATTTGCCTCTGAAGCCAACTTCAGTCCTTGTTCAGAGGATGTAGCTAGCCTGTACCTGGCCAGATTTTCAAATAGCAACTTTGTGCTTTCTTTCCAGCTGCAGCTTATGTTTGAGAGCAGCCTCTTACAAATATGTGCAAAACTTACCAATTTATCTTCAAACTCTTTCCTAAACTTTCCTTTTCCACTATGATTCAACAGCCCTTTGGTTATTTTGGTAATTTTATGGAATCACCATCCTAACCCTTGTTGTCATGTACTTATCTGAATTTTATTGATCTGCTGCCTCTTGGTTAGATTCCAAGTTTTCAGGGCTTTAACCATGTTTCTGATCTTTTTTTTTTTTTTTTTTTTTTTTTCCTGTACAGAGCCTACAACATCAGTCCCAGCATGTGCATTCTAGTAGACCACATTAGCTCCTCCAGCTCAGCAAATATGTCAGATTGCAGAGAATTTTTCTACTAGAAATATCCATCAGACATGAGGATTTTGACCAACATGTTCATGAAGCATCTATATTATGCCATAATTGATTTATTTATACTTAATTTTTTTCCCAGCAGAAAACAACTTGCCCTTGCAGAGCATAAGAGACTGTCAATTTACAGAACAGTTTTAAAAGTATAAATGATTTGTTGTAAGACAATAGGCAATAAGGGAAAGGATATTTATGTATTTAGGGATATGGTTTAGTGGAGGGCTGTTAGCGTTAGGTTGGAGGTTGGACTCGATGACCTTGAGGTCTCTTCCAACCTAGGAAATTCTGTGATTCTGTATTAATATGACTGTCCGGCACAAGGGAAGGAAAGGAAACCCCACTTGTTTATTTAATTATTTTTACTTGGCTTTATATTGCATTCTTAATTAACCAAATCCAATAACAACAAAAAGCTCCTGTGAATATTCTCCAGTTATCTTGGAGGTATAAGGACATTTTGCAGGTGGATTTTCTAAAATAATTTCCCTTGTGGAAATAAAGCTTTTAGTACATAGTGCATTGAGGCAAAACAAAGGTAGTGACAGATGCTTTTAAAGCGTTTCTTAAGTGGACAAATGGCCTTTGTTACACAGTAGAGACTCTAAGTGTTATTTCGTAAAATCTGTGCAAAAGCTGTCATCCAACCTTAGCTGGGGGAGCTGGAGTTTCAGTTCCCTCTTGTGTTACAAATTCTGGGCAGCAGCAGGTTCTGAAGAATATAAAGTGATCCTCACACACAATCATTAAGGTGCTACTTCCGTGGTGAACAAAAGCTGAACACGGCTAGTAAAATGAGCTAATTGAAGGTGAACTGAATGATGGAAAAAAAAATAAATCTTAGCTAGCTCCAACTGTTCCAAGTGCTAGTTCAACTAATCAAAAAAGATTAGTAAGAGAGTAAAAGGAAAAAGACAGAGTAAGACTTAGACTGAGTGCTCAAGAACACTCCTCCCTCTGTCTACTTCAGAATTTCTATGCCTTGCTAAATCTGTTTTATTTCTCCACCTGTGCTACTTGGAAAGGTCTGATTACCAAGTAGACAGTAGTTATTTCTCTTTCCTTTAGTTATTTATCTTTCCTTTAGTTCTGCAATGCATACAGGTGTAATGATGCTTTCAACCTTGTTATTTCCACTTTTTCTCAAGACTTACTCTTGAAAACAAGATGAATTCAAAACAATGAGGTGTCCTGTTCTCCTCTACAAATGAAGCAGAGATGATAAACTGAAGTGGTTGTAAGATGAAGGCTGCTATAAAGAAGAAATTAAATAAAATTAATTTTAAAAGAAACTGAAACATATTAAGGCAACAAATGTAAGGCAGAAAAATATAGAACTAAAATAACCATATGTTTGCCTGGAAGGAAACTCACAAAGAGGAAATATCCACTTCTTCTGAAATACATAAGCTAAAAAGTAAGAATAATAAAATGCTCCTGTCATGGTAATAGGGCCATTACATGTTTTCATGGTAGAGTAGGTTTACAGTTGCCCTAGTACACTGTATGCCATTTTCAGATTTAACTTGTTTAGATTTTTCCTTACAGTAACCTTTCTGAGCCCTTAAGTGGAGGTAAGTAATGATAACCTAGAGTGCTGTGTTCAGCTCTGGGGATCCCAACACAAGAAGGACATGCACTTGTAGCAAGTCCAAGGGAGGTCCATGAGGATCGTCAGGTGTCTGGAGGCTTCTCCTACAAAGAAAGGCTGAGGGAGCTGGGGTTGTTCAACCTGGAGAAGAGAAGGCTCTGGGGAGACCTCACAGTGGCCTGACAGGGCCTAAAGAGGCCTACAGGAAAAGCTGGGGAGAGACTCTGTGTCAGGGAGGTGTGGTGATAGGACAAGGAGTGAAGACTTTAAACTGAAAGAGAGTAGGTTTAGGTTAGCTTTAAGAAACTCTTTACTATGAGTAAAGAGTTTACTATCAGTACACTGACACAGGCTGCCCAGAGGAGCTGTGGCTGCCCCACCCCTGGCAGTGCCCAAGGCCAGGCTGAATGGGGCTTTGGGCATCTTGGTCTAGTGGGAGGTGTCCCTGCCCATGGCAAGGGGGTTGGAACTGGATGGGCTTAAAGGTTCTTTCCAACTTAAACCATTCTAGGATTCTAGGATTCTACAAAGGTTTGGTGTTTTTATTGTTGTTGTTGTTTTGATGTTTTTTCTCCTTTTGTTGTTGTTGTTGTTGTTGATGATGTTTTTTAATCACAAATACAAACTCCACGTTCTCAAATTTAGCATTATATTCAGTGGGTGTGGATAATAATGTGAATATCAGTGCTTTAAGAGGTGTAAAAATGTGCATAATGTCAAAGAATTTAAAGGTTAATTTGGTTCTGATAAGAAAAGACAAACAATAATTTTCAAAGAGGGAAATCAATTATGATTATTTGAAATTGAAAACAACCTTGTGAATCTAGTAGCTCAGGAAAAAAAAAAAAAAAAAAAAAAAAAAAGCTAAGATTAAATGTAATTTTTATAGTGTAATTACTATACCATAATCTTGTTATACTTTTTGTTGATCTAATTGTTCATGTACAGGTGTTGAAATCTGATTAAGTTCCCTGGATGCTGAGAACCAGTTTGAATCCAGAGAAATTAGCCCAACACTGAGTTGAGCTGCCAGGTTAGCTGGGGAAACGTCCTTAAGTGGCTACATGGAGGTACTGTGAAGAACCTCCTAGCGTAGCAGTAACCTGAGGACATCAGTTATGAAGAGAAAACACACCTTAGATAATTTTAACCTCCTTCAGAAATGCTGCTTGGTGATTACTGTTTCTTCTCTTGTGTATCAGCACTGCAACCCCTTGGAAAAAATAGTGCCCAGGAGATTGAAGGGATTTGAATTTGAGCTTGAGCCCCAATTCTGTTTTGAATCATTAATGGCTTATTCCTGCAGGTCAGGACTGAGTTCACATTAATTTCAGCTAGGGAGCTATCTACAAAAGCCCTCTGGTGCTTGGATGTTATGTGCCAATTGAATAAATATTAGACCAACATGTAGCAAGGAAAGACCTACAAGTCCATTTATCTCTCCAGTGGCAAAAACACTTTTACATGTGAGGGCTCCACTGGGCAAAACTTGAGGATGCCTTCAGGAACCAAAAGATTTCAAGAGTTAGGTGGTTTCTTGGTAGACCTCTCAGAAACTCATAGACACCTGAATTGCACCTAAGCTCCTTTGCATGATATACCATCACTGAAGCAAGGAACCAGAAAAAATTGGGCCTGGATTAAATGATGATTTTCAAGTCCCCAGTCCCAGATCCAAGCACTGGAAACCTTCCCACCATGCAAAAGCAGACCCCAAAACTATAAGAATACACCAAACTACAGCAATAAGATGAGGCAGGTGGCAAGTCTTGGTTTGTTGTGCCTCATTCATTCAATTGTTCTTATCTATAGTCATCCTGTATTTAATGGGGGTGTTTCTTTTTACAAACACATTTGTAATTAGCCTCTGAGTAGAGCCCGAGTTGGCACCCCATGGTCGTAGCAGATTATATGTGAATCCAGAAACATATCATCTATTTCAGTCAGACTTCATGGCCAGAAAAACACTGCCCAGTTTTCATTAAAAAAAAAAAAAAAAAAAAAAAAAAAAAGATGTGTCATTATTTGGCTTGCTGTGCTGAGTCCCTTCTTTAGGCCTCATGGGACATGTTTGCCATTATTTATGTTAAAAAAGTAAAGTGGAAATCGTAGGGAATACAAGAGGTATGGTTCAGTATGTTTGGTTGCTCACACACCCATATACATACCCATATTAAACCAGTTATTGCAGTGGTTACAATGGGAGTATTGGCTGAACTAAACCTATGAAAATGACTATTTGAGACCATTTACAGGAAAATAAACAGACAACAATAAAACAAACAAAAAACACCAAAAGGAATGAATGCGTATTCACCTTCTTTGCTACCTTTTAGACAGGCAGTAATAGCACATATAACAGTTTGACCTTGTAGCATTTGACCAAATAATGTGCTCTTTAATGATCAATTTTTTTTAACATGAATCAGTGTTTCAGTCAGAAACAGAATATTCAGTGAGACCTGATTCAGGACATTTATTTTTAAGAGCTTAATACCAGAACTTATCTGATTTATTTTTTTTCTCAGAAATTTTCAAACAAATGGAAAGCACAGAATTCAATGCAACTTTACGAAAGAATCAACGTTTATCATCCTCTAGACATAGCTGACAGGACCCTGGGAAACAGGACACTGCATAATGCAGTAACAGTGGGCACTGAAACAATTGCTGTTTTTGTTTGTTCATTTGTTTGTTTTGTGGTAAATAACTTGTAAATTAGTCCTTTTTGATATTAGATATGACTGCTATAAGTCCCTGGGGTATTTTAACTTGAGCTTTTTTTTTTTTTTTTTTTCTTTTTTCTTTTTTCTTTTTTAATTCAGTGCCCTCTAGGCAGGATAACCATTTTTTTTCTGGAAAGTTTTCATTTACCTTTCCAAGCAGACAGGGCTGCAATTCCACAGCACACATTTTAAATAGTGTGCACAGGACTTTGTTAATGGAAGACTGCTCTTATTATTTCAAATGTTATTCCAGGTGAATTGAATCATTCAATAGGAAATTTTGCATTTGTTTTCCTCCTTTTGCTGTGCTTGTCTGACAGGAAATGGCCATACTGCCAGGGTAGAATATAGCATCTGGAAAACAGAGCAAGAAAGGAAAAAAAAATGCGGCAGGTCTGGTTAGGAGTCTTGTCCTTCTGAAAATTGAATCAACATAGCCCTCCATCTGGATGTATCACAGAAGAAGTACAATGAAGTTTCATTCCCTACATTTTTTAAGCTACTGCTATATTTAGGTAAAGAAAGAGGAGATTACTGGTTTTAGTTTTCTGTTTATCAAAAACTAGATTCAATAATTTACTGAAAGAACTAGGTTTCAAATGTAATCAAGAGTCAAAAAGAATTGTCTTCATTGAGAAAAACGGGCTTTTTTTCCTCTGTTTTGTGTTGATGACTGCATATGAGATATTCAAAGACATAGTTAAAAGGAGCAATTTTCAGCTTGACAAAAGCCCCCTACTGCAGGGGCAGATGGCTGACCTTGGCCAGTTCACCTCTTAGTAAAATTAGACCTTTTTTCTTTACCATGCTCCCTTCAGATAACACCTACATTACTTACAGACAATAAAAGCCATGAAGAAATTGGTAGAAAAGCAGCTTATTTGCTTTTGAATAATCCACCATGTTTCCACTTCATCTTTACCAACAAATATATTTGAACGTACTTCTCCACATATTCTAGGATTGAATCCTCTTTGAAATATCTATATAAATTAATCACATAAATAAACAGCAAATATAGCAGTAAATACAGCTTAGAAACCCTGGCAAGGGATTTAAAGAATATTTATTGACTCTTGTTAACACAGGGCTGATGCCCAGGCTCAGTGAATGAAATAAGTAAATGTAGCAGTAATAATAACACTCACAGATTCTCTTTTAGCTTCCCACAGCTCAGAAAAGGAAAATAAAGTAACCCAAGACTGGTTTATATATGATTTGGTTGTACTGAAAGATGTGTCATGGAACTTGGCAAACTTTCTCAGGTCACAGACTTTGTGACCGCAGTGCAATGTGAGCGGTTTAACTGATCGAAGTAAAAATAATCATTTCCTATCCTTTAATCATAAAATGTTCCTAAATAGACCACAGATAACTTCCCCACCATACTACAGAGATGCAATTTGGATTTTTTAAGCACGTGAAGTAAGAAGGCAGACAGCTCTGTGGTTTTTAGGATCAATTTCTGTTTCCAAGCACAGCATCAGATTAGGCCATTCACTTCCATAAACCAAAGAGGAGAACCCTGGAGATGCTTCCTGAGATACAGAAAGCTCTTCCCTGGTAGTGTCATCCCTACCTTGGGGCTCTGCTAACCTAGTTTCTAAACTAAAGGAGGAATAGGCTCCTGGAATATTTTGGAGTTTAGGCTACTGTCTGGATTAATCCCATTGGAATAATGAAGTTAAGATGTCCCGTACACCTTGGAAGATGTTATTATCTCTGCAGATCCTTTCTTACTTTGAGAAGTCGACAATCATTGGAGTGATCACCTCACTGTGATTTGAGGACAGGTTGGGATTGCAGCTGCATGCAAACCATGTAGAATGGGAAGGCTGGGAAAATTAATCTGGGCTTTAATTACAGACAATTTACGGCTAACATTGAAAGGCATTTAACAACAGTTTTATTTGATGAAAATTTCTAGTCTTATTTATTTATTTCTAACAACTTTAAGTATTTCACAAGCAGCAGGATCAGTTCGGCCTGCATGTAAGAGTGTGATGACGGCCCTGTAAATCATCCAGAAATCATCTGCTTGGGACATTGATAAATAACAGGCCAACTACCCAGCCAGATCTTGGAAGCAGAGCCCCTGCTTTGGAACAGTGTGAAACCACAAATACTATCCATGTGCAAACAAATGTGACTTACAGTTTATCATTTATATTCGAGCCGCCCTGAAAATGTCTTTCCTCTTCCTGAATCATTAGCTTGTCTGAAAAAAAATAGAATCAGACACATATTAGAGGAGGTCAATAGAAGAAAAGCAAATGACAAAAATTAAACAAAACAATAGGCTGTGTTATGTTTCCATGGAAAGGCAGCAAAGGAAAAAAAGAAAGGCCAAAAAAAGAATGCTGAAAGGATTAAACAGAACATAACCAATATTTCAGTAAGCAGTGGCATGTTTTGAAAATGTTTTGTGTGTCAATTGTTGCATATCTTAGGACAAGCAAGCAGGATGTGCTGGGGAGAGCCCACCCTCCTGAGGGCACCCCCTCCCCACTATACACAGATGCATTTATTTTGCAAATGGATTTGAAGATAGCTTTTTTCATTTCTGAGGACTTCTTTGTGCATTCAGAATTATGTCAACCAAAGAGAAAAAGGGTATTTCCTACCGGAGTGACAGACAACCACTGCTCTCATTACAGCCAGAGGCTGAACATGCAGCGCATCCCCCCATGTCCTGAGAGACTGAAACTAGCTAAGTGGGTGCTTGCCTCTTCATGGAGGCCTTGATGGAGCATCTAGGGCAGATTTCACAAAATACGTTAACCTGGTGTTTGCAGAAGTGGCAAGCAATCTGCAATTGTGAAAACAGTATCAGTAGGCAAATATGATAGGCAACTGTTGAACCTGTTGTGGTATCAGGACTGTGTGAAAATGGGACCTGACTTGAAAGCATTTACTCTGTTTTAGGCTTGTGCTACCCATTCTATTTCCACCAGGAAATCCTTTTTTTTTTTTTTTTTTTTTTTTTTCCCATCAAAGTGTGCTGCTTTGACTTTGTATGTGGCATTAACACAATTATATTTTGAAGACACAGAGCACAGTTTGCATTTTTTCCACATGCACTCAGTTTTGGGGGCTATTTTTACCAAGAATTGAAGCCATAAAATAAACACTATTCTAAATATTTGTAAAAGATATTTTTCCCATGTTGCATTTATGTATTTTCTTTTACATTTGATTTCCATTCTGCTGTTTCCCATTCAGAAAAGGAGTTAAAGGAAAGAGAGGTTGATAAAAAGCAGATATCATACAGATTGTGGTTTCCTTGCATTCTATTTTCATTTGTCAGCTGTGCAGAAATAAGTCTGGCAATGAAGATTTGGCTTCCTTTAAGAATTACAACAGAAAACCTGGTGCAAGTTTGCATAGAGGTGATATCTATTTCTTGTGGCTTGTTTTCCAGCAGGTAAAAGAGGTGTGGCTTATCCGCTGTTCTGATAGCATCACAAAAATATGCATCCTGAAAAAGAGAAAATGGAGTGTCCCTTAGATCAGGATGCAGGCTGTAACTATAGGAGCTATGCCCAACATTATTCTCACCCCCCCCCATTACTAAACTGCCTCTGCTGGAGTCTTCACAAGGATTCTGACTCCAGCCTGGGGACTGAGGACCAGCCCCTTGCCATGGTAAGTGGTCACAACCCCACTGCAGTCAGAAATGCTTCCTTAAGTCACACACGCCTTTGGTTTAGAGAATCCTGAAAAATACGTACTTTTTCAGTAAAATTATACAAATACCCACATGGAAAACCCTTTACAAGGAGGTTGAATATTCCTGTCTGATCCACAAAAAACTTCCTCCAAGGCTAAATTAAATAGCTGGTCTTAAACTTTCATTATCTAAAAAGATGAGCATGACTTTAATAAATAGAAGTATAAATTAGCATATATTTTATATGGAATATTTGAGTTTACAAGAGATGTAACAAGCCCATAAATTTTACACTAGGCACAAGATCATGCTTAGGAGTTGCTGTATAACTTAATTATCAGAGCAAATTCATTTGGTTGCTCATCTCAGCAGAGTAGGCGTTGGTTTCCAGGATTTTGTCAGCATGGAAAGTAAGGAAGTCTTTTCTGGGGTAGCATGGGAAGCAGTCACTTTTCAGTACTGTGGGAATCCTCAGATAATCATATTTGTGTTACATCTGTGGACTGATACTGGCACGTCTGGTTTCTGTTAAAGGAGATCTTTTCTGCTGTCAAAACCCAGAGCGCCATACATAATGCTGTATCACAACTGTAGCAGGCTGCTGGAGTTACTTTCCAAGAGCATTTGTGTAGCAGGAGATGAGGGACTGGAAGTATGAGAGGGGTTATTTCTGAGAGGCGCTGCCAAGAAATCCCTGCAATCATGAGCTGTCCAATGTGGCACCTTGCACGAGGAATTCAGCATCTTGGACCCATGGTAAGGATGCTGTAAATTGTTCAATCATCTAACTTCTGAAACAAGGTTTGTACAGTACCCCTGCCAAATGCCACCTAATGATAACACTATTAACTTTATTTTTTGGGGGGGAAAAAAAAATGACAAAAACCTCCAAAGAAATCACAACTTCCCTTTTTCTTTTCCACTCTTTCCCTTATGAGCACAAAAAAAGCAAAATGCAATCCCACAGAGTAGCAAAAGACATACATTATAAACCACCTGGTAAGTGTAATCTGACCATTTTGCTGTTTTTACCATGATTCAAACCTGTGTGAAGCACACAAAGAAATCATCTGTTGTGCTGGGAACCCTCCTAGAAGAAAGCAGAACTTGGAGGAGTTTGCTGTGAGGAGAGGTAACACAGCTCCCAATGTTAAGTGCCCGCCCTATCTGAAGGAGTTGATTTCAGGATATAGCAACTGGGGAAATTGCTGCATTTTAAAAGCACAGGGTTTTTTTTTGGTTAATTTAATCTAGATAGATGGCACTTTACATGATTACATCTGTGATAGAGAGGAAAAAGATTAATATTCCTGTAATGGTTTTCATGATCTGTTATACTATTTTTCGACTCTGTTAATCCTAAAAAACAAAGAGGCATCTGCAAAGCTGCAGCAGCCCCCTCTTCCCTCCCAGGAGCACCTGTGAGCCCATCCCCACACCAAGGATATCTGGATGGGGTTCCAGGAGGAGAGGGCTGCATCAGGGCTGCTGCCTCAGGAGAGGCATGGCATTAAAGGGAGCCAGCCCCAAGGCATCTCTGCACGTGCATGGGATGACCCACCCTCAGGTACCAACATCCTGATACAAGATGGTTCTAAAAAACTAGCTGAGGAAGTATGTGTAGTCCTTCATTTACACCAGCATGCTTCTCACCAAAGCACCCCAACGAGGCTGTCTCTAAGAGCTGTGAGGTGGTGATGGAGACTGCCTTGGCTATGTGGGATGCTCCTCACCATTTGGCAGCATCTCTCTACTCTCTGTCTGCTCTCTGCCCTCATCTCACAAAGCAGAGAGGCAGTCTCTGGTTTCAGCACTGCAGCCCCCAGCCCAGCTTGTCCTGGAGGTGCTTTGCTTTCTCCGCCACAGGTGCAGCCACCCCAGATGAGCAGGGTTTCCTTCAGGCCACATGCAGCTGTTTAAAGAGAAAATAGATGGACAAAAAGTTTAAGATGCAGCCTTGAAAAAGGAGATTGCTTGTTTATCTTCATTCTACAGAAATGTTTTTGTTGGACTTTCAATTGTGTTTTAAATTATGGTAAATAATGGTTTTCAAGAAGAATACAGCTCTATTATAACCAGGACTATATCACAGAATATAGTGCTACATGCTCTAGTAGCTGGTAGCTGCCAGGAGGCTGAGAGAAGCCCCAAGACAGGTAACCACCAGGTCACTTTCTTTCTATATTTTTTTCTTTTTTTTTTTTTTTTTTTTTCCTTGAAACTAACTTGCTCTAGGCACAGAACTAAGCAACCAACAGGGACAATACAATTGCATGTGATCCCTCTAGCCATCTGCCTTGTAGGAAGGGCTCTGCTTTGGAACACAGCCTTCCTGTTCCTTTCAAGGCCCCATGTGAAAGGCAGTCACACTGAGAGAGGCGAATGCTGGATGCCTTTCTTCTCAGCCTCAGCCGGTGCTGGTTTGGAAATTGCCACAGGATGGTACAGAGCAATGCTGTGGATGTTCATGTTCTCTTCCTCTGGTCCAGAGCTCAGACAGCTGCCTTTGTTGCCATTCCCACACGGCCTGCATGAGAAGCTGGATACTTTATTCTATTTTAGATTTTAAATGTTAATTAACTTAAAACATACTTTAACTGAGGTGTTTTTTGTGGCATCTCAATAAAATAACTTATTATTTACAACTAATGACCTTCTTCAAGAGCTCCTGACACTGGATGATCTGTGTGTCACGTAAAAGACCTCCAAGTTAATAAATCCTGACATTAAAAGTTCTGTCATGGAGAATGTGATTTACTGCAAAGCTCCAGTAATGGCTCAGAAAATAGTTTACTTCTTCAGTCTCTGTGATCCTTCTAAAGTCTTGAAATCAACTTGAAAGGAAAGGAGAAAGGAAAGGGGACAGAGGGAACTGCCTGTCACCCTTATGGGGCAGAGACTCCACTTCTTTGGGCTCTACAGTTTGCTGAGATTTGAGGTTTTTCTCTGGAAATCTGTGTATGCTCCAGACATGCCTTACCAACTTCAGAACAGAAGGTATCTATAGTCTGGATTCATACATCTTAGGATGCAGATGTAAATTATATGTCACACAATGCACACAGTAAGAACATGAGAATTTTTGGTTAGACCTGTGTGGTGCCAGGAGTTGGACTTGATATCCTCATGATATCCTTATGATATTCTATGATTCTATAATGCCTCCATGACTCATCTAGCTCAGCACCTTGAGGCCAATTGCTATTGACAGCACATGCCAAGGAATGACTATGGGAACAGGGGCAGGCATAAAGTGCATGCTCTAGTGTTGTGCTCTCCTGCCTTCAAAACATGTTGCAGTTTTGGAACTTGTTGACTCAGATTTTTCTGTGCCATCAAAAGGCATGGCTTGCATTTGAGACGTTTGTCTCACTGATTTTTGCTCTTTAGGCATTTGTAGCTTTGTGACAGAGTCATATTATGTAGAAAAAAAAATCCACAGCACTTCTTTGTACATGCTGAATCTGTCATCTCATAGTACATGAATTAAGGGGCATTAATGCAACTAAAAACCAATTTCCTATTTATCTACATGCCCTTCCTGATTTCATATGCTTTTTTAGAAATGTTTTTCCGTACTGACTAGCCCCAGTTCTTTTACTTTTTTTCTTACACTGGGACCATTCCACAGATCTGAACATAATCCTCACATTTCCCTGCCTTTTCAGGCAGGGAATATCCACATGTAAAAACTAGAGCTCAAATGACAAAACACCTCAACAGCTGCAAATTCTCAGGAATGAACCTGAAGAAGACAAAAACTGCAGTAACATCCCTTCTTGATTTGTAGTTTTTCTAAAAGCTTTAAGGTTTCCCTTTAAAATCCACTAATTATAAGGCTTTTGTTCACACCTACCTATGGAAAAAAATAGGTTGGAACAATGTATGGAAAACCATTCATTCATAACGGAAAACTCTTGTTTTCCATACTTTCATTCATTTGTATGATGAAAAACAATGTAAGTTCTTTAGATCAAACAAGAGAACTTTTCAGTTTATATGTAGTGCATAACATCTGTATCATACAATATTATTCATAGTCCAGTATCATATGTAATTTACTATTGTCTTAGTACTTGTCTTTCTCAAGGCTGACTATGAACTTTCCACCTCTCACCTGTAACATTAAAGATATTTGGTTAAAAATGTCTCCTGACAATGGAGGGAGGAGTAGAGGTCAGCATCTGTTCACTCCTCCAACTCTCATTCATACAGGGGAAAAATGAACTAACATTTCTAGATTCTTGGTTCATCATAACCTGGAGATCATCATCCAAATTAAGAGGCTTATTTTTTTCTGCAGGAGCTGAAAAAAAAAAACAGATTTCATCGCTAATGCACAATTAATTTGTTTAGTGAAGTGCTTTTCTTTTACCTATTAATTTTTCTTTCCAACACATCTTATTTAGACCATTGATTCTAGTCCAAGAGCCATCTGTGACTCTTATGAATGACAAGTGAATTCCCAAAGAATAAATAGGAAAGGGGTTATTCACTACAGATTTTTCAATCACATCCATTTCACTTACAGACTTCAACAGTAACCTGGAATTCAGCTGTTGGTACTATTGACTTACCCCTACATATGATATCAATAAAGCAATTATTTTAAGTTTAACTAATAAAGATAATGGACTATGAGAAAATAAAGAACAATCAGAAGAAAAAAGTAATCTATACAGATGCTAAAATAAAGTTAAGCAGAGAATATCTCTTCACAATTGTGAAAATATTGGGGATGAGTCACTACAGAACCTGTCAAATGTTGCCTGTGGAGATGAGGGGTCTAATAAGGGATGAGTCTTAATGAGTTACTTGCTCTTAAGTCCTTCCTCTTATTGTTTCTTTGTCCTAAAACAAACCTGACAGTATTATTATCAGGTTAATGAAAGATGCATGTGTTGTGAAGGTCGGATAAGGTCTCTGGTTAAAGAATTTTCAACACAAAAGCCTGAAGCAACTTGAATTTTTCTTGTGCTTCTGATTTCCTAATACATCCACTAAAGAGGCAGTTAGACAAACACAAAGCACTCAGGGCTTTTGTCCACAGTTGTCAACTGCTTTTTGCTCGGTAAAAGCCCAGCAGAAATAAAGGGCTTTAAATAGTCATTTTGTTAACATAGAATTTGGATTTAATACACATGCATCTGTACCCAGTGGTGCTTTTTGCACTCTTCTTTGTAAACTGTAAATTGCCCATATGAGGAATGTGCAATCTACATATGGGAGCTCATCCACCTTCCCCTACTGTTTTTGCTTAAAAACAAACAAACAAACAAACAAAAAACTTCTTTAGCAGTCATTAAGGGGAACACAGCATGCAAAAGTTTTTACAAATAAATAAGTAGATTATTTGAAGAATTCATACTTCCATTTTCCTAATGAAATTTGCATTTCTGAGTGTATACATTAACACATCTATTTTTAAGTTTTATTTAAAAGATAACTAGACCTGTCTGTCAACATTCAAGATAAAAAAAAAAAAAAAAGAAAAGAAAAAAAAATACAACACATATCAGTGGTTTTGCAGAACTGTCAGTAGGAAGGTGTCCTGTCAGTGTCAAGTGCTTTATTCCCTGTGTTTTGTTTGTTTGTTTGTTTGTTTTGTATTTCAGTCTTTGTTCCCTGGTTCCATTCATGGAGAAAAGGATACATAAGAGCTAATAATATCTATCAACTAAGAGTAGTGGTTCATAGACATACTCTCCTGTCTCTTCCAGAGACAAATGCCAAAAGCTTGCATAAAAACCCAAGCCACTTAATTATTGGTTTCTTCTTCTTATTTTATTTTATTTTATTTTATTTTATTTTATTTTATTTTATTTTATTTTATTTTATTGATTTTGTTGTTGTTTTTGGTGGTATAACCAACTGTCAGGGAAATACTAATTTACTTACACCGTTCATTGGCCTATAGGAAAATGTTCAGAAACTTCCCAGGAGCCCAAGGCAAAGCTTGTAGGTTAAAGACAAGCAGCAGGCAGTGGATGGACTTTGGAGACAATTGTCCTCTGGGCATAGGGTACAATAATTAAGATTCACGCTTAAAGGATTAGGTATTAAATTTCAGAAAAATGATTTCTAGAGATGGCAAAAGCACTGCAGAGGGATGTTATGTGCATGGGTTTGTTATGTGCAGAACTTTATGATTTTCGGTGGTTTAAAATGATTTGATTTTGTTGTTCTTCAATGCAAATACCTATCAGGATGGGATCTGGCTCTGGCACCTGGATCCCCATTCAGGTTGGCATATAAAACCTTGTCAAGACTGCATGAGGTTACTGGCATGAGGTCATTTTCAATCCCAGTCAAACTTTATCTTGGCAGCAAGATGAGAAATCCTGGGGACTGAGCTGCCTTGGGAGGAATCTGCAGTGCTTCTCAGGGCCTCTAGGCACAGAGATTTGCTGCGGAAGGATAGCATCTAAAGAGAAATCTTGTCCTTGGAGAGTTCCTTACACATGAATTTCAGTTAAACTGCCACCAGGCAAACACATTTTTTCAACCCACATCAGCAGGACTTGAAGAGGTGTTAGAGGGGCATTGCTAATCTCTGTTAGGTGAAAGAGGGTAAGGTATCTTCTGATCATTAGAACAATTGAGCTTTTACATAGAAACAAAGACTCAAAAACTGTAACTCAACTTTTCAGAAAAACTGCACTGCTGAGTAAAGCTGTCAGATTGATTTACCAAAAAACTTAGACTATTAAATGCATGTTCATAAGAGTATGCTTAGTGATGCTTCACAATTCTGACTTTGCTTCTGGGATTTCTAATGATTCTTTCATTGCCTTGTTTTCCAGAGGAAGTGAATTTTGCAAGAGAAAATGGTTGAAACTGACTTTTAGACCTTCTACCTCTAGTACTGTAAGGGGAAGACGGTGATATCAGGTCACATCAGTGGATGGTGAAACCATCATGCTCAATCAGTGCTGGGAAAAATCAAGGAGTAAAAGTCAATTTGAAGAAAAGGAGAGAAGAAAACCGGCCGAATCTCTAGATCTCTAGATCTGGTCTTTCCTGCATGGTAGCTCATTATACCTACCTAAAATGTGTGCACCAGGATTTATTCTCATTAAAACGTGTCCTAATTTGGGGGCTTTTTTTTTTCCTACGATGTTTTTTTCTCTCCTTTCTTCTTCCATAATTCAGATCATATTACATAACCTCCTGGTAGCTCCTCACAGCTTCACATCCTCTGTATGTTTAATTAGTATTCTTGCTTTCCATCCTTCCACAGCTAACAAGGACAGGCTCTGAAGCATCTCCCTTGATTATCAGTGCAGAGTACTTATTCTCAGACTGTTTTACACCTCAGCCTATCGAAGTTCTATTTAGAAACTTATTTTCAAAGCATGCTTGTGAAAATGTTCTATAAAGCATTGTCAAAAGCATTATTACAGGCACAGACAGGGAATCTTCTGCTTCTCACTCATTCACAGAGCTGCAGAAGGAAGTTTGAAAGGTCTGACATTATTTTTTCTTGCCAAGCCCACGCCAGCCATCGCTCAGCTCTGTATTCAGCTCCCAGCATTCCTCCTTTTATTCTGGCTCCCATGCAGCTGCTCTCACCTTTGCAGCTTTTCTGCCAGCAGGCTCAGGTCCCTTCCACTGACAAAACTGTTTGCTCTCTGCAGGATCCCCCCATTACCCCTCTGATTTACCTCCTTCCCATTTTGATTTACATTTTTCTCCCCCCTTTTCCAAATATTTTAATGCTTTTCTATCTGTTGTGACAGCTTACGAAAGTCCCTAATTCTTTGCCTCTAATTATATTCCACCTCTCAGGCTGCATCCCCAATTTTCTTCTCACTGCTGTGCCTGTGTTTTCCCCTGTGCCTCTAGTCCCTCAGACCGCCCTCTGATTTCTCTTCTTTCTTCTCTTTCAAGAGTCCCCACTGCTATTTCTATCATCTTTTCTTGCCATTCCTGCTAATTCAAACCAACAAACAAAAAACTCTTTTTACCTCATCTGCATCAGATTATGCTCCACAACTGAGAACTGATAGATAGAAACCTTTTAAGTATCTTTCTAACTTTTGAAAATGAAGAGGAAAATATTAAGCCACTTTTACTGATTTAATTTGGGACCCACGAGTGCTACCGTAATGCAGGATTAGATTCACAGTTGTTTTTTAAAGTACATGACAATATTCCTTTGTGTTTGTCTGACATCACAGTAACATAGTCATAACCTTTCACAAGCTGACAATGATCCTAAGGCTTCTGCCTTCTAAATATAGCCATTCCAAGTTTCCAGCTCTTATAAAGTAATTATGTTTTGTACCACATTTACAATGGAAATGGATGAATTCAGTCTAAAGAAATAGGCCTTTTCAAAGGAAATCAGACAGAGGGAAAGTGGCTCTGCAATCTGAGAATTCACACAAAGAAAGCAGCTGATCTTGCCTACACACACACTGGGAATTTCTTTTAAAAGGAAAGGTCTAATTACAACTGGCATTTTGAAGCCAAAGAATTCTGCTTTGCTGAAAAGTGACATAATTTTTCTGACACTGGAAGCATGAACCGTAATATGCAATAGTCCCCATCCTCTCACCTCCAATTCAAAATAAATAAAATATAATAGGATTTTTGTTTAATTTTTAATGTAAGAATTTCAGCATTTCTCTCTGTGTCAGGGAAAGGGTTTAGAGAAAGATCAGGCCAGCCAAACTGATGGAAATCAAAGGGCTTGTTTAATTCCCAGCACAGTGGTCATAAACTCAGTGCAACAGTATTTATGCTTTAAAAGTATCATTTGAAGAATTTGCAAATGGTATTTTTAAAATCTGACAGATGACCTCAAGAGGTAAATCCACTTAAACAAATCATATCCTCTTAAAACAAATGTCATTCTCTCTACTCACATCAACATGCCCCCATTTGCTTATCAGCACTTTCTCTAGCACTCCAAAAACTCTTCAGCTGATGCTGAGATCAGCAGTACGAGTGGGAAAGCAGACAATTGCTCTATGATCTGAGAGAAAGGTTCCTTGCAGAAACATGAATTGGACTCTTCAGATTGTTTGGGTGGGAATCAGGCAAGGGCTGCCTACCTGGCTCAGTCTTAGGACAGGGAAAGCCCCGGAGTACCAGCTAGGAAACACAAGGGTAGCAAAGCCTACCAGCGTATTCATGAAGGATGAAAAAGGATCTGGGTAATTTCATCCAGGATCATTTCCTGAAGTTCCTCTAACTCCATATTAAAGCCTGATAAACCTATTTAAGATGTGTTTCTTATCCCAGTGAGGTGTGACTTTTCTCTCCCTTGCTATTCCAGACTGGAGTACCTGATTTTCTTCCCCATTCATCTCTTTTCACAGTGTCACCATATTTTATATAAAAAAGGCTTCAACAACATTTATCTGTTATATATGAATTTAGAAGTCTCCAACCCTATAGAACGACTAAACTACCAAAGTACAGACTCTGAAAAGTGTTACTCCATTGTCCTACTTGCTTTCTAGCATCCCACAGCATGGAGGTAAACCTTGAGGTGCTTCTGCATCCTCTCCTTGCACTTGGGTTTTTCACTGAACACTGGCTTCCATTTTGCTCTGATCATTGCTTCTCTGTTTAAAGCAGCCTGAATGGCAGAGTCAGCCCATCTCCACAACCAGTCTGCCTCTGAGCTGACTGAAAAGCAATCAGAAGTACATTGTTTGCAAAAGTCCAAGCTTTAAAATATCTTTTTGGTCCTTGACAGTCAGACCGTCAAACAGCTGCACAGCATTTACACAAGAGAATTGCGAAAGTTTATATTCTTTCAAGCTGATAATAACAAAAATTCAGTTTCTTCCCTGTCTGCCAGATTTATCAGTCATGAATGACAAAATGAGAGAGCAGAGGCAAAATAGGGTAAGAGAGAGAAAGAGAAGAAGACCTGGCTTCTCTCCGTGTATACAGCTCAACCAAATTATTTCACGGTGTGGCTCACTTCACCTGTGCCAGAGGCAGTGTGGCAGGGCATTTTCAGGAGGGACTTACTGTTATTTGCAAGCCCTACACACAATTTAAATTTAAATGCCATACAGAAGCCTCTCAGACAGGTCTATATAAAGGACCAGTCCCCTTGCTAAAACGGAATACGTCTATGTCTCAGTTCAGATGCCACATCCCCTTTGAGGCAACATAACCCTTAAGTTTCCTAGTTCTAACCAAGGAAATTTTTGGAACTAAATTCCCTAGTTTCCAAAACCTGCATGGCCAGAAAGCCCATATGTGCTTTGTCCATGCCCAGAACAATATGTCTCAAGTGCTGAGCAATTAGGCTGATCACAAAGCCTTGAAAATATCCCAGATCCCTCCTGAGGTCTGATCTGGAAGTCCTGCTGTAAAAACCCCAACCCAGCTGGACTCGTGCCATACTCAGCTGTGGGGAAGGAGTTTCCATACTGCAGGGTGGGAGGTGAAGGAACACTTCTCTGACAGGACATCTGAACCCACTTCTTCCATAGAGCCCTAAATCACTAGGTCAGAAGATAGATGAAGATTGTGACCTGTTCTGTGGAAGAAGTGCTTTGTTGCATGGGAAAATTAGATATGCATTCACACATATGATAAGGAAAAGCGGAAAGAGAGAAGAGGAAAATTACTTTTCATCCTTGCGGTTCATCTGGGACCAAGGATATCTGTTATTCTGTTCCCATTCCAAAGAATATCCACATGTTGTGTCAAGATGCAGTTGTTCTGGCTTGTAATAACATGTGATTTTAAACCCAAGAAGTGTTGGACTACACAGTGAATGTGCACTTAAAATTACTGCATTTGGGATATGATCATTTTTAAAGAAGATAACATCTATTTGAAAGCTGAACAAGAATTGAGCTCATGGGTTTGCAGGAACTTATTTAATAGCATAAAACAGATTATCTTTCTTTCATACCTTTTTTTCATAAGACTTTGCTTGCTTTTTTCTTTGTTCCTTCTTTGAAAGGAGAATTACAAGCACCATGAGAAATGAAGTCAAATGCTGCTAACACTTTCACTCTACAAAGAGTGTTTGCTAGTATTTACTAGATCAAGCCAGTATTAGTTGTGGTGTATCCCCACTGAAATAACAACCATGCAATTTTTAAATAATATATATCCCTATATCATTGCATCTTGTCTCTGCAGCCTTTGCTAGCTTTAGCTCTGTCTGTGTTAGCAGAAATAGTGTGTCTACACACAGGTGGCTACATGAGAATTTCAGCTTCCTAACTAAGGTATTTTTTAAAACTCGGAGGTGTTCGTTTCACATCAGTATACCTGTTGAGTTTTACAGGTGTAATGTTAAGAAGGGTGAAGCATAAAGGTATGTTTTAAAAACTTTAACAGTGAGAAATTAGTTTCTTCTCTTAAGCATGTGATGATATATGTTGTATAGTATTTTAGGTGATAACAGTATTGTTATCACCTAAATCATCAGCATAAAAAATCATCAGCATAAAGTGGTCAGTTTAACGTGACCTTTTGAGGAAAAAAAGGGTGAGACTTTTGTTTAGGTGGGCTGTAACTCAGTACCCTCACTGCTTTGAGCACCACAACAAACCTAAAGCAGTCCCAGAACAGTGTGGTGGGTGGGCCCCAAGGAGGCTCAGGCTGACAGCACAGGGAAAGGATGCAGATGCCTTCCATAGGCAACATGGGGTCTCCTTCTGTCATCAAACCTTAGCATCATCTTTCTCTCTCTATTGACTATATAGAGAATTTACATATTTTATTTATGTTCATGAGAAGTCTCAGTGCAGGAGAAAATTGATTACTTAAGCAGGTAGATGGATCCTTCTGTAGATTCCAAGCCTGATTATTTTATTTTTCAATGTAGTCTTTCCTTTTCCTTTCTCTTTTAACCTTATTTCTTTAGTATTTGCACCCAGAATATTTTTCACAAATTCATTTGTCTGCCTGTGGATGCTTTCCCTTTCTCCTAGGTCGGTTTGCACCAAAATACCAAAATTTCACTACCTTTGAGTTTCTCCCTCGGTAGTCACAAGGACCTATGATTTTGGTGTGCCCAGCAGTATGGTGCACAATGACTCCCAAACACGAGAACATTAGCAAGATGAACCGCCTTCCAAAGTCCAGACCAAGCAGAAGAGGATGGGATAGGGAGAGGTAGTGAAAGAAGGAAGGGCAAAAGAGAAAATTGATACAGTCAAGCCCACAAAATAAAACTTCTGATAATCACCACACTAGAACACACTTCAGTGCTGGGGAAGTTCATCACATTCATGTAGTAGCACAGCGATTCTTCATATTGTATAACAAACACTGTCAGCTGTATGAAGTGACCACGTCTGCAGCTCTCAGGGAGAATTACACTGTTTTCTCATCAGAAAGCAAAAATATACATTGGACGAGAACAAACTGTGAAACTTGCACGTATTTATTTTAATTCATTAGTGTTATCTTATGAAGCTTAAGAGGTTTTCTATATAAAAACACTAATAAATGATAAAATAGACATGAAAAGCATTTTTTTTCCTGCTAAGTACTTTTTACTGCTAAGTTGTTCTGCTAACAACATGTGCAAACAAATCCAACAGTCACTTTTATTTTCATTCTCTCTCAAAGACAAACTGCTCCTGCCTCTCTCCTCTGTCAACATGACTGGCAAGACCCAGCAAGCAGATTCATTTTTTTCAATAACGCTGCTCTTGGTTGATTAGTTTGCTGAAGTTTTAGTGGTATGTTCCCACTGAGGACTACAGGCATTGCAGTTTTTGTTGTACAAGTGTCAGGTTATATTTTAGCCCTTTCATGAAAACTTTTGTACACTTGAGTGTTTGTGCATTAGAGCCAGCCATGCAAAAGCAATGCCCAGCATTATTTAGGTCATGCAGAGCAACAAAAGGCACTACACACCTGCCAATACTCTGAATAAAGGAAATGCTCAAATCTTCAATTCAGATGCAGAAAAAAAGCCAAGAAATTCCTCTCCTCTGAACTACATGCCCTCTGCCTCTATTATTTAAGCCTCTTCTAGCCACGGAAACTAAGCTATCCATTTCATAATGTTTTATGAAGGCAACTTGTTAGCTTTGTCATAACTGTGTTTAATGGCAATTTGCCATTATTCAAGTATTTAAGGATTCTAAAGCACTTCACAAACCATAACACAAACTATTAACTGGGGTTACTCTGTTAAGCAGCCACATGCATCTGTTCCTAAGGCTGTTTGCTGTTCCTTCTCTTCCATTATGTCTATTTTGGCCTAACAAGTAGGTTGTGGTTTTTTTTTTGTTGTTTATTTGTTTGTTTTTTATTATTATCATGATTCTGAGTCTCAGTATGAGAACACTCTAGGCAGGATAAAGAAAATTCTGCCTCTAAACATAAGATTAGTATGAACGACTCTAATACTGTATCTTGGAATGCATGACTGGAATAAAATGTACTTACCTGCTAATATAAACACCAGAAAGTAGTGCTCCCAGTACATCAGTAGATGTATTTCCCAGAATAGAGATAAGAGAACTGAAGTGTCAAGAAATATCTATTCACATGCTCTTTCTAAAGCAGTGGGTTTGGCCCATTCCACTGGCTGCAGACATTTTCATGTTTTTCTTTCATCTATGACTTCATTAGTACAGTACTTGATTGCCAAAGGGATTATTTAAACCATTTATCTTTTAATGATAAAAATACAACCTGTTTGCTACATGTATGCCATAGTGCATATATAAAACCTTCACATGTCACCTCTGCAGTTTTCCAAGTAGCGACTTTGAAGGTTGAGAAAAAACAGGTCTGTAGCTCCTACCCATGCTATGCTTCTACCAGCTTTCATCAAATATTACTTGCTCACATTTTTTTTTTTAATCAGAATTATTTACTTCTCATTGTCCTTTCCAAAGCAATTCAAAATTCCTAAATTTCTAGTGCATTGCAGTCACTCTGTCTAGTTACCTACTACATTACCAAACCTTGCCACTTTAGCCAAGTAACCTCTCCATTTTTGAGGTATGATATAATTAGTTTCTAGGTAGCTACATAAATGACTGGAAATGGCATCATGATTCTTACGAAGCTGAACCCATTAAATTATTTCTCAAAGGAGTGAAAAGATCACACTGTGCATTGTGGTAGCATTGTAAATGGAGCTAGCATTGGAATTTTTCTAGTGAAGAAAAGGTAGTCTTTTTCCCTGAGTGAAAAAAAGGTAGTCTTGCATTGGTCTGGTATTATATGCCACCCATTAACAAAGCATCAAAACTCAGATCACCTTTGAAATAAAGGAAAAGTATTTTATCTTTGCCTAGATAACTGAATTTACAGCTAAGAAGATGTATATCTGTATATATAAAACATACTGTGGTGTATCAGTCCCAACCAAAGTTTGTAAGGTGTTCTAAAAAATGTTTCTCCTTGTAGCACACTATGGACTCCAGTTCTCTGCTGAGAATGTCTGTAAATAAAATTTATTGGAGTCTGAGTCATCACAGGTCCAAAAATTTGTCTATGGAACTGATTCAGGACACGAGGTATGGGAAGTCCACACTTTGGACAGCAGAAGGTAAATATGTACTGTGCAACATAAAAATTCTCAGAGGCAACTGAGAAAAGTCTTGAATTGAGCACCTGTGTGCAACAGAGAAATAATTTCATCTGACGCTCTAAGTTTGGCTGGTTAAGCTTACAGTGGCTCTAAATCCCTTTATTTGTCCCACTTAATATTTACTTAAGGCATAGCAATTTAGGTGTCCATCAAAACATTGTGAAATTTTGTTTCCAGACAGCAAACATTAGGAGATGCAGCACTGAATATTTCATTGGGTTTTTGATTCCTTTCCCAAGAGAAATCTTAGTTTTCCTAAAGGATGCTGTGACCAGAAGTCCCATAATTAGTCCCCCTACAGTTGTCAGCTCCTCTAATGCATAAATACGACCTAACTAAATTGTCTGCTTGAGCCTTTAATCATCCGTTTTGATTCTGTGATCCTACTGCTCTCTCTATGATGATTGCATATTGGACTCTACAACTTCCCCTGGCTGTGTGCCATACCAAGAGAAGGGGTGGTTACTAAATTCTGTACAGCTCCTCGACCTCTCTGAAGCTACCAGCAAATTACCGGTGCAGCTGTCAGCTGGGTGGCTCGTGTTTGGCTAAAAGTGAATGTCAATAATCATCAGCATCTGTTGTGGGTCCTACACTACTGGGCACATCTTCAAGTGTGCAGCACAGCTCCGAGCAAGGACACTTATTAGCTGCCTAAATATGGATGAGGAGCTCCCTTTTTTTGTTGTTGATGTGTTTTTTGTTTTTTTTTTTTGTCTGTTTTTACCACCTTGGGATAGACTTGACTACCCCATGGCTAAGAGGAAAAGTTATTCAATGAAAACTAAAAACTTCTTACTTACAACTTAAAGTTTGAGATAGGGACTTAAAGCTTCTATTAAAAGGATTAAGTTTTAATCCACAGTGAACTCCCTGTCTTACATGATGCTGAGTTATGCCTGATTGTTATCTGTCCTTTTCTGCAGAGCGGGTGAGGTCTCAGGGAGGACGAACTGTGCTGCTTATCCCTCAGTTAATCTTTAAAAACTCATAAAATTTTATGCAACTTCGGACTACAAGTAACTGTTCTATCAGTTAGTCTGACTACTTGTATAGCACTTTTCACTGAAGTTTTGAATATATTAAGGATTGAAATCAACTTAATTAAGAGACATGCAACAAAGGTAACAGGAGACACCAAAATACCTCTGGCCACCACAGTGGCAGAGAACCAGCTGGGTCAGATTGGCTTAATTGATCCTGCAGGCCTTTACACCTCGTGATGAGGACAGGAAAAAATGATGCTCACATCCAGACTGATCTTGAGTGAAGAGAGATCTGTACGGGAGGGAGGGACAATTTCAAATCTTGCCAACTGGGCCTTAGGGCAGAGACAGTCTCTTATCTCATGCATCTGCCACTCTACAGCATGAAATTAATGTTTTAAAGAACTGGAAACCTCAGGAGAACATTTCTGGCAGAACAGGACAGTTCTGCTCTCCCCAAGAGCTGGGAAGAAAGAGAGCAGACAACTTTCAGTGGCTTTCACAGATAGTCTTCACTCTCCTGCATTGAATAATTTCCTCCAGAAACCTGCAAAAGCATTAAAAAACTTCTCTAAAGAAAACATCTCTAAAAAAAAACCAAAAACATCTTTAATCTGATGTAATGCTGTCTACTTCACTAGAGCTTTTGTCTCCCAGAGTGTCCCATCATGCAGGGACATCTCAGGTTACTTCAATCACCTTCCAGCAATCCACTTACCATATACCATATTCACTGTCCCAGAAAAGATATCAATCTCTAGAACATCACATTTTGCAAAATATACCGAGGATAAAGTTTCCCTTAGGAATGTTTAGTAGGAACAATTATAGGAATTAATGATTTCTAGAGAAATTCCCTCTGTTTCTGTTAACTACCTTTCACCCACAGAAGTCCAAGTCAATGCGGTATACTCCTATTTAATCTCAGTTTCTGGTGTCAGGGATAACACTACTACACCTGGACATAAATGGAAATAGAATACTCTTTAAACTCAGATGGCTTGCAGTGCTGGAGGAGTATTTTGTGCCTGCACACTTCTCATTGCCAGGATTTACAGTTATGTAATAGACCTTAGGTTGCTTAAACAAGGATTCCTGTGATATTTTTAGCTTTTTTTTTTCCCCTCATTTTTTTTTCTCCTTCTTTTAGGTCAAAGATTCAGAACTCCTTCTGTTTTTATCCTCTGGGTAGGTTTCCTCCACATGTCTTTCTCCTTTAAATAAGAACATTTGCCTTTCTTTTTTTCCTCCTGCCTGTTGAACCGTTCCTGTTGATAGGATATGTTCTCAGCAAAACGGGAGGCTTTTAAAGCTCTTGAAGACCTGCTCACAGCTCAGGCATTTTGCTTATGACAAATATAGTTGAAATTCCTTGAAAATTGAACATCTCATTCCCACAGCCTTCTTAAAAATAAAAATAAAATAATAAAATTATAATTTAAAAACAAAAACAAAAACAAAAAAACAAAACAAACAAAAAAAAAAAAACAGAGTGTACAACTGTTCTAAACATCACACTGTGCTGAGTTCATTCTTCCTACTGCACACTTACTATACAGGCTCAGATACAGCTGCATTGCTAGCCTACAAAAAGAACATGGAAAGCAAAGAAAATGACAAGTCATCCAATAAATATACATGACCTGTATTTCTCAAGATAGCTGAAGAATCACCATCCTATCAATATTTTATTTACAGCTAGACCTCATGTTCCTCCCATTTCAGCCTTTGTTAAATTTTCTTACACTGCCATTTTTCCATGGCCAGTTTGACTGATCACCAAAAATATAAACATCTCCAGATTCATTTATTTGAGCCTTCAAAATCAGTGTAAAAGTTTAAACAGGAAAGTAATAGAAATATCTATAGCTGGCTCTCCATTAGTGTGCATATACCACCCACTTCAGCTCCAAAGGTATTTGTTATGATCTCTGTTAGTACTGAGAACACCATATAAATTAAAATAATAAGACAGCTAAAATAAAGTGTTACCAAACCTTAATCTCTAAAAGTGTTATGAAATATTTTCCAGTAAATAAAAGCAGAAAGAAGTAATGATCTAGAGCTTTCATCCTGTTTCTGTGAAAGACTAAAATAAACCTAGATACTAAGCTTTGATCAGTGATAAAAATGTGTGGTCTAGAAAATAGGCAACATAGTGTATGTATATCTTGGGCTCCAGCTGAAAATGGGACATTTGTTATTCGAATACTTTGGAGTGGGATTCACTCTGCAGTTTGGGGGGCTCCTTGTTAGCTTCAAAAGAGATGTAGCTATTTCTGTGTGTTATTACAAGAAATCATTCATAGATCTAGACTTCTTTGGAAAGAATGCTAACAATTTCAAGTGCCATAGGGCAGTATTGACATGTTCTTTGGAAAATAATCTCATTCTGTGTAAAATATAGATTTGGAGCAGCATTTTAGCAGCCACAAGAAAGGTGAAGGCCTTGAGTAATTCACAGGTGGTCTTTTGTTTTGTTGTTGTTTTGTTTTGTTTTGCTTCTCCATACATAAGATCATTGTGGAAGAATGAGCAAATTCACCTTCTCATCAGACAGAAAGAGGAAGAGTGTTTGGTTCATGATGAGGGCTTGGGACCTTCTTTTAAAATCCTGCCTTAGCTTTGCAGAATGTACAAACTCAGAAGAAATGATGCTTAAACTTCAGATGCTTGTGACAGAAAGAGGACCAATTTTTTAATCTTTTCACTTCCTATTTACTGTGCAAGTAAAAGTAACCTTCATATGGTTTTTTCTAGGACACAGTCAGATCCTTCCTAACATCCCGATCAGCACAGTTAATTCAGAAATGGTGAAGGATGGGGGAACAGCAGGGTGATTTTATTCAGGAAATTCACCACATCCACCAGGGAGGTGCTGATGACCACTGTCCCAGAGAAAGACCTGCAGGAGACCATGCTTTTTTATGCAGAGGAACACATTGACACAGCAGGCTTTATAGCCCACAGGACACCTTCAGCTGAACGCAACAATTCGGTTTAATAGTCTCTGGGGCAGAATGCTCCTGAGCAGCACCAGCATCACACCAAATCTTCCAACATCAGGAAAACATCTAGCAGCTGACTCTAGCATCAGCTGTTGGCTGGAAACATGGGGAAGACAGGGCAAGGAGAAGTCATCCAACAAGCCATCAAAGTCATCAAAAACTATGCCTAAATCTCATCTTAAGTTTAAAAAAAATGTGAACTATAAATTAAAAAATAATTGTTGTTCACTTTATTTTCAGATTAAATAATGTTAAGTGTCTGAACATTACATTCATACTGCATTCTCAACAGGTGGTCAGGTTCTGTCCCTAGGTACAAATCTCTCAGCATTCAATTCAGTTGCCCAGCAGTCACTCTATTACAGGTTTTGAGATGGCGCAGGACACCCAAGTCACCTGCATGGGGCTGGGAAGACCTGTGGGGATAACCATGCCCTTCTGGAGCCAAGCAGGTCCAGGGCATCCCAGATGTCACTACACACCTAAGTGAAGGCAACTGAATTGAACATTGACTGTCACTGTTTTAGACACAATGGAAAATTAAAATAATTTTTAGAAACATGGTTTCAAAATATTTTTCTTCTAAGTGGTGCATGGAGAGTCATGGAGGGTTTGTCTGATGTCAGTGATGAGATGAAAATCTGTGAAACAAATTCTTTCTCTTGTCCCCTTCAGTCACTTGCCAGTCATTGCTGCCTTACCAGATTTTGTACTTTTTACATTTGTTCTTGGCTCAGCAGATGAAGATGAGTTTAGAAACAAATAAAAGAGGAGTAAAATACAGATGCTAAATAAAGTAATGCATGTTAATGGGCATCCTACAATTTTTCCTGCTTTAGCCAAAATTGTCTTGAACGGTGAATGAAAGGAAGAGGATGGGAAGCAGCTGCTTCTTACTGTCTGTAGCAATTGATTGTAAATTGGCCTGACACTACCCCAAAGAGTTTGTCAAGAACATTTGACTCAGTGAATCAGTCCCAAACACCAGAGTCTCAGTCCTTCAGCTAAAGCGACCAACCACCCAGGCTTGCTGGGGGATAAAAAACAAACAACCAATCAGATAAAATATTTCAGATTTACAGAAACGTATTTCTTTTTCCAGAGGCAAAGAATTAAAATAGTAAAATAAACCTTGTGGGGTAGCTACATCTCATATCGGTAGCCTTGGAACTTGTTGTTGATCTCCATGAATCCAATTTAGGCTTCAAGCAGAGGTGAAAATAAAATAAAATTAAAATAAAATAAAATAAAATAAAATTAAAATAAAATAAAATAAAATAAAATAAAATAAAATAAAATAAAATAAAATAAAATAAAATAAAATAAAATAAAATAAAATAAAATAAAATGTTTTTCTAGACTGTATTCCCCTATAAGGTAAAACTACCATTTGGGAGTACCTGTCACCTCTGCTCAGCTGAGGCACATAGAGGAATAACAGATCCCACAGGCCAATTGCAGGGCATGTGTTGAACTAAATGGAAGAAGAAAATGAAGAGGAAAAATCAGTCTGAATTTAACTAACATTTAGATTTAAAACTGCAATTTAGTCATTAGAATCAGGTTTAACTGAAGGTGCATAAGTCTTATAATGAGATAAAAGTATGGTCTAGTGTTAGATCAGAAACAAAAGGCATAAAATAGAATAAAATTATTTTAATGCAGCCAGTGATTTTAATTTATAGCAGTGAAGATGTACAGAGACACTACTTCAGTTTGTCAGGAAAACAAATTGGAGTAACAATCACGTTTCCCGTAAGGAGAACCTAAAACATGCACTCACAGGAAAACTAAGAACGATATGTCCAGATTTTGAAGGATGAGTAAAAAGCAAAACAGCTGACAAAAGGATAATAGAGAAAACAGCACAATGAGAAAAAATAGTAAAGAAATGCATTATTAACTCTATTGCCAGAACGTTGCGCAATGGTCACTTGTACGAACAAACAGAACTGGGACTTGCTTTCCAAGAAACTTCCAGTGAGTCAGGGCTGTGACATGGCTGGAAAGGACGCTGGTCTCTTCCCTCTGAAGCAGGGGAAAAGTGGGAACTTGTTTCTGAGCAGCAGACATGTTCTGCTAGCTTTTCAAACCAGCCTCATGTTCTGGCCATTTTCTGTCCTCGCTGGGGAATTGAGCAAAACACTTTAAAGATGATGGAACTTGAGACTTCATCAAATTCAGCTTTCTAGAGAAACAAATAATGCATTTAATAGAGTCTGGAAGTATCTGTTTTTCTCAGCAACTCTGAGCATTAATTTCAGTCACATTTTGTTTTCCTGCATTTTCCTGGTCCCTGTTTCTTTCTGAACTGAGATAAGAGGGAAAAGAGGGACTCCACAGGGGAAGGAAAGGTTGTTCTTCTAAATAAAACCAGTGCAGATCAGTGTGTGCTATGCCCTGAGGTACAACCACTGTGGGAACTATTAGAAAACTGAAAGAAGATTAAGGTCTGCTAATAAAAGCTTGCAGCAGTTCAGTCTCCTACCAGTGGGAGAAGATAGAAGAGGTATCACTGCTGCTGCGGGTGCAAGCACATGTTCTCCCTCCTCCTGTCCCATATCCCCTCTTTACAAATGAACTGCTGGCAGGAAAACAAAGTTCCCCGGTGGACATCAACATTGCAGACAGTAATTATGGGATGTTCCTGGGCAACAATTTAAGGCAGAATGTCATAGTAGCCCTGCCAGTTGAAGGAGCTCCCTCAGTATTCCAGAGTATTCCAGCTCCCCCCATGTGCTCCTCTCCACCAGCACACAACCACCTTTATCCCTGGACCATGGCTGTCCCATGCAGGAGAGCTAAAGTTAAGGTTAGCTGTCCCCAAAATGCTGGTCACAATGATGGAAGAACATTCCTGTGAAGGCTTGAAATCTGAAGGGGAGAATGAGTGTTGGGCTAGGGAAGAGGTGGTTAAAGGAAAACAAATGTGGATGTATCATACTTTATCGTGTTCTTCTGGCCTGGCTGGGGAGCAGGATGCTTTCTCATTTTGACGAATTTCCATTTGCATGAGGGCTGCTACTCACAGCAGCCTAGCAGAAAGCACTAAATAGAACAGGTCACTGAGGTTATGTCTATGTGTGTAAAATAACTGGTATATCTACAGCAGTAAATAGTACAGCCCATTGCTGGCTCTGAGGGACCAGTTCAGTTCTCTGCCACCTATCAGAGAGCTACTACGATCTGCATCCAGTCCCCTTAGCAGGGAGTTGCTCTGGTCTGAATTACGCCCTACACAGTGTGTGGAAACAGTTGGGAGAAGCTGTAGTCATGCCAGGCCAATCTTTACAGCACAGTGTTTGGGAGAAATGCAGTGCTGGGGTCCTATCCCCTGGCCCTGCTTCATTAGCAATAGAGACATAGCTAACAAGGCTAGGGCGTTAAATTAGCAGCATGATTTTGGCCCAGCACTCTCCTAGGCAAGGTGTAGATGTAGGTCCAAGGACAGGAAAGACTGGTTCCAGTTAGCAGCATGGACCAGTATGGGCCAGTATGTGCCACCCGTTGTCAGGGTCTAATAATGTGCTAATGCAGGTAAAGCAAGTGCACAAGCTTGGACTTTCTGGGCCTGGAAAATGGATGGCTCAGAGATTACTGCAAGATAAGACTGACTATACAGGCTCCACAAACTTTCATAAAGACACATTTTTCACGGCTGCTCCTAGAGAAGCATTCGTCCTGCATAAGTAGACATTTTAAACTTATTCTGAGGGCTGACATGGGATGAAGCAAAGCATTTACATTTTACACCTTCTACAAAACAGCAATTTAAATTCACAAAGGTACAAGTTTCTTCTCAAGCCACTGAATAGCAAGGTACTATGTTTAGAGAGAAAATAGGTCCAATTACAGCAAGAATAGTCTATGATGGTTTATTTTACAAGAAGGTCCAATGAATTTCTATGGCTAAGATCACACACATGTTAGTACTTTAATCCAGATCAGAATGGTGCTTTGTTACCACTTCCTGTGATTCTATTCACTTCACACGAAGATCTCTGAGAGCATAAAGACTTTCCTTTCAATGAAACCAGAAGATGACTCCAAGCACACTCTTGGGCTCCAAACCACAGGGGCAGTTCAGCCCAACTCAAAACCTAGTGAAATGTGTATGGTGTAAGTTTACGTTACTTATCTGCTCTCATTATCTACACTACTTGCAGGTGTCAACATAACCTATAGAACTTTCTTTCCATACCTTATTAGTGTCTTTTTAACATTTTAAAAAATAGATTACACAGGTGAAACAGAATTTTAGTATGTTATTTTGACATTTTGGAAAGAAGAAAGCCATAACCACTGTACTATGACACTTAAGAAAATCCAGTCTTTTGATTCCTTTGGGTTCTGTATTATTTATGCCTTTTTTTCTTCTTCTTTTTTCTTTTTAGCCTGAAACAGTAGATTTGGTGTTACATCCAACCACCAGCAAGTTGCCAAATAGTTAGCTTTACCATTCCAATTGACTGTAGTAGATTTAGCTTAGTCAGATACCCTGGCTGTTTATTATGTTTTTTGTGTTGAATGTTGCCATCTCTGTGAGGCATTTGTGGAGTACCCATGGTGCAATATCTAATTTCTGCAGATCCAAATGAGGTGTGATACAGCAGTTTGTGAGGCTGTATAAAAAACACAGAGCTTCGGGTACTTGCCATCCTAATTTCTTCATTATTTAAACATTTCCACTGAATAGTAGCCAAAAATGCTTAAAACCTACCTAATCAACAGTAGGAGAATAAATCATAATCCCTTATGTCATGCATGAGCATCTGAAATGACAAATCTTTATGTTTAGAGTTTTAGGGCATTTGGAAGTCTGGAGAGGGGAACAGAGTAGGCGCCCGATGTGTATCCCCTATTTCAGCGGCTGCAGTAGCTGGTAGCAGATTCTTTGTGTCCGCGCAAGAACCACAACTTAGAGTTTCATAAATTAGTTGTTAGCTGAAGGAAGAAAAATATTATTTTTTCAATATCAAGGAGTTCCAGCTGTAGAAATGAAGCCAGTCAGAGTGGTTAAATATTATTCTCTGGTGACTTTCTAAATACTGACGAATGCATCACTGAGCTTTACTTCTGTACAAACAGGATACTGGCTGAGCATGGTACAAGTGAATCCACCAGTTAAGCACTTAAATGCTTGCA
Source organism: Aythya ferina (assembly GCF_964211825.1). Taxonomy (NCBI): domain Eukaryota; kingdom Metazoa; phylum Chordata; class Aves; order Anseriformes; family Anatidae; genus Aythya; species Aythya ferina. The sequence goes on from NC_140297.1 coordinate 10,817,337, forward strand.
GAATGCATCTATCTGTGAAGAGAAGCATTATGTACTATTCACAGGCTATAAAAAACAAGAACTGAATATGGAGTCTATTATAGTGCCTCACGGCACAGTGGAAGCATATACTTTTTTATAAGGGCGCAGTAAAATTTGAGATAATGATGACATACTGTTATTAATGCTATATATATGTACAGTATTATTTTTCACTTTTTATTGCTAGGCAGTAAAAAAAAATAAAAAATAACAGTGAAGGGTCCTTCGCTCCCTTTGCATCTACTCCTTTGAGTATTTCCTCATTTTTACACATGCAGTATTCAGAGTCTGGAATCAAACTAGAGGAGACTGTCTGAGAAGTTGGAATAGTCAAAAACCAAAGTCAGATATAACCAAAAATTTGTATCTAGAAGGGCAGATGAAAGGGCAAGAAGTGCAGACACATGAAACAAAGCAGAACGGCAAGGCTGGAAATGAACTGAGGATGAGCAAAGTGCACAATAATCGAGGTGTTGAAACAAAAGACCATACAGCATCTACAAGAAAGACATCCTGTACACAGGACGTTGAAAGAAGTCAAACAAGCATACTAAGACAGACTTGGGGTCTACTTTCCAACTAATCTGTATGCATATTTCCTAGTAACAAATGACTCTGAAGAAAGAATATACCCTGGGCTACATTTTTTCCAAACAAAGGAGACAGCTGAATGGAAAACTGGAGCACAGAGTGAATCAGGAATGGCAAGGAAAAGAAAAAGGAAAACAGAACTGGGGTAGACAATATGATAAATGTGGTGCAAAGGGAGCCTGATTAGAAAAGTCTAACTGATGCCAGATGACTTACTGAACTAACATGAATGTAAATAAAAATCAAAGTCATTCTTCAAAATATTGATGTACATATCTGTTGCATTTATGTTCCCTAGGTGGCGTGCTATAAATAGCCCAGAAAAGGTAGTTGGAGGTCAGAGACCTGCTGGAGCCTTCCAAGGGCAGGGACGAGGCTGGGAAAAAGCCAGGCTCTGCAAACTAAGGAGTTGAACTGGAGTAAACACAGGAGCACATCGGGAACGTGCTGCTCACGGGAGGGACAGCGACAGCTGCCCAGCACCACTGTGGTTGCTGTATCCCCTGAAACTTTCTCACCAGCAGCACAACAGGTACAGCTATGTACTCTACAGCTATATTTCAGGCTTGAATTTTTGGTGGTATTTTCCTGGACAGATGTTTTATCCATAATTCCAGTTTGGAATATTGTCTAAGTAGAGTAGACAAGATTTTGATGGTTGTTTTCCTATGTCCTGAATCCATTCATGAGATCTTATGTTGAGATCATTTCACAGTTGCTTTAGGAGTTCTGTAGATTGTTACACAAATATTTACTTTTCAGAAGGAGAAACAAAGTGCATTAGACCCAAGTCTCAAAAGCTTTTTTTCTTCCTGCGGGGGTTTGACAGGCTGAAACAAATAAGAAACATGAAGACAACACTGTGCATGGTGCTGAGTGTCATTAAAAGGTTGGAGCATCACCTAGGAGCTGCCGTGCTGCAACATCCCAACAGCAAGCAGAGCACAAGGAAATGATGCAACTCGGAAATGCCATATGGAGGTCCTCTCTGGCACCAGTAACTAAGAGCTATTTACAGCGGTCATTTGGAAGCAGTCTTTAGCACAGAACAGTTCAGCCCAAGGGAGACTCAGATGCACGTGTTCCTCTGTAGGGAGATGCATTCTGATCCACGGTGACGTGCCTTTGCTGTTCCACCTCCTCGCAGGAGAGCAGGGCATGAAAATGTTCAAAATTACTGTGTAGCTTAGGAGCCAAAGTTTCACCTTCAAGGCAACTTAAGATGTGAAAACAAGGTCCAATTTCTATCATCTCAACAGTCTGAAAATTGTTGAGGAGTGCTCCAAACTGCGGTTGGACCAGATGACCTCCAGAGGTGCCTTTCAACCTCAACCACCCCGTGAATTTTGGGAGTGAGAAGCTGGGCACCTTCACATCACTGAAGACAAACAAATGTGAGCTCTGGAAAAGCAGGTCCCATTAAAGCAGCTTGAATTTGCTCAGGCTCTAAAAAATCTCCCATCACTGACTGCTTTTGAAAACTTGTGGCCAAGCTGCTGTTTTCTGGCTGCAATCATACCTCACATAAATCTGGATCACAAAATGATATCCTCACCACACAGAAAGAGGTCAGTCTGAAATGACTCCAAGGGCTACATTTAGGCATTTCTTTTCATTTAAATCATAGGCAAACAGTGTGATCTCAGGTTGCTATGAATAAGGGCAACTCAGAGCATACAGTAATGGATGTACGGGAGGAATGTCAGCTGTTTTTCTTTCTTAGGTAGATGTGCTTTTGTATTTAAAAATAGATAAGACAATTAAGTAGCTATTATTGGCTATTAAAGGCAATGTAAAAGTCATTCTCTCTTGCTATATCAATACTTTTCCATGGCAGCCAGATTTGATTCTGCCCTGTGAGTAACAGTGCCAGGTACCTGCCGGTGTATTACTGAGCTGGAGGAAGTAAGAAGTCCCAGTAAGACTTCAGGGAGGTTCATAGTGGTTGCTTTTAGAGGACTAACTCTCAATTTTAAATGTCAACAAACTTTATATGGAATGATCAAAAGAAGACATCCCCCCCCTTGTTTTTTTTTTAATTTTCTCTTTGTTGATTAAACTCACCTTGCAAAGTTATAATGTTCTGCTCTGTGTCTCCTCTAAATAACTTCCCTGCAGAGGCATAAGAAGGTCACTTAAGGCATCCAAAGACTATAGCAACAGAATAAGTAGCATCTTCCAGGCCAGGATGATTGCCTCACTAAGAAACTACTGGCAACAAAGGTGACTATCTACCACTGGTCTCCACAGTTATCTTTTCAAGAACCAGCAACACCAGACACTCATTTATATAACTTCACTGACCTGGATACTGAGGTTTCCATCTTAGCACATGTATTCTCTTTATATGAAAATACTGGTATATTATATCTTAAAAACAGCAGTAAAATATTACCCTACTTTTTATTAAGATTGCAGACATGTCATCTTCTAAATTTCCACTCCTGACACCCACCTTTCAGAGCGTGGTGGAACAGCAGAAAGAGCAGAGCATGGCACTGACTTCACGTCTGCCAAATGCTTGCTGAGATTGCACAAATTCCCACGGATTTCCCACAGAAAACCCTGCGAAGAGCTCCCTGCCAGAACTGCTTGGGCTGGAAAGCCACAGTGTTGTTTTGATTCCCAGCTAGAACAGAAGCACAAGAGACTGAATTCACAGTGCTGAATTCAGCACAGAGAGAAGGATCATTACTCTGTCGGCCGTGAGAGGTAAATAATTTTTGCTTTTCAGAATATCCTCACTGATTCTGTCAAAATTCATCATGTGCAAGTGTTTGTTCAAGCAAAAGGTAATACAAAGTAACACTGAAAAATCCCACAAATTTATAGCCTAACAGTGAATATCTGAATTTCAGTCAGTTGTTGTTCTCATGACACCTTTGCAAAAAAATACCAGCTTTACCAGTATCAAGCTGTCATGCACAATGCGGTAACATGCAGACTGCAGTTCAAATAACTAATTTTTTTGAAAATGAGAGGTCCAACTTCTGGTATCCCTTACGAACTGTGAATTTGGAACAACTCCACTAGCCTCACAAAGCAGGTTACCTAATTCTTAATTGCAACCAAGAATGCAATTAATCTGCTCTCCAGGAGGGTGACTACATGTGGGAGTCTCCCCTCTGCCTTTGCAGGGGTGGGGAAGGGAGAGAAGCAGCAGCGACAAGACAGAGCCTTGCCACATCACCACCTGGGACATCTGCCCTGTGAAGGGCTCCTCCAGCTGCCAGAAGAGCAGAAGAACCTTCATTGTCACCCCCAACAAGATCCCACGAGGAATTTAAATAGCAGGGAACCATTGCCTTATATGAACCCAGGCACATGTGGTTCGAGAACTGTATTTTGTCCAGGTCTTAAGCCCTTTTTTCCCCACTTTAGATTTATTTCCAGTTTGACTACTGGGAAAGCTGTATTTGATTATATTTTGAAGATGCAAGTTGGTATGATAACACACTGTTGGATGCTTTCAATGGTCCAGTCCAATGGAAGCTAGAAGTCTATACACCTAGAGAAACACTTCACTCTCCTAAATTGAACACAAATCCAGAAGCATAGACAATAAAATAAATACATACATAAATAAATATTCTGTTCTTTTGGCTTTCCTATCTCTGCAGGATACCCCTAGCAAGAGTATGACTGTGAGTTTTTCAAGATCATTGTGGATTCTGTTTCACAGCACATTTAGAATAACATCAATTTCAAACTAAAAAAGGCTCCTCTGAACCAAATTTGGATTTATTAAAGAAAAAAAAATAAAATTAAAAGTTGCCATTAACTGAAAGGTGGAAAAGCTATAAAATCATATTAGATTGGGAGACTGTAACAGTTTTAGTAATAGAAGAAAATAAATGCATAGGGACAGTGAAAAGCAGCTAAATCTGATAAATAATTCAAAGGAAAGATAAAAGACACAACTTAATCTGAATATCTGTTTAGATATTAAAGTTGTCAAAAAAAAACAATGCCTGCTTTAACAGATAAATTGTGTGCAGACATCACTGTGGTAATGTATATAGAACCAAATAGTCTCCTAGATATCAGGACTGAGCCTGCTTTTCGTCTTCTCTTTTCCATTTTTGTCTTATTGGCTTGTGCCCCAGATTATCTTACCCTGTTACTGACAGGCTCTGACAGGGCATCTTTACAGAAGCTGTCAAACTTAACATTTTGATCAGTGATACTGAATGCTTTCTTTTATCTTGTGCCCTCAGAAGGGAAGCAACTACCACATCCCATGGCAGCAGCAAAGCAGCAGCTGTCCAGATTAAGTGTGATTGCTGCCATCAAATTTCAGAAAACCACTTCTATCCAGATTATTTCTTTCATAATTTTCCTCGATGTGCACAGTATATTCATATGACCCACGAATGAATTCAGACTGTCACTTTCAATTATGAATATTGCTGTACTGATGACAGTCAGAAGTATGGTTATTTTTTAAACAAAGAAGCAAAGAACCAAGCAATGTGTTTTGACTCACAACATATTTTCTTTTAGGAAGAAATTAATTAATTAATTATAATTAATTTTAGAGACAAATTGATCTTTCCTAACCAGTCTTGCTGTATGTCTTCAAGCACAAAAGTTAAGGCAGATTTACAACCCAAATCCTCTTGCCTGCTTGGTCATTGCCTGACTTAAGCATCCCTAGCTCCCCTAACCACTGACTCAGGCTCCTGAGCTGGGGCCTGCCCCAGCTCATGTAACTGATTAACTCTGAAGTTAATACAATTCTTTAAAAAGGTTTCCAGTACCTTTTTAATTACATTTTGATATGATTGTGCTTACCAAACAAAATGGGTTTCCATATGCTTCCTCCATGAACTTAAATATTCTTCCAACACGCCGGTTTCCCTTATCCTGTGTTTTTTAAGAAACTCATTAAGACTACACATTACAATCATATTTCATTTAAAGACTACACATTACAATCATGTTTCATTAACAGCTCTTAGATTACAAACACAAACATTTTTGTCACTAAGATTGTTAAAACCTCAGGTGATGCTAGAACTTGGCACAGACTTTGGCACAGAACAGTTCTTGCTGCATCAAATTAAAACAATTCAATCTCATTGACTGAATTCCAGAAAAAAAGGATCCATCTGCAGAAAGGAGAGGCTGTGTTGAGTTTGCCAGTGTTGCCACAGGTAGCTACTATTTGCTGGTTGAAAGGCCAAATGTCATGCAACTAAATGATGTGGGTTTTCCCCCTCAGGTGATTAGATTTGCCCTGGGAATCAGATTCTTTAAAAATAAAAATCCAGCTGGATAATCCTTTTCAGCTAGTGTTAAACAACCAGATTACAAAATTACTCTTGTTCCTAATTCCACCAAGGCAAATCTACTTAGCCATGGATGAGGTGGTGGTGGGCAGGCAGCTGGAACCACAAAATTAAGCTTTAATGAAGCCAGAGTGTAAGTAATCACTTCATTCTCTAATGACAAATTAAAGTTTGAAAATTAGTATTTATTATGGATTTTTTTTTTTTTTTTAATGAAGTGACAGTGTTTATACTGGTATTGTAGTCAGGAGCTCTGGTTAGTTTGCGAGGGATTAATCTAGACGAGGGTTGCATGGCAATTGATTTTAGTCATTTCTGGATTTTTTTTTGTTTATTTTTTTTTCCTGTTTCAATTGCTTGCATGAAAGACTAAATCAAAGCCACAACAGTAGTAATACTATACCACAACACAGAATTGGCAGAGAGAGCAGATTGTGAGCTTCTAACAAGGGTGACCATTTATTCACAGACATAATTGTGCAGGTGCTGGTAGAGCCACTTGCACGAGGTTTCACTCATTTATCTCACTAGAATTTCTGGGGCTGGGGCACAGAAAGAAGGAATGGCAGCACTGGGTGAGACATAATTTTGTGAGTCCCATTGTAATGTAGCAGACTTATCGTGGCAGGTGGAGGTCAGATGTCTGATGCAGAGAAACTTAGAGACATGAACAAAAAAGCCCTTTTTAGAAAACCTTTGCCATTAGCCCCAGTGTGAGAAAGCACATGGATCTTCCAAAACAAGTCAGAATCATTCAGTTTGGAAAAGACCTCTAAGATCATCTAGTCCAAACTTTAACCTAGTACTAAAGTCCGCCACTAAATCATGCTACTGACTTCTACATCCACATATTTCTTGAAGACTTACAGGGATGGTGACTCAACCACTTCACTGGGCAGCCTATTCCAATGCTGCACAACACTTGCAGTAAAGAAATTTGACTCAACTCTCTCCATCTCTAGGTGGGGTCAGGGATTCAGAAAGAAATCCCCATATTAAGTTGTACACAAGTTCCCAGTATTAAAGCATGCAAATTTGCTCCTGAAAGTAGCATCAGATGAGCATATGAACATGGGAGAGCACTGGGTACAGAAAAAGGGAGAAAAAGAGAAATAAATGCCTCTGTTGTCTCAGGCAAAGCTGGCTCAAACAGTGTTTCATCTGTGCTTCTTCTGAACAGTGGAGCTTGGAAAAAAAGGGAAAAGTGAATTGCTTGGTGGATTGCTTTGAAAACTGTGGGCTACATCAAGGTTCTGAGTGGAGATATTTGAGGGTACTCCCTGCAAACCTAGTCCCCTGCTCTATATGTCACTGGAGCCTGCCAGAAGGGCTGGCTTTCTCCCTGTGGAAAGCAGAGGACAGGGATTGTTAACAACACAGGTCTGGGGCAGCACACTGCACCCCAACGTGACCTCCAGGCTGGAGGCTCAGACTGGGATATGAGCACATACATATCGAGTTATTCTCACTTTCAAACAGCACTGCTGTTTGAGGCTAAACAGAGCTTAGCCTCAGGTTGCTGATATTTGCACTATATTTTCCCCCCTTCCTGTGTGTAATTAAGCACCTGTGGGGATGCAGCCATTATTACTTACCCTGCAGTGCAGGTACCACAGGATTGAAACTACACAGATGAGTTCTTGCTGTTTCTGTTACAGCTGTCTTGCTCTAGACCAACAGCACACCCCACAAAGCAACAGAAGATAGCTACCTGATGCAACCTGTGTCTTACATTTAATAACGATCTAATTAAAACATTAATTACATTTTTTTTTTACTTAGTTTAAATATGCAGCTGCAATCAGAAATCAGCCACTGTGAAAGTATCAATTCTCTGCAGTTTTCACTGAAGAGGCCATCCATTTATGCACCCACGTCAAATCAAGGAGCTTCAACTTCATCATAACAATGCTCAGTATTTCCTGGTTTTCTTCCAAGTGTTGTGCAACCACTCACTAATTAATCCTCATGACGATGAGAAACAGAAACATTAGATTTACTTGGTGTTGTACAATGAATGAGATGGTAAGCTGGCAGTAGGATTTCTGGGGAAGTGGTTCGTAGCCTTTTCCTCAATTAAGTTTCTTTTAATTTTCCTCATATAATTCATTTGTTAATTTTGCTCCCATTTCTTTTTCTTTTATTTTTTTTCCCCCAGTAATTACTATCAGCTGGTTTAGTGCCTACAATGTTGTTGACACTTTCCAGACATACAACCAAGAAAAGTAATTTTTACAAGGCTGCCTATAAAAATACATCACATGTCTGAGATCGTTTTGAATTAGAGAGGCTGGGAGATTTTAAAGATTGGTATGCATAATGTATTCAGCATAACTATGTAGATTGTTAACAACAAAGTTAATTTTTTACTCTTGCTTGAAGTGACTGGAACTTGTTGCTTCTTCCAGTTACTTAATACAAGATGACAAAAGTTAGTGAAATTGGAGTTTCCCTTACCATGGAAGCTCTTAAAATTACATATTTTTCCACATTTCATAGTTTGATCCTAGACTCACTTAATCACAGCTTTCTATCTGTACCATACTAAAGACTGAAGAAACCGCTGCCAACTTACTGATGTAAGTAGTTTCTTCAATATTTAGCATTGTAGAAATGAGAGGTAAATATGAGTCAATTATTTTTATATATCTGCCTTTCTCAGGTTTCTAGTAGGGCCAATCAAAATTTAAAACCAAATCAATTTTCCTCATACTTACCAGAAATATATATTTCTAAATGCATACTATACATATATATACACATTCACTATGTACATATATTTTATGCTACATATTTAAATACTTCCAGATGTTTATATATTTTAGTAGATAAATATAGAAAATACTTTACAGAAATATCAAAACTTGCCACTTCTCATAAGTCAGGCTGTCAAGTTGTGTCTGCAGATGTCTGTTCTCTTCTGCCATCATGCGGCTATTATTGAAGTGCATAGTTACAGCAGCCATAAAAGAGGTAACCCGCACCTTTTGGGTATCCTGGGCAAACAGCTGTAGCTGCCTTTTCATTTCAGAACTATCTGGCAATATGCACGAAATCTATAATGCTTTTCCATACCTTCAGCTCTTTTATTATCTATTATATTATATTCAATGCATTTCTAAAAATATAAATAAAATTAAATTAAAAAAAAAGCCAACAACTTTTCTGCAGAAGTGTCTTATTGGAATACAATGCCGTTTGGGATAACTGAAATTCAGGGTGTTTCTTCTAAAGCAGCCCGGGACCTGAATCCCTCCAGGGCCTTGCACATTCCATCCATGTCTCCAGAGCTCCATTTCACCAGACCCTAAGGGCTGTTATACAAATATGCTCTGAACATGCTCCACTCAGTTTAGAATATTTAATCCTATCTCCTTGTGATTATGCTACTGACAAAATATATCAAATAGAAGATGTATACAACACAGCTACTTCAAATACAAGATCTTTTGTCTTTACAACTAACTAGCTGAACAGGGAATTTTCTATTGAGCTCCTGTCTCAAGGATGTTCTGCACCTTCGCACTCCTCTAGTAATCCTAAAAAGGATGATAACTTATTAAAATTTTTATCCATTAAATATTGTTTAAAAGTCACCATCTCTCACGAATTCCTGTACAGTGGCATTCAAATCGCTACAGTTTTCCAGTTTTCCACATAACCAGCAGAAAAAAAAAAAAAAAAAAAAAAAAAAAAAAAAAAAAAAAAACTGATTAACCTTGGATAATGCTGAAGGATTGATAATGTAGTATATAGGCACTTGTAAATCCTGCATTTGAAGAGTCAGCGTGTGGGGATTTCACCCTCACATAAACAGTAGTATTCTGGTTAAGTGCACATTTTGTCTTTCTATTGAAAATAACAAAAGAGGAAAAAGTAAACTTATGTCTTTTCATTAAACAAGGGATAAAATAATGCCTTAGAAATAGGCTACAGAAGTGTTTTTTTCCTTTTTTCCTGAATGTATCCTAAGTTTGTAAATAGTTAATATTTTCTTTAACACCAGTTAATCTATAAATATCTTTTTGACCTCTGGATAACAGCAGACTTAATACATCTGAATGTCAAACACCGCAAGTTTTACTTTGATTCTCCCACTTTAAGATAAGCCATCATGTGTGCCAGACAGCTGTTTTCTCTCATAACTTCCCACATAACTAAATCTTCTGCATAGTTACAAAGCAAAAAATGACACCAGAATCACAGAGATATATGTGCATTACTCAGGACTAAATGGCTTCTGCTTACTTGCTTCAGCCAAGTGTAAACCATGAAAAAGTATACTAGGCTAGCTTCTAGAAGCGAATTTCTCATCAGTGTTTCACTCCAGTAGTAAACACTCCATATTCAGATTTTTCCTCCTTTGCTGAGTGTCCGAAGTAAGCAGCAGAAAATATGCAACTTTTATTCAAGGTGGTAAATACAATTTGCACTCAAAGCTCCCTCTGTTACACAGACTGCTTTCCACAACCTGGATTGTCGAATATAATCATCACATAGTTTAATGCTAAATAATTGGCCACAAAATTCTCATGGTATGTAGCAGAGCCCTCTAGATCTAGTCTTACATATCTGCAAGCACTTCACAAACATTGACACATTAACATTATCAGCGTTAACACTTTAAAACCCCTTAAAATAACTCAGGTAAATGATTGCCATCTTACAAATACTATGGACAAGGAGACACTCTGGAGCTTGTGTGATTCCAATTTATGTCTTGCAGTGCCTAAAAATTAGGTGGCTGGAGTCAGAGGATGATTTAAGAGAGCCAGAGGCTGGTCTGCACAGTCAATGGAAAGAGTGGAGCCCTTCCAAAGGTCGATGTTCAGTGACTGAGAAGAATTAAGTCCATTGGAGGGTGTTCCACAAACAGTGCTTAGAGCTAGACAATAGGAAATCATTGAAAGAAATCAGAAGGAAAGAGGTATAGAGAGTGCAAAGATTGTGTTGAATGAAGAAGCACAACTTGGAAATAATTTGGCTTCTGGGAGGTCTAGGAATGTGTAACAGAAGTAGGAATTGCTTTTAACAATGCTAAAATAGTTCATTAGAATGAGATCATGTCCTGTAATACCTTAATATGAGTGATCAGGGAGTTTAAGGAAGATTTTGTTAGAGCACACAATTTTGAAAAGATATCAAACCCCCAAAAGTTTGTAAGTTCTTCAAGACCTACATGATGTTAGAAATCCATCAAAATGCACATAGAAATGTAAAGCAAAACTATTCATGTGTACCATGCAATATATACAAATATTGTTAATTATTCATTATTAACAATTCATTAAATGATTTGGATTAAAAACAGGTTTGACTTGTTGGTTTTTATTATTTTTTTTCCCTTAGAGCTTTCACCAAACTGGTAGGTTTTACATCTGTTCCTTGTCTTGTTCTGCCAAATAGGTGGAATGCTTTAAAGGATGGTAACTGCTGCCAAGGTTTGCTTTGCAAAAAATGCTTTGCCTGTTTTAGAAATAAATAATACTCAGTCTACTGCACATTCTCTAAGTAAGGTTGTAACTTCCTTTCATCTCAGTTTGGTGAGACAAACCAAGAAATATTAATAAGGGTTAATTAATCCCTATATAATCTCAGCAGAATGTAAAAATCAATAGGAAGCCAGAAGCAGCCTCACCAGAGAGCAAACACTTTGGCGCTACTCACTGCCAGCATCTTAGCTCATGCATTTTACATGCAATCAGCACTATATAAAAAATACGGTGACTAGGAAACACAAAAATAACTACTGCAAAAAGAACTGTAAGGCCAAACATTCCCTCAAAAGGAGGCTAGAGTCGGTTTACTCATTTTTTTTCCTTTTATTGTGCATTTCTGGTGTTTGAGATTATACCATGGGTCAAATTTAAGGGGAAAGTTGTGTTGTGAAGTTTCTCCCATGGCCTGGTGATTTGGGCAGGCTATGGGCAATCCCCACCACACGGCATCCCAGCTTTCTTGGTTAGTCTGTGGAACCAACAAGGTCATTATGAAAAGGCAGATGGTGGTGTATCCTCTGCCCCTTTTCTGGAGAGAATACAGAGGCAGCATCCATGTGTTGTGCTGGGTTCAGGCACGCTGCTGTGTATTGGGATGCTAGAAGAAAACTTTAAAGACCTGGTCTTTGATGGAGAAATGTAGGCACCTGCTGGTGTGGATCACAGAAGAATCAAGGCATCTGTTTACCTAGAGGATTATTTCTGCAATTACTGAAATGTCAGGCCAAAATTTTAGCATGCAGGACATTTGAGGATCTCTGAAGCACAGTTTACCAGAGCCTTTTGCAGATTTTGAACAAGAACTACTGCGGGCAGCCTTTTGTTCCCACTTTGAGTGATTTGTTCTTGTCCGTAGGAGTTGACGTTGAGTTTGGCTCTCTCCTGAATTTCATTATGATCCTTTGCTTACTAGGCTAGGTACCCTCTTCATTTTTCTTACTCAAGTTTAGTTTTCCATGATGTCAACAGATTGTGAGGAAGCTGTTCTGCTGATCTGCTCCTTCCAGGACTGAATAAATAAGTGGAACTTGGTAATGTTACATTATTATTATTTCTCCAGCTCCCAGAGCTATGGGACCTTCTGACAGCTCATGCAGAGCACAGGGCTGTTAGTAGTTATCTTTCAATATAATACACTAATGAGAAAATTTCTCATCAGATCTCAACAAGTGTTTTGGTTCCTTACAATGTAATGTTGACATATTTGTAGGCTGCTGTTCTGATCCTGGACATCCAAGCATATTAGGCTTGTACATTGTATTCATGAATTTGGTTGGTAAAGAAATTAATTAACAATTAACTTATGCAGTTCTAGCTGTTGATTTGGTATTTTCAGTTCCACTGATAATAAATTTACAACCAAAAGTCAGGAAAAATATTGATTAATTTAAGAGTTAAGGTCATCTCCCTTATCTGAAAATCACCAAGGATCTCAAAATCCAGTGAAGGCTCAGAAACGTAAACAGGCCAAGTTCAACTACAGATTCTTAACCTTAATCTTCAGTTTCTTAAATATCTGGAAAAGCAATGACCTCAGTCATTTCACTAACTATACAGATTAAAAAAAGATTCAGTCTGACTTTAGACTGGCAACTATGAATGTTTTGGTTTTCATTCATAAACTTGTCAGAGTTCTCATGTCTTTTCACCATGCATGGTAACCCCTGTAAGGACTGAGCATGAAGTTCTTACCTTAAGTGTATTTATTACATACATACAACCCTTCACAAAAACAAAGAGGACATAGCATGTGGTCAGTCATGTACATGGCAACTAAAACCAGGATCTACTCTGACAGTAATGAATTCTGACTGTGAAGCACTAGTTATTTCTGTCCTAAATGACAAACTGCCATGTCCTATTATCAGGAATCTTTAAGGCCTGACACACTCTATTTCGTCTAATGATAACAGTTTAAAACAAGTTAGCATATGCCAGTAGGAATGGATATGGAGCTATATTTCCCCAGGTAGCCAAGAACTAAATACCAGTGATTTTTCTAACCATGGCTGTTCATTTTATTTCAAGGTGTTCTTAAATTCCAACCAAGTACTTGAATTAGCATCCCAGCAACACCTTATTTTTCCCCAAAGATAGAAAAAGGCTTAAGTTATCACAAGGAATTACACCTAGCAGAGCAAACATTTTACCAGAAATGTGACAACCACAATTTATTTTCAAAAAAAGAGAAAGTGAAAGCTGACACCTTGTTGCTTCTATGTTAGGAAAGGATGGTTGTAAAGCAGTTCAAACTAGGAATGTCCTTGCAGAAAAACCTCACAAGACAAGACAGTTACCCTTTCCTAGGGGTAACTCCATTTAGTAGTTAGCTCTGAATCAGCCTTTTGCCTCTTGTAATTTGCATTTTCCGTGCTGTGAGGGGATGACAGCATTTTTGCTTTGGTTTTCTGCAGTGCTTGAGCCATGATTAGGGCTCCCACAGCAGCTGTCACTACCACCACTACATACCCAGACATTCAAAGTCCCCTTTCCAGGGTTTTCTCTGTCAGACTAGCATTTCCAAACTTCAGCACACAAGCAAGAATTTGGCTCTGAGAACTTACTTCAACACTGTTATCATAAACCGTAGGAGTACAGCATGCCCTGGAAAGATTATGTGCCCTGGTTTGTCTTCAAAGACTCACACATTTAATGGAATTTTATCTTCCCAAACATTTTGAAATTTTTAAAAGGAACAGTACTTCTTTTGGGTTCCTGGAAATAATTCATTTATTTGTACTTGAAATGAAGGATTAATGTTATAGTAACTAACTGTCAAAAAAGTCTGTTTGCTAGAAAGGCTGCATTCTTGAAAGGCAACTGAGGAGTTGCTTGAATTAACAACACTGTGGATATTAATTTCTTTTATACCAAACTAACAGAGACCAAGGACCCAGAAGTATGGTTCAATGACAGGACTAAAGCTTTATAAAGCTTCACATCTTTCTTTTTAAAATTGCATAAGTATTCCTTTGGGCAAGGGAAGAACACGAACCCATTGGACAGAGGTAGACCTTACAACTGCCAAAAGTAAAGTTTTTTAGCACAGATACCACAAACGAGCAAAGCAATTATCAGGTATTAGAGGGACCGTCTTCAGGCAGATGACAAACATTGAATGGACATGTATGAGAAGGTATTAAATGCTGTTGAAGGGTTCAAACTGCAGGCAGAAATAAAATACATCCAGTTCAGTTTATGATAGTTTATATCAGTTTATGATAGGGCCTGCCTTCTGGTACGCACCCACAATGAGGTTGCAAAAAAATTGTCTGCAGAAGTCAAGAAACAAACACTGTTGTACACTATAGAAAAAGATAATCAACACTATGCACAATGGGTATCTACCTCAGTAACAATCAGTTGACTTCATCAAAATTTATTTCATCATTTAATAGTCTCAATACAACTGAGCAGAGAGCCTAAATGCAACAATGCAGCATGGCAAACCACCAAAACCATAGGAACTACTCTGGGAACCTCTAGACCTTATCTTGTGTGTTTATCTGTATCAGAAAGAGCAAAAAGAGGGTTCACAAAAACATAGGTCCTGCAAATGCGATGAAACAGATGGGCCAGGAATACTGGATGGCCAAAACACAAATCTCTGTGGTAGGATACAAGTCGTCAAAACAAAGAGGTTTGTTTTCCTTCATACGTAATGAAAGGGGTAAATTCTGTCTATCCAGGCCACAACTTCAAAAAAATCTAGAAACATTTTTGAAAAGGCATCTACTACTTCAGCTTTGCCTTTAGCAAGCTCTACACATGACCAAGGTTAATCAAAAGGTTTCCTTACAGGGAAGTATCTTTCCATGCTCCTCCGTCCTCTTGTGTTATCGAGATATTGAGTAATTCCTTTCAAAAAAACACTTTATCTTCGATTTGGCATTTTAAGAAAAAAGTATTTTGCTTCATTTTCTAGATACCAGTGCTTTTTTGTCTCTGTATACAGTATTTCTATTTCTATCTATAGATACTCTGGCTTAGAACAAATTTGGCAGCAATTCTATGGAGACAGTGTTAAGGTATTAGAGCGCTGAAGTATAATATACATCCTTCGCATATGTCACAACATACGAATTTGTAGCTCTCAGGCTCTGCTTGTTTTAGTTTATTTTCAGTGCCTGGATTTGTATACATTTTGCTGGAGGACATAATAATATAGCGCTCTGAATCTGCAAATAGCTTTACTAGATTTTTTTATTAGGCTTTACATTTAAACTAAGATTCTCTATTGCATAACTCGTATTGTTTGCCATCTGCATGTTAATTGAATAATTCAGTGCCCTAAAACTGCAATACATGTGTGCTAACACAAAAAGGAACACAGCTGCTAAATGCACTATTTATCTGAAAAATTAGCCGAAGTCATAACATTTACATCCAGATCTGCATTCCCCTGTTTTTCGGGTGATGCAGGGCTCTTTTCTCAGTGCAGGGCTCCCTGTCAGCCTGCATCAGGCTCTCCGCTCCCTCCCTGGAGCAGCCAGGCAGTGCCGCGCTCTTCCACTTGTAAACTTGCTTGCCGATGTGATGGGAAACAGTGAATGCTTTGGCTACAAATTTAGACTCCTCATCCCAAGAGGTCCCACCAGATCCCAGGCTCGGGGACAAATCCAGGCTCTTTTTTCATGTCCCCTGTGTTCCAGAAGGGTAATTCAAGACATATGCGTTCGCCCGCTGAAAGCCATGAGAACAGCTGCTCCCTCCC
The DNA here is from genome assembly GCF_964211825.1 of Aythya ferina. Taxonomy (NCBI): domain Eukaryota; kingdom Metazoa; phylum Chordata; class Aves; order Anseriformes; family Anatidae; genus Aythya; species Aythya ferina. The sequence goes on from NC_140297.1 coordinate 10,833,452, forward strand.
CATGCAACGTGAGTGCTCCTTCCCCTCACATGGCTTAGCGGCTGTAGGACTCGCTGAGGACCAGGAGGGAATAAATGAAGGATCAGAGCATGTATGTTATTATTTGCTATGTGTTGCTCTCACCAATCTGTTTATAAGGCTTTGGTCTTCCCAGATTGTGTGTAAATTCAGCTATAGGTATGATGATTGCTACAAAACATATAATAGATTGTTTATAGCCTAACAGACTATAAAAGTCTGAGTCCAAAGGTGTAGGTACATTTCAGAGAGTTCTCCTGGTCTCTTTGAATGCTCCAGCAGCAATCTTCCAGAAGATTCCAGCAAGCAACAGACTGGAAAACACCCTTAAAAGTGCTATTACCAGCAGATATGTTTATATCTAGTTAATACCATACTTTTGTTTTTAAACCTTTTTTCTTTGTTATTTCTCATTTTAGAATTGTAACTAAACTTAAAATAATAATAATAATAATTTTTCATCTACTGTTGTTTCCAGGAAGACCTGCAGTGCACCAAAGTTTGCAGAAACAGCAAAAGGCAATGTGCTTTGAGACAGCACATATATGAGATTTTTTGTAAAGGAATTGATGCATGGTGTGGAGGGAGGTGAGGGTGGAGATGCAGCCCCATCATTCTTCTGCCCAGCAGATCATTATTCTGCTAGGGAGACAGTTTGAAAAAGACAGCCATTATCTTCTGAAGAAGCAGTATGGATGGGAGAAGTCCAGAGTTATTAGAATCATTTATTTTCACTCATGAAACTTAATGATAATGAGGACTATCAGGGCAGGAATACCACAAAAATAGCTGTTTCAATGTCCTCTCTAAAACTGTGCTGTTTGCACTGCCCAGGAAAGCAAGAAAATAATTATGAAGAAACCAAAGGGGAAAAAAAAATCACTAAACTTCTTCCAACCAAACCCAAACCCAAAGATATGAGCAAATAAACTTATACTAATAAAGCCATGTTTTAACCAACATCAGTTCATTGTCAGACAGGACATTGTTTGTATCCTGGTTTCTGAAGCAGCTGGAATAAATCACCCAAGTAGCAACTGTTTGAAACACAAACAAACAATATCTTCTTACAAGCTGACCTGATGTATTATGACAAGAAATATTTTGGCTTCTGCACTCATGATCGCTTGGGTTTACAAACTGTCAGCTGCTTCCAAGGTGTAAGCTTATTACCTCCAGAATATTAAAGTTCCAGAAAAAGAACATGTCTAAGATGTTTGAGCAGAATATTTATAAAATGGATTGCTGGCAAAGTTGCTATTGTTAGTTTTATGCCAAGGAGGTTTATGGGTGAAAACCTGTCTAGTTTCTGTATATATATTAAATGAGAAAGATTAGTTAAATGTCCTTTTTAGAGATGGATTATGTGAACTCTTAAACATTCTTAGTATTCATTTAGAAAAATAAGTCTGACATAAGCGTGCCATTAACATTGCATTTCTCCAGGCTGGCTATACAAACACACACCAAAAAAAAAAAAAAGAGGGGAATAAATAAAAGATATATGATACACAAAATCACTGCAACAACAATGTTAAGAATTTTACCTTTTCAAACATTCACTAATTCATCAGTGTTCATACTTCACACTGGTGGAGTGTTTCTACTGAATAACCTCAGATTTACGTAGAAGCAAATCAGAGCAAAACATTTTATAGAAAGCAGTGGATTTGTATTGCCAGGCATCAGGACAGAACAAGGACTGTTTTTCAAAACTGTGTTTATGCTCCTAGGAGCTGAGCATTGGTGGAAATCTTTACCTCAACAGTGATTATCACCTGTTGCCACTTTTCCCCTCTAAAAGAAATCTGGTACTTGTCTACTATTGCTAGGCAAGCCTGAACATTCAGGACCAAAACCAGTAAATATATTCTGAAAGTACAAGGGGTGAGATCCAGGGTTTGACACAATGTCTGTGCAAGGAGGACACACACATACCGCTGTGAAGTCCTTTGCAGTGCAGCCGTGAGCTTACAGGGTTTTCATATACTCATGCATGAGGAATGCAATGCCCTGTGAATTCAATTGTGGGTCAGATTTGTCTTTTGAGATTAAAACTCTGACTAATCTGCTGGGAGCATATGATTTCAAAGAGTGTGTCTGACTATGATGAATGCCACTGCTGCGTGCTGAGCACTCCTGCTGCACAATTAGCAGCATGCATCTTGCAGACATTTTTCTTGTTTTAAACCCTCCCTGGGTTTACAGAAATCCACCACATAGTCACAATCTAAAAGTTTCTTCAACTTGGAAAGATTTTGCTGGTATGAAAAAAATTCTTTAAACAATCTTCTGGCCCCACAGGTGTTAACAGTATTTTCACTGATTTGAGCAAGGCCAGAATTTCAACCCTGTTAACTGAAGGGATATCTGCAAAAAGAAAAAGTATTCAAACTGTTAGCACTTGCACTGGTCAGGTCTCTGTGTGGTTAGTGCCTAACTCTACAGCCTTCATAAAAGCAAAGGTTTAACTTATAAGGACTTGGTTCCTATAAAGGTACTTTCTATTTTCACCAGTGCAAGTATACACAAGTGTAATTTATTCTGTTTTGGGAATTTTATTTGAATATGTAGTAAGTGAAACAAACAAATTTGAGCTTAGATTTTATTTCATGTGAACTAAATGATATTAAGTGTTGCTCTATTTTTCCAAACACCTTTGTGGAGTTTCTTCAGCAGAAAAATAGGCAGTTTTCAGCAGGAGGGAAGAAAAGATAAATAAATAAACAAACTGTTCTGAGAGCTACATGAAAACTTGAGGACCTTGGGTGTCCCAAAATGTACTGCCTGCCCTCTTCAGCATCTCTGTATCTCAGAAAAAAACTACAGGTGAGTGAAGGTGATTTTTTACTGTGTCAACACTTCATCTATGAGACAATGGCTCTGTCTTGATGGTTAGCAAGAGAAATACCTAAGCAGATCTGTACACAAAATTCAATCATAATAAACGTCATGCTTATTTGCAGCATGGTCTTCGTTCTTGTAAGGCTTTCACCAAGTGCTCTCCACAACCAAGATTTGTGTTGTAAATAGCCGGGGAATAAAAAGTCTTCTTAATCATATGAGATGCACCTGTTAGCCCTTCAAACAAGGAGCCTGACACTGAGGACCCCCATATACAGAGCATGTTTTGTTCTTAGAGTTGGTTTGACATCAGGGTTATAATAACATTTTTTTAATATGTGACGTGGCTATCAGTAAGCATTAAGCTGTAGAAATAACTTGTTTGTGTCATAGTAATTCTTGCTCTAAATTTGGGGTTAGTGGGATATTTTGTCTTGAGGCTCTAAAAATTCTAAATAAATAAATAAATAAATAAATTAGAGCACACAGAAATAGCATAGGGGCCCCAAATGCTGCTGACTACTTTCCCAAACAACCCCCCTCCTTTACAACATCTTCCCAAAAGAGTGTGGAAATTAAGTTAATGTCAGCTACAAACTTCATAACATCACTACCAGGAAACTGGACTGCACATTTTCAGGGAAAAAAAGATTCAGCATATATTGCATTTTTCATCCTGCTTTTTATCCTTTTTCTCCATGGAAAATATTCTCATCTTGGCTGCAAACTTAGCTAAAGTTTCAGCATGCTAGAGGAAAATAATGTGTTTTTCTTTTTCTGCTTTTTTTTTCTTTCTATTTGAGATTCTTTTAATCCTTCTTGGAGAACTGATATAACCTTAGTTTCCTACGTTTTTTGCACTTGACTCAAAGATCTGACTGTGATAAATGGCCACAATGAAGCTCCTTGGAAAATCTGATGGTATCACTCCTGCCTCTATTGCAGAGCTCCTAGATTGCAACAAGGATATAAATGCTTTATCCTGATGACCTCAGCTCCAAGAAGAGGGAAACAAAAAGAGAATTATGGGAGAAATGTATTGACCTTGTTGCTTCTGTGCCTAAGATTTGTTATACTATTTAAGTGCATTATTACTTTTACATGATTCTTCACTTGAAAAGGATTTTATGAAAAATTCAGTGCAGCTAATCATTGAAAAATAACTGCAAAAGAATAACTAGCTTGGTGACAACGATTTCCCACAGAAAGCAGAGGAACACAGAAAAAAGCTAAACAGTAAGGTCTGATTTATTTTTGTGATTAACTGCTGATCTCAGTGATACACTGGAAAAATTCAGAACATGCAGGACCAGCATTGACAGGATAACTAAATGCAATTAAATAATATTTGAGTGCTCACAATGAAGCGTTGCATACTGTTTACAGCTCATATTAGGATTTCAAACCTCAGAAAGAGAGAGGAGTGACTCAAACGCCAAGCTCTTTTGAAATTGTGATAGACACTCGGACTTAAAAAGATGCAGATTTTAAATCAGGTTCACCTCCCATCAATAGGTGTGGGCTTTGAGCCTGTCATTTTCAGGCATTTTTAACATCCTCTGACATGCATCTTAACAGAATGTAATGGATTTGGAAAACTTGTATGAAATACAGAACATTTATATATAGAGAGAGACATATTTATATGTATAGAGAGCTAACAGAGTGCCACACAGAAATCTCTTGGAAGTGGTGGGTGTCCACCTCCCTCAGAAATTGAGCTTCTACCTTGCTGCCCTCTTCCAATACCTTACAGGTAGTTGTAGAGAAGCTTCTCATCCTTCCTAAGATAAGAGCTCGTCCTAGATCTTCTCTAGGATGCACAGTAATAGGACAAGAGACGACAAGCACAAGTTGTTCCATGGGATATTTCATGTGGATTTAAGGAGAAAAAAAAAAAAATTAATCCTGAGAAGAATTAAACACTGGTATAGGCAGCCCAGAGAAGTGGTGGAATCTCCTTTGCTGGAAATATTCCTTGGCTAGACAGTGCTCTGGTAAACCTAACCTATGGCCTGGCTTTTGTCTGGTGGATGGATAAGATGGTCTCTAGAGGTCCCTTCCTCTAATAAAATGAGAAATAAGATAAATAAATTATGTCCATAAAGTTCAGACAACGGATGTTCTGTGGAAGTCAAAGGAAGATATTCACCCCTCACTGGGGTGAGGGTCTAGAAATAGCAGTCACTAGGCAGTGTCTATCCCAGCTGAGCCCAGCTGAGCATGGTGGGGTATGTACACCCAGGAGCAAGGAGCCATGTAGCAAACTGTCCTATTCTCCAAAAGAAATGCCTGCTAGAAAATGTTTATCTGAGCTGATCCCTGTCTGGTCCTCACCACAAATGGTCCTTGTGCAAGGTCTGAGTAAGGAAAGTGCTACAGTGACAGGCAAAGCTCCTGCTAGAGAACATGCAGACAGCTTATGTGATAGATAATGGTTGTCCAGGGCCCAGAAACATTCCTGGGCAAACTAGGATTTACAGCCTAAAAGTACAAAAAGCATAGGAGTAAACAAGCACTTATTCCACTGCACATGGGCCAGCAACTAAACATTGTCCATACAAGGCACAATTAGCATAAAATGATAATTCTTTGCACTACAAAAGCACTTTTAAAACAAAATAAATATTAGCATATAGAGTAGATGTGATAAAGTTATTTAATAAATATGTAGAGTGTAAAATTCTCAGTTTAATTAGTCAAAGGAAGGATGGGAAATTAAACAAAAAGAATGTTTGTGCTGTCTCAAATGAGATATATTGCTTGCATGAGTACACTCAGTGTCACGGTGCAGCTATGCTATCAGTTTGACTTACCACCCTTTTTTCCCTGGCACCTGGGTCATTGTTAACAATGCTACATAACATATCTGGATATTGAGCTAGATATTCCCAAAAGGAAACCTGCATGCTGGTTACAAAACAGTCTGCGCTGTGGTCCAGAGTGAGCATATTCACATGTGGCCACCACATTCCTCTGGCACCACCACAAAGGTCCCACTATTCCTGATGTACAGGCACCCTGAGCTGCTCAGATGTTCTGAGCCAAAAAAAATTTGCTATCATCATTAACACAGGGGCAGAGTCATCCTCTAAGGTTGGATCCCTCACAGAAGCCTGTGAGCAAATCCACTTCACCCCCAAGATAAGGAGGCTGTCCCTGGCACACAGGAGCATTGCAGCTACTACAGGATAGCACAACAGCTTAGTGCCATCGAACGTGGCTCCAGCACCAAGCCATTTAAAAGCTACTCTCAATGCTGCTTAAAATTCCAGAGATTAAAAAGTGGCCTTTAAGAAAGTCTGGTATGGCCAGACATGATCTGGTGACACATCTGTACCTCATGCTACTCCATGGACTCCAAAGCAAACCCATTGGCAAGGCTCTGGTGTACCCCAAGACATGTTTGTACCTTGTGTTAGAACACTCCTCTGCCTCCAAAGCAGACCTACTGTCATTTCAGGTTGGTGGTCTCAGAAGCTTTCTACCTCCTTGACCATTAAAACTTCTGGAGGAGCTGTCTTTTAGGGTTTCACCATTGCCCCTAGTAACATGACGGCAGAATGTAAATGGACTCTGTGCAGCATGGGGGCTTTCACACAGCACTTTTCACTTGGCCATGCTCTTTTCAACTGCCTGTTTTACAACTCATGAGCAGGCTCAGGATACTAAGGCACCCTGTGCCATGGCCATCCCTACCATGAAATGAAGACACTTCTCAGCAGCTAACAGATTATCACCTCCAGAGAGCTTCCTAAAGGTCTGGACTCTAGAAATGTGGGATGATGTGCTGGGCAGAGTCTTTATTGCAAGAACACTGAATTTCATACAGACTTCATGTACGTTCATTACGCCATCCCTCAATCGTATGGGCAGTTGGTGAGACCCTGTACTCACGTTGGACGTGTTGTGAGCATGGAGCAGAGCTCCCCACACCTTGTTCAGCATTAATTCCAAGGGAGGCCTTGGCAGCCTGCTCTCAGCCAGAATGCACATCCATGGACAAAACCCCCTCAGAGAGACAGCAATGACACTGTCAGGAGCTGAAGGATGGGTTTGTGGAGCATTGTGTGGCAAGGGAAGCAGGTAGTGTGCAAATACAATGTATGTTCATACACTGCCATCTTGTGACAGACAAAGGTAAAATTTGTGCACGCCAGATTGTTAAATGTAACAGATGGAGTATTTTATATAGTAAGTATTAGTAAAGTGTTAGTATTTTAAATAGAAAAGTATTTTTTTAATATTGCTTACAAGGAATTTCCAGTAACATGCTTCTGAAAATTACTGCATGTGGTCAGCCTGCTAATTAGCCACATGTCTTTCATTACTCTTAATTTATTCCTCTGGAATTTTGGAACTTCATGAATCACTGCAATTTTGAACATTTCTCAAAGAAATTCAATAACAATAACTGTCACATAGTCTTCACAAGTCTCCATATCCCATTTCAGATAAGGGTCCAGTCTGGGAACAGTAAATTAATTTTTAAAAAGCCATGCCAATTAAAAGAAGAAAAAAAAAAAAAAAAAAAAAAAAAAAAGCCATTTAACTTTTTGGTTTGTTTTGTCTTTTGAGGGGGAAAAGCTGGCAGAATTTGAAGACTTAAATGCCTTTCATTTGCTGAAAAGGATCTTTCAGAGTGCTGCATTTCTCATAAAAGATCAGGCCCCTATGTTCAACAGATCTCTTGGAAGTTTCTTTGGACCTTTCTAGCTGCAAATGCTTTACTTCCAGCTCTCTGATGCTAGTCTAACGCTCTGTATTGTTCTAATGGCACATTGCTAATTTAATAGTTTGAAATATAATAACTTCCTCCTTAATGAAGGTGAGGGGCCTGAGTCTTAGACTGACTGTTTTGAAAAGTACCACTAAAACCTTAAAGTGGTGTTGGCTGGAAGCCAGGAGAGGGAGTATAACCTGAGGCTACTATTCTTACTGTAACGTAAGCCATGGGAAAGGCTCTCTATCAACGTCTCATTCAGATTCAAATAATAGTAACCTGTTTCAAAATTTTCAGCAAAACCTCAGCACATCTGGGATTTGAGATGCTTTAGATAAAATAAAATTAAAAATAATAATAATAATAATTCTAACGGCAAAGATAAAACCAGATTATGAGATTACTCAAGCCAAAAATCTATAGCCTATTGCAGCAGCTGCTAACTTCCAAGCTATTCACTCCACAGGACTGTATGCCTCTATTCTGAATCAGCCAAATTACCTGCAAGGTCAAACTGATACACTCAAAAATCAGATCCTTTCATCTGTTCACCTGGAGTTCTCCAAGTTATTATATATGTAACTTATTGTGCTAGTGTAAGCAGCTGTTCTACAGCTGCTCCTGCTTTCTCTGAATAACTTCTTTTTTTCCATTGCCAGAAAGACCTAGAGGTGCTCTGCCATAAGACAGTCAGCAGTATGTACTGTCCCATCCCAGAAACTCAAGTGGAGGGATGGCAGATTGCTAAATGGAACTGGGGAGGGAAGGGTGGGTGAATAGCAGAGGACTGGCCATTTATTGCTTCTTCATAGTCCCATTTGGAAGGTCAGTCTGGATAATTAATACAGAAGTCTCCCTTCCTTAGAGAGTTGCAAATAGAAAATTATTTCCTCTTTATTTTAATGATTTGTGATATCTTTATTTTGAGACCTAAAATGGTGGAAAACATACCTTTAAAATGAAGAAAGAAAAAAGACTTTTCTACTGATCTTATCTATACTTCGTGCATGTATGTGGCTATAAAATTTCCAGCTATATTGATATAATTAATTCATAAAGTCATCTATACTTTTACTGGTTGTACATACAGTGTCCACCTTTTCCTTATGTAAATTTTTGCAGACCTGAGTTGTGTGACTCTTCATTGCAGCACTATAAAAAGGTAGGCTAATATCTGCTATGGCAGAGTTTGGGATTTGTCTTTTCCCACTTTCCCAGAAATCTAGAAAACCTATTGGTCTCTTGATGTCATTTGGCTGTAAAATAAGGAACATATAGTCACATACAAAGTCCTATACTTTCAGTAGAGAATACCTCAAAATAAGAAAATAATATTCAGGATTGATGTATGGTATTCATCTTACCCAACTTCAGACATCAATAGCATAGCCACTCATAACTAAACTAGTCACTCCAGAGTCTCTTTAGGTTAAAGGGTACTGTGGGATGCCATTCTTCTGATATATTTCAGCTATCTACCTGGAGAAAGAGATTAATTTCTACCTAGACCATACTGACAAAAGTAATTACTTCTCCAGAGACTAAGGTAACTAGCTCAAAGTAAACCAGCCTTTAGTTAGATGAATGCCATCCTCACTGTACAAAGACAACAATGCATTAATGATGTAGCAAATTAAAGAACATCTCTCAGACATCTTTTTAGTCAATATTGTATCACTGTAACATCAGTCATTTTTCTCAAGGCTTGTTGCAAGGTTTATACTACCTAAATTAGTTTGTCTGATAGACAGCACAGCCATATATCTGAATCTTCTTCAAAAACTTAATTTTGTAATCTATAAATGTTAACTAGAGTCAATGCATGGTCTTACAACAAATGTCTTACAACATTTGACTGCATTTCAGCTAACTCAGAAACAGAGAGGAGTTTTTTACATGATGTGTTATCTGCCTTGATAGGTTAAAAATCTAACAAAGACTTGTATTTCTTAATGGAGAACTCTGTCTCCTATGGGTGGGAAAAGGGTAAGAGAGCATATTTTCCTCATTATTTGGGAAAAAGATGTTCAAGAAGATAAATAGTTGAATAAATAGTCTAACCTCCTTTTGATCTCATGTATGTTATTATTATTGTTAGACAAAATTTGGTAGGATTTTAAACCATAGTAACCAGTTCACAGAGAAATATTGAGAAATTCCTGCAGAAATGTTCTGCCATAATATACAGAATATCAGAGTCCAGATGTGCAGTATCGTGGAATTTTTGTCTCTGGAATATGAGGCTTAGACTTTAGCAAATGATCAAAAAATACAAAACAAACACACAAACTAACAAACAAAAACAAAAACAAAAAAAACAGCCTGCCTTTGCCTTTGCCTTTGCCTTTGCCTTGCCTTGCCTTGCCTTGCCTTGCCTTCCCTTCATTTCCTTTAGTTTCCTTTTTTTTTCTTCTTTCTTTCTTTTTTTTTTTTCCTGAAAACCTACTCTATTTTAAATAAAATCCCTTCATCTGCCATTATATTTAATCTAACACTGTTGCAATATTCTCATTTTAAAAATGATCAAAATTGTCCTCACAATTTGTACAGCACATTGTACTGTCCTTATAGTATTTGATATCCAGTGCCGAATTTCAGTTTATTAGCAACTCCTACCTTTATTGATTTTCTCTGTGGAACCTTTTGACCAGCACTCTGAAAGCTGAGCAAACATAATTAATTTAGTCTCACTTCTCACTTTCAAAATTAAATCGAAATACTAAGCAGATTCTAGAGACTGAAAAACTGAAGCACTAATGTCTCATCTTTGCAAGAATAAAATAACTTATAAAGTAACTTCTCATAATAAGTTATGAAGTCAAGCTAAATAACATAAGGTGTAAGTCAAGTTCAGACAGTCTGCAACTTTGACATGAGTTTGCAGGTCAACATAAGTTCCTAGGCGCAGCTTTTACCCGATCTATTAATTGATGTGAAAAACAAAAATAGAGTTCAGCTTTCAATAGAATTTAATTGCATCTTAGTTGACTCAATTAACTAAAACATTTTTTCCCCTGGGAAAGATATCACCTGGATTTTTCAGGGAAAAAAAAAAAAAAAGATATCTGTAATTCAGTTTCAATTCACGTGAAACAACAGTGCTTAGCAGTCTAAAATAGTCAGTCAGAAATACAAGACAAGATTAGGAAGATTCTGTCTAATTTCATGAAATCCAGCTTTTGCCTTAACCTACCTGAATCTGGCATGTTACAGCACCTGCTGAAAGGTTTTAGCTGAAGTGTTACTTTACCAAAAAAAAAAAAAATCAGTAACTGAAGAGATTATGAAAAAAACATGGTCTCCTGTAATCCTTGAGCAGCCTGTTTTCCTTCTATTGCACATGCCATTATCTCAGTAGTGCTAATGGGAGTTGGAATCACAGAGAACATATCTTTCTTTGAGAATGTGAGCTATTAAACATCTGCAATTCTCAATGCCCTTACCAAGAATTATCAAGTTTGGGGTCGTAAACACAGCAATTTTTCAGTCACATATAATAGCATGTTGTGGCAGAAAATCTGGACTGTGAAAAGAAAGTGGAAATTTTTAAAAGAGATCTAAGCTAGATCTTACCAGTTTTTATGTATTCATGGTCTGTATGTATGCAAGTAGCCACACAAACATAAAGATTGCACAGTCAGGCAAAGATCGAGAAGAAAAATAATAAAATTAAATAACAGTTAAAAAATCACAATCCTCTGAAAAATCATCAGTAACATTTTTTTTTCTTTTTTTTTTTTTTTAATTTTTATTTCCCCACATTTCTGTTTGATGCCTCTTTCTTTGAGCCTCATCCAGTAAGGTCTCCCTCCCACTCCCTCCGTCTGGGATATGAATCTAATTCTTCATGTACTTGCTCTTCCACTTACTTTTCAACTCTGTCCCCAAAGCTCCTGAAATTTCAGTGATTAATTGAACAGAACCTGGAATGCCGCCAAGCCTACCTCGTCCTCATTGGCTTGACAATGTTCCTGTGCTGTGGTCATTAGTACAGCATGACCCTGCAGGACTAACTCAGCCATGAAGCAAGTTAATCAGTAAATGAATAGAGTTCTTGAACAGAGAAGTTTTATCCTGAGTTCACCAAAGCAATTATGTGTTAATTAATTCTCTGCCAGGCACAAAGTAAGACAAATATAGGAAGTATGATCTTCAGAGAAATAATTTTCTGGGGAGAAGGTCAAATCCAAAACTGATGTAAACCATCATAGCCTGCTTTACTTACATTGAGCTCTTATCATTTATACTTTCTGAGGATCTGGCCCTATTATAAGAGGATTCACTGTTTTAATTTTGTTCTTAATCCTAATAACCAATAGAGATTCGATGCCAGCTGAGCCTTTCTTCAAAGAAATAATGAGTTTCCTCTGAAAAATTGCTCACAGGACTTAAATTATAAATAACAAATGTGGTATGTCTCCATTTTCTATATATGCATAGCTGTCTCATATCAGACAACATATAAATATCCTGACTTTTTAAATGTTCAGTTTCTTACAGATTTATACATGTAACTTGCTAAAAAGAGAGAGCATTAAAATCCCTGGGAATATGCGGACTAAGGCTTGAAAGAAAGCTTTGGATTTTGTATTTTCCTATATTTAAAAAATAATTCCTATGAGCATAACTCAAGTAGAGAATAGTTCAAAACGCTGAACAAGCAAAACTCTTGCAAATCTCAAATGAAAAATACATCAATTTTCTTGTTGTTGTTGTTCCTATTTAAATCAGCAAGATTTTTACCATTGATTTAAATGGGAACCAAGGCAGGTTTTCAACTGGGCAACTTCTTCATTATTTCAGAATATGCATGTCAGCACACTGACAGGGGTATCCTAATTTTCAGATGTCCCTTTTATGACACTTAGAAGGGTTTTAATGTTCAGAGAGTTCCAAAGTTTAGTCAATAAAATCTCAAGGTGCCATTATTTGAAGTCACCAGAAAGAAGAGTCCATCTATCTACCAGCAAAACATCGACTGTATATGCCTTGTTCATCCTGTGGATAAGAGGCTAAGTAAAAATTGATCACTATTAGATATTCTTTGAGACAAAGACTATTTCATACATTTCATACACTGACATTTCATACACTAACCATTCCAAAGGTGCTGGTTGATATGTTTGTCCATGCATTGTAGCTTCTCAGGAAGAAAGATGTCAAGTAGTTGTGCTCCATTTCCATCAACATCCAGGCTTTATTGCTCTTCCATTGTGCTTTCAGTTCTATAAACATAATTATATGAGAGTGAGATGAGAAAAGCATTACATACTGGACTTAGCTGAATAGCAGAAGTGTAGCTGAAAGCATACCATTTCGTGCCAGAACTTCATATAGGATGTGCCTAAGGGCTTCTGATTAATAAAAGCTTCTCAAAAGTGTAACACTGAAATGTCTTCACCGGAAAATTGATTATAATTCCTCTAAGCTAAGCCAAGTCAGGCATTATATATATAATACATAACACATAATTTTTCCTATAAAATCTGTAGTTACCTTTCAATATTTTCAATATTTTTTTGCAGTCTGGATAGTCAAACGTGTACAAAATAGTCATGATAGATGTGTCTTCTCAAAAGCTATTATTACTTCCAAGCTCATTGAAGTGCCCACAGAAGGGTGCTTTGTAGATTCTTATCTCTGTAGAACAACGGGGATGGTATTGTTTGCAGACACAACAGATTGAACAATCAAAGATGACACAGAAAGGTGTAATATATGCCTGTATGCAATCACAATTAAGTATCAGTAATAGCCCTGACAATATACCTGTTACAATTATTTGGATTGCATGCGATGATGTGTTTTTTTACCGCTTCTGGTGATTTTCTACAAGTAATATTTATCAAATATTGTTCTTTGTCCTTCATTTCTGATTAATCTCTTGTTGAACTATTTGCTAAGGAAAATAGGGTGTTCTAAATTTTAAGGAACAGAGAAATATAATAATTCTGTCCTACTGCATATTTAGATGTCATAGTTCTTTGTGCAGAGTAGGAAACTGCATCTTTAAATATCTAGATAGATGTATGAGTGATCATTAAAACTACAAATATATATTATATGCTGAAACAGAGTGCCAGAAGAGTAGAAGTTTATCAGTATGCACAAGCAGTTTGACGTTCAGCAGAGCTGCTTCCTGTGGCCTTTTGTAAAAACATTGCTCCAACGTGTAATAAAGGGTACTGTACTCCCTTTATTAGGCTCTACCCATTTTACCATATACTTACACAAAACTTGTAACAATGATTTATTTCTCTCCTGTCCTCTCTCTCACACAAACTAAATGGGATCATGTCTCATTTCCGTAGGAAACAAGGGTGAAAAGAACAGTTAGGATTTTGTATTTGTAAGGGAAAGTAAGAGTGAAAAAGGGGAGGAAGTACCCAAAAAGCACTTGGAAAAGAAACCATTGTGTAACAAAATAATGAAATGATAAGAATACTTCAAATATAATTCAGCATAATCCAATTAAAATCTAATACAAAAGTTGCTTAATTAATATTTCTATGTACATATTAAACCTTTTCTCTCTGCCTTTCCTGTGTCTGACCCTAAAGACAATAGAGTAAGATCTTCAGGGAGGAAAAGCATTTTTCTATATATCCTCAAAGAATTTAGTACAATGTGGGCCTAATCCCTTTATGGTTTCGGAGATTTAAAATAACACATAACTCCTAGCTGTCACTGTAGTAAAATGAACTGAAGCCAATGAAAAGACAAGAATATGTACAGGGACCGTTGTGAATAGGAATCGGCAAGTTTCTTGGAGTTCGACTTGCTAATATGTGCCAAAAATTCATGTTCCTGCTTGTTTATAATTTGCTTAACATAAAATAACTTCCATTTTTTTTTTTTTCCAAAAAGTTCTGAAATGACATGTCTCTTTTGTGCACAAACCAGCCTGCTTTCGTGATAACAAACTACTGTGGTAAAGAAATGAAATGCCAGGAAGACTTTCTTCCAACCGTATCACTTGTCTAAGTAAAGGTAGTGGAAGATTACTGAGACTCACTGTTACTTCCCTATAATCCTGTTACGCTATTAAAATAATGGTATTAATAATAATTTAAAAAAAAAAAAAAAGCAAAAAAAAAAAAGAGCTATTTTAGCTACTCGCCTACATATAGAGTAGGCTAAAATATGTTTTAGGTTTCTTTTGATCCTTGACCATGCCATAAGCAGTCTTTCACAATATTTTTTCAGAAAGAAATGCATGTTTCTTCAAAAAAATGTCAAGTTTTCTCCTTTAACAGATGGTTAAAGTAGTTCTTATCATATATTCTCATCCTCTAAATTCCTAGCAAAACATGTTGGCAAATGAAGAGTTATAAACAAAGATTCAGACATTTATTGAAGAGCACATAATTGAAATAAATCATATTTATGAATGTCTGGCTGAGCAGAAGAATTGATTGCCAACACATCCCCTTTGGGCCTGGGTTTGTTATCTGATATTTATCTCAAGCTGGAAAACACAGTGTTTGAATCATTTATCCATTTTGTACTTTGCTTTCTCTTGCTTCTTAATATTTTCCAAATGCCTATTTAAAAATAGAAAACATTTATTTGAAATATACTAGTATGCCCATTGTTTGGCATGTGGGAAGCTAAATAATTAAACTGTAGTTATTAGCAAATAAATGATTTGAATGAACCCTCAGTATATGCCCCATTCCCTCTCCAAATAATCATATACAAAGAAATTCTTACATTGCAACATGGAGCTTTCAAAAACTTGTATTTTTCAGTCCATCAGCAGCAGGCTGCAGAAACGGGACTCCTCTGCTGAGCAAGTTCTGAATTCTTTTCTGTGAGGTGTAACGCTGGGAACATGCTGCTCCAGCAAAGTAGGCAGAAGAAAATGCCATGAAGGAACACAAGATGAGCAATGATCTTTCAGATCACCAGACCTGAGACAATTCTGAGTCTGTAAGCCACACTGGCAAGTTCAATAGGTGCTTTCACATTCTCAGCAACATTGTCATTGTATCTGGATTGCCCTTGATTACTTGACTCCCATCTGTACCATCAACTGACCTAGTACATCTAGTATGGAAGAAACTGAAAAAAAGAAAAAAACAAGCCACATTTTCAAGACAGAGGGTAAGATCATTGACTGCACTGTAGCTAACAGTAGCTTGCAGGATAAGCAGTCTGTTGGCCTGAGAAGAAATTTCAAATAGTCCTTAACTCTTCTGTGTTCTTTCAAAGACAGGAAAAATAATCTTACAGAGACTGTACAACTATCTCTATGAGGTATAAGAAACAAATATTCAAACCACATAGTGACCATCTTATTTTTATAACTCCAGTTGTAATGAAAATCAATAGGAAAAATGAGTAGTTTTTGAAGATGCCCATGCAATGAAGGTGCAGCTAGGGTTTTGTTTGTTTGTTTCTTTCTTTCTTTCTTTTGCATTGAATGATGCATGTTAAATGATGCATTCATAGATGGTAAACTCATATATCCTGATGTGCATGTGTTAGTATCCATATCAAGAATTGATTTCCTTCTCATTTACATTTAGATATGACTATTAAGTGGATGGAGTATACATTCAGAAATATCTCAGGCTGTTTAAAAACTTTATGTTCTGTTTCCATCTTTGATATATGCCAAGTCTGAAGTCCTTCTCTATTACAAAGCTTTCATAACTGCAATTCTGAGTGTCTCCTTTCTTATCTCCTCCTAAAGTCCCCCTTCATCACCTCCTGCAATCTCTTATTACATATTAGTTTTTATATAAGTATTGCTACAGAAAGATTCACTCTTTCAAAAATACAAATTCGAGTTGTTGGTGGTTTTTCTTCTTTTTCTTCTTTTTCGTTTCTTTTTCCTTTTTTTTTTTTTTTTTTTTTTCTGCTGTCTTTCTGGAATAGTTAAATTTATTTTAGATAAGAACATGTAAAATAGGATCTACTTCAAAATGAATATATTGCCATCGGTTGAAGCTATTTCAATACTGGAGGAGCAGCAATTTTCTTCAATATTTAAATCTCCAACCAGCAAAATTAAATCACATTGTTCTCACCTTCATGTTCCCAAGGTGAATGGTGGCTGAAGAAGAAAATGTTGAGTATGCCCTGGGTAGCAACAAATTTAATGAACTTCTAAAGAACTTTTCAACAAAGATTTTTTAAAGAATTAATTCAAAAGGCCTTTAAACAGAGGACATCACTAGGAGCTGCTCTCCTTGGTTAGCAACCTATTCCCACACTGAGCTGTAGCACAGATGGAGGAGTCATAATCTGGTCTTTGCCAAGGATATCAGAGAAGCCACTGGTGTCTGATCCTCACTGCAAATAGCCCAGGTAGTGAAGATGCTGCTGAATACCATTTTTAATGGATTTTAGTTGTATGGTGAATTATAATAGCATAATCTCATGTACTGGCTTTGGCTGGGATAAAATTAATTTTCTTCACAGTAGCTTGCATGGTGCTGTAGTTTGGATTTATGATGAAAAACAGCACTGAGAACACAGGGATGTTTTAGTGGTTGCTGAGCAGTGTCAAGGCCTTCATGTACAGTGTCAAGGCCTTCTATGCCTCTCACGCTGCCCTGCCAGCAAGGAAGCTGGCATGTTGTAGCATGTTATGATCAGCAACAAAATCTGTGAGGAGAGAAGGAGGAAGGGGGAATGTTCGGAGTGATGGTACTTGTCTTCCCGAGTAACTTACATGTGATGGACCCTGCTTTCCTAGAAATAGCTAAACGTCTGCTGCTGCTGAGAAGTAGTCAATAAATTCCTTGCTTTGCTTTGCTTGTGGGAGCAGTTTTTGCTTTACCTGTTAAATTGTCTTTATCTCAACGCAGGAGTTTCCTCACATCTACCATTCTGGTTCTCTTCCCCACCCCAGTGCAGGGGAGTGAGAAAACAGTTCTGTGGTGCTCAGCTGCCTGCTGGGGCTAAACCACAACATCTTAAAATGAAAAAAAAACCCTACTCATTGTGATAGAAAAGTATGCAGCCATTCACAGAGAGCATAATCAGGCCAGATTTCTATTTTCAGTGACTCAAGAGGACATACCAAACATTTGTTTCAAATGTAGACCTGGTGACAGTTAGTCATACTTCAGAGCCAGCTAGGAGAATGATATCTTAGACGGCATTCACTAGGAGCACCCTGTGCTTTAAGGACATAACTATGGCAATGAGCTCTGTTTGTCCTTATTCTCTGAAGTGCTCCTTCTTTTTAAAGAGCTTCTTAAAAAAGAAAAAAAAAAAAATAAAAAAAATGTTTACTTTTAGCTGTTCTTGAGTGAAAGTCTTGTGATTTTCTTCCTATCAAACTCAAGCAAAGAGGTTTGGTGAATCATATTTGTTTGCCTGCAAGGCATCTGTTTTACATTTTTCACAAATATACAGTGTTTTCTGCAAAAGACCTAGACCCCCAGAACTGATTGTCCACCTAAGGCCTGTGTAATAGAAGACTCACATGGTCAATGAAGTTAAAGGAACACTTTGAAGAGTAATAACGATAAGAAATGAAATGGAATAAGTATATATTAAGGGAATAAAGTTGTTGGGAGAAAAAAAATAATAAAAAAAAAGCACACGTTACTCTACTGATCTTTGTTTTTCCATGCGTACTTCTGTTTACTCTGCAGTTGCTGAGCAGGCTTTCAGGACTTTTTTGTCCTCACCTTCCTGGCTGCCACCAATATCACTCCATAGCAGATAGAAAATGAATGCTATTATGTCTAAACATTGGCATATCTATGTTTTCTTCTTAAATACTCACTCCCCTGTTCTCATACCTCATGGGCTAAGTTTTGTATATGCCTTGTGATCTCTTCTCCCACTGTGTGAGTCAGAGGACTCTCTCCACACAGTTTCACTGGAATACAGATTAGGCTCTTACTATGGCATAGAGTGGTTTATTGCTTCTCACATTCATTCAAGCAGTTACAAAAACTTCCCAAGGTAAGAAGTAGGCCCCAGCTCATTTACAACTCAGAAATTCAACAAACTTTGGAGCTTAGGAGAACTGGAATGATTTATTGGGTCTGCAAGAAAGAAAGAAAGAAGTTTCCTGTTCTGCTGTGCTAAATCACTTCTATAAAATATTAAAAGTGGGCTCCTATTTCTCTTTCGTATGCATTCCTGTAGAAAAATACTGCAAAACTATGACAGCATTTTGCTAGGTTTCAATGTAAACAAAAGAAATAGAACAGCCTTTCTAAAGGCCTCACTCAACCTAAATTTTCTTAACTTCAAAGTGGCTTCAAAGTTCCTCTGAATTCAGGGATACAGAATGCAGCTTCACAGAGGGTCCAACACTACAGATGACATGGGAATATGAAAGCATAAGGAATCATACATGATTCATTTTTTTTGACTCTCAGAGTTATGCTTACAAATTTTAGCATGGCAGGGACTCTTACTACATTTTGCAAAGAGCTTTCAAAATTCTAAACATTTACCAATGGTTCTCATCAGGTAGTAGAAAGCATTTTAGAAACTCATTGTAACTTGAATTTTCTTAGTCTCTACATATATATCATGTTTAGGGGCTTGACATCTCAGTTCCTGGCCAAAATTTATCTGTGATTTCTTAAATTCAAATTTTATACCTTCATTTAGGCACCTAAGTAGTACAGCCTTTATGAATTTAATAAATGTCAGATGGATATACCCTTATGTGATATGTTCAGACCGAGTTGTTGGGGATCAGATTTTCCCATTGCCCCGATCATGAAATCCAGTAATATTAATTTGTTGTGCCTTCTCACTGAGTATTTAGACAGTGACAAAAAAATATTTTTCCCAAAAGAAACTGTGGAATAGGAAGCAATGAGTAATACTTCTGTATAAAGAAATAATCAGTATGATCTGTCTTCTATTGTTAAACTGAAAAATTCATAAATATGTTCTTGTAAGCCACATGCATGATGTGGCTTACAGTAATCTTTCAGTGGGTGTTAGTGGTTATTACAGTTTGAATACGACAAACAGCAGTACAGTTTCACTATTACTCTCTATTTCATAGGACCACAGGAGGAATACTACATAATCACAGCAAGTATTTTTATTATAAGCCTCAATTTAAAAATCTCTAGCTTCTTGGATGAAATCTTTCATACCTGCTTCCTTTCCAGTGCAGTTCTAAAAAAATAAAAAAAAAGATTAAACAATTCTATCTAGCCCTTTTTAACATCTGACCGGGACAAAAATAAATATGTGATAGAGGTTGCTATTACTACAGACCCTATTTTTTTTTTCCATTTTTTATGATAGTGTTCTTCTAAAGGAAAAAAAAAAAAAAAAAAGAGGTTTAAGGAACTTTAGGTTATATCAACTTTTCTCACTTATGAAACTTAATTTTATATTTTAACATCTCTAATGTTGTTAATGAAGGAAGGCTGTATAATTATGCTTAAATAAATTTTTCAGATATCATTGTTCTTGCTAACTTAAACATGTCTTGACAAGTTAAGAAAACTTGTTTAAGTAGTTCCTACTAGTACATTCAAATCACCCTCTTATTGCTTGCTCTATTTGTAGTTGCTTTGTAGTTTGCTAGCATTAGCAGTAACAAGCTTAGTTGTTTAAGGCAATAGTTACAGGAAATTTGCTTTGATTTCAGGGTGGTCTGTGAATCAACTTATTCTGGATTAAGAATTGAGCTCACATAAAATTGCATAAATCAGAATATTATATATACTTATATATAAATAAGAAACAATGTCTATATATTGACAAACTAAGTGCTAAGGTCCAAATACATGGTCACTAATTTTTTTAAATGGTTAACATGAGAGAAGAGAAGAGAAGAGAAGAGAAGAGAAGAGAAGAGAAGAGAAGAGAAGAGAAGAGAAGAGAAGAGAAGAGAAGAGAAGAGAAGAGAAGAGAAGAGAAGAGAAGAGAAGAGAAGAGAAGAGAAGAGAAGAGAAGAGAAGAGAAGAGAAGAGAAGAGAGAAGAGAAGAGAAGAGAAGAGAAGAGAAGAGAAGAGAAGAGAAGAGAAGAGAAGAGAAGAGAAGAGAAGAGAAGAGAAGAGAAGAGAAGAGAAGAGAGAAAAAAAGAAAAAAGAAAAAAGAAAAAAGGGAAAAAGGAAAAAAAGGGAAAGAAAAAAAAAAAAAAAAGGAAAAAGGAAAAAAGGAAAAAAGGAAAAAAGGAAAAGCAGAACTCAGGAACAGTACAAGCCAGACACAATTCCTAGTGGGCTGTTCAGATGAGAACATTGTTTTTTGGAGGTGACACATTTTAGGAATCTGAATGTAAGCCATGATGTGTCAGTTGGTTTCAGGGCTAGAAAACTGGGAAATAATTTTATTTACTAACACAGACATAATGTTTTTGGTACGATCAAAATAGTAACCCCAGCTTTTATTCAAAGATTTTGTAGAAGGCATTCTGCTTTTCACTACCTCTTTTTGAAGCCTCAGCTACAACAAATACATTTAGTTTCTCACCAGTAACTACGTATACCATCTAAACCTTAAGTCAATAGTGTAACAGCATTTCTATAGACTTCCAACTCAAATACAGTAAAGGGTTTTTGTTTCTAATTTCATCTTCTTACTCTTCCTCTAATCCATTCTACTGTATTTATTGCAATAATATTCTCTTTCATTAACTACACAAGTTCATGTTCAACTAGTTATCCACGAACACCAGGTCCTTTTAGAGTCACTAAACTATTGAGCCACAACATAGATTCTCTAGCCTTATTACTGTGATCTGTATTCCTTGGGTCTGAAAGGAAGAATTATTTATTTTATTTTTTTTAAATAATATGAGATCACCTGTCAGGAAAGTTGGAAGAATCTCTTTACAACACTTCTGGTGAGCTTCTGAGCTTCCCCATTTTTAATTTTATTTTTTTATATATATATAATTTTCAGTATCATACTTGATCAGCTATTCCTAGAAGGATAATGAAATTACATTGCTGTCATACAAATTGTGCTCAGGTTTGACTTTCACACTCCCAGGAACACTAAGCTAGAATTCAAGAGCAGAATTTTGTCAGTCTGTATTGTGTCAAGTGAATCTAGTAATATTACCCAAACCTCAGAAAGTACATCTCCTCATTATACTTTGTTTCTGGGAAGACGTTCAGACAAACTGCCACCATTACTTCATGGCAAGGCAATTCCTCACACCTCCCCACTTTCCTTGAGACTGGGAATTACACAGGATTGAATGAAAATATGAAAATGCTTGCAAATAGCACAATTTTACAATACAATTAATATTCTGCAGAAGTTCTGCAGATTATATCTTTTTCCTCCTGGACTTCACATTTTAGAACTGGATGCATAACTGTTATATTTTATCTTTTTTTTTTTTTTTTTTTTTCTATCATCAGGAAGACTCGAACACTTCCACTGTTGTAATGAAAAGGCAAGAGAAGTTTGCTGCTAGCACTCTGTCAATCATCTGGGTGGACTTACTACACAAATGTGGATACAAATTTGGGATACTTTACCTCAGAATTCACAGATATTAAAGCACGTAGCAGTCATGCCACTACCAGAAAAATACTTTAAGTTCATCCTCTAGTCACTGAAACTCCCATGAGAGGAAATATTTTACTCTTGTAACTCTCGATTGAACATGATATTCATATACATCAGACAGTACTTCCCACTTGACACAAAGTGTTAATTTGTTTCTTCATGTATCCCTACATCTCTATAAAGTTTGTGGAAAAAAGTCTTTTGGCTGTTTGAAAAAAAAAAAAAAAAAAAAAAACACAAACAAACAAACAAAAAAACATTTTGTTTTGGTCTTAGAGTTTTAGGTGTTTCTGTGTGTTTGTTTGTTTTTTTCCTCTCCTAATATTTTTCATTACCTGTTCATCACTGTCCCCTAATTTCCAGAAGACATGCACTACCTTGTTTCTTCCTGATATGTAAGGTGTTCACTCCCACCTTATATGATCAGTGTGCAGTACTAGGAAGCAAATACAACTTTGTAAGTAAATTGTCACCTGTTCAGGAAAACATGTGATATAAAGTTTTGTTTAAAATCTCTGCAAAATTTTCTTATGGACATGAGGAATAAATTAGTCCAGAAAAAAAAAATATATATATATATATATATATATATATAACCATAAGCTTTGCTGTGTGTAGATTTGCCCTGTTCTCAAGCACTATGAATTTAATTCTAAAATACAGAATGTTACATAAGAGGACAGTTTTCAAACACAATTCTGTTATTGTCATTCCACAATTTTTGTGTTTGTGTCATCCAGAGATTTCAGAACTACCACTGTGTTTTATTCTTGCTTAAAAAGTAACAGAATTTGCTTAGACTCAAATATGGTACCAACACTTCATGTTTAGTTTGATCTTATGCAATGCAAAGTATTTCTACTAGTATAACAGTAGTGTTTCTGCAATTTTGAGAGGAGCTGAGCTGAGACAAAAAATGTCTTAAGACCTGTGCAACTGCATCACATACAACAGAGATACAGAGGAAATGGGAAGGAATCAGAAGAAAAATTATTTCGGATTCCAGCAATTTGGAAATCCTTCTTGGTCCAGAATAAAAAAATAATTATCCAAGTCCTGATCCCAGGGCTACTGAATTCAGTGGGAGTCTTTCCGGAGACTTCAGTGGGCTCCATAGGCTCTGCTCCTCCATTTGCAATTTTGCATATAATGATAAGCTTCAAAGCTTGAATGAAGGAAATGGGAGCATTTTGTACACACAAAACTTAATAGTTTTAAATATGTGTTTTAAGTTAGAAGCATGAAAAAAAAAAAAAGTGCTTGCAGGATTGGTGGCTACAGCTTGTTCCCTTGGAACAATCCATCTATATTTGATGAGGGACATATTAAATGGTAGAGATAGTCCAGGGAGACAAATACGTTGGATTCAGTATTCTGCTTTTGAGCCACAGTCTTCAGAGAAGTATAGTACATATTTCCTAACTTGAAATGTTGCTATTGTTGTTGATTAAAAATAAAAATAAAATAAAATAAAAAATTAACTTGCACCTTAGCAGGATTCTTTAGATCTTTAGAGACATCTGAGAGAAAGAAGGAGACACAGATGGCTGTATGCCTGTGCCAATACCTTGATGCTGTGTTAAGCTTCTCAAAGGCAACTTGAGAAAGTTTAACAAAGGCAATTATTTCCTAAATGAATGTGATAATCATTGTCATCTAAAAGTTGTCATCTATGACATCCACGTAAATAACTGAGATGAAAAGTATTATAACCTACAGCCAAGGACTGTAACGGGTTAGGGCTAGAGATAAATCTATCCTTTTATGTGAACAAATAAACAAAAGTGGCAGTAGTCCAGTAGTAAGCAGAGGCTATAAAACATGCAAATACTGGAAATAAAATATGTGGGGTAATTTCTCAGCATGAAGGATTTATTACATGCAGGTATAGAACACAAAATGGATTATCAAGATTACCATGAGTGACACACACTTTTTATGTGACACACACAATCTTTTGTTCAGCATGGCAAAATCTGTGTTTTTGTTTGTTTGTTTGTTTTGTTTTGTTTTTGTTTTTAATTTATGTTTTCAAGACAGAGAAAATGGAACTTTTTAAATTCAGCAATTGGGGATATTCGAAGTCACTGGTTCAATGGTAACTGTTCTCTATATAACCTCTTAATAGCTAACCATGACTTTTGAATAGTATGCCTGGTTAATATAGGAGATAAGTTAAAAAAACACGTTATTGTTATTAAAGTTAATAGGATGTTATTAAATTCCTGTTTTAATATTTCTTATTAGTGATTGCAGTGGCATCTGCTGAATGTAATGCAGCTATTGGGTAAGATAAATAGTAAGGTACATAAATAGTATCTATTAATTCTTGTACATATTACTTACCCTGCATTGCATTTAAGATCAACCAATATATAATCTATTTGTCCCAGCACTCTTTTCAAATCCTATCTTTTCAAAGAGTCGCATTTTAAGTTCCACTTTGGTTACTCGTCATGACATTCTCTTTCAATTCTGTCAGTGTAAGAAGGTTGTTAGTAATAGGAAAATTAGACTTGAATATTATGATTGGTTTTAAGCAAGCATTTCCTTGCACCTGCTCAAATTATTGAGCTTCTTCCTGGCAAATTCTTGCTTCTTTCTTGCAAATTAAATTGGTGATAGTGGATCAGAACTAATTTATCTTATCCATCATATTATCTTAAACTCTGTATTATAAAAGATGCTTTCAAATAAGGAGTCAGAACCACAGAATGACAAATGTAGTTTTGTCTGTGTGTGATTTATTTATTTATTTCCCTACATTAGCTTTCATCTTGATCATAATGGTTCAAAACCAACACAAATGTTGCTATTAATTATGACTATCCCATACAGCCAATCAGTGATATCTCAAGGAGGTTTATTCAAGCTGCAGATGACATCAGGCTACATCAAAGCTGCAAACACATCACCATGGCTCCATGCCAGGCCAGCTTCAGTCTGGAAGGGATCTTTAGCTCAGGCAATGTGTTAGATTCGAGAACGGTTCTGTTCCAGAAACAATTTTACCACTTTTGCGTAGCATCACAAGTGGCTAATAAGCTGTCTGAGGCTGGAGCTAATGCCATGCAAAACACTGAGTTCCTGGAAATTGGAGCTTGGGAAAAAGCTGTACAGAGCCACAGCTGGGTAGCTCTGCATATGATCAGCTTGCGTCCAACAAGGCTTATTAGCTTCAGTTCAGTACTAGTGATAACACATTATCTCTTTCAGAAACATTTGGATGTCTCAGCTCTATACACCACAGAATTGTGTTTACTGGAAAGGCTTGTTAATCCCAGTGAAGTGCCACATGAAAGGATGCACCAGCTTGGGTCCAGCACTGTGTCGGGGCTAACAAGCCAACTTTGAACAGGGAAGGCTTTGAAGCAAGGGGTAGAGACAGAGTAACCCTGCAATAATTAGCTCAAAGCCAGTGCTGGACCAAACTCGATCGAGCCTGGCTTGTCATGAACTGACTCTTGTGGGCACTTTGCAGTCTCTGCATGTTCCTAATGCACGCTGTAATAGCTCCTGTACACAGGTTTTTTCACTGTCTGGCAATGGGAGACCCCACTTACCTGGAATAGAAGATATATTTTTTTTTTTTATTATTGGCAATGTTGGCATTTAATTTGATGCACAATGTAATTCTAATTTCCCTGCAGTTGCAACACTCATGTCTCCTTCCTTATAAACTCCAGTTTTATAATTTCTTTTAGTAACAAAATATATCACGTATTTCCTCATAGTGATAGCTGTTTTTCTGGCATGCTACATCTCCAGTCACTACATCCTCATAAAATAAGAGTAGATCCTATTTGACTCCTTTTCACTCTAATAGCAAATTTCATTTTTGTGCACTTATTTTGCACATAAATAAATTATGTTAGATATTACACCAAGAATAGACAAACCTGTGTGAGATAAATTCAGTATACACTTTGAGGCATACATTAAAGCTTTTTTTCATGTCACATGTTACAGCACCTGCTCCTGAATCTAAAATACAGTAGCCAGATGACACAAAGTATGAAACCAGTACAAACTCACTCTGTTGTTTTGAATTAGTGAAAAAATATTGAGATAAGTTTCCTTTGGCAGACTGTATGCTGAATCAGGCATACAGTTTTCATGAAGCATAATGCTGGCATAAACACGTGTCGTGTCATATGTCATAAACATATGTCAGTTTACTCACAGGTAAACTTTTTAGGATAAACCACTATTCCCAGCTGTGCATGAAAATCTAAGGAGTGAACACAGTGAAAAAAAAAAAAATGCATTTTGTATCTTAATCTACATCTACACTTGCCAGGCTTTTCTCTCTGAATTATTACCAGTGATAATACCTACAAGGTTCTCATACGAATATAAGACTGGCCATACAAAGTCAGACTAAGGTTCACCTCTCCATCAAGTACTGTCATCAACAAACACCCTAGGTTCTGACTCCTCCAGAAGATCTTTTTGAAATTATTCCTGTACTTTCCCCCCACACCTTTATATTTACATTCTTCCTTTCCTGTGTCCCACTGAGTCACAGAATTCCTCATCAAGCTCCAAGAGTCACACCTAGAAAGCATTGGACAGCCAGTCTGCATGGCCAAGGGCAAAGCCAGGAGAAGGAAGCCAAAAAGAGAGGATCCTGGCTGCTGCAGGGTCCACTTCATTCTTCATCATATCAAATTTGCAAGGCCAGCACCTCTGGGTAGCATGCGTTATCCTGGGATAGCTTCAGAGGACAGCAGACATTGCTGGGGGTCCTCTGCTCTGTGTCCTCCTCCAGAGGCTGCTCTTTTCTTTTTGATGCCCAGGGAGAAAAAAGGAACAGCATAAGCTTCTCCCTATGACTCTCCCATCCTCCAACTGTTTTCAGCTCAGTGGTTTCCTGAGTCTGTTGTTATTAAGGTTTTGTTCCCTTCCCCCCAACTTCCTAAATAAAATGCATTGCTGAGATTTTTACTGCAAAGAAAACTATGTTGCTAAGCTTTGTTCTGATGAAAATTTTACACTAATTTGCTGCATTAATACTTCTCTGATCACAACACAGCACAGACCTGCCTCTCAGGAAACACATTTAAGCTCCGTTTGTTTGAGTGTGGCTGGGAGCTGAGCACGCACTAAAGTGGGCTGGCACCATCTGCAAGAGGCAGCTCTCCTACAAAGATCTGAGCACCTAATGGTTCAGGAAGATGGTAGAAAGTGCTGGAGGAGAAGGTTGGGCTGCACATTCATTAGCGTAGCAGAGGTCCTGTGCTGGCAGGACATGACACCCCCTGCTCTATCAAGTGCAGCATTCAACATTTTCACAGTGCCGAGCCTGGTGTCTGGAACCCTCCAGCTATGGTCGACTTCTTTTCACCCATGCTTGTTGTATCAGTGAACAAAGAGCATGGCAAAAAAAAAAAAAAGTGAGGTATGAATAAAAGGTCCTATCCACACATGGTAGCATTGTCCAGTACTAACACTGAAAGCAAAATGATCTCTTGAAAAGGAATAGTAGTGTTTAAAAGGAAACTGGGCAGCAGCAGTCTTCTTGTGCCCAGGACGTGTACTAGCCATAAGAAGATGCCTTGGGAACACAGCACCAGCCAGGCACGTACGTATTTGTCCCTACTAGAGTAGCTTCCAACTGCTTTCAGCTCAGGGACATCCCAAGCCATGTGGATTGTGTGGCTCCAACCTGCAGTGGATTTCTTTTCCACGAACCTGTCCAAGGACCCCTTTAATTCACTGCAGCAAATGTCACTCTTAGGCTGGACGCACGTGCTGGCAAAGCTGTGCTTCTGCTTTCCTCGGCTTCTTCTCCTACCCTCCAATATTGCCTACAAGTGAAACAATACCGACAATGACACTATAGAAGACCTGACCAGCATATTACTGGCAAAAGTGTATAGCACACGTGCAGCCTGATATATTTCTATTGTATGCACTTTTACTTGAAAGGAAGCAACTTTATTGTGTTTGCTTTCGAACACTGCAGTAGTGGTGCATTTTCTTTTCCCACAACCAAGTAAGAAAAGAGATTGATGTCTGGACTCCTTACGATTACACTACGAGCTATTGGGTTTTGATGGGTAAACTCGTTCCCAAACTGAGCTCCTTCAGCCTGAGACGAGCCTGTCCAGCTTCAGACACCCAGCTCCGCGTTCGTCCTTTCCAGGGACCTTCGAGGCTGAGGAGGGAAGGAAATGCCTGAATTTCCCCCAGCCTCCCTTCGCCTCTCGCCCGCTTCGGCAGCCAATCCTCGCCCTGGGGAGGGGGGGCTGGAGACGGCCCCAATCCAGCGTTTGTATTAACAAACATTTCCCAGCGCCTATGAGGAAACATGCTGCTGCCCAGTGCTGTGGGAGGGTGGGATTTCCTTCCTATTGTCTGCCTGTCTCAGCCTGCACAGCTTCGTGGTGGAGTTGCGCGTTAACTGTTTAAAGCTCTTTGCTCGCTTTTCCGATGGAAAGTTAATGGCCAAAAGGGCTCTGCGAAGCGTGGGTAGGAGATAGCAAACTAAACGCTGATAAATGCAAGAACTGAGGCTAACCAAGACCAGCTGGAGTGACTTCAATTCTTTATCTTAATGAGCATAAAAAAGTCTTTCCAATGCAGTGAAAAATAAAGCAATTGGAAAATGCCTCATTTTTATCCTTCAATATGCATCACAAAGGTGATATAATAAAAATGGTTAGCCGGGGGATCTAAAGAGGATGTCAAAGCATTTCAAAACAAGGCCCACCAACACCCGTATATAAACTATATGCCTGTTTCTCTCCAGTCGATTTAATTCACTGCCCATCAGCTCACACAAGGTAAAGTAGTTATGGTTGTAGACACTCCCTAAATGTTTGCTTTAGGATACCTTGTTCTTTACAAAATCAAATATTTGTATCCTGAAACAAATATTTGGAGACGGTCCAGACTACCCTTTACAAATATGTTAACTACAACAAATTGTTGGCAAGCAGTGGATTCCGGAAAAAAAAAAAAAAAGAAAGAAAGAAAGAAAGGAAAAAAAAAAAAAAAAAAAAAAAACACTGTAAAGTAAGGCAAACCGTAAGGATTCAATCCTGCATATGCTTCCGCGTTCGTGAAACTGCGGCCTAAATATTTATTTGACAGCTCTCTATGGGACCTGAGAGATAAAGGGCTAAAACCTTTTTATACTGAAGATAGCTGAACTTCTGCCTTAAGTAAATATTTGCATAGGTAAGGAGAAGACACTGTGTCAGAGTAATAAATCTTCTCACTAAAGAACCAGAGAGTGGAATTGGAGCTTTGTCTTGGATGTATGCCAAAGAATCCCCCCAGCCAACCCAGTTGTATGGGGTATCTGGATGGTTTAGCTGAAGAATTAAAGACGGTTCTGTATGCTGCTGGGTAGGCTTCTCTCCTCTTTGCTTCTGGTTGCAAAAATCGGAATGCCTAAAACACACCCACTTGAGTAGACCTGCCAGCTTGACTGAATGGTGGAAACTGTAGAAATGATAAGGACCCAAACATTTTTCTTCATATATAAATATAGCTCAGATACAATTTGTATAAAGCAGGTTTCAAAGGAACTTAAGGCAGCCAAGCCACCAATATCCCATGGAAACTTGGCATGTATTTCAATCAAGCGTCTTTTGAAAATTACAAGTCTTAACAAAATCTGAGCCAAACATCACAACTAAATGCTTAACGTAAGGTAGCCTTTTTGTAATTACACTGACACTAAATCTCTTCCTGAGTGTCCTTCTTACTTAAAAAATTGCCTGTAAATCTAATTTACTTTTTATTAATGAAAGCAATATAAAGCAGTTAATAAACTATAGTATCACCGTTTGGTATCCGCCCAACCCCTCAAGTACCCTTTGAAAACAGATTACCAGCACTTTCTTTCCTATCTATTTATTTTAGATAATGTAAAATGTTCTTTCATATTTAAATACACAACATAAGTAAAGCTTTATCACTGCCATTCAACAAGTTCTTATTTGCATTCTATTTTTTAAAAGTGGAGGTGAAGTCCTGGTGTAGCAGTCTCAAACAAAATGTGGTTTTAGACACTACTAAAAATTTTATTTACTAAACACACCACAGAAACCTTCACTGTTCAGAGTGTAAATTTTGTTAAATTATTTGACTGAACAGGCAGAATGGATGCAACTTTTTCACTATTAGTATTCCAAAATTATTTTAACAATACTAGTGACTACTCAGGTGAGTAAAATTATTTGCATGCATAAATTTTACAGAATTAAACTTATAGTGTATTTTAATAAAGTATGTCACAGTGCTAGTCGAGTTTAATCAATTATAAAATATGTTACTGTTCCATTATTTAATTCCTTGAGTATTTCAGAAACTTTAGAATTCATTTGCTTAGACATTTATGAATAATTAATATTTATCTCATAGTCTATGTAAAAATAGGATTGAAAGTACATGTTTTCCTGCTACTGACATACATACATATATATATATATATATATGCCTCTACAGTTTCATATTACCTAGGTTTTCTAATCCTGCAGTGAAAGTGTGGACCCATAATTGGAATACATAGCCAATTCTGGGACAGAATATATGCTTTAGTTTCTGCTGCCCAAGGTGTGTATCCACTTTTAAAAATATTTTACGGTATTTTTTCCAAACTGGATTTCACGTTAAGAGGTCAGATAACTGGTAATTTTTTCTTCTGCAATAAGAGAGGATCCAGATCTAAGAGTGTGATAAAATACATATATAATAAATAGTTAAAGATCCGTTTCAAATGTATTATTAAAAAAAAAATAATAAAAGAAACAAACAGCAACTCCAGCAGACACCACTAGAGTTCTCCTTCTCCCAAATATCCCTAGCACCATCCTAAACCCTGTTTACCCCAGAAACCTGAACTGTGGACAGACAGAAGAGGAGAGAGAGAGAGAAAATTCAGACACAATAAAACTCTGAGGGGAAAAATATGTGGAAGGAGGAGGCAGCAGCGGCCTGGGGAAGGGATTGAAAAGTTTCCCCTGGCTTAACTTCTCCCCCCCTGCAGCAGCAGAAGCAGCGGCAGCAGCACAAGGTGAGAGAGACTTTTAAGTCTGGGGAGGAGGGGTGTGTGTGCGGGAGGGGGGGTTGAATTTACAGCCCTGTGGATATTTCTCTGTCTGCCTCCCTGGCTTTGGGGTGCGAGAGACACCGTGTCTCATGCTGGGTGGATTTTTTTTTAATATGATGGAGGATTATAAACATGGCGCCTTAAAAAAACTACAAAATCATGTACACACTGTTCCAAGGAGATGGGGGAGAGAGGACAGGGGAAGGGCTGGGCACGAGGGGAGGGGGCAATCCTGCCCCGTGGGGGAGCATATGGGGAGGGGGGAGCAATTATACTTAATAATAAAATGTGTGGGGCTGCGGGGGGGGGGAGCGTGGGGGGGGCGACGGGGACGGAAGGCGGGATTTTTATATATATGTATATATATATATTATTTTTTTGGAGTGGGAAGGATCATCTCGCAGCCCGCTTGGAAATCGAGAAGAGGGGGGCCGGCGGCGGGGCGCGTGTGATTATTAACGGCGATTATTTTTGTCCCTACACGCCTTTCCCGGCCGGCTTTCGGCTTGGGAAAAAAAAAAAAAAAAAAAAAAAAAAGCCGTGGCGGTTTCGCCAGACTTTCAGCACGGGCCGGGATCGGGTCGGGGCGTGAGGAGGCGGTGGGGTGGCCAAGGGGCCCCCCCGAGGGGAGACGCTGCCCTCAGCGCTCCGCCGGGCCTGCAGGGCGCGGGGGAGCCGGGGACTCGCGTGAGAGGCGAGGCCGAGCGGGGTGTGGCGCAGCCCGGCCTCGGCCCCGCCGCCCCCCCGGCTGTGTTCTCAACAAGCTTTGCTCCCCGCTTTTCTCCCCCTCCTCCTTTTTTTTTTTTTTTTTTTTTTTTTTTTCCTTTCTCTCGCTTCTCCCCCGCCGCCCCCGCGTTTCCTCGCTGGGGTTTGGTGGGGTGTGTGTTGTGTGTATGGGGGGGGGGGAATGTCTGCTTGGGTCTCGGCCCGAGTAATGGCAGCTGCTCGACAGCGCCGAGCCTCCTCCGCAGAGGGGAGACGGCGGCTCCCCGCAGGCCGGGAGCGGGGCCATCACTCCCCTTCCCCGCGGCGGGCAGCGAGAGGGACGGGGCTGGGGGGTGAGCTCCCGGCCCCGGCCCTCCGCCCCCGGCCGGGCTGCGCCACCCCCGCGGCGGGGACGGCCTTAAAGCCCGGCTCTGCCCCGCCGGGAGGGCAGGTTGGGGGTGGCCTCCGGCTTCCCCAGCTGCTGGGGGGGCTTCGTCCTCTGTCCTCGGCCGTGGCGGCCCTCGGGCTGCCCGGGGCCGGGGTGAGGAAGGGGTCGTGCGGGGGGCGCCTCCTGCACCCTCCAGGAATAGTTGACTCGCTCCCCCCTCGCATGAAAGGGACCTCCGGGGCTCGGAGGTCGGGTTTTAGGCTAGCCCGGACTGCTGAGCCTTTCGGCGATGTGTTTTTTTTTATTTTATTTTATTTTTTTTGTCTTACTTTCCCCCCCGCTCCCCGCCCCTCCAAGCCGCGTCTCCGCACATAACTCCGGTCTGTGCACTTTCTGAGGCGTTGTCCTTCATCATCCCCAACCTCAGGGATTGCCCAGAGGCCTATCTTAGCTCCTTTCTTTCACGAAGAAAGGATAAAAGCATACATGGGGGGGAGTTTCCTCTGGTAGGGATGACGGGGAGCCTTTCTGTGCCTCCCTCACCTTCCCTGCGTTTCAGAAAAAAAATCCTCCCCTAAAATATTGATGTTACAGACTGGAGAAACTTTGCACCTCTTTCGGGGCTTACCCTGAAAACAGCGAGCTTAATTTTGGAATTTGTTTTATTTATTTATTTATTTATTTCTGCAAATGTGGCAAGCAGAACTTTGCAAGCTGGAAGAACTGGAGCGAGGGGTGGCTCGAAGAGAGGAAAAGGGATGGAAAACTCTTTAATTTGGTGCTGGTTGGTTTCATAATTGCATAATTTGGTATTTTAATGTCCTGGGATCATTTACCACAATCTTTGTATTGTAGGAGCAATGCTGTTTGTTGTAAAGTAGTTTTGAAAGATCTTATGCAGTGGAAAGGAACAAATACAGAAAATGCTTTTTTGTCTTAGTGATAGTGGGTTTTGTCTTTGTTTGTTTTTGTTTTTCTTTTATTTCCCCAATTTTGTTGCTATTCTTTGTAGGGAATCGTTTAATTCTTCAGGGTGATCACTGAGACAGGTGTGGGGGGTGTTAGAGTGGGAGTGGAAATGCCAGTGCATGGTTCGGGTTGCAGTCCCTTGGGTACTTCTCGTCCCTCATCCTTCAGCGTGAAGGACCTGGCATCTCTCCAGGCCTTTTTTTTTTTTTTTTTTTTTTCCTCATAATTCTCTTATCAACCATTCTGAGCATGCTACAGAAAGCCTTTAGGGAAGTAGACTGTTTGCTGACTGCTGTTTTATATAAAAGTGAGTGGCGTATCCTCCCAATAATTCCTGTTGTGGATTTTTGGTTAATGCCAGCTTTCCCATTCCTAAACAACCCTTTTCTGTCTTGATCAGATATTTTAATGGAGAACAGGATAGGGGTAGGTAGTACTGCAGAGATCACCTCATCTTTCTGATTGTGAGTTTGGTTTTATGAATGGGGAAACGAGTTGCTGTCTTGATTGACTGTCCCATGGGTCAGTAGTCTCTGCAGTCATGGAGAGGCACCTGCAACTTATACTTGGTATCAGGTTTAGCCCCTAAAGGACGGAGGGGGTCTCCTGGAAAACTCCTTTACCCATAGAAAAATGAGTCTTCTAATGAGCCGGATAGCATGATGGAAATTACCTAGTGATGAAGTCAGCAATAAGGGGAATTCTGAGTGTGTGGATGTTGGGTGAGGGTCTTAAGATTTTGCTGGTGAGCTAGGAGAATGTTCCTATTCCACACTTCAGAGCTTTGTCACGCTAATTTGACAGAGAAGTGCTTTCTGTGAAGAAGTGAAAAGAATCAAGCTAATTCTGTCCATGTTTTTTTTTTTTTTTTTTTTCTCTGTGTTAGTAAACCAATTTAAATTGGCTCATTCATTTTAGTTTATGGATGTACTTCACCTATCAGAATAAAAGAGTTTAGCCCTGCTAACAAAATTACACCTGGTTGAGTTTTTCCACCTTCACACACTGCTTGTTAATGTACTACACTACTGAGTGTAGTAAGTTGAGGTGTGATCACTTCCATACCATCATGAACAAGAAGTGCAGGGGGCTAGAAATGTCCTCCATTGCAGTTAAACTGGTGTATTTTTTTTCTTATCTAAACAAGCACTTACAGATACTATTTTTAAATGCAAATTTAAAAAATAAGAAGTTTGGTTCCCATAAACCAAAGTTCTTAGTAGTTTGTCTTACGTATTGTGAGCTAAAGCAGTATTTCCTAACGCTTCAGGAAAAATTGAACGCTAATGAAATAACAAGAATTTCATGGCTGTAATCACTATGCTGACAACATACATAACTGCTGGGTTGTTTGCTGTGGTCTGGTGCTGTGTCCATTCTGTTTGGAGGTAGGAGAAGGTCTGTATGCAGCTGGTGTTCAGGTCTGCAGATCCCAATTGCCCTTGGAGCAGAGAGAAGAAAGAACTTTTAGGGAGAACTTGAGGTTTCTGTGGGAAAAGAGCCTGGCTCATCTTTTCAGCCTAACATCGTCTCAAGAACAAATGAGCCAGTGAAAGGCTGTGAAATGTGTTCAGCATTTCTCCCTTGCTGAGATGTGCAGCCTGCTGGGTGCGGACATGGTGCTTCTGGAAAAGAAAATGAGGTGAATGGACAATGAAATTGGCCTGAAACTCACCTGGAAGTGGTGTGGGCTTCACCTAGGCTGTTGTGCATTTCTATCAGTGAACTGTATCATGGGGACCTCTGAACTGTGCTAGCTGCCATCTCTGAATTACGATGAAATACTTAAGTAGATAAAAGACAAAATTTGAAGATGTTTTCTTAATTCTAGGTATCTAAACCTATCTGTAATTGTCTGCATTGACTAATTTGTTATAAAATTCCAGTGTTCCACACAACTTGAAAATCAGGGAGAATTCCGGAATCAGAATTGTTTTGGAATTGGCTATTCAGTTCCAGTTGTGAGTTCACAAATCTTGGATACAACTAACTAGTTTTCATAGTTACTGCCTTCCACTGTTTCACAGAGCATTTAGCTCTCAAAGTTTGTAAGGACTTCAGACAGTGAAATCTCTTCAGGATAAAAGTCCTGAAAGAGGAACAGTGTTCTAATAGCAGATGTGTTATGGGGACTTCTGATTTTCTTTTTAAACTAGTTGAAGGGTTTTTAGCTACATTCAGAGCAGCGTAAATATCAGCAAAATAAGTCTTTTATCCCTGATGTAGGTTGTTACAAATACTAAGTCGAACTATAAACAAAATTAATCTGTCCAAAGTATGTGTGGCTCACATACCACTGATAAACCCGGTTCACAAAATGCTGAGCTGTTTAAAATCACTGGCCATATGTGTGTAAGTTTACTTTTTTTAAAAGTCTCAGGATGTGGTGAGCACTCCCATAGTACTTACATAGTACTTGGAGCGTGGTGCCCTTGGTAGCTGGGCAGTGCAGCGTACGTCATCTTTTATGTAGCTCGTACATTTTGGTCTGTCAGAGTTGCTTGTGGTAAATGTTGTGAACAAAGATTGTTCTTGTCAGGTTCTGGATGATTTTCGATCAGTTGAATGTAAATTTAGCTCATAATTGGGTTATTGTTCTAAGGTTTAATCTGCCAGTTGGGAGAATACAGCTTGCAAAATAGGTAGTTTATAAGATGAGGTCATGATTCTGTTTTGCAGGAATTTCTTAATAAGTTAACCCTTACGTTCCTAAAAATAAGTTTTTAATAATTTTCAGTGCATTACAAAGATGCAGATTCAGTAGTGGTGAAATTGTATCTTGCAATCTATACAAAATGCAGAATAAATGTTTCAAACTTTTTTTTTTTTTTTTTTTTTATACAACTCACATCTGTCTTTAAACCATGGAAAAGAAATGCTTCCCCGAAAAGCCTTACTTTCTAAATGTAATGTATGTAACGAAGTGGGCTGATAGGTGCTGGAGTGGCCATGCATGGTATAATAAACACTGTGGCCTCTGGCTGAACGTGTGAACCCTTATGGCACACAGAGCTCTTTGATTTCAGAGGCCTGTCTGCATGCATCGCTCTCGGAGAGCAGGGCTGTGTTGGGCCATTTCTTTTTTTTTCATTATATCCAATTCTGGGCTTTAAACATAGCTTTATTATCTGTTTAAACCAATGTCTGTCATTGAGCTAATTGGGCAAGTCTGAACTCTGTTTGTTTTATTATTTATTTATTAACTAAGCCATGAATGTTGAATTCATGCGAAGAGATGTGTTTTAGTGGTGACTAAATAACTGCATAGTGGATTTCTAGTGTTATTTGTGTTTCAGGAAGAGTAAATAAGCTACTTGTTCTAGCTATGCTGTTTCATCGAGTATCTAAAGTCATAACACATGCAGTTGCAGTTGATTTGATATGCATCGATACAAGATGGCTGCAATCAATTTCTTTAAATATACAAGTTATTAAAGGGGGAACTTATTTGAATCATAGAACTATACAGTCCTGGAGGCTGACATTTCTTACGTTTTAATAATATTTCATTCACGTTGGTTTTTTTTGTCCCTGTTTTGTTTTCTTTCCCCCTGAGACAAACAGGATCTTTTAGTCTTGTTGGCAGATGACAGCAGGCACACTGGTGAGGCACTGTGACATGTCCATGAACCCAAGCTAAAGCTCATGGCATCTAATTTTAGGCCACACAGCTTTGGTAACATCCCGTCAGAGCTTGACCTATAGCTCCACCACACAGATAAATCCAAAGTGTTGTTATTGAGAGTTTTGTATACAAAAGACTCTTCGATATTTTTTTTTTTCCGATCTCTCATTTTCCACTCCACACTGAAGTACAAAAGTTTCTGCTGTGAAAGTATAGAGACATATAATTTGAATTTAAAATACACTATTGCTTAAAATGGCAGGCCCGTAGTATTTCAAAATTACAAACATATTAAAAATTGTAAGTGAAGTATTGTTATTAGTGCACCAACAGAATAGTTTTGAATATACCTGTATACTATATTCAATATTTTATTCCAAGGTTAAATAATTGCAGAACAAACATTTTAAATCAATGATTATGACTCTGCATACAATTCTGAATTGCAGTATGGTATAAAACAAATTCTTAAATAGTTTTAACACCAGAGAGTGAAACCTGAAGTGTTATTCACTTCTTGGCTAAAAAATAAAGTGGAGCATACCTGCCAAAATACCAATAACATCCCATTTGCCCTTTCTGTGGGAATTGCATTTTTGCATGCAGAGAACTGGTCTTGCTCTGTTAATTCATTTTTGTCCATAATAGGATAGGACCAATTTAAGATCTAGTTACTTTAAAAAAAAAAAAAAAAAAAGTTAAATATATTGGTGTTTACCCATTTCTCATGTTTCATTTCCTTTTCCTTTGTTAGCATGTTAAAAATAAACACGAAACCAACTTGCCTTATATTCATGTATATGATTTTATTGCAGCTAACTTAACTAATGCTTCAGCTACAGACTGTAGGAGTCTGCTAGTAGGTGTAGGACTCACAAGTGGCATTTTGGAAAGTGGGTATTTGTACTTTGATCTCGTGCACTTACAGTACGGCATTATTATCTGGTCTTTTAAAGATAGGTGGATGGGAGTAGCAGGCGGTGACTCATGGGATATTGTACTTAGTTCACTAATTTTAGCAGAGTGATTCTTATCTTACAACGTTAGGTTTTATTGGAACCTTCTGGAGCGGCGATGAAGTGAAACAAAATGGAGTTGTGGGAAAATGATTAGTGGAATCCCAAAGTAGCTAGAAATAATACACAGAGAAAAATAAAATTATGTTGGATATGTTACTGCTCAACAAATCTTTAAAAAGATCTGAGAGACGAGAGCTTGCTTTGACTTTGGGGGCAAGCTTAAACCCAGTGGTTTTGCATAAACCCCTCTCCCCAAGCAATTACTTAAGATTCAGGTTCAAAATTGTACAAAATCAAAACAAAAGAATTGCTATTTCGTAAAGCGTAATCACAGGCTACTGATTGTTAACTGATGAAAATTGATGATGTTCACTGCAGAAAATTCCTTGTTATCGGTAGGTTAATATTAATATAATGATGGAGACTTTGGTCAGATAAGCATTTGTTTCAGACTGACATAAAAATGCATAGGCCTTGGAGCATGCTGATGAATCAAGTTTATTTTTCATAAAATATGCAAAAATTAAATCTTTACATAGGACACCAGTATCAAGGAAGAGCACAGTTGCAATTTGTTTTGC
Organism: Aythya ferina; assembly: GCF_964211825.1. NCBI lineage: Eukaryota > Metazoa > Chordata > Aves > Anseriformes > Anatidae > Aythya > Aythya ferina. Next base: position 10,871,857 of record NC_140297.1, read on the forward strand.
CTATATAATTTTTACATAATATCTTGGAGACTTCTGCTGGAATGTTCAATGTCGTGTTGGCATTTTTCATGCTTTTTGAATATCAACTGTATTAATATTGTTATTTTAAAAAAAAAATTGTACATGCTAAATTTTACATTGATTGTTCCCATTGAAATTAAGACAATTTACTACATGAACACCAGTTTTTAAAGGAATTTACACTATCCATGACAAAAACATGGATAGTGTAAAGACATGGATAACATTTTTCTGTTAGTGGCTTTTAACATTATTTGTGTGTTTCTTACATTATTTGTGTGTTTCCAACAGTCTATATAGGACAGAAAGAGTTAATTATTAATAAAGGAAACTGGTAAAAGAAGAAATGTAACTGTTATTAGCTGTTTTCACAGGAACCAGGCTGGCACCATTTTTAGCTTCATATAAATACAGTCGAGGCTTTAGGACATTCCTAAGAACCGACTGCGTGAACCTTTTCCTGGGAAGCTGGATGTTCCAGTGTCACTCATCGTGCTTGTCAAGTGACATTTGAAGATAATACAGCACACTGAATAATACAGTGTTGATAGTAGCGTTTTCTGAATTTAAAAAAAAAAAAAAAAAAAAAAAGGAAGAACTTTATTTTCACCGATCAAAATAGCTTTCTGAAAACTTTTCTTGGTCTTGGTTAAAGGTGGGGGTGGATGAGAGGGGTTTTGTGCTTTAATCAGCAGTAATTCCCATCGTCTGATTTCTGGATGTAATGTCAGGTTGTTCAAAAGTAGTCAGAAGTATTAAAATCTTTACTTTTTTTTTTTTTTTTTTTTTAAAAAAAAAAAAAAAAGTTTTATTTTGCTGACACATCTTTTTGAAGGAGAGGCTGCAATTGGGTGCTGATGCAGATCTGAAATGCTCCCAGGTATGCTGTGGGAAAGCAAGAAACCTGGCTGCTTTCAGCCTAGTAACTGCATCTTTTAGTTCTGTAGCTTTGTCAGCCTCTTCTTATGTTGACCTGAAGTAAATAGGCTCACAGGAAATACTTGGTGTAAGAAAGATTCTTCCTTTTCCTGTGCACTTTCCACTCCTCTGGGTCCCGGGAGGCTTCTTTATAAAACCTTCTAATTGGAAGCATACCCCCGACTCCTTTCTGATTCCAGACCTGAGAGCTCCTCTTCTTATTCAACTCCTACCTTTTAGAAAATAGGGATTAGCAGTCAAGTACCTCCAGGTGTCAGTTTTATTAGGTTTTCTAATCCACATTGACTTTCTTTATCTGAAAAATTTTAAAGAGAGAGTTCTATAAAAAATAACCCATTTACAAATCGTCCAAGTGCAAGCCTAATTTGTATCCCCAGCTTCTGAAGACATGTTGCTTTCAGTCACATGAAAAAATTCTTGCCCCTCATAGTAGCACAGGAAATGCTGACAAATACCAGCTAAAGGTAACTGAAGGCTCAGATGCTGTATGTCCTGCTGCACCAAGGAGCAGAACAGCGTTTGCTTTGCCAGGTTCATGGGTAAGCCCTTGCAGCCTTTCCTGGGCCAGTGGGAAGGAACGGTGCCCAAATTCCCACTTGGCTCCTCTTACATGCCAAGTGCCTTTCTTGATCAAACTAGCATGTCATGTAATCCAGAGTCTGGCAGTGGCTGGAGACAAATCTCAAATGTCTCGTAGAAAGGAGCCAAAAATCACCAATTTTCTGATGTAGGAAGCTGTAGAGGTTTTTTTCTCCATATTGGCTCCCCAGCAATGATCGTTTAGATCTTGGTTTCTGCTCTTATGCAGAAAAAATGTGTTTTTTTTATTCCAAAACTTTTTTTTTTTTGAATATTTTAAATTCTCTTTCATATAATAATAGAACATTTACACTAATAACATTAAAGCCTGCTGCTTTTTGGGTCAAGCCTACTCTTCTGTCCTCTCCGAATGCCTTGCAGCCTTTGTCTGCAGAGCTCTTTCTCCTCTGGTATTTATCTAGAGCTTCCTCCCCAGCTGCAGGAAAGAGCCATGTGTACCTGCCTCTTCATGCGCTATTTGATGGAGATAAGAGATGTCGAGGTGTGAGTTAATGAAAGCCCGTAGCGGTTGTCTGTCGAGTGCAAATAAGAGCTGGGAAACGCACATATGAAAAGAAGAAAGAGAGAGTTTGATGTGAAATGTTCATTAAGTGTAAGTCTGGGTACACACGTCACAATATGTGTGTGAGAGGGCCAGTTAGTTTGCTAAAATAATTTGGTGACTCTAGTGCAGCAATATTAGTTTACACCTGCAGAGAATTTTCTCCTGAGTGTCTGGGAATGAGAATATGTAATGAAGTGTTTGTGTATGAGTGACAGAGAGCGAGCGTGTGGCAGCGAGAGCGCGTGCATGCATTTTCAGGCCTGATTGATTATATGGAAAAAAAAAAAAAAAAAACAGAGTTGAAAGAACATTATTTTAAATTAACATTCATTATCTTCATGCGTGATATAGCAGTTCACTTTGGACCAGATCCTAGCACCATTATGTTCCTTGAGCAGAGACTGTTTGCCTTGAATGAGGTTATTCAGTATAAGAATTGCAAAATGTAGGCTGATTTTTGACACTAAAGATACATTGTTTGGTCACCATATATTAGAACAATACTGTACTATTTCTGATAGGAAAACACGGATTTTTAAAAAAATAAATACATTTCTTTGAAATATAAAGTAAAAAGTAGGAGGAACCTTTTCTTGGGTCTCTAATCTTATGCTTGGAGATGCTTGCAGCCATTTTAATTCGTGCTGCGTGCATTGATCTAGCAGTTAGATTATTTAATCACACTGTGGCTAGGTCATCTACCTATCAGACACTGGGAAGGAGCTAATATTGTTGGGCTTAGTGGCTTCTAAGTGGCATATCTGCAAGAAGAAAATTTAAAAAGGCAAACAAAACTAAATATCCCAGTTAACTTATATACAGTACAAAGGGAAACAATTGAATTCATGGTTTTATCGTGCAAGTTTTTTTTTTTCTGTACACAATTTAAATAGGAAAAAAAATGTATACCATTGCAAACAAAGGCGAAAAAAAGATTTTGATCTTCTTTGGCAGTTCTGCTTTTATATACAGAGTTTTGCAACATTAAGTCATGTAATTAGGCATTAGCTTGCTGTTACATATTTTCTTAGGATACATAGCTTGCAAGCACGAAAATGAAAGCCACATTTTTAAAATGATGACCCTAAATAACTTTCTAAACTAAATCTAAAAAAAATATTCTAAAAACAGCTTATTCTTTAATTTTAAATATCACATTAAAAAAAAAAAAAAAGTTGGAAAAGTATTTTGTGTATTCAGCAGCAGGAGGAAACTAATTTCCTGGGCTGTAAGTGCTGCTATTGTCCTATAGTAGAAGGACAATGATCTGGATTTATAAAAGAGAGAGAAGAAATGTGGCAACAGCTAATGTGTGGCA